>NC_135498.1:228168129-229368129 GCF_052857255.1 Amblyomma americanum
CACACACGCCAACTGAGTTGCGTGAATGTGCTCATATCGAGTTTATTTCAAGTATAGCCGCGGTACTGACCATGCTCGCTAGGGCCTGCGTTCAGTCGGGGCAGATTATGCAAGGGGTACCCATTCCGCGCGAGACGTCACACGCCAACTGAGTTGCGTGAATGCGCTCATATCGAGTTTATTTCAAGTATAGCACGCGGCTTTGCAATGCCGTAACACGCTCGCTAGGGACGCGCATCAGCAGATTACGCCAGGGGTACCCATCTGCGCGAGACGCCACACGCCAACCGAGTTGCGTGAATGCGCTCATATTGATTTAATTTCAAGTATAGCACGCGGCACTGCCATGCCGTAACACGCTCGCTAGGGCCGCGCATCGGCAGATTACGCAAGGGGTACCTATCCGCGCGAGACGTCACACGCAAACTGAGTTGCGTGAATGCGCTCATATCCAGTTTATTCAAGGTATAGCACGCGGCACTGCCATGCCGTAACACGCTCGCTTGGGCCGCGCATCGGCAGATTATGCAAGGAGTACCCATCCCGCGCGAGACGTCACACGCCAACTGAGTTGCGTGAATGCGCTCATATCGAGTTTATTTCAAGTATAGCACGCGGCACTGCCATGCCGTAACACGCTCGCTAGGGCCTCGCATCGGCAGATTACGCAAGGGGTACCCATCCGCGCGAGACGTCACACGCCAACTGAGTTGCGTGAATGCGCTCACATCGAGTTTATTTCAAGCATAGCACGCCGGCACTGCCATGCCGTAACACGCTCGCTAGGGCCGCGCAACGGCAGATTACTCCAGGAGTACCCATCCGCGCGAGACGTCACACGCCAACTGAGTTGCGTGAATGCGCCCATATCGAGTTTATTTCAAGTATAGCACGCGGCACTGCCATGCCGTAACACGCTCGCTAGGGCCGCGCATCGGCAGATTACGCCATGAGTACCCATCTGCGCGAGACGTCACACGCCAACCGAGTTGCGTGAATGCGCTCATATTGAGTTCAAGTATAGCACGCGGCACTGCCATGCCGTAAACACTCGCTAGGGCCGCGCATATGCAGATTACGCAAGGGGTGCCCATCCGCGCGAGATGCTACGCGCCAACTAAGTTGAGTGAATGCGCTCATATCGAGTTTATTTCAAGTATAGCACGCGGCACTGCCATGCCGTAACACGCTCGCTAGGGCCGCGAATCGGCAGATTACACCAGGAGTACCCATCCGCGCGAGACATCGCACGCCAACTGAGTTGCATGAATGCGCTCATTTCGATTTTATTTCAAGTATAGCACGCGGCACTGCCATGCCGTAACGCGCTCGCTAGGGCCTCGCATCGGCAGATTAAGCAAGGGGTACCCATCCGCGCGAGACGTCACACGCCAACTGCGTTGCGTGAATGCGCTCATATCGAGTTTATTTCAAGTATAGCATGCGGCACTGCCATGTAGTTTCACGCTCGCTAGGGCCGCGCATCGGCAGATTACGCCATGAGTACCCATCTGCGCGAGACGCCACACGCCAACCGAGTTGCGTGAATGCGCTCATATTGAGTTCATTTCAAGTATAGCACGCGGCACTGCCATGCCGTAACACGCTCGCTAGGGCCGCGCATCGGCAGATTACGCAAGGGGTACCCATCCGCGCGAGACGTCACACGCCAACTGAGTTGCGTGAATGTGCTCATATCTAACTTATTTCAAGTATAGCCAGGAGTACCCATCCGCGCGAGACGTCACACGCCAACTGAGTTGCGGTGAATGTGCTCATATCTAACTTATTTCAAGTATAGCACGCGGCACTGCCATGCCGCAACACGCTCGCTAGGGCCGCGCATCGGCAGGTTAGGCAAGGGGTACCCATCCGCGCGAGACGTCACACGCCAACTGAGTTGCGTGAATGCGCTCATATCGAGTTTATTTCAATCATAGCACGCGGCACTGCCATGCCGTAACACGCTCGCTATGCCTGCGCATCGGCAGATTACGCAATGGGTACCCATCCGCGCGAGAAGTCACACGCCAACTGAGTTGCGTGAATGCGCTCATATCAGTTTATTTCAAGTATAGCACGCGGCACTGCCATGCCGTAACACGCTCGCTAGGGCCTCGCATCGGCAGATTACGCAAGGGGTACCCATCCGCGCGAGACGTCACACGCCAACTGAGTTGCGTGAATGCGCTCACATCGAGTTTATTTCAAGCATAGCACGCGGCACTGCCATGCCGTAACACGCTCGCTAGGGCCGCGCAACGGCAGATTACTCCAGGAGTACCCATCCGCGCGAGACGTCACACGCCAACTGAGTTGCGTGAATGCGCCCATATCGAGTTATTTCAAGTATAGCACGCGGCACTGCCATGCCGTAACACGCTCGCTAGGGCCGCGCATCGGCAGATTACGCCACGAGTACCCATCTGCGCGAGACGTCACACGCCAACCGAGTTGAGTGAATGCGCTCATATTGAGTTCAAGTATAGCACGCGGCACTGCCATGCCGTAAACGCTCGCTAGGGCAGCGCATAGGCAGATTACGCAAGGCGGGCCCATCCGCGCGAGATGCTACGCGCCAACTAAGTGGAGTGAATGCGTTCATATCGAGTTTATTTCAAGTATAGCACGCGGCACTGCCATGCCGTAAACACGCTCGCTAGGGCCGCGCATCGGCAGATTATGCAAGGAGTACCCATCCGCGCGAGACGTCACACGCCAACTGAGTTGCGTGAATGCGCTCATATCGAGTTTATTTCAAGTATAGCACGCGGGCACTGCCATGCCGTAACACGCTCGCTAGGGCCGCGCATCGGCAGATTACGCAAGGGGTACCCATCCGCGAGAGACGTCACACGCCAACTGAGTTGCGTGAATTCGCGCATGTCGAATTTATTTCAAGTATAGCACGCGGCACTGCCATGCCGTAACACGCTCGCTAGGGCCGTGGATCGGCAGATTACGAAAGGGGTGCCCATCCGCGCGAGGACGTCACACGCCAACCGAGTTGCGTGAATGTGCTCATATCGAACTTATTTCAAGTATAGCACGCGGCACTGCCATGCCGCAACACGCTCGCTAGGGCCGCGCATCGGCAGGTTACGCAAGGGGTACCCATCCGCGCGAGACGTCACACGCCAACTGAGTTGCGTGAATGCGCTCATATCGAGTTTATTTCAAGCATAGCACGCGGCACTGCCATGCCGTAACACGCTCGCTATGCCTGCGCATCGGCAGATTACGCAATGGGTACCCATCCGCGCGAGAAGTCACACGCCAACTGAGTTGCGTGAATGCGCTCATATCGAGTTTATTTCAAGTATAGCAGGTGGCACTGCCATGCCGTAACGCTCGCTAGGGCCGCGCATCGGCAGATTACGCAAGGGGTACCCATTCGCGCGAGACGTCACACGCCAACTGAGTTGCGTGAATGCGCTCATATCGAGTTTATTTCAAGTATAGCATGCGGCACTGCCATGTAACGCGCTCGCTAGGGCCGCGCATCGGCAGATTACGCCAGGAGTACCCATCCGCGCGAGACGTCACACGCCAACTGAGTTGCGTGAATGCGCTCATATCCAGTTTTTTTTCAAGTATAGCACGCGGCACTGCCACGTAGTTTCACGCTCGCTGGGGCCGCGCATCGGCAGATTACGCCATGAGTACCCATCTGCGCGAGACGCCACACGCCAACCGAGTTGCGTGAATGCGCTCATATTGAGTTCATTTCAAGTATAGCACGCGGCACTGCCATGCCCGTAACACGCTCGCTAGGGCCGCGCATCGGCAGATTACGCAAGGGGTACCCATCCGCGCGAGACGTCACACGCAAACAGAGTCGTGAATGCGCTCATATTCAGTTTATTTCAAGTATAGCACGCGGCACTGCCATGCCGTAACACGCTCGCTTGGGCCGCGCGTCGGCAGATTATGCAAGGAGTACCCATCCGCGCGAGACGTCACACGCCAACTGAGTTGCGTGAATGCGCTCATATCGAGTTTATTTCAAGCATAGCACGCGGCACTGCCATGCCGTAACACGCTCGCTAGGGCCGCGCATCGGCAGATTACGCAAGGGGTACCCATCCGCGCGAGACGTCACACGCCAACTGAGTTGCGTGAATTCGCTCATATCCAGTTTATTTCAAGTATACCACGCGGCACTGCCATGCCGTAACACGCTCGCTTGGGCCGCGCATCGGCAGATTACGCAAGGGGTACCCATCCGCGCGAGACGTCACACGCCAACTGAGTGCGTGAATGCGCTCATATGGAGTTTATTTCAAGTATAGCACGCGGCACTGCCATGTAGTTTCACGCTCGCTAGGCCCGCGCATCGGCAGATTACGCAAGGGGTACCCATCCGCGCGAGACGTCACACGCCAACTGAGTTGCGTGAATGCGCTCATATCGAGTTTATTTCAAGTATAGCACGCGGCTTTGCAATGCCGTAACACGCTCGCTAGGGCCGTGCATACGCAAGGGGTACCCATCCGCGTGAGACGACACACGCCAACTGAGTTGCGTGAATGTGCTCATATCGAGTTTATTTCAAGTATAGCACGCGGTACTGCCATGCCGTTTCACGCTCGCCTAGGCCCGCGCATCGGCAGATTACGCCATGAGTACACATCTGCGCGAGACGTCACACGCCAACCGAGTTGCGTGAATGCGCTCACATCGAGGTTTATTTCAAGCATAGCACGCGGCACTGCCATGCCGTAACACGCTCGCTAGGGCCGCGCAACGGCAGATTACTCCAGGAGTACCCATCCGCGCGAGACGTCACACGCCAACTGAGTTGCGTGAATGCGCCCATATCGAGTTTATTTCAAGTATAGCACGCGGCACTGCCATGCCGTAACACGCTCGCTAGGGCCGCGCATCGGCAGATTACGCCATGAGTACCCATCTGCGCGAGACGTCACACGCCAACCGAGTTGCGTGAATGCGCTCATATTGAGTTCAAGTATAGCACGCGGCACTGCCATGCCGTAAACGCTCGCTAGGGGCCGCGCATATGCAGATTACGCAAGGGGTGCCCATCCGCGCGAGATGCTACGCGCCAACTAAGTTGAGTGAATGCGCTCATATCGAGTTTATTTCAAGTATAGCACGCGGCACTGCCATGCCGTAACACGCTCGCTAGGGCCGCGAATCGGCAGATTACACCAGGAGTACCCATCCGCGCGAGACGTCACACGCCAACTGAGTTGCGTGAATGCGTTCATATCGAGTTTATTTCAAGTATAGCACGCGGCACTGCCATGTAGTTTCACGCTCGCTAGGCCCGCGCATCGGCAGATTACGCCATGAGTACACATCTGCGCGAGACGTCACACGCCAACCGAGTTGCGTGAATGCGCTCATATTGAGTTCATTCAAGTATAGCACGCGGCACTGCCATGCCGTAAACGCTCGCTAGGGCCGCGGATAGGCATATTACGCAAGGGGTGCCCATCCGCTCGAGATGTCACACGCCGAGTTGCGTGAATGCGCGCATATCAAACTTATTTCGAGTATAGCACGCGGCACTTCCATGCCGTAACACGCTCGCTAGGGCCGTGCATACGCAAGGGGTACCCATCCGCGTGAGACGACACACGCCAACTGAGTTGCGTGAATGTGCTCATATCGAGTTTATTTCAAGTATAGCACGCGGTACTGCCATGCCGTTTCACGCTCGCTAGGGCCGCGCAACGGCAGATTACGCAAGGGGTACCCATCTGCGCGAGACGCCACACGCCAACCGAGTTGCGTGAATGCGCTCATATTGAGTTGATTTCAAGTATAGCACGCGGCACTGCCATGCCGTAACACGCTCGCTAGGGCCGCGCATCGGCAGATTACGCAAGGGGTACCCATCCGCGAGAGACGTCACACGCCAACTGAGTTGCGTGAATTCGCGCATGTCGAATTTATTTCAAGTATAGCACGCGGCACTGCCATGCCGTAACACGCTCGCTAGGGCCGTGGATCGGCAGATTACGAAAGGGGTGCCCATGCGCGCGAGACGTCACACGCCAACCGAGTTGCGTGAATGTGCTCATATCGAACTTATTTCAAGTATAGCACGCGGCACTGCCATGCCGTAACACGCTCGCTATGCCTGCGCATCGGCAGATTACGCAAGGGGTACCCATCCGCGCGAGACGTCACACGCAAACTGAGTTGCGTGAATGCGCTCATATCCAGTTTATTTCAAGTATAGCACGCGGCACTGCCATGCCGTAACACGCTCGCTTGGGCCGCGCATCGGCAGAATATGCAAGGAGTACCCATCCGCGCGAGACGTCACACGCCAACTGAGTTGCGTGAATGCGCTCATATCGAGTTTATTTCAAGTATAGCACGCGGCACTGCCATGCCGTAACACGCTCGCTAGGGCCTCGCATCGGCAGATTACGCAAGGGGTACCCATCCGCGCGAGACGTCACACGCCAACTGAGTTGCGTGAATGCGCTCACATCGAGTTTATTTCAAGCATAGCACGCGGCACTGCCATGCCGTAACACGCTCGCTAGGGCCGCGCAACGGCAGATTACTCCAGGAGTACCCATCCGCGCGAGACGTCACACGCCAACTGAGTTGCGTGAATGCGCCCATATCGAGTTTATTTCAAGTATAGCACGCGGCACTGCCATGCCGTAACACGCTCGCTAGGGCCGCGCATCGGCAGATTACGCCATGAGTACCCATCTGCGCGAGACGTCGCACGCCAACCGAGTTGCGTGAATGCGCTCATATTTAGTTCAAGTATAGCACGCGGCACTGCCATGCCGTAAACGCTCGCTAGGGCCGCGCATATGCAGATTACGCAAGGGGTGCCCATCCGCGCGAGATGCTACGCGCCAACTAAGTTGAGTGAATGCGCTCATATCGAGTTTATTTCAAGTATAGCACGCGGCACTGCCATGCCGTAACACGCTCGCTAGGGCCGCGAATCGGCAGATTACACCAGGAGTACCCATCCGCGCGAGACATCGCACGCCAACTGAGTTGCATGAATGCGCTCATATCGATTTTATTTCAAGTATAGCACGCGGCACTGCCATGCCGTAACACACTCGCTAGGGCCGCGCAGCGCCAGATTACTCCAGGAGTACCCATCCGCGCGAGACGTCACACGCCAACTGAGTTGCGTGAATGCGCTCATATCGAGTTTATTTCAAGTATAGCACGCGGCACTGCCATGCCGTAACACGCTCGCTAGGGCCGTGGATCTGCAGATTACGAAAGGGGTGCCCATCCGCGCGAGACGTCACACGCCAACTGAGTTGCGTGAATGCGCTCATATTGAGTTTATTTCAAGTATAGCACGCGGCACTGCCATGCCGTAACACGCTCGCTAGGGCCTCGCATCGGCACATTACGTAAGGGGTACCCATCCGCGCGAGACGTCACACGCCAACTGAGTTGCGTGAATGCGCTCATATCGAGTTTATTTTAAGTATAGCATGCGGCACTGCCATGTAGTTTCACGCTCGCTAGGGCCGCGCATCGGCAGATTACGCCATGAGTACCCATCTGCGCGAGACGCCACACGCCAACCGAGTTGCGTGAATGCGCTCATATTGAGTTCATTTCAAGTATAGCATGCGGCACTGCCATGTAACGCGCTCGCTAAGGCCGCGCATCGGCAGATTACGCCAGGAGTACCCATCCGCGCGAGACGTCACACGCCAACTGAGTTGCGTGAATGCGCTCATATCCAGTTTATTTCAAGTATAGCACGCGGCACTGCCATGCCGTAACACGCTCGCTTGGGCCGCGCATCGGCAGATTACGCAAGGGGTACCCATCCGCGCGAGACGTCACACGCCAACTGAGTGCGTGAATGCGCTCATATCGAGTTTATTTCAAGTATTGCACGCGGCTCTGCCTTGCCGTAACACGCTCGCTAGGGCCGCGCATCGGCAGATTACGCCAGGAGTACCCATTTGCGCGAGACGTCACACGCCAACTGAGTTGCGTGAATGCGCTCATATTGAGTTTATTTCAAGTATAGCACGCGGCACTGCCATGCCGTAACGCGCTCGCTAGGGCCTCGCATCGGCAGATTAAGCAAGGGGTACCCATCCGCGCGAGACGTCACACGCCAACTGCGTTGCGTGAATGCGCTCATATCGAGTTTATTTCAAGTATAGCATGCGGCACTGCCATGTAGTTTCACGCTCGCTAGGGCCGCGCATCGGCAGATTACGCCATGAGTACCCATCTGCGCGAGACGCCACACGCCAACCGAGTTGCGTGAATGCGCTCATATTGAGTTCATTTCAAGTATAGCACGCGGCACTGCCATGCCGTAACACGCTCGCTTGGGCCGCGCGTCGGCAGATTATGCAAGGAGTACCCATCCGCGCGAGACGTCACACGCCAACTGAGTTGCGTGAATGCGCTCATATCGAGTTTATTTTAAGTATAGCACGCGGCACTGCCATGCCGTAACACGCTCGCTAGGGCCTCGCATCGGCAGATTACGCAAGGGGTAATCATCCGCGCGAGACGTCACACGCCAACTGAGTTGCGTGAATGCGCTCATATCGAGTTTATTTCAAGTATAGCACGCGGCACTGCCATGTAGTTTCACGCTCGCTAAGCCCGCGCATCGGCAGATTACGCCATGAGTACACATCTGCGCGAGACGTCACACGCCAACCGAGTTGCGTGAATGCGCTCATATTGAGTTCATTTCAAGTATAGCACGCGGCACTGCCATGCCGTAAACGCTCGCTAGGACCGCGGATAGGCATATACGCAAGGGGTGCCCATCCGCGCGAGATGTTACACGCCGAGTTGCGTGAATGCGCGCATATCAAACTTATTTCGAGTATAGCACGCGGCACTTCCATGCCGTAACACGCTCGCTAGGGCCGTGCATACGCAAGGGGTACCCATCCGCGTGAGACGACACACGCCAACTGAGTTGCGTGAATGTGCTCATATCGAGTTTATTTCAAGTATAGCACGCGGTACTGCCATGCCGTTTCACGCTCGCTAGGGCCGCGCATCGGCAGATTATGCAAGGGGTACCCATCCGCGCGAGACGTCACACGCCAACTGAGTTGCGTGAATGCGCTCATATCGAGTTTATTTCAAGTATAGCACGCGGCTTTGCAATGCCGTAACACGCTCGCTAGGGACGCGCATCAGCAGATTACGCCAGGAGTACCCATCTGCGCGAGACGCCACACGCCAACCGAGTTGCGTGAATGCGCTCCTATTGATTTAATTTCAAGTATAGCACGCGGCACTGCCATGCCGTAACACGCTCGCTAGGGCCGCGCATCGGCAGATTACGCAAGGGGTACCTATCCGCGCGAGACGTCACACGCAAACTGAGTTGCGTGAATGCGCTCATATCCAGTTTATTTCAAGTATAGCACGCGGCACTGCCATGCCGTAACACGCTCGCTTGGGCCGCGCATCGGCAGATTATGCAAGGAGTACCCATCCGCGCGAGACGTCACACGCCAACTGAGTTGCGTGAATGCGCTCATATCGAGTTTATTTCAAGTATAGCACGCGGCACTGCCATGCCGTAACACGCTCGCTAGGGCCTCGCATCGGCAGATTACGCAAGGGGTACCCATCCGCGCGAGACGTCACACGCCAACTGAGTTGCGTGAATGCGCTCACATCGAGTTTATTTCAAGCATAGCACGCGGCACTGCCATGCCGTAACACGCTCGCTAGGGCCCGCGCAACGGCAGATTACTCCAGGAGTACCCATCCGCGCGAGACGTCACACGCCAACTGAGTTGCGTGAATGCGCCCATATCGAGTTTATTTCAAGTATAGCACGCGGCACTGCCATGCCGTAACACGCTCGCTAGGGCCGCGCATCGGCAGATTACGCCATGAGTACCCATCTGCGCGAGACGTCACACGCCAACCGAGTTGCGTGAATGCGCTCATATTGAGTTCAAGTATAGCACGCGGCACTGCCATGCCGTAAACACTCGCTAGGGCCGCGCATATGCAGATTACGCAAGGGGTGCCCATCCGCGCGAGATGCTACGCGCCAACTAAGTTGAGTGAATGCGCTCATATCGAGTTTATTTCAAGTATAGCACGCGGCACTGCCATGCCGTAACACGCTCGCTAGGGCCGCGAATCGGCAGATTACACCAGGAGTACCCATCCGCGCGAGACATCGCACGCCAACTGAGTTGCATGAATGCGCTCATTTCGATTTTATTTCAAGTATAGCACGCGGCACTGCCATGCCGTAACGCGCTCGCTAGGGCCTCGCATCGGCAGATTAAGCAAGGGGTACCCATCCGCGCGAGACGTCACACGCCAACTGCGTTGCGTGAATGCGCTCATATCGAGTTTATTTCAAGTATAGCATGCGGCACTGCCATGTAGTTTCACGCTCGCTAGGGCCGCGCATCGGCAGATTACGCCATGAGTACCCATCTGCGCGAGACGCCACACGCCAACCGAGTTGCGTGAATGCGCTCATATTGAGTTCATTTCAAGTATAGCACGCGGCACTGCCATGCCGTAACACGCTCGCTAGGGCCGCGCATCGGCAGATTACGCAAGGGGTACCCATCCGCGCGAGACGTCACACGCCAACTGAGTTGCGTGAATGTGCTCATATCTAACTTATTTCAAGTATAGCCAGGAGTACCCATCCGCGCGAGACGTCACACGCCAACTGAGTTGCGTGAATGTGCTCATATCTAACTTATTTCAAGTATAGCACGCGGCACTGCCATGCCGCAACACGCTCGCTAGGGCCGCGCATCGGCAGGTTAGGCAAGGGGTACCCATCCGCGCGAGACGTCACACGCCAACTGAGTTGCGTGAATGCGCTCATATCGAGTTTATTTCAATCATAGCACGCGGCACTGCCATGCCGTAACACGCTCGCTATGCCTGCGCATCGGCAGATTACGCAATGGGTACCCATCCGCGCGAGAAGTCACACGCCAACTGAGTTGCGTGAATGCGCTCATATCCAGTTTATTTCAAGTATAGCACGCGGCACTGCCATGCCGTAACACGCTCGCTAGGGCCTCGCATCGGCAGATTACGCAAGGGGTACCCATCCGCGCGAGACGTCACACGCCAACTGAGTTGCGTGAATGCGCTCACATCGAGTTTATTTCAAGCATAGCACGCGGCACTGCCATGCCGTAACACGCTCGCTAGGGCCGCGCAACGGCAGATTACTCCAGGAGTACCCATCCGCGCGAGACGTCACACGCCAACTGAGTTGCGTGAATGCGCCCATATCGAGTTTATTTCAAGTATAGCACGCGGCACTGCCATGCCGTAACACGCTCGCTAGGGCCGCGCATCGGCAGATTACGCCACGAGTACCCATCTGCGCGAGACGTCACACGCCAACCGAGTTGCGTGAATGCGCTCATATTGAGTTCAAGTATAGCACGCGGCACTGCCATGCCGTAAACGCTCGCTAGGGCCGCGCATAGGCAGATTACGCAAGGCGGGCCCATCCGCGCGAGATGCTACGCGCCAACTAAGTGGAGTGAATGCGTTCATATCGAGTTTATTTCAAGTATAGCACGCGGCACTGCCATGCCGTAACACGCTCGCTAGGGCCGCGCATCGGCAGATTATGCAAGGAGTACCCATCCGCGCGAGACGTCACACGCCAACTGAGTTGCGTGAATGCGCTCATATCGAGTTTATTTCAAGTATAGCACGCGGCACTGCCATGCCGTAACACGCTCGCTAGGGCCGCGCATCGGCAGATTACGCAAGGGGTACCCATCCGCGAGAGACGTCACACGCCAACTGAGTTGCGTGAATTCGCGCATGTCGAATTTATTTCAAGTATAGCACGCGGCACTGCCATGCCGTAACACGCTCGCTAGGGCCGTGGATCGGCAGATTACGAAAGGGGTGCCCATCCGCGCGAGACGTCACACGCCAACCGAGTTGCGTGAATGTGCTCATATCGAACTTATTTCAAGTATAGCACGCGGCACTGCCATGCCGCAACACGCTCGCTAGGGCCGCGCATCGGCAGGTTACGCAAGGGGTACCCATCCGCGCGAGACGTCACACGCCAACTGAGTTGCGTGAATGCGCTCATATCGAGTTTATTTCAAGCATAGCACGCGGCACTGCCATGCCGTAACACGCTCGCTATGCCTGCGCATCGGCAGATTACGCAATGGGTACCCATCCGCGCGAGAAGTCACACGCCAACTGAGTTGCGTGAATGCGCTCATATCGAGTTTATTTCAAGTATAGCAGGTGGCACTGCCATGCCGTAACGCTCGCTAGGGCCGCGCATCGGCAGATTACGCAAGGGGTACCCATTCGCGCGAGACGTCACACGCCAACTGAGTTGCGTGAATGCGCTCATATCGAGTTTATTTCAAGTATAGCATGCGGCACTGCCATGTAACGCGCTCGCTAGGGCCGCGCATCGGCAGATTACGCCAGGAGTACCCATCCGCGCGAGACGTCACACGCCAACTGAGTTGCGTGAATGCGCTCATATCCAGTTTTTTTTCAAGTATAGCACGCGGCACTGCCACGTAGTTTCACGCTCGCTGGGGCCGCGCATCGGCAGATTACGCCATGAGTACCCATCTGCGCGAGACGCCACACGCCAACCGAGTTGCGTGAATGCGCTCATATTGAGTTCATTTCAAGTATAGCACGCGGCACTGCCATGCCGTAACACGCTCGCTATGGCCGCGCATCGGCAGATTACGCAAGGGGTACCCATCCGCGCGAGACGTCACACGCAAACAGAGTCGTGAATGCGCTCATATTCAGTTTATTTCAAGTATAGCACGCGGCACTGCCATGCCGTAACACGCTCGCTTGGGCCGCGCATCGGCAGATTATGCAAGGAGTACCCATCCGCGCGAGACGTCACACGCCAACTGAGTTGCGTGAATGCGCTCATATCGAGTTTATTTCAAGCATAGCACGCGGCACTGCCATGCCGTAACACGCTCGCTAGGGCCGCGCATCGGCAGATTACGCAAGGGGTACCCATCCGCGCGAGACGTCACACGCCAACTGAGTTGCGTGAATTCGCTCATATCCAGTTTATTTCAAGTATACCACGCGGCACTGCCATGCCGTAACACGCTCGCTTGGGCCGCGCATCGGCAGATTACGCAAGGGGTACCCATCCGCGCGAGACGTCACACGCCAACTGAGTGCGTGAATGCGCTCATATGGAGTTTATTTCAAGTATAGCACGCGGCACTGCCATGTAGTTTCACGCTCGCTAGGCCCGCGCATCGGCAGATTACGCAAGGGGTACCCATCCGCGCGAGACGTCACACGCCAACTGAGTTGCGTGAATGCGCTCATATCGAGTTTATTTCAAGTATAGCACGCGGCTTTGCAATGCCGTAACACGCTCGCTAGGGCCGTGCATACGCAAGGGGTACCCATCCGCGTGAGACGACACACGCCAACTGAGTTGCGTGAATGTGCTCATATCGAGTTTATTTCAAGTATAGCACGCGGTACTGCCATGCCGTTTCACGCTCGCTAGGCCCGCGCATCGGCAGATTACGCCATGAGTACACATCTGCGCGAGACGTCACACGCCAACCGAGTTGCGTGAATGCGCTCACATCGAGTTTATTTCAAGCATAGCACGCGGCACTGCCATGCCGTAACACGCTCGCTAGGGCCGCGCAACGGCAGATTACTCCAGGAGTACCCATCCGCGCGAGACGTCACACGCCAACTGAGTTGCGTGAATGCGCCCATATCGAGTTTATTTCAAGTATAGCACGCGGCACTGCCATGCCGTAACACGCTCGCTAGGGCCGCGCATCGGCAGATTACGCCATGAGTACCCATCTGCGCGAGACGTCACACGCCAACCGAGTTGCGTGAATGCGCTCATATTGAGTTCAAGTATAGCACGCGGCACTGCCATGCCGTAAACGCTCGCTAGGGCCGCGCATATGCAGATTACGCAAGGGGTGCCCATCCGCGCGAGATGCTACGCGCCAACTAAGTTGAGTGAATGCGCTCATATCGAGTTTATTTCAAGTATAGCACGCGGCACTGCCATGCCGTAACACGCTCGCTAGGGCCGCGAATCGGCAGATTACACCAGGAGTACCCATCCGCGCGAGACGTCACACGCCAACTGAGTTGCGTGAATGCGTTCATATCGAGTTTATTTCAAGTATAGCACGCGGCACTGCCATGTAGTTTCACGCTCGCTAGGCCCGCGCATCGGCAGATTACGCCATGAGTACACATCTGCGCGAGACGTCACACGCCAACCGAGTTGCGTGAATGCGCTCATATTGAGTTCATTTCAAGTATAGCACGCGGCACTGCCATGCCGTAAACGCTCGCTAGGGCCGCGGATAGGCATATTACGCAAGGGGTGCCCATCCGCTCGAGATGTCACACGCCGAGTTGCGTGAATGCGCGCATATCAAACTTATTTCGAGTATAGCACGCGGCACTTCCATGCCGTAACACGCTCGCTAGGGCCGTGCATACGCAAGGGGTACCCATCCGCGTGAGACGACACACGCCAACTGAGTTGCGTGAATGTGCTCATATCGAGTTTATTTCAAGTATAGCACGCGGTACTGCCATGCCGTTTCACGCTCGCTAGGGCCGCGCAACGGCAGATTACGCAAGGGGTACCCATCTGCGCGAGACGCCACACGCCAACCGAGTTGCGTGAATGCGCTCATATTGAGTTGATTTCAAGTATAGCACGCGGCACTGCCATGCCGTAACACGCTCGCTAGGGCCGCGCATCGGCAGATTACGCAAGGGGTACCCATCCGCGCGAGACGTCACACGCAAACTGAGTTGCGTGAATGCGCTCATATCCAGTTTATTTCAAGTATAGCACGCGGCACTGCCATGCCGTAACACGCTCGCTTGGGCCGCGCATCGGCAGATTATGCAAGGAGTACCCATCCGCGCGAGACGTCACACGCCAACTGAGTTGCGTGAATGCGCTCATATCGAGTTTATTTCAAGTATAGCACGCGGCACTGCCATGCCGTAACACGCTCGCTAGGGCCTCGCATCGGCAGATTACGCAAGGGGTACCCATCCGCGCGAGACGTCACACGCCAACTGAGTTGCGTGAATGCGCTCACATCGAGTTTATTTCAAGCATAGCACGCGGCACTGCCATGCCGTAACACGCTCGCTAGGGCCGCGCAACGGCAGATTACTCCAGGAGTACCCATCCGCGCGAGACGTCATACGCCAACTGAATTGCGTGAATGCGCCCATATCGAGTTTATTTCAAGTATAGCACGCGGCACTGCCATGCCGTAACACGCTCGCTAGGGCCGCGCATCGGCAGATTACGCCATGAGTACCCATCTGCGCGAGACGTCACACGCCAACCGAGTTGCGTGAATGCGCTCATATTGAGTTCAAGTATAGCACGCGGCACTGCCATGCCGTAAACGCTCGCTAGGGCCGCGCATATGCAGATTACGCAAGGGGTGCCCATCCGCGCGAGATGCTACGCGCCAACTAAGTTGAGTGAATGCGCTCATATCGAGTTTATTTCAAGTATAGCACGCGGCACTGCCATGCCGTAACACGCTCGCTAGGGCCGTGGATCGGCAGATTAAGAAAGGGGTGCCCATCCGCGCGAGACGTCACACGCCCACTGAGTTGCGTGAATGCGCTCATATTGAGTTTATTTCAAGTATAGCACGCGGCACTGCCATGCCGTAACACACTCGCTAGGGCCGCGCAGCGCCAGATTACTCCAGGAGTACCCATCCGCGCGAGACGTCACAAGCAAACTGAGTTGCGTGAATGCGCTCATATCCAGTTTATTTCAAGTATAGCACGCGGCACTGCCATGCCGTAACACGCTCGCTAGGGCCTCGCATCGGCAGATTACGCAAGGGGTACCCATCCGCGCGAGACGTCACACGCCAACTGAGTTGCGTGAATGCGCTCACATCGAGTTTATTTCAAGCATAGCACGCGGCACTGCCATGCCGTAACACGCTCGCTAGGGCCGCGCAACGGCAGATTACTCCAGGAGTACCCATCCGCGCGAGACGTCACACGCCAACTGAGTTGCGTGAATGCGCCCATATCGAGTTTATTTCAAGTATAGCACGCGGCACTGCCATGCCGTAACACACTCGCTAGGGCCGCGCATCGGCAGATTACGCCACGAGTACCCATCTGCGCGAGACGTCACACGCCAACCGAGTTGCGTGAATGCGCTCATATTGAGTTTATTTCAAGTATAGCACGCGGCACTGCCATGCCGTAACACGCTCGCTAGGGCCGCGCATCGGCAGATTACGCAAGGGGTACCCATCCGCGAGAGACGTCACACGCCAACTGAGTTGCGTGAATTCGCGCATGTCGAATTTATTTCAAGTATAGCACGCGGCACTGCCATGCCGTAACACGCTCGCTAGGGCCGTGGATCGGCAGATTACGAAAGGGGTGCCCATCCGCGCGAGACGTCACACGCCAACCGAGTTCCGTGAATGTGCTCATATCGAACTTATTTCAAGTATAGCACGCGGCACTGCCATGCCGCAACACGCTCGCTAGGGCCGCGCATCGGCAGGTTACGCAAGGGGTACCCATCCGCGCGAGACGTCACACGCCAACTGAGTTGCGTGAATGCGCTCATATCGAGTTTATTTCAAGCATAGCACGCGGCACTGCCATGCCGTAACACGCTCGCTATGCCTGCGCATCGGCAGATTACGCAATGGGTACCCATCCGCGCGAGAAGTCACACGCCAACTGAGTTGCGTGAATGCGCTCATATCGAGTTTATTTCAAGTATAGCAGGTGGCACTGCCATGCCGTAACGCTCGCTAGGGCCGCGCATCGGCAGATTACGCAAGGGGTACCCATTCGCGCGAGACGTCACACGCCAACTGAGTTGCGTGAATGCGCTCATATCGAGTTTATTTCAAGTATAGCATTCGGCACTGCCATGTAACGCGCTCGCTAGGGCCGCGCATCGGCAGATTACGCCAGGAGTACCCATCCGCGCGAGACGTCACACGCCAACTGAGTTGCGTGAATGCGCTCATATCCAGTTTTTTTTCAAGTATAGCACGCGGCACTGCCACGTAGTTTCACGCTCGCTGGGGCCGCGCATCGGCAGATTACGCCATGAGTACCCATCTGCGCGAGACGCCACACGCCAACCGAGTTGCGTGAATGCGCTCATATTGAGTTCATTTCAAGTATAGCACGCGGCACTGCCATGCCGTAACACGCTCGCTAGGGCCGCGCATCGGCAGATTACGCAAAGGGTACCCATCCGCGCGAGACGTCACACGCAAACAGAGTCGTGAATGCGCTCATATTCAGTTTATTTCAAGTATAGCACGCGGCACTGCCATGCCGTAACACGCTCGCTTGGGCCGCGCATCGGCAGATTATGCAAGGAGTACCCATCCGCGCGAGACGTCACACGCCAACTGAGTTGCGTGAATGCGCTCATATCGAGTTTATTTCAAGCATAGCACGCGGCACTGCCATGCCGTAACACGCTCGCTAGGGCCGCGCATCGGCAGATTACGCAAGGGGTACCCATCCGCGCGAGACATCGCACGCCAACTGAGTAGCGTGAATGCGCTCATATCGATTTTATTTCAAGTATAGCACGCGGCACTGCCATGCCGTAACACGCTCGCTAGGGCCGCGCATCGGCAGATTACGCCAGGAGTACCCATCCGCGCGAGACGTCACACGCCAACTGAGTTGCGTGAATTCGCTCATATCCAGTTTATTTCAAGTATAGCACGCGGCACTGCCATGCCGTAACACGCTCGCTTGGGCCGCGCATCGGCAGATTACGCAAGGGGTACCCATCCGCGCGAGACGTCACACGCCAACTGAGTGCGTGAATGCGCTCATATGGAGTTTATTTCAAGTATAGCACGCGGCACTGCCATGTAGTTTCACGCTCGCTAGGCCCACGCATCGGCAGATTACGCAAGGGGTACCCATCCGCGCGAGACGTCACACGCCAACTGAGTTGCGTGAATGCGCTCATATCGAGTTTATTTCAAGTATAGCACGCGGCTTTGCAATGCCGTAACACGCTCGCTAGGGCCGTGCATACGCAAGGGGTACCCATCCGCGTGAGACGACACACGCCAACTGAGTTGCGTGAATGTGCTCATATCGAGTTTATTTCAAGTATAGCACGCGGTACTGCCATGCCGTTTCACGCTCGCTAGGCCCGCGCATCGGCAGATTACGCCATGAGTACACATCTGCGCGAGACGTCACACGCCAACCGAGTTGCGTGAATGCGCTCACATCGAGTTTATTTCAAGCATAGCACGCGGCACTGCCATGCCGTAACACGCTCGCTAGGGCCGCGCAACGGCAGATTACTCCAGGAGTACCCATCCGCGCGAGACGTCACACGCCAACTGAGTTGCGTGAATGCGCCCATATCGAGTTTATTTCAAGTATAGCACGCGGCACTGCCATGCCGTAACACGCTCGCTAGGGCCGCGCATCGGCAGATTACGCCATGAGTACCCATCTGCGCGAGACGTCACACGCCAACCGAGTTGCGTGAATGCGCTCATATTGAGTTCAAGTATAGCACGCGGCACTGCCATGCCGTAAACGCTCGCTAGGGCCGCGCATATGCAGATTACGCAAGGGGTGCCCATCCGCGCGAGATGCTACGCGCCAACTAAGTTGAGTGAATGCGCTCATATCGAGTTTATTTCAAGTATAGCACGCGGCACTGCCATGCCGTAACACGCTCGCTAGGGCCGCGAATCGGCAGATTACACCAGGAGTACCCATCCGCGCGAGACATCGCACGCCAACTGAGTTGCATGAATGCGCTCATATCGATTTTATTTCAAGTATAGCACGCGGCACTGCCATGCCGTAACACACTCGCTAGGGCCGCGCAGCGCCAGATTACTCCAGGAGTACCCATCCGCGCGAGACGTCACACGCCAACTGAGTTGCGTGAATGCGCTCATATCGAGTTTATTTCAAGTATAGCACGCGGCACTGCCATGCCGTAACACGCTCGCTAGGGCCGTGGATCGGCAGATTACGAAAGGGGTGCCCATCCGCGCGAGACGTCACACGCCAACTGAGTTGCGTGAATGCGCTCATATTGAGTTTATTTCAAGTATAGCACGCGGCACTGCCATGCCGTAACACGCTCGCTAGGGCCTCGCATCGGCAGATTACGCAAGGGGTACCCATCCGCGCGAGACGTCACACGCCAACTGAGTTGCGTGAATGCGCTCATATCGAGTTTATTTTAAGTATAGCATGCGGCACTGCCATGTAGTTTCACGCTCGCTAGGGCCGCGCATCGGCAGATTACGCCATGAGTACCCATCTGCGCGAGAGCCACACGCCAACCGAGTTGCGTGAATGCGCTCATATTGAGTTCATTTCAAGTATAGCACGCGGCACTGCCATGCCGTAACACGCTCGCTAGGGCCGCGCATCGGCAGATTACGCAAGGGGTACCCATCCGCGCGAGACGTCACACGCAAACTGAGTTGCGTGAATGCGCTCATATCCAGTTTATTTCAAGTATAGCACGCGGCACTGCCATGCCGTAACACGCTCGCTTGGGCCCCGTATCGGCAGAATATGCAAGGAGTACCCATCCGCGCGAGACGTCACACGCCAACTGAGTTGCGTGAATGCGCTCATATCGAGTTTATTTCAAGTATAGCACGCGGCACTGCCATGTAGTTTCACGCTCGCTAGGCCCGCGCATCGGCAGATTACGCCATGAGTACACATCTGCGCGAGACGTCACACGCCAACCGAGTTGCGTGAATGCGCTCATATTGAGTTCATTTCAAGTATAGCACGCGGCACTGCCATGCCGTAAACGCTCGCTAGGGCCGCGGATAGGCATATTACGCAAGGGGTGCCCATCCGCTCGAGATGTCGCACGCCGAGTTGCGTGAATGCGCGCATATCAAACTTATTTCGAGTATAGCACGCGGCACTTCCATGCCGTAACACGCTCGCTAGGGCCGTGCATACGCAAGGGGTACCCATCCGCGTGAGACGACACACGCCAACTGAGTTGCGTGAATGTGCTCATATCGAGTTTATTTCAAGTATAGCACGCGGTACTGCCATGCCGTTTCACGCTCGCTAGGGCCGCGCAACGGCAGATTACGCAAGGGGTACCCATCTGCGCGAGACGCCACACGCCAACCGAGTTGCGTGAATGCGCTCATATTGAGTTCATTTCAAGTATAGCACGCGGCACTGCCATGCCGTAACACGCTCGCTAGGGCCGCGCATCGGCAGATTACGCAAGGGGTACCCATCCGCGCGAGACGTCACACGCAAACTGAGTTGCGTGAATGCGCTCATATCCAGTTTATTTCAAGTATAGCACGCGGCACTGCCATGCCGTAACACGCTCGCTTGGGCCGCGCATCGGCAGATTATGCAAGGAGTACCCATCCGCGCGAGACGTCACACGCCAACTGAGTTGCGTGAATGCGCTCATATCGAGTTTATTTCAAGTATAGCACGCGGCACTGCCATGCCGTAACACGCTCGCTAGGGCCTCGCATCGGCAGATTACGCAAGGGGTACCCATCCGCGCGAGACGTCACACGCCAACTGAGTTGCGTGAATGCGCTCACATCGAGTTTATTTCAAGCATAGCACGCGGCACTGCCATGCCGTAACACGCTCGCTAGGGCCGCGCAACGGCAGATTACTCCAGGAGTACCCATCCGCGCGAGACGTCATACGCCAACTGAGTTGCGTGAATGCGCCCATATCGAGTTTATTTCAAGTATAGCACGCGGCACTGCCATGCCGTAACACGCTCGCTAGGGCCGCGCATCGGCAGATTACGCCATGAGTACCCATCTGCGCGAGACGTCACACGCCAACCGAGTTGCGTGAATGCGCTCATATTGAGTTCAAGTATAGCACGCGGCACTGCGATGCCGTAAACGCTCGCTAGGGCCGCGCATATGCAGATTACGCAAGGGGTGCCCATCCGCGCGAGATGCTACGCGCCAACTAAGTTGAGTGAATGCGCTCATATCGAGTTTATTTCAAGTATAGCACGCGGCACTGCCATGCCGTAACACGCTCGCTAGGGCCGTGGATCGGCAGATTACGAAAGGGGTGCCCATCCGCGCGAGACGTCACACGCCCACTGAGTTGCGTGAATGCGCTCATATTGAGTTTATTTCAAGTATAGCACGCGGCACTGCCATGCCGTAACACACTCGCTAGGGCCGCGCAGCGCCAGATTACTCCAGAAGTACCCATCCGCGCGAGACGTCACACGCCAACTGAGTTGCGTGAATGCGCCCATATCGAGTTTATTTCAAGTATAGCACGCGGCACTGCCATGCCGTAACACGCTCGCTAGGGCCGCGCATCGGCAGATTACGCCATGAGTACCCATCTGCGCGAGACGTCACACGCCAACCGAGTTGCGTGAATGCGCTCATATTGAGTTCAAGTATAGCACGCGGCACTGCCATGCCGTAAACGCTCGCTAGGGCCGCGCATATGCAGATTACGCAAGGGGTGCCCATCCGCGCGAGATGCTACGCGCCAACTAAGTTGAGTGAATGCGCTCATATCGAGTTTATTTCAAGTATAGCACGCGGCACTGCCATGCCGTAATACGCTCGCTAGGGCCGTGGATCGGCAGATTACGAAAGGGGTGCCCATCCGCGCGAGACGTCACACGCCAACTGAGTTGCGTGAATGCGCTCATATTGAGTTTATTTCAAGTATAGCACGTGGCACTGCCATGCCGTAACACGCTCGCTAGGGCCTCGCATCGGCAGATTACGCAAGGGGTACCCATCCGCGCGAGACGTCACACGCCAACTGAGTTGCGTGAATGCGCTCATATCGAGTTTATTTTAAGTATAGCATGCGGCACTGCCATGTAGTTTCACGCTCGCTAGGGCCGCGCATCGGCAGATTACGCCATGAGTACCCATCTGCGCGAGACGCCACACGCCAACCGAGTTGCGTGAATGCGCTCATATGGAGTTTATTTCAAGTATAGCACGCGGCACTGCCATGTAGTTTCACGCTCGCTAGGCCCGCGCATCGGCAGATTACGCAAGGGGTACCCATCCGCGCGAGACGTCACACGCCAACTGAGTTGCGTGAATGCGCTCATATCGAGTTTATTTCAAGTATAGCACGCGGCTTTGCAATGCCGTAACACGCTCGCTAGGGCCGTGCATACGCAAGGGGTACCCATCCGCGTGAGACGACACACGCCAAGTGAGTTGCGTGAATGTGCTCATATCGAGTTTATTTCAAGTATAGCACGCGGTACTGCCATGCCGTTTCACGCTCGCTAGGGCCGCGCATCGGCAGATTACGCAAGGGGTACCCATCCGCGCGAGACGTCACACGCCAACTGAGTTGCGTGAATGCGCTCATATCGAGTTTATTTCAAGTATAGCACGCGGCTTTGCAATGCCGTAACACGCTCGCTAGGGACGCGCATCAGCAGATTACGCCAGGAGTACCCATCTGCGCGAGACGCCACACGTCAACCGAGTTGCGTGAATGCGCTCATATTGAGTTCATTTCAAGTATAGCACGCCGCACTGCCATGCCGTAACACGCTCGCTAGGGCCGCGCATCGGCAGATTACGCAAGGGGTACCCATCCGCGCGAGACGTCACACGCAAACTGAGTTGCGTGAATGCGCTCATATCCAGTTTATTTCAAGTATAGCACGCGGCACTGCCATGCCGTAACACGCTCGCTAGGGCCTCGCATCGGCAGATTACGCAAGGGGTACCCATCCGCGCGAGACGTCACACGCCAACTGAGTTGCGTGAATGCGCTCACATCGAGTTTATTTCAAGCATAGCACGCGGCACTGCCATGCCGTAACACGCTCGCTAGGGCCGCGCAACGGCAGATTACTCCAGGAGTACCCATCCGCGCGAGACGTCACACGCCAACTGAGTTGCGTGAATGCGCCCATATCGAGTTTATTTCAAGTATAGCACGCGGCACTGCCATGCCGTAACACGCTCGCTAGGGCCGCGCATCGGCAGATTACGCCACGAGTACCCATCTGCGCGAGACGTCACACGCCAACCGAGTTGCGTGAATGCGCTCATATTGAGTTCAAGTATAGCACGCGGCACTGCCATGCCGTAAACGCTCGCTAGGGCCGCGCATAGGCAGATTACGCAAGGGGGGCCCATCCGCGCGAGATGCTACGCGCCAACTAAGTGGAGTGAATGCGTTCATATCGAGTTTATTTCAAGTATAGCACGCGGCACTGCCATGCCGTAACACGCTCGCTAGGGCCGCGCATCGGCAGATTATGCAAGGAGTACCCATCCGCGCGAGACGTCACACGCCAACTGAGTTGCGTGAATGCGCTCATATCGAGTTTATTTCAAGTATAGCACGCGGCACTGCCATGCCGTAACACGCTCGCTAGGGCCGCGCATCGGCAGATTACGCAAGGGGTACCCATCCGCGAGAGACGTCACACGCCAACTGAGTTGCGTGAATTCGCGCATGTCGAATTTATTTCAAGTATAGCACGCGGCACTGCCATGCCGTAACACGCTCGCTAGGGCCGTGGATCGGCAGATTACGAAAGGGGTGCCCATCCGCGCGAGACGTTACACGCCAACCGAGTTGCGTGAATGTGCTCATATCGAACTTATTTCAAGTATAGCACGCGGCACTGCCATGCCGCAACACGCTCGCTAGGGCCGCGCATCGGCAGGTTACGCAAGGGGTACCCATCCGCGCGAGACGTCACACGCCAACTGAGTTGCGTGAATGCGCTCATATCGAGTTTATTTCAAGCATAGCACGCGGCACTGCCATGCCGTAACACGCTCGCTATGCCTGCGCATCGGCAGATTACGCAATGGGTACCCATCCGCGCGAGAAGTCACACGCCAACTGAGTTGCGTGAATGCGCTCATATCGAGTTTATTTCAAGTATAGCAGGTGGCACTGCCATGCCGTAACGCTCGCTAGGGCCGCGCATCGGCAGATTACGCAAGGGGTACCCATTCGCGCGAGACGTCACACGCCAACTGAGTTGCGTGAATGCGCTCATATCGAGTTTATTTCAAGTATAGCATGCGGCACTGCCATGTAACGCGCTCGCTAGGGCCGCGCATCGGCAGATTACGCCAGGAGTACCCATCCGCGCGAGACGTCACACGCCAACTGAGTTGCGTGAATGCGCTCATATCCAGTTTTTTTTCAAGTATAGCACGCGGTACTGCCACGTAGTTTCACGCTCGCTGGGGCCGCGCATCGGCAGATTACGCCATGAGTACCCATCTGCGCGAGACGCCACACGCCAACCGAGTTGCGTGAATGCGCTCATATTAAGTTCATTTCAAGTATAGCACGCGGCACTGCCATGCCGTAACACGCTCGCTAGGGCCGCGCATCGGCAGATTATGCAAGGAGTACCCATCCGCGCGAGACGTCACACGCCAACTGAGTTGCGTGAATGCGCTCATATCGAGTTTATTTCAAGCATAGCACGCGGCACTGCCATGCCGTAACACGCTCGCTAGGGCCGCGCATCGGCAGATTACGCAAGGGGTACCCATCCGCGCGAGACATCGCACGCCAACTGAGTAGCGTGAATGCGCTCATATCGATTTTATTTCAAGTATAGCACGCGGCACTGCCATGCCGTAACACGCTCGCTAGGGCCGCGCATCGGCAGATTACGCCAGGAGTACCCATCCGCGCGAGACGTCACACGCCAACTGAGTTGCGTGAATTCGCTCATATCCAGTTTATTTCAAGTATACCACGCGGCACTGCCATGCCGTAACACGCTCGCTTGGGCCGCGCATCGGCAGATTACGCAAGGGGTACCCATCCGCGCGAGACGTCACACGCCAACTGAGTGCGTGAATGCGCTCATATGGAGTTTATTTCAAGTATAGCACGCGGCACTGCCATGTAGTTTCACGCTCGCTAGGCCCGCGCATCGGCAGATTACGCAAGGGGTACCCATCCGCGCGAGACGTCACACGCCAACTGAGTTGCGTGAATGCGCTCATATCGAGTTTATTTCAAGTATAGCACGCGGCTTTGCAATGCCGTAACACGCTCGCTAGGGCCGTGCATACGCAAGGGGTACCCATCCGCGTGAGACGACACACGCCAACTGAGTTGCGTGAATGTGCTCATATCGAGTTTATTTCAAGTATAGCACGCGGTACTGCCATGCCGTTTCACGCTCGCTAGGGCCGCGCATCGGCAGATTACGCAAGGGGTACCCATCCGCGCGAGACGTCACACGCCAACTGAGTTGCGTGAATGCGCTCATATCGAGTTTATTTCAAGTATAGCACGCGGCTTTGCAATGCCGTAACACGCTCGCTAGGGACGCGCATCAGCAGATTACGCCAGGAGTACCCATCCGCGCGAGACGCCACACGCCAACCGAGTTGCGTGAATGCGCTCATATTGAGTTCATTTCAAGTATAGCACGCCGCACTGCCATGCCGTAACACGCTCGCTAGGGCCGCGCATCGGCAGATTACGCAAGGGGTACCCATCCGCGCGAGACGTCACACGCAAACTGAGTTGCGTGAATGCGCTCATATCCAGTTTATTTCAAGTATAGCACGCGGCACTGCCATGCCGTAACACGCTCGCTAGGGCCTCGCATCGGCAGATTACGCAAGGGGTACCCATCCGCGCGAGACGTCACACGCCAACTGAGTTGCGTGAATGCGCTCACATCGAGTTTATTTCAAGCATAGCACGCGGCACTGCCATGCCGTAACACGCTCGCTAGGGCCGCGCATCGGCAGATTACGCCACGAGTACCCATCTGCGCGAGACGTCACACGCCAACCGAGTTGCGTGAATGCGCTCATATTGAGTTCAAGTATAGCACGCGGCACTGCCATGCCGTAAACGCTCGCTAGGGCCGCGCATAGGCAGATTACGCAAGGGGGGCCCATCCGCGCGAGATGCTACGCGCCAACTAAGTGGAGTGAATGCGTTCATATCGAGTTTATTTCAAGTATAGCACGCGGCACTGCCATGCCGTAACACGCTCGCTAGGGCCGCGCATCGGCAGATTACGCAAGGGGTACCCATCCGCGAGAGACGTCACACGCCAACTGAGTTGCGTGAATTCGCGCATGTCGAATTTATTTCAAGTATAGCACGCGGCACTGCCATGCCGTAACACGCTCGCTAGGGCCGTGGATCGGCAGATTACGAAAGGGGTGCCCATCCGCGCGAGACGTCACACGCCAACCGAGTTGCGTGAATGTGCTCATATCGAACTTATTTCAAGTATAGCACGCGGCACTGCCATGCCGCAACACGCTCGCTAGGGCCGTGCATCGGCAGGTTACGCAAGGGGTACCCATCCGCGCGAGACGTCACACGCCAACTGAGTTGCGTGAATGCGCTCATATCGAGTTTATTTCAAGCATAGCACGCGGCACTGCCATGCCGTAACACGCTCGCTATGCCTGCGCATCGGCAGATTACGCAATGGGTACCCATCCGCGCGAGAAGTCACACGCCAACTGAGTTGCGTGAATGCGCTCATATCGAGTTTATTTCAAGTATAGCAGGTGGCACTGCCATGCCGTAACGCTCGCTAGGGCCGCGCATCGGCAGATTACGCAAGGGGTACCCATTCGCGCGAGACGTCACACGCCAACTGAGTTGCGTGAATGCGCTCATATCGAGTTTATTTCAAGTATAGCATGCGGCACTGCCATGTAACGCGCTCGCTAGGGCCGCGCATCGGCAGATTACGCCAGGAGTACCCATCCGCGCGAGACGTCACACGCCAACTGAGTTGCGTGAATGCGCTCATATCCAGTTTTTTTTCAAGTATAGCACGCGGCACTGCCACGTAGTTTCACGCTCGCTGGGGCCGCGCATCGGCAGATTACGCCATGAGTAATCATCTGCGCGAGACGCCACACGCCAACCGAGTTGCGTGAATGCGCTCATATTGAGTTCATTTCAAGTATAGCACGCGGCACTGCCATGCCGTAACACGCTCGCTAGGGCCGCGCATCGGCAGATTACGCAAGGGGTACCCATCCGCGCGAGACGTCACACGCAAACTGAGTTGCGTGAATGCGCTCATATTCAGTTTATTTCAAGTATAGCACGCGGCACTGCCATGCCGTAACACGCTCGCTTGGGCCGCGCATCGGCAGATTATGCAAGGAGTACCCATCCGCGCGAGACGTCACACGCCAACTGAGTTGCGTGAATGCGCTCATATCGAGTTTATTTCAAGCATAGCACGCGGCACTGCCATGCCGTAACACGCTCGCTAGGGCCGCGCATCGGCAGATTACGCAAGGGGTACCCATCCGCGCGAGACATCGCACGCCAACTGAGTAGCGTGAATGCGCTCATATCGATTTTATTTCAAGTATAGCACGCGGCACTGCCATGCCATAACACGCTCGCTAGGGCCGCGCATCGGCAGATTACGCCAGGAGTACCCATCCGCGCGAGACGTCACACGCCAACTGAGTTGCGTGAATTCGCTCATATCCAGTTTATTTCAAGTATACCACGCGGCACTGCCATGCCGTAACACGCTCGCTTGGGCCGCGCATCGGCAGATTACGCAAGGGGTACCCATCCGCGCGAGACGTCACACGCCAACTGAGTGCGTGAATGCTCTCATATCGAGTTTATTTCAAGTATAGCACGCGGCACTGCCATGCCGTAACACGCTCGCTTAGGCCGCTCATCGGCAGATTATGCAAGGAGTACCCATCCGCGCGAGACGTCACACGCCAACTGAGTTGCGTGAATGCGCTCATATTGAGTTTATTTCAAGTATAGCACGCGGCACTGCCATGCGGTAACACGCTCGCTAGGGCCTCGCATCGGCAGATTACGCAAGGGGTACCCATCCGCGCGAGACTTCACACGCCAACTGAGTTGCTCAAAAATGCGCTCATATCGAGTTTATTTCAAGCATAGCACGCGGCACTGCCATGCCGTAACACGCTCGCTAGGGCCGCGCAACGGCAGATTACTCCAGGAGTACCCATCCGCGCGAGACGTCACACGCCAACTGAGTTGCGTGAATGTGCTCATATCTAACTTATTTCAAGTATAGCACGCGGCACTGCCATGCCGCAACACGCTCGCTAGGGCCGCGCATCGGCAGGTTACGCAAGGGGTACCCATCCGCGCGAGACGTCACACGCCAACTGAGTTGCGTGAATGCGCTCATATCGAGTTTATTTTAAGTATAGCACGCGGCACTGCCATGCCGTAACACGCTCGCTATGCCTGCGCATCGGCAGATTACGCAATGGGTACCCATCCGCGCGAGAAGTCACACGCCAACTGAGTTGCGTGAATGCGCTCATATCGAGTTTATTTCAAGTATAGCACGCGGCACATCCATGCCGTAACACGCTCGCTAGGGCCGTGGATCGGCAGATTACGAAAGGGGTGCCCATCCGCGCGAGACGTCACACGCCAACTGAGTTGCGTGAATGCGCTCATATTGAGTTTATTTCAAGTATGCCACGCGGCACTGCCATGCCGTAACACGCTCGCTAGGGCCTCGCATCGGCAGATTACGCAAGGGGTACCCATCCGCGCGAGACGTCACACGCCAACTGAGTTGCGTGAATGCGCTCATATAGAGTTTATTTTAAGTATAGCATGCGGCACTGCCATGTAACGCGCTCGCTAGGGCCGCGCATCGGCACATTACGCCAGGAGTACCCATCCGCGCGAGACGTCACACGCCAACTGAGTTTCGTGAATGCGCTCATATCCAGTTTTTTTCAAGTATAGCACGCGGCACTGCCACGTAGTTTCACGCTCGCTGGGGCCGCGCATCGGCAGATTACTCCAGGAGTACCCATCCGCGCGAGACGTCACACGCCAACTGAGTTGCGTGAATGCGCTCATATCGAGTTTATTTCAAGTATAGCACGCGGCACTGCCATGCCGTAACACGCTCGCTAGGGCCGTGCATACGCAAGGGGTACCCATCCGCGTGAGACGACACACGCCAACTGAGTTGCGTGAATGTGCTCATATCGAGTTTATTTCAAGTATAGCACGCGGTACTGCCATGCCGTTTCACGCTCGCTAGGGCCTCGCATCGGCAGATTACGCAAGGGGTACCCATCCGCGCGAGACGTCACACGCCAACCGAGTTGCGTGAATGCGCTCATATTGAGTTCATTTCAAGTATAGCACGCGGCACTGCCATGCCGTAAACGCTCGCTAGGGCCGCGGATAGGCATATTACGCAAGGGGTGCCCATCCGCGCGAGATGTCACACGCCGAGTTGCGTGAATGCGCGCATATCAAACTTATTTCGAGTATAGCACGCGGCACTTCCATGCCGTAACACGCTCGCTAGGGCCGTGCATACGCAAGAGGTACCCATCCGCGTGAGACGACACACGCCAACTGAGTTGCGTGAATGCGCTCATATCCAGTTTATTTCAAGTATAGCACGCGGCACTGCCATGCCGTAACACGCTCGCTTGGGCCGCGCATCGGCAGATTATGCAAGGAGTACCCATCCGCGCGAGACGTCACACGCCAACTGAGTTGCGTGAATGCGCTCATATCCAGTTTATTTCAAGTATAGCACGCGGCTTTGCAATGCCGTAACACGCTCGCTAGGGACGCGCATCAGCAGATTACGCCAGGAGTACCCATCTGCGCGAGACGCCACACGCCAACCGAGTTGCGTGAATGCGCTCATATTGAGTTCATTTCAAGTATAGCACGCGGCACTGCCATGCCGTAACACGCTCGCTAGGGCCGCGCATCGGCAGATTACGCAAGGGGTACCCATCCGCGCGAGACGTCACACGCAAACTGAGTTGCGTGAATGCGCTCATATCCAGCTTATTTCAAGTATAGCACGCGGCACTGCCATGCCGTAACACGCTCGCTAGGGCCTCGCATCGGCAGATTACGCAAGGGGTACCCATCCGCGCGAGACGTCACACGCCAACTGAGTTGCGTGAATGCGCTCACATCGAGTTTATTTCAAGCATAGCACGCGGCACTGCCATGCCGTAACACGCTCGCTAGGGCCGCGCAACGGCAGATTAATCCAGGAGTACCCATCCGCGCGAGACGTCGCACGCCAACTGAGTTGCGTGAATGCGCCCATATCGAGTTTATTTCAAGTATAGCACGCGGCACTGCCATGCCGTAACACGCTCGCTAGGGCCGCGCATCGGCAGATTACGCCACGAGTACCCATCTGCGCGAGACGTCACACGCCAACCGAGTTGCGTGAATGCGCTCATATTGAGTTCAAGTATAGCACGCGGCACTGCCATGCCGTAAACGCTCGATAGGGCCGCGCATAGGCAGATTACGCAAGGGGTGCCCATCCGCGCGAGATGCTACGCGCCAACTAAGTTGAGTGAATGCGCTCATATCGAGTTTATTTCAAGTATAGCACGCGGCACTGCCATGCCGTAACACGCTCGCTAGGGCCGCGAATCGGCAGATTACACCAGGAGTACCCATCCGCGCGAGACATCGCACGCCAACTGAGTTGCATGAATGCGCTCATATCGATTTTATTTCAAGTATAGCACGCGGCACTGCCTTGCCGTAACACACTCGCTAGGGCCGCGCAGCGCCAGATTACTCCAGGAGTACCCATCCGCGCGAGACGTCACACGCCAACTGAGTTGCGTGAATGCGCTCATATCGAGTTTATTTCAAGTATAGCACGCGGCACTGCCATGTAGTTTCACGCTCGCTAGGGCCGCGCATCGGCAGATTACGCCATGAGTACCCATCTGCGCGAGACGCCACACTCCAACCGAGTTGCGTGAATGTGCTCATATTGAGTTCATTTGAAGTATAGCACGCGGCACTGCCATGCCGTAACACGCTCGCTTGGGCCGCGCATCGGCAGATTATGCAAGGAGTACCCATCCGCGCGAGACGTCACACGCCAACTGAGTTGCGTGAATGCGCTCATATCGAGTTTATTTCAAGTATAGCACGCGGCACTGCCATGTAGTTTCACGCTCGCTAGGCCCGCGCATCGGCAGATTAGGCCATGAGTACACATCTGCGCGAGACGTCACACGCCAACCGAGTTGCGTGAATGCGCTCATATTGAGTTCATTTCAAGTATAGCACGCGGCACTGCCATGCCGTAAACGCTCGCTAGGGCCGCGGATAGGCATATTACGCAAGGGGTGCCCATCCGCGCGAGATGTCACACGCAGAGTTGCGTGAATGCGCGCATATCAAACTTATTTCGAGTATAGCACGCGGCACTTCCATGCCGTAACACGCTCGCTAGGGCCGTGCATACGCAAGGGGTACCCATCCGCGTGAGACGACACACGCCAACTGAGTTGCGTGAATGTGCTCATATCGAGTTTATTTCAAGTATAGCACGCGGTACTGCCATGCCGTTTCACGCTCGCTAGGGCCTCGCATCGGCAGATTACGCAAGGGGTACCCATCCGCGCGAGACGTCACACGCCAACTGAGTTGCGTGAAAGCGCTCACATCGAGTTTATTTCAAGCATAGCACGCGGCACTGCCATGCCGTAACACGCTCGCTAGGGCCGCGCAACGGCAGATTACTCCAGGAGTACCCATCCGCGCGAGACGTCACACGCCAACTGAGTTGCGTGAATGCGCCCATATCGAGTTTATTTCAAGTATAGCACGTGGCACTGCCATGCCGTAACACGCTCGCTAGGGCCGCGCATCGGCAGATTACGCCATGAGTACCCATCTGCGCGAGACGTCACACGCCAACCGAGTTGCGTGAATGCGCTCATATTGAGTTCAAGTATAGCACGCTGCACTGCCATGCCGTAAACGCTCGCTAGGGCCGCGCATAGGCAGATTACGCAAGGGGTGCCCATCCGCGCAAGATGCTACGCGCCAACTAAGTTGAGTGAATGCGCTCATATCGAGTTTATTTCAAGTATAGCACGCGGCACTGCCATGCCGTAACACGCTCGCTAGGGCCGCGAATCGGCAGATTACACCAGGAGTACCCATCCGCGCGAGACATCGCACGCCAACTGAGTTGCGTGAATGCGCTCATATCGATTTTATTTCAAGTATAGCACGCGGCACTGCCATGCCGTAACACACTCGCTAGGGCCGCGCAGCGCCAGATTACTCCAGGAGTACCCATCCTAGCGAGACGTCACACGCCAACTGAGTTGCGTGAATGCGCTCATATCGAGTTTATTTGAAGTATAGCACGCGGCACTGCCATGCCGTAACACGCTCGCTAGGGCCGTGGATCGGCAGATTACGAAAGGGGTGCCCACCCCCGCGAGACGTCACACGCCCACTGAGTTGCGTGAATGCGCTCATATTGAGTTTATTTCAAGTATAGCACGCGGCACTGCCATGCCGTAACACGCTCGCTTGGGCCTCGCATCGGCAGATTAGGCAAGGGGTACCCATCCGCGCGAGACGTCACACGCCAACTGAGTTGCGTGAATGCGCTCATATCGAGTTTATTTCAAGTATAGCATGCGGCACTGCCATGTAGTTTCACGCTCGCTAGGGCCGCGCATCGGCAGATTACGCCATGAGTACCCATCTGCGCGAGACGCCACACTCCAACCGAGTTGCGTGAATGTGCTCATATTGAGTTCATTTGAAGTATAGCACGCGGCACTGCCATGCCGTAACACGCTCGCTTGGGCCGCGCATCGGCAGATTATGCAAGGAGTACCCATCCGCGCGAGACGTCACACGCCAACTGAGTTGCGTGAATGCGCTCATATCGAGTTTATTTCAAGTATAGCACGCGGCACTGCCATGTAGTTTCACGCTCGCTAGGCCCGCGCATCGGCAGATTAGGCCATGAGTACACATCTGCGCGAGACGTCACACGCCAACTGAGTTGCGTGAATGCGCTCATATTGAGTTCATTTCAAGTATAGCACGCGGCACTGCCATGCCGTAAACGCTCGCTAGGGCCGCGGATAGGCATATTACGCAAGGGGTGCCCATCCGCGCGAGATGTCACACGCAGAGTTGCGTGAATGCGCGCATATTAAACTTATTTCGAGTATAGCACGCGGCACTTCCATGCCGTAACACGCTCGCTAGGGCCGTGCATACGCAAGGGGTACCCATCCGCGTGAGACGACACACGCCAACTGAGTTGCGTGAATGTGCTCATATCGAGTTTATTTCAAGTATAGCACGCGGTACTGCCATGCCGTTTCACGCTCGCTAGGGCCTCGCATCGGCAGATTACGCAAGGGGTACCCATCCGCGCGAGACGTCACACGCCAACCGAGTTGCGTGAATGCGCTCATATTGAGTTCATTTCAAGTATAGCACGCGGCACTGCCATGCCGTAAACGCTCGCTAGGGCCGCGGATAGGCATATTACGCAAGGGGTGCCCATCCGCGCGAGATGTCACACGCCGAGTTGCGTGAATGCGCGCATATCAAACTTATTTCGAGTATAGCACGCGGCACTTCCATGCCGTAACACGCTCGCTAGGGCCGTGCATACGCAAGAGGTACCCATCCGCGTGAGACGACACACGCCAACTGAGTTGCGTGAATGCGCTCATATCCAGTTTATTTCAAGTATAGCACGCGGCACTGCCATGCTGTAACACGCTCGCTTGGGCCGCGCATCGGCAGATTATGCAAGGAGTACCCATCCGCGCGAGACGTCACACGCCAACTGAGTTGCGTGAATGCGCTCATATCCAGTTTATTTCAAGTATAGCACGCGGCTTTGCAATGCCGTAACACGCTCGCTAGGGACGCGCATCAGCAGATTACGCCAGGAGTACCCATCTGCGCGAGACGCCACACGCCAACCGAGTTGCGTGAATGCGCTCATATTGAGTTCATTTCAAGTATAGCACGCGGCACTGCCATGCCGTAACACGCTCGCTAGGGCCGCGCATCGGCAGATTACGCAAGGGGTACCCATCCGCGCGAGACGTCACACGCAAACTGAGTTGCGTGAATGCGCTCATATCCAGCTTATTTCAAGTATAGCACGCGGCACTGCCATGCCGTAACACGCTCGCTAGGGCCTCGCATCGGCAGATTACGCAAGGGGTACCCATCCGCGCGAGACGTCACACGCCAACTGAGTTGCGTGAATGCGCTCACATCGAGTTTATTTCAAGCATAGCACGCGGCTCTGCCATGCCGTAACACGCTCGCTAGGGCCGCGCAACGGCAGATTAATCCAGGAGTACCCATCCGCGCGAGACGTCGCACGCCAACTGAGTTGCGTGAATGCGCCCATATCGAGTTTATTTCAAGTATAGCACGCGGCACTGCCATGCCGTAACACGCTCGCTAGGGCCGCGCATCGGCAGATTACGCCACGAGTACCCATCTGCGCGAGACGTCACACGCCAACCGAGTTGCGTGAATGCGCTCATATTGAGTTCAAGTATAGCACGCGGCACTGCCATGCCGTAAACGCTCGATAGGGCCGCGCATAGGCAGATTACGCAAGGGGTGCCCATCCGCGCGAGATGCTACGCGCCAACTAAGTTGAGTGAATGCGCTCATATCGAGTTTATTTCAAGTATAGCACGCGGCACTGCCATGCCGTAACACGCTCGCTAGGGCCGCGAATCGGCAGATTACACCAGGAGTACCCATCCGCGCGAGACATCGCACGCCAACTGAGTTGCATGAATGCGCTCATATCGATTTTATTTCAAGTATAGCACGCGGCACTGCCTTGCCGTAACACACTCGCTAGGGCCGCGCAGCGCCAGATTACTCCAGGAGTACCCATCCGCGCGAGACGTCACACGCCAACTGAGTTGCGTGAATGCGCTCATATCGAGTTTATTTCAAGTATAGCACGCGGCACTGCCATGTAGTTTCACGCTCGCTAGGGCCGCGCATCGGCAGATTACGCCATGAGTACCCATCTGCGCGAGACGCCACACTCCAACCGAGTTGCGTGAATGTGCTCATATTGAGTTCATTTGAAGTATAGCACGCGGCACTGCCATGCCGTAACACGCTCGCTTGGGCCGCGCATCGGCAGATTATGCAAGGAGTACCCATCCGCGCGAGACGTCACACGCCAACTGAGTTGCGTGAATGCGCTCATATCGAGTTTATTTCAAGTATAGCACGCGGCACTGCCATGTAGTTTCACGCTCGCTAGGCCCGCGCATCGGCAGATTAGGCCATGAGTACACATCTGCGCGAGACGTCACACGCCAACCGAGTTGCGTGAATGCGCTCATATTGAGTTCATTTCAAGTATAGCACGCGGCACTGCCATGCCGTAAACGCTCGCTAGGGCCGCGGATAGGCATATTACGCAAGGGGTGCCCATCCGCGCGAGATGTCACACGCAGAGTTGCGTGAATGCGCGCATATCAAACTTATTTCGAGTATAGCACGCGGCACTTCCATGCCGTAACACGCTCGCTAGGGCCGTGCATACGCAAGGGGTACCCATCCGCGTGAGACGACACACGCCAACTGAGTTGCGTGAATGTGCTCATATCGAGTTTATTTCAAGTATAGCACGCGGTACTGCCATGCCGTTTCACGCTCGCTAGGGCCTCGCATCGGCAGATTACGCAAGGGGTACCCATCCGCGCGAGACGTCACACGCCAACCGAGTTGCGTGAATGCGCTCATATTGAGTTCATTTCAAGTATAGCACGCGGCACTGCCATGCCGTAAACGCTCGCTAGGGCCGCGGATAGGCATATTACGCAAGGGGTGCCCATCCGCGCGAGATGTCACACGCCGAGTTGCGCGAATGCGCGCATATCAAACTTATTTCGAGTATAGCACGCGGCACTTCCATGCCGTAACACGCTCGCTAGGGCCGTGCATACGCAAGAGGTACCCATCCGCGTGAGACGACACACGCCAACTGAGTTGGGTGAATGCGCTCATATCCAGTTTATTTCAAGTATAGCACGCGGCACTGCCATGCCGTAACACGCTCGCTTGGGCCGCGCATCGGCAGATTATGCAAGGAGTACCCATCCGCGCGAGACGTCACACGCCAACTGAGTTGCGTGAATGCGCTCATATCCAGTTTATTTCAAGTATAGCACGCGGCTTTGCAATGCCGTAACACGCTCGCTAGGGACGCGCATCAGCAGATTACGCCAGGAGTACCCATCTGCGCGAGACGCCACACGCCAACCGAGTTGCGTGAATGCGCTCATATTGAGTTCATTTCAAGTATAGCACGCGGCACTGCCATGCCGTAACACGCTCGCTAGGGCCTCGCATCGGCAGATTACGCAAGGGGTACCCATCCGCGCGAGACGTCACACGCCAACTGAGTTGCGTGAATGCGCCCATATCGAGTTTATTTCAAGTATAGCACGCGGCACTGCCATGCCGTAACACGCTCGCTAGGGCCGCGAATCGGCAGATTACACCAGGAGTACCCATCCGCGCGAGACATCGCACGCCAACTGAGTTGCATGAATGCGCTCATATCGATTTTATTTCAAGTATAGCACGCGGCACTGCCATGCCGTAACACACTCGCTAGGGCCGCGCAGCGCCAGATTACTCCAGGAGTACCCATCCGCGCGAGACGTCACACGCCAACTGAGTTGCGTGAATGCGCTCATATCGAGTTTATTTCAAGTATAGCACGCGGCACTGCCATGCCGTAACACGCTCGCTAGGGCCGCGCATCGGCAGATTACGCAAGGGGTACCCATCCGCGAGAGACGTCACACGCCAACTGAGTTGCGTGAATTCGCGCATGTCGAATTTATTTCAAGTATAGCACGCGGCACTGCCATGCCGTAACACGCTCGCTAGGGCCGTGGATCGGCAGATTACGAAAGGGGTGCCCATCCGCGCGAGACGTCACACGCCAACCGAGTTGCGTGAATGTGCTCATATCGAACTTATTTCAAGTATAGCACGCGGCACTGCCATGCCGCAACACGCTCGCTAGGGCCGCGCATCGGCAGGTTACGCAAGGGGTACCCATCCGCGCGAGACGTCACACGCCAACTGAGTTGCGTGAATGCGCTCATATCGAGTTTATTTCAAGTATAGCAGGTGGCACTGCCATGCCGTAACGCTCGCGAGGGCCGCGCATCGGCAGATTACGCAAGGGGTACCCATTCGCGCGAGACGTCACACGCCAACTGAGTTGCGTGAATGCGCTCATATCGAGTTTATTTCAAGTATAGCATGCGGCACTGCCATGTAACGCGCTCGCTAGGGCCGCGCATCGGCACATTACGCCAGGAGTACCCATCCGCGCGAGACGTCACACGCCAACTGAGTTTCGTGAATGCGCTCATATCCAGTTTTTTTCAAGTATAGCACGCGGCACTGCCACGTAGTTTCACGCTCGCTGGGGCCGCGCATCGGCAGATTACGCCATGAGTACCCATCTGCGCGAGACGCCACACGCCAACCGAGTTGCGTGAATGCGCTCATATTGAGTTCATTTCAAGTATAGCACGCGGCACTGCCATGCCGTAACACGCTCGCTAGGGCCGCGCATCGGCAGATTACGCAAGGGGTACCCATCCGCGCGAGACGTCACACGCAAACTGAGTTGCGTGAATGCGCTCATATTCAGTTTATTTCAAGTATAGCACGCGGCACTGCCATGCCGTAACACGCTCGCTTGGGCCGCGCATCGGCAGAATATGCAAGGAGTACCCATCCGCGCGAGACGTCACACGCCAACTGAGTTGCGTGAATGCGCTCATATAGAGTTTATTTCAAGTATAGCAGGTGGCACTGCCGTGCCGTAACGCTCGCTAGGGCCGCGCATCGGCAGATTACGCAAGGGGTACCCATTCGCGCGAGACGTCACACGCCAACTGAGTTGCGTGAATGCGCTCATATCGAGTTTATTTCAAGTATAGCATGCGGCACTGCCATGTAACGCGCTCGCTAGGGCCGCGCATCGGGAGATTACGCCAGGAGTACCCATCCGCGCGAGACGTCACACGCCAACTGAGTTGCGTGAATGCGCTCATATCCAGTTTTTTTCAAGTATAGCACGCGGCACTGCCACGTAGGTTCACGCTCGCTGGGGCCGCGCATCGGCAGATTACGCCATGAGTACCCATCTGCGCGAGACGCCACACGCCAACCGAGTTGCGTGAATGCGCTCATATTGAGTTCATTTCAAGTATAGCACGCGGCACTGCCATGCCGTAACACGCTCGCTAGGGCCGCGCATCGGTAGATTACGCAAGGGGTACCCATCCGCGCGAGACGTCACACGCAAACTGAGTTGCGTGAATGCGCTCATATTCAGTTTATTTCAAGTATAGCACGCGGCACTGCCATGCCGTAACACGCTCGCTTGGGCCGCGCATCGGCAGATTATGCAAGGACTACCCATCCGCGCGAGACGTCACACGCCAACTGAGTTGCGTGAATGCGCTCATATCGAGTTTATTTTAAGTATAGCATGCGGCACTGCCATGTAGTTTCACGCTCGCTAGGGCCGCGCATCGGCAGATTACGCCATGAGTACCCATCTGCGCGAGACGCCACACGCCAACCGAGTTGCGTGAATGCGCTCATATTGAGTTCATTTCAAGTATAGCACGCGGCACTGCCATGCCGTAACACGCTCGCTAGGGCCGCGCATCGGCAGATTACGCAAGGGGTACCCATCCGCGCGAGACGTCACACGCAAACTGAGTTGCGTGAATGCGCTCATATTCAGTTTATTTCAAGTATACCACGCGGCACTGCCATGCCGTAACACGCTCGCTTGGGCCGCGCATCGGCAGATTACGCAAGGGGTACCCATCCGCGCGAGACGTCACACGCCAACTGAGTGCGTGAATGCTCTCATATCGAGTTTATTTCAAGTATTGCACGCGGCTCTGCCATGCCGTAACACGCTCGCTAGGGCCGCGCATCGGCAGATTACGCCATGAGTACCCATCTGCGCGAGACGCCACACGCCAACCGAGTTGCGTGAATGCGCTCATATTGAGTTCATTTCAAGTATAGCACGCGGCACTGCGATGCCGTAACACGCTCGCTAGGGCCGCGCATCGGCAGATTACGCAAGGGGTACCCATCCGCGCGAGACGTCACACGCAAACTGAGTTGCGTGAATGCGCTCATATTCAGTTTATTTCAAGTATTGCACGCGGCTCTGCCATGCCGTAACACGCTCGCTAGGGCCGCGCATCGGCAGATTACGCCATGAGTACCCATCTGCGCGAGACGCCACACGCCAACCGAGTTGCGTGAATGCGCTCATATTGAGTTCATTTCAAGTACGGCACGCGGCACTGCCATGCAGTAACACGCTCGCTAGGGCCGCGCATCGGCAGATTACGCAAGGGGTACCCATCCGTGCGAGACGTCACACGCAAACTGAGTTGCGTGAATGCGCTCATATCCAGTTTATTTCAAGTATAGCACGCGGCACTGCCATGCCGTAACACGCTCGCTTAGGCCGCGCATCGGCAGATTATGCACGGAGTACCCATCCGCGCGAGACGTCACACGCCAACTGAGTTGCGTGAATGCGCTCATATCGAGTTTATTTCAAGTATAGCACGCGGCACTGCCATGCGGTAACACGCTCGCTAGGGCCTCGCATCGGCAGATTACGCAAGGGGTACCCATCCGCGCGAGACGTCACACGCCAACTGAGTTGCGTGAATGCGCTCATATCGAGTTTATTTCAAGCATAGCACGCGGCACTGCCATGCCGTAACACGCTCGCTAGGGCCGCGCAACGGCAGATTACTCCAGGAGTACCCATCCGCGCGAGACGTCACACGCCAACTGAGTTGCGTGAATGTGCTCATATCTAACTTATTTCAAGTATAGCACGCGGCACTGCCATGCCGCAACACGCTCGCTAGGGCCGCGCATCGGCAGGTTACGCAAGGGGTACCCATCCGCGCGAGACGTCACACGCCAACTGAGTTGCGTGAATGCGCTCATATCGAGTTTATTTCAAGCATAGCACGCGGCACTGCCATGCCGTAACACGCTCGCTATGCCTGCGCATCGGCAGATTACGCAATGGGTACCCATCCGCGCGAGAAGTCACACGCCAACTGAGTTGCGTGAATGCGCTCATATCGAGTTTATTTCAAGTATAGCACGCGGCACTGCCATGCCGTAACACGCTCGCTAGGGCCGCGAATCGGCAGATTACACCAGGAGTACCCATCCGCGCGAGACATCGCACGCCAACTGAGTTGCATGAATGCGCTCATATCATTTTATTTCAAGTATAGCACGCGGCACTGCCATGCCGTAACAGACTCGCTAGGGCCGCGCAGCGCCAGATTACTCCAGGAGTACCCATCCGCGCGAGACGTCACACGCCAACTGAGTTGCGTGAATGCGCTCATATCGAGTTTATTTCAAGTATAGCACGCGGCACTGCCATGCCGTAACACGCTCGCTAGGGCCGCGCATCGGCAGATTACGCAAGGCGTACCCATCCGCGAGAGACGTCACACGCCAACTGAGTTGCGTGAATTCGCGCATGTCGAATTTATTTCAAGTATAGCACGCGGCACTGCCATGCCGTAACACGCTCGCTAGGGCCGTGGATCGGCAGATTACGAAAGGGGTGCCCATCCGCGCGAGACGTCACACGCCAACCGAGTTGCGTGAATGTGCTCATATCGAACTTATTTCAAGTATAGCACGCGGCACTGCCATGCCGCAACACGCTCGCTAGGGCCGCGCATCGGCAGGTTACGCAAGGGGTACCCATCCGCGCGAGACGTCACACGCCAACTGAGTTGCGTGAATGCGCTCATATCGAGTTTATTTTAAGTATAGCACGCGGCACTGCCATGCCGTAACACGCTCGCTATGCCTGCGCATCGGCAGATTACGCAATGGGTACCCATCCGCGCGAGAAGTCACACGCCAACTGAGTTGCGTGAATGCGCTCATATCGAGTTTATTTCAAGTATAGCACGCGGCACATCCATGCCGTAACACGCTCGCTAGGGCCGTGGATCGGCAGATTACGAAAGGGGTGCCCATCCGCGCGAGACGTCACACGCCAACTGAGTTGCGTGAATGCGCTCATATTGAGTTTATTTCAAGTATGCCACGCGGCACTGCCATGCCGTAACACGCTCGCTAGGGCCTCGCATCGGCAGATTACGCAAGGGGTACCCATCCGCGCGAGACGTCACACGCCAACTGAGTTGCGTGAATGCGCTCATATAGAGTTTATTTTAAGTATAGCATGCGGCACTGCCATGTAACGCGCTCGCTAGGGCCGCGCATCGGCACATTACGCCAGGAGTACCCATCCGCGCGAGACGTCACACGCCAACTGAGTTTCGTGAATGCGCTCATATCCAGTTTTTTTCAAGTATAGCACGCGGCACTGCCACGTAGTTTCACGCTCGCTGGGGCCGCGCATCGGCAGATTACGCCATGAGTACCCATCTGCGCGAGACGCCACACGCCAACCGAGTTGCGTGAATGCGCTCATATTGAGTTCATTTCAAGTATAGCACGCGGCACTGCCATGCCGTAACACGCTCGCTAGGGCCGCGCATCGGCAGATTACGCAAGGGGTACCCATCCGCGCGAGACGTCACACGCAAACTGAGTTGCGTGAATGCGCTCATATTCAGTTTATTTCAAGTATAGCACGCGGCACTGCCATGCCGTAACACGCTCGCTTGGGCCGCGCATCGGCAGATTATGCAAGGAGTACCCATCCGCGCGAGACGTCACACGTCAACTGAGTTGCGTGAATGCGCTCATATAGAGTTTATTTCAAGTATAGCAGGTGGCACTGCCGTGCCGTAACGCTCGCTAGGGCCGCGCATCGGCAGATTACGCAAGGGGTACCCATTCGCGCGAGACGTCACACGCCAACTGAGTTGCGTGAATGCGCTCATATCGAGTTTATTTCAAGTATAGCATGCGGCACTGCCATGTAACGCGCTCGCTAGGGCCGCGCATCGGCAGATTACGCCAGGAGTACCCATCCGCGCGAGACGTCACACGCCAACTGAGTTGCGTGAATGCGCTCATATCCAGTTTTTTTCAAGTATAGCACGCGGCACTGCCACGTAGTTTCACGCTCGCTGGGGCCGCGCATCGGCAGATTACGCCATGAGTACCCATCTGCGCGAGACGCCACACGCCAACCGAGTTGCGTGAATGCGCTCATATTGAGTTCATTTCAAGTATAGCACGCGGCACTGCCATGCCGTAACACGCTCGCTAGGGCCGCGCATCGGTAGATTACGCAAGGGGTACCCATCCGCGCGAGACGTCACACGCAAACTGAGTTGCGTGAATGCGCTCATATTCAGTTTATTTCAAGTATAGCACGCGGCACTGCCATGCCGTAACACGCTCGCTTGGGCCGCGCATCGGCAGATTATGCAAGGAGTACCCATCCGCGCGAGACGTCACACGCCAACTGAGTTGCGTGAATGCGCTCATATCGAGTTTATTTTAAGTATAGCATGCGGCACTGCCATGTAGTTTCACGCTCGCTAGGGCCGCGCATCGGCAGATTACGCCATGAGTACCCATCTGCGCGAGACGCCACACGCCAACCGAGTTGCGTGAATGCGCTCATATTGAGTTCATTTCAAGTATAGCACGCGGCACTGCCATGCCGTAACACGCTCGCTAGGGCCGCGCATCGGCAGATTACGCAAGGGGTACCCATCCGCGCGAGACGTCACACGCAAACTGAGTTGCGTGAATGCGCTCATATTCAGTTTATTTCAAGTATACCACGCGGCACTGCCATGCCGTAACACGCTCGCTTGGGCCGCGCATCGGCAGATTACGCAAGGGGTACCCATCCGCGCGAGACGTCACACGCCAACTGAGTGCGTGAATGCTCTCATATCGAGTTTATTTCAAGTATTGCACGCGGCTCTGCCATGCCGTAACACGCTCGCTAGGGCCGCGCATCGGCAGATTACGCCATGAGTACCCATCTGCGCGAGACGCCACACGCCAACCGAGTTGCGTGAATGCGCTCATATTGAGTTCATTTCAAGTATAGCACGCGGCACTGCGATGCCGTAACACGCTCGCTAGGGCCGCGCATCGGCAGATTACGCAAGGGGTACCCATCCGCGCGAGACGTCACACGCAAACTGAGTTGCGTGAATGCGCTCATATTCAGTTTATTTCAAGTATTGCACGCGGCTCTGCCATGCCGTAACACGCTCGCTAGGGCCGCGCATCGGCAGATTACGCCATGAGTACCCATCTGCGCGAGACGCCACACGCCAACCGAGTTGCGTGAATGCGCTCATATTGAGTTCATTTCAAGTACAGCACGCGGCACTGCCATGCAGTAACACGCTCGCTAGGGCCGCGCATCGGCAGATTACGCAAGGGGTACCCATCCGTGCGAGACGTCACACGCAAACTGAGTTGCGTGAATGCGCTCATATCCAGTTTATTTCAAGTATAGCACGCGGCACTGCCATGCCATAACACGCTCGCTTAGGCCGCGCATCGGCAGATTATGCACGGAGTACCCATCCGCGCGAGACGTCACACGCCAACTGAGTTGCGTGAATGCGCTCATATCGAGTTTATTTCAAGTATAGCACGCGGCACTGCCATGCGGTAACACGCTCGCTAGGGCCTCGCATCGGCAGATTACGCAAGGGGTACCCATCCGCGCGAGACGTCACACGCCAACTGAGTTGCGTGAATGCGCTCATATCGAGTTTATTTCAAGCATAGCACGCGGCACTGCCATGCCGTAACACGCTCGCTAGGGCCGCGCAACGGCAGATTACTCCAGGAGTACCCATCCGCGCGAGACGTCACACGCCAACTGAGTTGCGTGAATGTGCTCATATCTAACTTATTTCAAGTATAGCACGCGGCACTGCCATGCCGCAACACGCTCGCTAGGGCCGCGCATCGGCAGGTTACGCAAGGGGTACCCATCCGCGCGAGACGTCACACGCCAACTGAGTTGCGTGAATGCGCTCATATCGAGTTTATTTCAAGCATAGCACGCGGCACTGCCATGCCGTAACACGCTCGCTATGCCTGCGCATCGGCAGATTACGCAATGGGTACCCATCCGCGCGAGAAGTCACACGCCAACTGAGTTGCGTGAATGCGCTCATATCGAGTTTATTTCAAGTATAGCACGCGGCACTGCCATGCCGTAACACGCTCGCTAGGGCCGCGAATCGGCAGATTACACCAGGAGTACCCATCCGCGCGAGACATCGCACGCCAACTGAGTTGCATGAATGCGCTCATATCATTTTATTTCAAGTATAGCACGCGGCACTGCCATGCCGTAACAGACTCGCTAGGGCCGCGCAGCGCCAGATTACTCCAGGAGTACCCATCCGCGCGAGACGTCACACGCCAACTGAGTTGCGTGAATGCGCTCATATTGAGTTCATTTCAAGTATAGCACGCGGCACTGCCATGCCGTAAACGCTCGCTAGGGCCGCGGATAGGCATATTACGCAAGGGGTGCCCATCCGCGCGAGATGTCACACGCAGAGTTGCGTGAATGCGCGCATATCAAACTTATTTCGAGTATAGCACGCGGCACTTCCATGCCGTAACACGCTCGCTAGGGCCGTGCATACGCAAGGGGTACCCATCCGCGTGAGACGACACACGCCAACTGAGTTGCGTGAATGTGCTCATATCGAGTTTATTTCAAGTATAGCACGCGGTACTGCCATGCCGTTTCACGCTCGCTAGGGACTCGCATCGGCAGATTACGCAAGGGGTACCCATCCGCGCGAGACGTCACACGCCAACCGAGTTGCGTGAATGCGCTCATATTGAGTTCATTTCAAGTATAGCACGCGGCACTGCCATGCCGTAAACGCTCGCTAGGGCCGCGGATAGGCATATTACGCAAGGGGTGCCCATCCGCGCGAGATGTCACACGCCGAGTTGCGTGAATGCGCGCATATCAAACTTATTTCGAGTATAGCACGCGGCACTTCCATGCCGTAACACGCTCGCTAGGGCCGTGCATACGCAAGAGGTACCCATCCGCGTGAGACGACACACGCCAACTGAGTTGCGTGAATGCGCTCATATCCAGTTTATTTCAAGTATAGCACGCGGCACTGCCATGCTGTAACACGCTCGCTTGGGCCGCGCATCGGCAGATTATGCAAGGAGTACCCATCCGCGCGAGACGTCACACGCCAACTGAGTTGCGTGAATGCGCTCATATCCAGTTTATTTCAAGTATAGCACGCGGCTTTGCAATGCCGTAACACGCTCGCTAGGGACGCGCATCAGCAGATTACGCCAGGAGTACCCATCTGCGCGAGACGCCACACGCCAACCGAGTTGCGTGAATGCGCTCATATTGAGTTCATTTCAAGTATAGCACGCGGCACTGCCATGCCGTAACACGCTCGCTAGGGCCGCGCATCGGCAGATTACGCAAGGGGTACCCATCCGCGCGAGACGTCACACGCAAACTGAGTTGCGTGAATGCGCTCATATCCAGCTTATTTCAAGTATAGCACGCGGCACTGCCATGCCGTAACACGCTCGCTAGGGCCTCGCATCGGCAGACTACGCAAGGGGTACCCATCCGCGCGAGACGTCACACGCCAACTGAGTTGCGTGAATGCGCTCACATCGAGTTTATTTCAAGCATAGCACGCGGCACTGCCATGCCGTAACACGCTCGCTAGGGCCGCGCAACGGCAGATTAATCCAGGAGTACCCATCCGCGCGAGACGTCGCACGCCAACTGAGTTGCGTGAATGCGCCCATATCGAGTTTATTTCAAGTATAGCACGCGGCACTGCCATGCCGTAACACGCTCGCTAGGGCCGCGCATCGGCAGATTACGCCACGAGTACCCATCTGCGCGAGACGTCACACGCCAACCGAGTTGCGTGAATGCGCTCATATTGAGTTCAAGTATAGCACGCGGCACTGCCATGCCGTAAACGCTCGATAGGGCCGCGCATAGGCAGATTACGCAAGGGGTGCCCATCCGCGCGAGATGCTACGCGCCAACTAAGTTGAGTGAATGCGCTCATATCGAGTTTATTTCAAGTATAGCACGCGGCACTGCCATGCCGTAACACGCTCGCTAGGGCCGCGAATCGGCAGATTACACCAGGAGTACCCATCCGCGCGAGACATCGCACGCCAACTGAGTTGCATGAATGCGCTCATATCGATTTTATTTCAAGTATAGCACGCGGCACTGCCTTGCCGTAACACACTCGCTAGGGCCGCGCAGCGCCAGATTACTCCAGGAGTACCCATCCGCGCGAGACGTCACACGCCAACTGAGTTGCGTGAATGCGCTCATATCGAGTTTATTTCAAGTATAGCACGCGGCACTGCCATGTAGTTTCACGCTCGCTAGGGCCGCGCATCGGCAGATTACGCCATGAGTACCCATCTGCGCGAGACGCCACACTCCAACCGAGTTGCGTGAATGTGCTCATATTGAGTTCATTTGAAGTATAGCACGCGGCACTGCCATGCCGTAACACGCTCGCTTGGGCCGCGCATCGGCAGATTATGCAAGGAGTACCCATCCGCGCGAGACGTCACACGCCAACTGAGTTGCGTGAATGCGCTCATATCGAGTTTATTTCAAGTATAGCACGCGGCACTGCCATGTAGTTTCACGCTCGCTAGGCCCGCGCATCGGCAGATTAGGCCATGAGTACACATCTGCGCGAGACGTCACACGCCAACCGAGTTGCGTGAATGCGCTCATATTGAGTTCATTTCAAGTATAGCACGCGGCACTGCCATGCCGTAAACGCTCGCTAGGGCCGCGGATAGGCATAATACGCAAGGGGTGCCCATCCGCGCGAGATGTCACACGCAGAGTTGCGTGAATGCGCGCATATCAAACTTATTTCGAGTATAGCACGCGGCACTTCCATGCCGTAACACGCTCGCTAGGGCCGTGCATACGCAAGGGGTACCCATCCGCGTGAGACGACACACGCCAACTGAGTTGCGTGAATGTGCTCATATCGAGTTTATTTCAAGTATAGCACGCGGTACTGCCATGCCGTTTCACGCTCGCTAGGGCCTCGCATCGGCAGATTACGCAAGGGGTACCCATCCGCGCGAGACGTCACACGCCAACCGAGTTGCGTGAATGCGCTCATATTGAGTTCATTTCAAGTATAGCACGCGGCACTGCCATGCCGTAAACGCTCGCTAGGGCCGCGGATAGGCATATTACGCAAGGGGTGCCCATCCGCGCGAGATGTCACACGCCGAGTTGCGTGAATGCGCGCATATCAAACTTATTTCGAGTATAGCACGCGGCACTTCCATGCCGTAACACGCTCGCTAGGGCCGTGCATACGCAAGAGGTACCCATCCGCGTGAGACGACACACGCCAACTGAGTTGCGTGAATGCGCTCATATCCAGTTTATTTCAAGTATAGCACGCGGCACTGCCATGCCGTAACACGCTCGCTTGGGCCGCGCATCGGCAGATTATGCAAGGAGTACCCATCCGCGCGAGACGTCACACGCCAACTGAGTTGCGTGAATGCGCTCATATCCAGTTTATTTCAAGTATAGCACGCGGCTTTGCAATGCCGTAACACGCTCGCTAGGGACGCGCATCAGCAGATTACGCCAGGAGTACCCATCTGCGCGAGACGCCACACGCCAACCGAGTTGCGTGAATGCGCTCATATTGAGTTCATTTCAAGTATAGCACGCGGCACTGCCATGCCGTAACACGCTCGCTAGGGCCGCGCATCGGCAGATTATGCAAGGGGTACCCATCCGCGCGAGACGTCACACGCAAACTGAGTTGCGTGAATGCGCTCATATCCAGTTTATTTCAAGTATAGCACGCGGCACTGCCATGCCGTAACACGCTCGCTAGGGCCTCGCATCGGCAGATTACGCAAGGGGTACCCATCCGCGCGAGACGTCACACGCCAACTGAGTTGCGTGAATGCGCCCATATCGAGTTTATTTCAAGTATAGCACGCGGCATTGCCATGCCGTAACACGCTCGCTAGGGCCGCGCATCGGCAGATTACGCCACGAGTACCCATCTGCGCGAGACGTCACACGCCAACCGAGTTGCGTGAATGCGCTCATATTGAGTTCAAGTATAGCACGCGGCACTGCCATGCCGTAAACGCTCGATAGGGCCGCGCATAGGCAGATTACGCAAGGGGTGCCCATCCGCGCGAGATGCTACGCGCCAACTAAGTTGAGTGAATGCGCTCATATCGAGTTTATTTCAAGTATAGCACGCGGCACTGCCATGCCGTAACACGCTCGCTAGGGCCGCGAATCGGCAGATTACACCAGGAGTACCCATCCGCGCGAGACATCGCACGCCAACTGAGTTGCATGAATGCGCTCATATCGATTTTATTTCAAGTATAGCACGCGGCACTGCCATGCCGTAACACACTCGCTAGGGCCGCGCAGCGCCAGATTACTCCAGGAGTACCCATCCGCGCGAGACGTCACACGCCAACTGAGTTGCGTGAATGCGCTCATATCGAGTTTATTTCAAGTATAGCACGCGGCACTGCCATGCCGTAACACGCTCGCTAGGGCCGCGCATCGGCAGATTACGCAAGGGGTACCCATCCGCGAGAGACGTCACACGCCAACTGAGTTGCGTGAATTCGCGCATGTCGAATTTATTTCAAGTATAGCACGCGGCACTGCCATGCCGTAACACGCTCGCTAGGGCCGTGGATCGGCAGATTACGAAAGGGGTGCCCATCCGCGCGAGACGTCACACGCCAACCGAGTTGCGTGAATGTGCTCATATCGAACTTATTTCAAGTATAGCACGCGGCACTGCCATGCCGCAACACGCTCGCTAGGGCCGCGCATCGGCAGGTTACGCAAGGGGTACCCATCCGCGCGAGACGTCACACGCCAACTGAGTTGCGTGAATGCGCTCATATCAAGTTTATTTCAAGTATAGCAGGTGGCACTGCCATGCCGTAACGCTCGCGAGGGCCGCGCATCGGCAGATTACGCAAGGGGTACCCATTCGCGCGAGACGTCACACGCCAACTGAGTTGCGTGAATGCGCTCATATCGAGTTTATTTCAAGTATAGCATGCGGCACTGCCATGTAACGCGCTCGCTAGGGCCGCGCATCGGCACATTACGCCAGGAGTACCCATCCGCGCGAGACGTCACACGCCAACTGAGTTTCGTGAATGCGCTCATATCCAGTTTTTTTCAAGTATAGCACGCGGCACTGCCACGTAGTTTCACGCTCGCTGGGGCCGCGCATCGGCAGATTACGCCATGAGTACCCATCTGCGCGAGACGCCACACGCCAACCGAGTTGCGTGAATGCGCTCATATTGAGTTCATTTCAAGTATAGCACGCGGCACTGCCATGCCGTAACACGCTCGCTAGGGCCGCGCATCGGCAGATTACGCAAGGGGTACCCATCCGCGCGAGACGTCACACGCAAACTGAGTTGCGTGAATGCGCTCATATTCAGTTTATTTCAAGTATAGCACGCGGCACTGCCATGCCGTAACACGCTCGCTTGGGCCGCGCATCGGCAGATTATGCAAGGAGTACCCATCCGCGCGAGACGTCACACGCCAACTGAGTTGCGTGAATGCGCTCATATAGAGTTTATTTCAAGTATAGCAGGTGGCACTGCCGTGCCGTAACGCTCGCTAGGGCCGCGCATCGGCAGATTACGCAAGGGGTACCCATTCGCGCGAGACGTCACACGCCAACTGAGTTGCGTGAATGCGCTCATATCGAGTTTATTTCAAGTATAGCATGCGGCACTGCCATGTAACGCGCTCGCTAGGGCCGCGCATCGGCAGATTATGCCAGGAGTACCCATCCGCGCGAGACGTCACACGCCAACTGAGTTGCGTGAATGCGCTCATATCCAGTTTTTTTCAAGTATAGCACGCGGCACTGCCACGTAGTTTCACGCTCGCTGGGGCCGCGCATCGGCAGATTACGCCATGAGTACCCATCTGCGCGAGACGCCACACGCCAACCGAGTTGCGTGAATGCGCTCATATTGAGTTCATTTCAAGTATAGCACGCGGCACTGCCATGCCGTAACACGCTCGCTAGGGCCGCGCATCGGTAGATTACGCAAGGGGTACCCATCCGCGCGAGACGTCACACGCAAACTGAGTTGCGTGAATGCGCTCATATTCAGTTTATTTCAAGTATAGCACGCGGCACTGCCATGCCGTAACACGCTCGCTTGGGCCGCGCATCGGCAGATTATGCAAGGAGTACCCATCCGCGCGAGACGTCACACGCCAACTGAGTTGCGTGAATGCGCTCATATCGAGTTTATTTTAAGTATAGCATGCGGCACTGCCATGTAGTTTCACGCTCGCTAGGGGCGCGCATCGGCAGATTACGCCATGAGTACCCATCTGCGCGAGACGCCACACGCCAACCGAGTTGCGTGAATGCGCTCATATTGAGTTCATTTCAAGTATAGCACGCGGCACTGCCATGCCGTAACACGCTCGCTAGGGCCGCGCATCGGCAGATTACGCAAGGGGTACCCATCCGCGCGAGACGTCACACGCAAACTGAGTTGCGTGAATGCGCTCATATTCAGTTTATTTCAAGTATACCACGCGGCACTGCCATGCCGTAACACGCTCGCTTGGGCCGCGCATCGGCAGATTACGCAAGGGGTACCCATCCGCGCGAGACGTCACACGCCAACTGAGTGCGTGAATGCTCTCATATCGAGTTTATTTCAAGTATTGCACGCGGCTCTGCCATGCCGTAACACGCTCGCTAGGGCCGCGCATCGGCAGATTACGCCATGAGTACCCATCTGCGCGAGACGCCACACGCCAACCGAGTTGCGTGAATGCGCTCATATTGAGTTCATTTCAAGTATAGCACGCGGCACTGCGATGCCGTAACACGCTCGCTAGGGCCGCGCATCGGCAGATTACGCAAGGGGTACCCATCCGCGCGAGACGTCACACGCAAACTGAGCTGCGTGAATGCGCTCATATTCAGTTTATTTCAAGTATTGCACGCGGCTCTGCCATGCCGTAACACGCTCGCTAGGGCCGCGCATCGGCAGATTACGCCATGAGTACCCATCTGCGCGAGACGCCACACGCCAACCGAGTTGCGTGAATGCGCTCATATTGAGTTCATTTCAAGTACAGCACGCGGCACTGCCATGCAGTAACACGCTCGCTAGGGCCGCGCATCGGCAGATTACGCAAGGGGTACCCATCCGTGCGAGACGTCACACGCAAACTGAGTTGCGTGAATGCGCTCATATCCAGTTTATTTCAAGTATAGCACGCGGCACTGCCATGCCGTAACACGCTCGCTTAGGCCGCGCATCGGCAGATTATGCACGGAGTACCCATCCGCGCGAGACGTCACACGCCAACTGAGTTGCGTGAATGCGCTCATATCGAGTTTATTTCAAGTATAGCACGCGGCACTGCCATGCGGTAACACGCTCGCTAGGGCCTCGCATCGGCAGATTACGCAAGGGGTACCCATCCGCGCGAGACGTCACACGCCAACTGAGTTGCGTGAATGCGCTCATATCGAGTTTATTTCAAGCATAGCACGCGGCACTGCCATGCCGTAACACGCTCGCTAGGGCCGCGCAACGGCAGATTACTCCAGGAGTACCCATCCGCGCGAGACGTCACACGCCAACTGAGTTGCGTGAATGTGCTCATATCTAACTTATTTCAAGTATAGCACGCGGCACTGCCATGCCGCAACACGCTCGCTAGGGCCGCGCATCGGCAGGTTACGCAAGGGGTACCCATCCGCGCGAGACGTCACACGCCAACTGAGTTGCGTGAATGCGCTCATATCGAGTTTATTTCAAGCATAGCACGCGGCACTGCCATGCCGTAACACGCTCGCTATGCCTGCGCATCGGCAGATTACGCAATGGGTACCCATCCGCGCGAGAAGTCACACGCCAACTGAGTTGCGTGAATGCGCTCATATCGAGTTTATTTCAAGTATAGCACGCGGCACTGCCATGCCGTAACACGCTCGCTAGGGCCGCGAATCGGCAGATTACACCAGGAGTACCCATCCGCGCGAGACATCGCACGCCAACTGAGTTGCATGAATGCGCTCATATCATTTTATTTCAAGTATAGCACGCGGCACTGCCATGCCGTAACAGACTCGCTAGGGCCGCGCAGCGCCAGATTACTCCAGGAGTACCCATCCGCGCGAGACGTCACACGCCAACTGAGTTGCGTGAATGCGCTCATATCGAGTTTATTTCAAGTATAGCACGCGGCACTGCCATGCCGTAACACGCTCGCTAGGGCCGCGCATCGGCAGATTACGCAAGGCGTACCCATCCGCGAGAGACGTCACACGCCAACTGAGTTGCGTGAATTCGCGCATGTCGAATTTATTTCAAGTATAGCACGCGGCACTGCCATGCCGTAACACGCTCGCTAGGGCCGTGGATCGGCAGATTACGAAAGGGGTGCCCATCCGCGCGAGACGTCACACGCCAACCGAGTTGCGTGAATGTGCTCATATCGAACTTATTTCAAGTATAGCACGCGGCACTGCCATGCCGCAACACGCTCGCTAGGGCCGCGCATCGGCAGGTTACGCAAGGGGTACCCATCCGCGCGAGACGTCACACGCCAACTGAGTTGCGTGAATGCGCTCATATCGAGTTTATTTTAAGTATAGCACGCGGCACTGCCATGCCGTAACACGCTCGCTATGCCTGCGCATCGGCAGATTACGCAATGGGTACCCATCCGCGCGAGAAGTCACACGCCAACTGAGTTGCGTCAATGCGCTCATATCGAGTTTATTTCAAGTATAGCACGCGGCACATCCATGCCGTAACACGCTCGCTAGGGCCGTGGATCGGCAGATTACGAAAGGGGTGCCCATCCGCGCGAGACGTCACACGCCAACTGAGTTGCGTGAATGCGCTCATATTGAGTTTATTTCAAGTATGCCACGCGGCACTGCCATGCCGTAACACGCTCGCTAGGGCCTCGCATCGGCAGATTACGCAAGGGGTACCCATCCGCGCGAGACGTCACACGCCAACTGAGTTGCGTGAATGCGCTCATATAGAGTTTATTTTAAGTATAGCATGCGGCACTGCCATGTAACGCGCTCGCTAGGGCCGCGCATCGGCACATTACGCCAGGAGTACCCATCCGCGCGAGACGTCACACGCCAACTGAGTTTCGTGAATGCGCTCATATCCAGTTTTTTTCAAGTATAGCACGCGGCACTGCCACGTAGTTTCACGCTCGCTGGGGCCGCGCATCGGCAGATTACGCCATGAGTACCCATCTGCGCGAGACGCCACACGCCAACCGAGTTGCGTGAATGCGCTCATATTGAGTTCATTTCAAGTATAGCACGCGGCACTGCCATGCCGTAACACGCTCGCTAGGGCCGCGCATCGGCAGATTACGCAAGGGGTACCCATCCGCGCGAGACGTCACACGCAAACTGAGTTGCGTGAATGCGCTCATATTCAGTTTATTTCAAGTATAGCACGCGGCACTGCCATGCCGTAACACGCTCGCTTGGGCCGCGCATCGGCAGATTATGCAAGGAGTACCCATCCGCGCGAGACGTCACACGCCAACTGAGTTGCGTGAATGCGCTCATATAGAGTTTATTTCAAGTATAGCAGGTGGCACTGCCGTGCCGTAACGCTCGCTAGGGCCGCGCATCGGCAGATTACGCAAGGGGTACCCATTCGCGCGAGACGTCACACGCCAACTGAGTTGCGTGAATGCGCTCATATCGAGTTTATTTCAAGTATAGCATGCGGCACTGCCATGTAACGCGCTCGCTAGGGCCGCGCATCGGCAGATTACGCCAGGAGTACCCATCCGCGCGAGACGTCACACGCCAACTGAGTTGCGTGAATGCGCTCATATCCAGTTTTTTTCAAGTATAGCACGCGGCACTGCCACGTAGTTTCACGCTCGCTGGGGCCGCGCATCGGCAGATTACGCCATGAGTACCCATCTGCGCGAGACGCCACACGCCAACCGAGTTGCGTGAATGCGCTCATATTGAGTTCATTTCAAGTATAGCACGCGGCACTGCCATGCCGTAACACGCTCGCTAGGGCCGCGCATCGGTAGATTACGCAAGGGGTACCCATCCGCGCGAGACGTCACACGCAAACTGAGTTGCGTGAATGCGCTCATATTCAGTTTATTTCAAGTATAGCACGCGGCACTGCCATGCCGTAACACGCTCGCTTGGGCCGCGCATCGGCAGATTATGCAAGGAGTACCCATCCGCGCGAGACGTCACACGCCAACTGAGTTGCGTGAATGCGCTCATATCGAGTTTATTTTAAGTATAGCATGCGGCACTGCCATGTAGTTTCACGCTCGCTAGGGCCGCGCATCGGCAGATTACGCCATGAGTACCCATCTGCGCGAGACGCCACACGCCAACCGAGTTGCGTGAATGCGCTCATATTGAGTTCATTTCAAGTATAGCACGCGGCACTGCCATGCCGTAACACGCTCGCTAGGGCCGCGCATCGGCAGATTACGCAAGGGGTACCCATCCGCGCGAGACGTCACACGCAAACTGAGTTGCGTGAATGCGCTCATATTCAGTTTATTTCAAGTATACCACGCGGCACTGCCATGCCGTAACACGCTCGCTTGGGCCGCGCATCGGCAGATTACGCAAGGGGTACCCATCCGCGCGAGACGTCACACGCCAACTGAGTGCGTGAATGCTCTCATATCGAGTTTATTTCAAGTATTGCACGCGGCTCTGCCATGCCGTAACACGCTCGCTAGGGCCGCGCATCGGCAGATTACGCCATGAGTACCCATCTGCGCGAGACGCCACACGCCAACCGAGTTGCGTGAATGCGCTCATATTGAGTTCATTTCAAGTATAGCACGCGGCACTGCGATGCCGTAACACGCTCGCTAGGGCCGCGCATCGGCAGATTACGCAAGGGGTACCCATCCGCGCGAGACATCACACGCAAACTGAGTTGCGTGAATGCGCTCATATTCAGTTTATTTCAAGTATTGCACGCGGCTCTGCCATGCCGTAACACGCTCGCTAGGGCCGCGCATCGGCAGATTACGCCATGAGTACCCATCTGCGCGAGACGCCACACGCCAACCGAGTTGCGTGAATGCGCTCATATTGAGTTCATTTCAAGTACAGCACGCGGCACTGCCATGCAGTAACACGCTCGCTAGGGCCGCGCATCGGCAGATTACGCAAGGGGTAACCATCCGTGCGAGACGTCACACGCAAACTGAGTTGCGTGAATGCGCTCATATCCAGTTTATTTCAAGTATAGCACGCGGCACTGCCATGCCGTAACACGCTCGCTTAGGCCGCGCATCGGCAGATTATGCACGGAGTACCCATCCGCGCGAGACGTCACACGCCAACTGAGTTGCGTGAATGCGCTCATATCGAGTTTATTTCAAGTATAGCACGCGGCACTGCCATGCGGTAACACGCTCGCTAGGGCCTCGCATCGGCAGATTACGCAAGGGGTACCCATCCGCGCGAGACGTCACACGCCAACTGAGTTGCGTGAATGCGCTCATATCGAGTTTATTTCAAGCATAGCACGCGGCACTGCCATGCCGTAACACGCTCGCTAGGGCCGCGCAACGGCAGATTACTCCAGGAGTACCCATCCGCGCGAGACGTCACACGCCAACTGAGTTGCGTGAATGTGCTCATATCTAACTTATTTCAAGTATAGCACGCGGCACTGCCATGCCGCAACACGCTCGCTAGGGCCGCGCATCGGCAGGTTACGCAAGGGGTACCCATCCGCGCGAGACGTCACACGCCAACTGAGTTGCGTGAATGCGCTCATATCGAGTTTATTTCAAGCATAGCACGCGGCACTGCCATGCCGTAACACGCTCGCTATGCCTGCGCATCGGCAGATTACGCAATGGGTACCCATCCGCGCGAGAAGTCACACGCCAACTGAGTTGCGTGAATGCGCTCATATCGAGTTTATTTCAAGTATAGCACGCGGCACTGCCATGCCGTAACACGCTCGCTAGGGCCGCGAATCGGCAGATTACACCAGGAGTACCCATCCGCGCGAGACATCGCACGCCAACTGAGTTGCATGAATGCGCTCATATCATTTTATTTCAAGTATAGCACGCGGCACTGCCATGCCGTAACAGACTCGCTAGGGCCGCGCAGCGCCAGATTACTCCAGGAGTACCCATCCGCGCGAGACGTCACACGCCAACTGAGTTGCGTGAATGCGCTCATATCGAGTTTATTTCAAGTATAGCACGCGGCACTGCCATGCCGTAACACGCTCGCTAGGGCCGCGCATCGGCAGATTACGCAAGGCGTACCCATCCGCGAGAGACGTCACACGCCAACTGAGTTGCGTGAATTCGCGCATGTCGAATTTATTTCAAGTATAGCACGCGGCACTGCCATGCCGTAACACGCTCGCTAGGGCCGTGGATCGGCAGATTACGAAAGGGGTGCCCATCCGCGCGAGACGTCACACGCCAACCGAGTTGCGTGAATGTGCTCATATCGAACTTATTTCAAGTATAGCACGCGGCACTGCCATGCCGCAACACGCTCGCTAGGGCCGCGCATCGGCAGGTTACGCAAGGGGTACCCATCCGCGCGAGACGTCACACGCCAACTGAGTTGCGTGAATGCGCTCATATCGAGTTTATTTTAAGTATAGCACGCGGCACTGCCATGCCGTAACACGCTCGCTATGCCTGCGCATCGGCAGATTACGCAATGGGTACCCATCCGCGCGAGAAGTCACACGCCAACTGAGTTGCGTGAATGCGCTCATATCGAGTTTATTTCAAGTATAGCACGCGGCACATCCATGCCGTAACACGCTCGCTAGGGCCGTGGATCGGCAGATTACGAAAGGGGTGCCCATCCGCGCGAGACGTCACACGCCAACTGAGTTGCGTGAATGCGCTCATATTGAGTTTATTTCAAGTATGCCACGCGGCACTGCCATGCCGTAACACGCTCGCTAGGGCCTCGCATCGGCAGATTACGCAAGGGGTACCCATCCGCGCGAGACGTCACACGCCAACTGAGTTGCGTGAATGCGCTCATATAGAGTTTATTTTAAGTATAGCATGCGGCACTGCCATGTAGTTTCACGCTCGCTAGGGCCGCGCATCGGCAGATTACGCCATGAGTACCCATCTGCGCGAGACGCCACACGCCAACCGAGTTGCGTGAATGCGCTCATATTGAGTTCATTTCAAGTATAGCACTGGCACTGCCATGCCATAAACGCTCGCTAGGGCCGCGGATAGGCATATTACGCAAGGGGTGCCCATCCGCGCGAGATGTCACACGCCGAGTTGCGTGAATGCGCGCATATCAAACCTATTTCGAGTATAGCACGCGGCACTTCCATGCCGTAACACGCTCGCTAGGGCCGTGCATACGCAAGGAGTACCCATCCGCGTGAGACGACACACGCCAACTGAGTTGCGTGAAGGTGCTCATATCGAGTTTATTTCAAGTATAGCACGCGGTACTGCCATGCCGTTTCACGCTCGCTAGGGCCGCGCATCGGCAGATTACGCAAGGGGTACCCATCCGCGCGAGACGTCACACGCCAACTGAGTTGCGTGAATGCGCTCATATCGAGTTTATTTCAAGTATAGCACGCGGCTTTGCAATGCCGTAACACGCTCGCTAGGGACGCGCATCAGCAGATTACGCCAGGAGTACCCATCTGCGCGATACGCCACACGCCAACCGAGTTGCGTGAATGCGCTCATATTGAGTTCATTTCAAGTATAGCACGCGGCACTGCCATGCCGTAACACGGTCGCTAGGGCCGCGCATCGGCAGATTACGCAAGGGGTACCCATCCGCGCGAGACGTCACACGCAAACTGAGTTGCGTGAATGCGCTCATATCCAGTTTATTTCAAGTATAGCACGCGGCACTGCCATGCCGTACCACGCTCGCTTGGGCCGCGCATCGGCAGATTATGCAAGGAGTACCCATCCGCGCGAGAGGTCACACGCCAACTGAGTTGCGTGAATGCGCTCATATCGAGTTTATTTCAAGTATAGCACGCGGCACTGCCATGCCGTAACACGCTCGCTAGGGCCTCGCATCGGCAGATTACGCAAGGGGTACCCATCCGCGCAAGACGTCACACGCCAACTGAGTTGCGTGAATGCGCTCACATCGAGTTTATTTCAAGTATAGCACGCGGCACTGCCATGCCGTAACACGCTCGCTAGGGCCGCGCATCGGCAGATTACGCAAGGCGTACCCATCCGCGAGAGACGTCACACGCCAACTGAGTTGCGTGAATTCGCGCATGTCGAATTTATTTCAAGTATAGCACGCGGCACTGCCATGCCGTAACACGCTCGCTAGGGCCGTGGATCGGCAGATTACGAAAGGGGTGCCCATCCGCGCGAGACGTCACACGCCAACCGAGTTGCGTGAATGTGCTCATATCGAACTTATTTCAAGTATAGCACGCGGCACTGCCATGCCGTAACACGCTCGCTAGGGCCGCGCAACGGCAGATTACTCCAGGAGTACCCATCCGCGCGAGACGTCACACGCCAACTGAGTTGCGTGAATGCGCCCATATCGAGTTTATTTCAAGTATAGCACGCGGCACTGCCATGCCGTAACACGCTCGCTAGGGCCGCGCATCGGCAGATTACGCCACGAGTACCCATCTGCGCGAGACGTCACACGCCAACCGAGTTGCGTGAATGCGCTCATATTGAGTTCAAGTATAGCACGCGGCACTGCCATGCCGTAAACGCTCGCTAGGGCCGCGCATAGGCAGATTACGCAAGGGGTGCCCATCCGCGCGAGATGCTACGCGCCAACTAAGTTGAGTGAATGCGCTCATATCGAGTTTATTTCAAGTATAGCACGCGGCACTGCCATGCCGTAACACGCTCGCTAGGGCCGCGAATCGGCAGATTACACCAGGAGTACCCATCCGCGCGAGACATCGCACGCCAACTGAGTTGCATGAATGCGCTCATATCATTTTATTTCAAGTATAGCACGCGGCACTGCCATGCCGTAACACACTCGCTAGGGCCGCGCAGCGCCAGATTACTCCAGGAGTACCCATCCGCGCGAGACGTCACACGCCAACTGAGTTGCGTGAATGCGCTCATATCGAGTTTATTTCAAGTATAGCACGCGGCACTGCCATGCCGTAACACGCTCGCTAGGGCCGCGCATCGGCAGATTACGCAAGGCGTACCCATCCGCGAGAGACGTCACACGCCAACTGAGTTGCGTGAATTCGCGCATGTCGAATTTATTTCAAGTATAGCACGCGGCACTGCCATGCCGTAACACGCTCGCTAGGGCCGTGGATCGGCAGATTACGAAAGGGGTGCCCATCCGCGCGAGACGTCACACGCCAACCGAGTTGCGTGAATGTGCTCATATCGAACTTATTTCAAGTATAGCACGCGGCACTGCCATGCCGCAACACGCTCGCTAGGGCCGCGCATCGGCAGGTTACGCAAGGGGTACCCATCCGCGCGAGACGTCACACGCCAACTGAGTTGCGTGAATGCGCTCATATCGAGTTTATTTCAAGCATAGCACGCGGCACTGCCATGCCGTAACACGCTCGCTATGCCTGCGCATCGGCAGATTACGCAATGGGTACCCATCCGCGCGAGAAGTCACACGCCAACTGAGTTGCGTGAATGCGCTCATATCGAGTTTATTTCAAGTATAGCAGGTGGCACTGCCATGCCGTAACGCTCGCTAGGGCCGCGCATCGGCAGATTACGCAAGGGGTACCCATTCGCGCGAGACGTCACACGCCAACTGAGTTGCGTGAATGCGCTCACATCGAGTTTATTTCAAGTATAGCACGCGGCACTGCCATGCCGTAACACGCTCGCTAGGGCCGCGCATCGGCAGATTACGCAAGGGGTACCCATCCGCGCGAGACGTCACACGCAAACTGAGTTGCGTGAATGCGCTCATATCCAGCTTATTTCAAGTATAGCACGCGGCACTGCCATGCCGTAACACGCTCGCTAGGGCCTCGCATCGGCAGATTACGCAAGGGGTACCCATCCGCGCGAGACGTCACACGCCAACTGAGTTGCGTGAATGCGCTCACATCGAGTTTATTTCAAGCATAGCACGCGGCACTGCCATGCCGTAACACGCTCGCTAGGGCCGCGCAACGGCAGATTAATCCAGGAGTACCCATCCGCGCGAGACGTCGCACGCCAACTGAGTTGCGTGAATGCGCCCATATCGAGTTTATTTCAAGTATAGCACGCGGCACTGCCATGCCGTAACACGCTCGCTAGGGCCGCGCATCGGCAGATTACGCCACGAGTACCCATCTGCGCGAGACGTCACACGCCAACCGAGTTGCGTGAATGCGCTCATATTGAGTTCAAGTATAGCACGCGGCACCGCCATGCCGTAAACGCTCGATAGGGCCGCGCATAGGCAGATTACGCAAGGGGTGCCCATCCGCGCGAGATGCTACGCGCCAACTAAGTTGAGTGAATGCGCTCATATCGAGTTTATTTCAAGTATAGCACGCGGCACTGCCATGCCGTAACACGCTCGCTAGGGCCGCGAATCGGCAGATTACACCAGGAGTACCCATCCGCGCGAGACATCGCACGCCAACTGAGTTGCATGAATGCGCTCATATCGATTTTATTTCAAGTATAGCACGCGGCACTGCCTTGCCGTAACACACTCGCTAGGGCCGCGCAGCGCCAGATTACTCCAGGAGTACCCATCCGCGCGAGACGTCACACGCCAACTGAGTTGCGTGAATGCGCTCATATCGAGTTTATTTCAAGTAGAGCACGCGGCACTGCCATGTAGTTTCACGCTCGCTAGGGCCGCGCATCGGCAGATTACGCCATGAGTACCCATCTGCGCGAGACGCCACACTCCAACCGAGTTGCGTGAATGTGCTCATATTGAGTTCATTTGAAGTATAGCACGCGGCACTGCCATGCCGTAACACGCTCGCTTGGGCCGCGCATCGGCAGATTATGCAAGGAGTACCCATCCGCGCGAGACGTCACACGCCAACTGAGTTGCGTGAATGCGCTCATATCGAGTTTATTTCAAGTATAGCACGCGGCACTGCCATGTAGTTTCACGCTCGCTAGGCCCGCGCATCGGCAGATTAGGCCATGAGTACACATCTGCGCGAGACGTCACACGCCAACCGAGTTGCGTGAATGCGCTCATATTGAGTTCATTTCAAGTATAGCACGCGGCACTGCCATGCCGTAAACGCTCGCTAGGGCCGCGGATAGGCATAATACGCAAGGGGTGCCCATCCGCGCGAGATGTCACACGCAGAGTTGCGTGAATGCGCGCATATCAAACTTATTTCGAGTATAGCACGCGGCACTTCCATGCCGTAACACGCTCGCTAGGGCCGTGCATACGCAAGGGGTACCCATCCGCGTGAGACGACACACGCCAACTGAGTTGCGTGAATGTGCTCATATCGAGTTTATTTCAAGTATAGCACGCGGCACTGCCATGCCGTTTCACGCTCGCTAGGGCCTCGCATCGGCAGATTACGCAAGGGGTACCCATCCGCGCGAGACGTCACACGCCAACCGAGTTGCGTGAATGCGCTCATATTGAGTTCATTTCAAGTATAGCACGCGGCACTGCCATGCCGTAAACGCTCGCTAGGGCCGCGGATAGGCATATTACGCAAGGGGTGCCCATCCGCGCGAGATGTCACACGCCGAGTTGCGTGAATGCGCGCATATCAAACTTATTTCGAGTATAGCACGCGGCACTTCCATGCCGTAACACGCTCGCTAGGGCCGTGCATACGCAAGAGGTACCCATCCGCGTGAGACGACACACGCCAACTGAGTTGCGTGAATGCGCTCATATCCAGTTTATTTCAAGTATAGCACGCGGCACTGCCATGCCGTAACACGCTCGCTTGGGCCGCGCATCGGCAGATTATGCAAGGAGTACCCATCCGCGCGAGACGTCACACGCCAACTGAGTTGCGTGAATGCGCTTATATCCAGTTTATTTCAAGTATAGCACGCGGCTTTGCAATGCCGTAACACGCTCGCTAGGGACGCGCATCAGCAGATTACGCCAGGAGTACCCATCTGCGCGAGACGCCACACGCCAACCGAGTTGCGTGAATGCGCTCATATTGAGTTCATTTCAAGTATAGCACGCGGCACTGCCATGCCGTAACACGCTCGCTAGGGCCGCGCATCGGCAGATTATGCAAGGGGTACCCATCCGCGCGAGACGTCACACGCAAACTGAGTTGCGTGAATGCGCTCATATCCAGTTTATTTCAAGTATAGCACGCGGCACTGCCATGCCGTAACACGCTCGCTAGGGCCTCGCATCGGCAGATTACGCAAGGGGTACCTATCCGCGCGAGACGTCACACGCCAACTGAGTTGCGTGAATGCGCCCATATCGAGTTTATTTCAAGTATAGCACGCGGCACTGCCATGCCGTAACACGCTCGCTAGGGCCGCGCATCGGCAGATTACGCCACGAGTACCCATCTGCGCGAGACGTCACACGCCAACCGAGTTGCGTGAATGCGCTCATATTGAGTTCAAGTATAGCACGCGGCACTGCCATGCCGTAAACGCTCGATAGGGCCGCGCATAGGCAGATTACGCAAGGGGTGCCCATCCGCGCGAGATGCTACGCGCCAACTAAGTTGAGTGAATGCGCTCATATCGAGTTTATTTCAAGTATAGCACGCGGCACTGCCATGCCGTAACACGCTCGCTAGGGCCGCGAATCGGCAGATTACACCAGGAGTACCCATCCGCGCGAGACATCGCACGCCAACTGAGTTGCATGAATGCGCTCATATCGATTTTATTTCAAGTATAGCACGCGGCACTGCCATGCCGTAACACACTCGCTAGGGCCGCGCAGCGCCAGATTACTCCAGGAGTACCCATCCGCGCGAGACGTCACACGCCAACTGAGTTGCGTGAATGCGCTCATATCGAGTTTATTTCAAGTATAGCACGCGGCACTGCCATGCCGTAACACGCTCGCTAGGGCCGCGCATCGGCAGATTACGCAAGGGGTACCCATCCGCGAGAGACGTCACACGCCAACTGAGTTGCGTGAATTCGCGCATGTCGAATTTATTTCAAGTATAGCACGCGGCACTGCCATGCCGTAACACGCTCGCTAGGGCCGTGGATCGGCAGATTACGAAAGGGGTGCCCATCCGCGCGAGACGTCACACGCCAACCGAGTTGCGTGAATGTGCTCATATCGAACTTATTTCAAGTATAGCACGCGGCACTGCCATGCCGCAACACGCTCGCTAGGGCCGCGCATCGGCAGGTTACGCAAGGGGTACCCATCCGCGCGAGACGTCACACGCCAACTGAGTTGCGTGAATGCGCTCATATCGAGTTTATTTCAAGTATAGCAGGTGGCACTGCCATGCCGTAACGCTCGCGAGGGCCGCGCATCGGCAGATTACGCAAGGGGTACCCATTCGCGCGAGACGTCACACGCCAACTGAGTTGCGTGAATGCGCTCATATCGAGTTTATTTCAAGTATAGCATGCGGCACTGCCATGTAACGCGCTCGCTAGGGCCGCGCATCGGCACATTACGCCAGGAGTACCCATCCGCGCGAGACGTCACACGCCAACTGAGTTTCGTGAATGCGCTCATATCCAGTTTTTTTCAAATATAGCACGCGGCACTGCCACGTAGTTTCACGCTCGCTGGGGCCGCGCATCGGCAGATTACGCCATGAGTACCCATCTGCGCGAGACGCCACACGCCAACCGAGTTGCGTGAATGCGCTCATATTGAGTTCATTTCAAGTATAGCACGCGGCACTGCCATGCCGTAACACGCTCGCTAGGGCCGCGCATCGGCAGATTACGCAAGGGGTACCCATCCGCGCGAGACGTCACACGCAAACTGAGTTGCGTGAATGCGCTCATATTCAGTTTATTTCAAGTATAGCACGCGGCACTGCCATGCCGTAACACGCTCGCTTGGGCCGCGCATCGGCAGATTATGCAAGGAGTACCCATCCGCGCGAGACGTCACACGCCAACTGAGTTGCGTGAATGCGCTCATATAGAGTTTATTTCAAGTATAGCAGGTGGCACTGCCGTGCCGTAACGCTCGCTAGGGCCGCGCATCGGCAGATTACGCAAGGGGTACCCATTCGCGCGAGACGTCACACGCCAACTGAGTTGCGTGAATGCGCTCATATCGAGTTTATTTCAAGTATAGCATGCGGCACTGCCATGTAACGCGCTCGCTAGGGCCGCGCATCGGCAGATTACGCCAGGAGTACCCATCCGCGCGAGACGTCACACGCCAACTGAGTTGCGTGAATGCGCTCATATCCAGTTTTTTTCAAGTATAGCACGCGGCACTGCCACGTAGTTTCACGCTCGCTGGGGCCGCGCATCGGCAGATTACGCCATGAGTACCCATCTGCGCGAGACGCCACACGCCAACCGAGTTGCGTGAATGCGCTCATATTGAGTTCATTTCAAGTATAGCACGCGGCACTGCCATGCCGTAACACGCTCGCTAGGGCCGCGCATCGGTAGATTACGCAAGGGGTACCCATCCGCGCGAGACGTCACACGCAAACTGAGTTGCGTGAATGCGCTCATATTCAGTTTATTTCAAGTATAGCACGCGGCACTGCCATGCCGTAACACGCTCGCTTGGGCCGCGCATCGGCAGATTATGCAAGGAGTACCCATCCGCGCGAGACGTCACACGCCAACTGAGTTGCGTGAATGCGCTCATATCGAGTTTATTTTAAGTATAGCATGCGGCACTGCCATGTAGTTTCACGCTCGCTAGGGCCGCGCATCGGCAGATTACGCCATGAGTACCCATCTGCGCGAGACGCCACACGCCAACCGAGTTGCGTGAATGCGCTCATATTGAGTTCATTTCAAGTATAGCACGCGGCACTGCCATGCCGTAACACGCTCGCTAGGGCCGCGCATCGGCAGATTACGCAAGGGGTACCCATCCGCGCGAGACGTCACACGCAAACTGAGTTGCGTGAATGCGCTCATATTCAGTTTATTTCAAGTATACCACGCGGCACTGCCATGCCGTAACACGCTCGCTTGGGCCGCGCATCGGCAGATTACGCAAGGGGTACCCATCCGCGCGAGACGTCACACGCCAACTGAGTGCGTGAATGCTCTCATATCGAGTTTATTTCAAGTATTGCACGCGGCTCTGCCATGCCGTAACACGCTCGCTAGGGCCGCGCATCGGCAGATTACGCCATGAGTACCCATCTGCGCGAGACGCCACACGCCAACCGAGTTGCGTGAATGCGCTCATATTGAGTTCATTTCAAGTATAGCACGCGGCACTGCGATGCCGTAACACGCTCGCTAGGGCCGCGCATCGGCAGATTACGCAAGGGGTACCCATCCGCGCGAGACGTCACACGCAAACTGAGTTGCGTGAATGCGCTCATATTCAGTTTATTTCAAGTATTGCACGCGGCTCTGCCATGCCGTAACACGCTCGCTAGGGCCGCGCATCGGCAGATTACGCCATGAGTACCCATCTGCGCGAGACGCCACACGCCAACCGAGTTGCGTGAATGCGCTCATATTGAGTTCATTTCAAGTACAGCACGCGGCACTGCCATGCAGTAACACGCTCGCTAGGGCCGCGCATCGGCAGATTACGCAAGGGGTACCCATCCGTGCGAGACGTCACACGCAAACTGAGTTGCGTGAATGCGCTCATATCCAGTTTATTTCAAGTATAGCACGCGGCACTGCCATGCCGTAACACGCTCGCTTAGGCCGCGCATCGGCAGATTATGCACGGAGTACCCATCCGCGCGAGACGTCACACGCCAACTGAGTTGCGTGAATGCGCTCATATCGAGTTTATTTCAAGTATAGCACGCGGCACTGCCATGCGGTAACACGCTCGCTAGGGCCTCGCATCGGCAGATTACGCAAGGGGTACCCATCCGCGCGAGACGTCACACGCCAACTGAGTTGCGTGAATGCGCTCATATCGAGTTTATTTCAAGCATAGCACGCGGCACTGCCATGCCGTAACACGCTCGCTAGGGCCGCGCAACGGCAGATTACTCCAGGAGTACCCATCCGCGCGAGACGTCACACGCCAACTGAGTTGCGTGAATGTGCTCATATCTAACTTATTTCAAGTATAGCACGCGGCACTGCCATGCCGCAACACGCTCGCTAGGGCCGCGCATCGGCAGGTTACGCAAGGGGTACCCATCCGCGCGAGACGTCACACGCCAACTGAGTTGCGTGAATGCGCTCATATCGAGTTTATTTCAAGCATAGCACGCGGCACTGCCATGCCGTAACACGCTCGCTATGCCTGCGCATCGGCAGATTACGCAATGGGTACCCATCCGCGCGAGAAGTCACACGCCAACTGAGTTGCGTGAATGCGCTCATATCGAGTTTATTTCAAGTATAGCACGCGGCACTGCCATGCCGTAACACGCTCGCTAGGGCCGCGAATCGGCAGATTACACCAGGAGTACCCATCCGCGCGAGACATCGCACGCCAACTGAGTTGCATGAATGCGCTCATATCATTTTATTTCAAGTATAGCACGCGGCACTGCCATGCCGTAACAGACTCGCTAGGGCCGCGCAGCGCCAGATTACTCCAGGAGTACCCATCCGCGCGAGACGTCACACGCCAACTGAGTTGCGTGAATGCGCTCATATCGAGTTTATTTCAAGTATAGCACGCGGCACTGCCATGCCGTAACACGCTCGCTAGGGCCGCGCATCGGCAGATTACGCAAGGCGTACCCATCCGCGAGAGACGTCACACGCCAACTGAGTTGCGTGAATTCGCGCATGTCGAATTTATTTCAAGTATAGCACGCGGCACTGCCATGCCGTAACACGCTCGCTAGGGCCGTGGATCGGCAGATTACGAAAGGGGTGCCCATCCGCGCGAGACGTCACACGCCAACCGAGTTGCGTGAATGTGCTCATATCGAACTTATTTCAAGTATAGCACGCGGCACTGCCATGCCGCAACACGCTCGCTAGGGCCGCGCATCGGCAGGTTACGCAAGGGGTACCCATCCGCGCGAGACGTCACACGCCAACTGAGTTGCGTGAATGCGCTCATATCGAGTTTATTTTAAGTATAGCACGCGGCACTGCCATGCCGTAACACGCTCGCTATGCCTGCGCATCGGCAGATTACGCAATGGGTACCCATCCGCGCGAGAAGTCACACGCCAACTGAGTTGCGTCAATGCGCTCATATCGAGTTTATTTCAAGTATAGCACGCGGCACATCCATGCCGTAACACGCTCGCTAGGGCCGTGGATCGGCAGATTACGAAAGGGGTGCCCATCCGCGCGAGACGTCACACGCCAACTGAGTTGCGTGAATGCGCTCATATTGAGTTTATTTCAAGTATGCCACGCGGCACTGCCATGCCGTAACACGCTCGCTAGGGCCTCGCATCGGCAGATTACGCAAGGGGTACCCATCCGCGCGAGACGTCACACGCCAACTGAGTTGCGTGAATGCGCTCATATAGAGTTTATTTTAAGTATAGCATGCGGCACTGCCATGTAACGCGCTCGCTAGGGCCGCGCATCGGCACATTACGCCAGGAGTACCCATCCGCGCGAGACGTCACACGCCAACTGAGTTTCGTGAATGCGCTCATATCCAGTTTTTTTCAAGTATAGCACGCGGCACTGCCACGTAGTTTCACGCTCGCTGGGGCCGCGCATCGGCAGATTACGCCATGAGTACCCATCTGCGCGAGACGCCACACGCCAACCGAGTTGCGTGAATGCGCTCATATTGAGTTCATTTCAAGTATAGCACGCGGCACTGCCATGCCGTAACACGCTCGCTAGGGCCGCGCATCGGCAGATTACGCAAGGGGTACCCATCCGCGCGAGACGTCACACGCAAACTGAGTTGCGTGAATGCGCTCATATTCAGTTTATTTCAAGTATAGCACGCGGCACTGCCATGCCGTAACACGCTCGCTTGGGCCGCGCATCGGCAGATTATGCAAGGAGTACCCATCCGCGCGAGACGTCACACGCCAACTGAGTTGCGTGAATGCGCTCATATAGAGTTTATTTCAAGTATAGCAGGTGGCACTGCCGTGCCGTAACGCTCGCTAGGGCCGCGCATCGGCAGATTACGCAAGGGGTACCCATTCGCGCGAGACGTCACACGCCAACTGAGTTGCGTGAATGCGCTCATATCGAGTTTATTTCAAGTATAGCATGCGGCACTGCCATGTAACGCGCTCGCTAGGGCCGCGCATCGGCAGATTACGCCAGGAGTACCCATCCGCGCGAGACGTCACACGCCAACTGAGTTGCGTGAATGCGCTCATATCCAGTTTTTTTCAAGTATAGCACGCGGCACTGCCACGTAGTTTCACGCTCGCTGGGGCCGCGCATCGGCAGATTACGCCATGAGTACCCATCTGCGCGAGACGCCACACGCCAACCGAGTTGCGTGAATGCGCTCATATTGAGTTCATTTCAAGTATAGCACGCGGCACTGCCATGCCGTAACACGCTCGCTAGGGCCGCGCATCGGTAGATTACGCAAGGGGTACCCATCCGCGCGAGACGTCACACGCAAACTGAGTTGCGTGAATGCGCTCATATTCAGTTTATTTCAAGTATAGCACGCGGCACTGCCATGCCGTAACACGCTCGCTTGGGCCGCGCATCGGCAGATTATGCAAGGAGTACCCATCCGCGCGAGACGTCACACGCCAACTGAGTTGCGTGAATGCGCTCATATCGAGTTTATTTTAAGTATAGCATGCGGCACTGCCATGTAGTTTCACGCTCGCTAGGGCCGCGCATCGGCAGATTACGCCATGAGTACCCATCTGCGCGAGACGCCACACGCCAACCGAGTTGCGTGAATGCGCTCATATTGAGTTCATTTCAAGTATAGCACGCGGCACTGCCATGCCGTAACACGCTCGCTAGGGCCGCGCATCGGCAGATTACGCAAGGGGTACCCATCCGCGCGAGACGTCACACGCAAACTGAGTTGCGTGAATGCGCTCATATTCAGTTTATTTCAAGTATACCACGCGGCACTGCCATGCCGTAACACGCTCGCTTGGGCCGCGCATCGGCAGATTACGCAAGGGGTACCCATCCGCGCGAGACGTCACACGCCAACTGAGTGCGTGAATGCTCTCATATCGAGTTTATTTCAAGTATTGCACGCGGCTCTGCCATGCCGTAACACGCTCGCTAGGGCCGCGCATCGGCAGATTACGCCATGAGTACCCATCTGCGCGAGACGCCACACGCCAACCGAGTTGCGTGAATGCGCTCATATTGAGTTCATTTCAAGTATAGCACGCGGCACTGCGATGCCGTAACACGCTCGCTAGGGCCGCGCATCGGCAGATTACGCAAGGGGTACCCATCCGCGCGAGACGTCACACGCAAACTGAGTTGCGTGAATGCGCTCATATTCAGTTTATTTCAAGTATTGCACGCGGCTCTGCCATGCCGTAACACGCTCGCTAGGGCCGCGCATCGGCAGATTACGCCATGAGTACCCATCTGCGCGAGACGCCACACGCCAACCGAGTTGCGTGAATGCGCTCATATTGAGTTCATTTCAAGTACAGCACGCGGCACTGCCATGCAGTAACACGCTCGCTAGGGCCGCGCATCGGCAGATTACGCAAGGGGTACCCATCCGTGCGAGACGTCACACGCAAACTGAGTTGCGTGAATGCGCTCATATCCAGTTTATTTCAAGTATAGCACGCGGCACTGCCATGCCGTAACACGCTCGCTTAGGCCGCGCATCGGCAGATTATGCACGGAGTACCCATCCGCGCGAGACGTCACACGCCAACTGAGTTGCGTGAATGCGCTCATATCGAGTTTATTTCAAGTATAGCACGCGGCACTGCCATGCGGTAACACGCTCGCTAGGGCCTCGCATCGGCAGATTACGCAAGGGGTACCCATCCGCGCGAGACGTCACACGCCAACTGAGTTGCGTGAATGCGCTCATATCGAGTTTATTTCAAGCATAGCACGCGGCACTGCCATGCCGTAACACGCTCGCTAGGGCCGCGCAACGGCAGATTACTCCAGGAGTACCCATCCGCGCGAGACGTCACACGCCAACTGAGTTGCGTGAATGTGCTCATATCTAACTTATTTCAAGTATAGCACGCGGCACTGCCATGCCGCAACACGCTCGCTAGGGCCGCGCATCGGCAGGTTACGCAAGGGGTACCCATCCGCGCGAGACGTCACACGCCAACTGAGTTGCGTGAATGCGCTCATATCGAGTTTATTTCAAGCATAGCACGCGGCACTGCCATGCCGTAACACGCTCGCTATGCCTGCGCATCGGCAGATTACGCAATGGGTACCCATCCGCGCGAGAAGTCACACGCCAACTGAGTTGCGTGAATGCGCTCATATCGAGTTTATTTCAAGTATAGCACGCGGCACTGCCATGCCGTAACACGCTCGCTAGGGCCGCGAATCGGCAGATTACACCAGGAGTACCCATCCGCGCGAGACATCGCACGCCAACTGAGTTGCATGAATGCGCTCATATCATTTTATTTCAAGTATAGCACGCGGCACTGCCATGCCGTAACAGACTCGCTAGGGCCGCGCAGCGCCAGATTACTCCAGGAGTACCCATCCGCGCGAGACGTCACACGCCAACTGAGTTGCGTGAATGCGCTCATATCGAGTTTATTTCAAGTATAGCACGCGGCACTGCCATGCCGTCACACGCTCGCTAGGGCCGCGCATCGGCAGATTACGCAAGGCGTACCCATCCGCGAGAGACGTCACACGCCAACTGAGTTGCGTGAATTCGCGCATGTCGAATTTATTTCAAGTATAGCACGCGACACTGCCATGCCGTAACACGCTCGCTAGGGCCGTGGATCGGCAGATTACGAAAGGGGTGCCCATCCGCGCGAGACGTCACACGCCAACCGAGTTGCGTGAATGTGCTCATATCGAACTTATTTCAAGTATAGCACGCGGCACTGCCATGCCGCAACACGCTCGCTAGGGCCGCGCATCGGCAGGTTACGCAAGGGGTACCCATCCGCGCGAGACGTCACACGCCAACTGAGTTGCGTGAATGCGCTCATATCGAGTTTATTTTAAGTATAGCACGCGGCACTGCCATGCCGTAACACGCTCGCTATGCCTGCGCATCGGCAGATTACGCAATGGGTACCCATCCGCGCGAGAAGTCACACGCCAACTGAGTTGCGTGAATGCGCTCATATCGAGTTTATTTCAAGTATAGCACGCGGCACATCCATGCCGTAACACGCTCGCTAGGGCCGTGGATCGGCAGATTACGAAAGGGGTGCCCATCCGCGCGAGACGTCACACGCCAACTGAGTTGCGTGAATGCGCTCATATTGAGTTTATTTCAAGTATGCCACGCGGCACTGCCATGCCGTAACACGCTCGCTAGGGCCTCGCATCGGCAGATTACGCAAGGGGTACCCATCCGCGCGAGACGTCACACGCCAACTGAGTTGCGTGAATGCGCTCATATAGAGTTTATTTTAAGTATAGCATGCGGCACTGCCATGTAGTTTCACGCTCGCTAGGGCCGCGCATCGGCAGATTACGCCATGAGTACCCATCTGCGCGAGACGCCACACGCCAACCGAGTTGCGTGAATGCGCTCATATTGAGTTCATTTCAAGTATAGCACTGGCACTGCCATGCCATAAACGCTCGCTAGGGCCGCGGATAGGCATATTACGCAAGGGGTGCCCATCCGCGCGAGATGTCACACGCCGAGTTGCGTGAATGCGCGCATATCAAACCTATTTCGAGTATAGCACGCGGCACTTCCATGCCGTAACACGCTCGCTAGGGCCGTGCATACGCAAGGGGTACCCATCCGCGTGAGACGACACACGCCAACTGAGTTGCGTGAAGGTGCTCATATCGAGTTTATTTCAAGTATAGCACGCGGTACTGCCATGCCGTTTCACGCTCGCTAGGGCCGCGCATCGGCAGATTACGCAAGGGGTACCCATCCGCGCGAGACGTCACACGCCAACTGAGTTGCGTGAATGCGCTCATATCGAGTTTATTTCAAGTATAGCACGCGGCTTTGCAATGCCGTAACACGCTCGCTAGGGACGCGCATCAGCAGATTACGCCAGGAGTACCCATCTGCGCGATACGCCACACGCCAACCGAGTTGCGTGAATGCGCTCATATTGAGTTCATTTCAAGTATAGCACGCGGCACTGCCATGCCGTAACACGGTCGCTAGGGCCGCGCATCGGCAGATTACGCAAGGGGTACCCATCCGCGCGAGACGTCACACGCAAACTGAGTTGCGTGAATGCGCTCATATCCAGTTTATTTCAAGTATAGCACGCGGCACTGCCATGCCGTACCACGCTCGCTTGGGCCGCGCATCGGCAGATTATGCAAGGAGTACCCATCCGCGCGAGAGGTCACACGCCAACTGAGTTGCGTGAATGCGCTCATATCGAGTTTATTTCAAGTATAGCACGCGGCACTGCCATGCCGTAACACGCTCGCTAGGGCCTCGCATCGGCAGATTACGCAAGGGGTACCCATCCGCGCGAGACGTCACACGCCAACTGAGTTGCGTGAATGCGCTCACATCGAGTTTATTTCAAGTATAGCACGCGGCACTGCCATGCCGTAACACGCTCGCTAGGGCCGCGCATCGGCAGATTACGCAAGGCGTACCCATCCGCGAGAGACGTCACACGCCAACTGAGTTGCGTGAATTCGCGCATGTCGAATTTATTTCAAGTATAGCACGCGGCACTGCCATGCCGTAACACGCTCGCTAGGGCCGTGGATCGGCAGATTACGAAAGGGGTGCCCATCCGCGCGAGACGTCACACGCCAACCGAGTTGCGTGAATGTGCTCATATCGAACTTATTTCAAGTATAGCACGCGGCACTGCCATGCCGTAACACGCTCGCTAGGGCCGCGCAACGGCAGATTACTCCAGGAGTACCCATCCGCGCGAGACGTCACACGCCAACTGAGTTGCGTGAATGCGCCCATATCGAGTTTATTTCAAGTATAGCACGCGGCACTGCCATGCCGTAACACGCTCGCTAGGGCCGCGCATCGGCAGATTACGCCACGAGTACCCATCTGCGCGAGACGTCACACGCCAACCGAGTTGCGTGAATGCGCTCATATTGAGTTCAAGTATAGCACGCGGCACTGCCATGCCGTAAACGCTCGCTAGGGCCGCGCATAGGCAGATTACGCAAGGGGTGCCCATCCGCGCGAGATGCTACGCGCCAACTAAGTTGAGTGAATGCGCTCATATCGAGTTTATTTCAAGTATAGCACGCGGCACTGCCATGCCGTAACACGCTCGCTAGGGCCGCGAATCGGCAGATTACACCAGGAGTACCCATCCGCGCGAGACATCGCACGCCAACTGAGTTGCATGAATGCGCTCATATCATTTTATTTCAAGTATAGCACGCGGCACTGCCATGCCGTAACACACTCGCTAGGGCCGCGCAGCGCCAGATTACTCCAGGAGTACCCATCCGCGCGAGACGTCACACGCCAACTGAGTTGCGTGAATGCGCTCATATCGAGTTTATTTCAAGTATAGCACGCGGCACTGCCATGCCGTAACACGCTCGCTAGGGCCGCGCATCGGCAGATTACGCAAGGCGTACCCATCCGCGAGAGACGTCACACGCCAACTGAGTTGCGTGAATTCGCGCATGTCGAATTTATTTCAAGTATAGCACGCGGCACTGCCATGCCGTAACACGCTCGCTAGGGCCGTGGATCGGCAGATTACGAAAGGGGTGCCCATCCGCGCGAGACGTCACACGCCAACCGAGTTGCGTGAATGTGCTCATATCGAACTTATTTCAAGTATAGCACGCGGCACTGCCATGCCGCAACACGCTCGCTAGGGCCGCGCATCGGCAGGTTACGCAAGGGGTACCCATCCGCGCGAGACGTCACACGCCAACTGAGTTGCGTGAATGCGCTCATATCGAGTTTATTTCAAGCATAGCACGCGGCACTGCCATGCCGTAACACGCTCGCTATGCCTGCGCATCGGCAGATTACGCAATGGGTACCCATCCGCGCGAGAAGTCACACGCCAACTGAGTTGCGTGAATGCGCTCATATCGAGTTTATTTCAAGTATAGCAGGTGGCACTGCCATGCCGTAACGCTCGCTAGGGCCGCGCATCGGCAGATTACGCAAGGGGTACCCATTCGCGCGAGACGTCACACGCCAACTGAGTTGCGTGAATGCGCTCATATCGAGTTTATTTCAAGTATAGCATGCGGCACTGCCATGTAACGCGCTCGCTAGGGCCGCGCATCGGCAGATTACGCCAGGAGTACCCATCCGCGCGAGACGTCACACGCCAACTGAGTTGCGTGAATGCGCTCATATCCAGTTTTTTTCAAGTATAGCACGCGGCACTGCCACGTAGTTTCACGCTCGCTGGGGCCGCGCATCGGCAGATTACGCCATGAGTACCCATCTGCGCGAGACGCCACACGCCAACCGAGTTGCGTGAATGCGCTCATATTGAGTTCATTTCAAGTATAGCACGCGGCACTGCCATGCCGTAACACGCTCGCTAGGGCCGCGCATCGGCAGATTACGCAAGGGGTACCCATCCGCGCGAGACGTCACACGCAAACTGAGTTGCGTGAATGCGCTCATATTCAGTTTATTTCAAGTATAGCACGCGGCACTGCCATGCCGTAACACGCTCGCTTGGGCCGCGCATCGGCAGATTATGCAAGGAGTACCCATCCGCGCGAGACGTCACACGCCAACTGAGTTGCGTGAATGCGCTCATATCGAGTTTATTTCAAGCATAGCACGCGGCACTGCCATGCCGTAACACGCTCGCTAGGGCCGCGCATCGGCAGATTACGCAAGGGGTACCCATCCGCGCGAGACATCGCACGCCAACTGAGTAGCGTGAATGCGCTCATATCGATTTTATTTCAAGTATAGCACGCGGCACTGCCATGCCGTAACACGCTCGCTAGGGCCGCGCATCGGCAGATTACGCCAGGAGTACCCATCCGCGCGAGACGTCACACGCCAACTGAGTTGCGTGAATGCGCTCATATCCAGTTTATTTCAAGTATACCACGCGGCACTGCCATGCCGTAACACGCTCGCTTGGGCCGCGCATCGGCAGATTACGCAAGGGGTACCCATCCGCGCGAGACGTCACACGCCAACTGAGTGCGTGAATGTTCTCATATCGAGTTTATTTCAAGTATTGCACGCGGCTCTGCCATGCCGTAACACGCTCGCTAGGGCCGCGCATCGGCAGATTACGCCAGGAGTACCCATCTGCGCGAGACGTCACACGCCAACTGAGTTGCGTGAATGCGCTCATATTGAGTTTATTTCAAGTATAGCACGCGGCACTGCCATGCCGTAACACGCTCGCTAGGGCCTCGCATCGGCAGATTACGCAAGGGGTACCCATCCGCGCGAGACGTCACACGCCAACTGAGTTGCGTGAATGCGCTCATATCGAGTTTATTTCAAGTATAGCACGCGGCACTGCCATGTAGTTTCACGCTCGCTAGGGCCGCGCATCGGCAGATTACGCCATGAGTACCCATCTGCGCGAGACGCCACACGCCAACCGAGTTGCGTGAATGCGCTCATATTGAGTTCAGTTCAAGTATAGCACGCGGCACTGCCATGCCGTAACACGCTCGCTAGGGCCGCGCATCGGCAGATTACGCAAGGGGTACCCATCCGTGCGAGACGTCACACGCAAACTGAGTTGCGTGAATGCGCTCATATCCAGTTTATTTCAAGTATAGCACGCGGCACTGCCATGCCGTAACACGCTCGCTTAGGCCGCGCATCGGCAGAATATGCAAGGAGTACCCATCCGCGCGAGACGTCACACGCCAACTGAGTTGCGTGAATGCGCTCATATCGAGTTTATTTCAAGTATAGCACGCGGCACTGCCATGCGGTAACACGCTCGCTAGGGCATCGCATCGGCAGATTACGCAAGGGGTACCCATCCGCGCGAGACGTCACACGCCAACTGAGTTGCGTGAATGCGCTCATATCGAGTTTATTTCAAGTATAGCACGCGGCACTGCCATGCCGTAACACGCTCGCTAGGGCCGTGGATCGGCAGATTACGAAAGGGGTGCCCATCCGCGCGAGACGTCACACGGCAACCGAGTTGCGTGAATGTGCTCATATCGAGTTTATTTCAAGTATAGTACCCGGCACTGCCATGCCGTTTCACGCTCGCTAGGGCCGTGCATACGCAAGGGGTACCCATCCGCGTGAGACGTCACACGCCAACTGAGTTGAGTGAATGCGCTCATATCGAGTTTATTTCAAGTATAGCACGCGGCACTGCCATGCCGATACACGCTCGCTAGGGCCGCGCATCGGCAGATTATGCGAGGGGTACCCATCCGCGCGAGACGTCACACGCCAACTGAGTTGCGTGAATGCGCTCATATCGAGTTTATTTCAAGTATAGCACGCGGCACTGCCATACCGCAACACGCTCGCTTGGGCCGCGCATCGGCAGATTATGCAAGGAGTACCCATCCGCGCGAGACGTCACACGCCAACTGAGTTGCGTGAATGCGCTCACATCGAGTTTATTTCAAGTACAGCACGCGGCACTGGCATACCGTAACACGCTCGCTAGGGCCGCGCATCGGCAGAATACGCCAGGAGTACCCATCCGCGCGAGACTTCACACGCCAACTGAGTTGCGTGAATGCGCCCATATCGAGTTTATTTCAAGTATAGCACACGGCACTGCGATGCCGTAACACGCTCGCTAGGGCCGCGCATCGACAGATTACGCCACGAGTACCCATCTGCGCGAGACGTCACACGCCAACCGAGTTGCGTGAATGCGCTCATATTGAGTTCAAGTATAGCACGCGGCACTGCCATGCCGTAAACGCTCGCTAGGGCCGCGCATAGGCAGATTACGCAAGGGGTGCCCATCCGCGCGAGATGCTACGCGCCAACTAAGTTGAGTGAATGCGCTCATATCGAGTTTATTTCAAGTATAGCACGCGGCACTGCCATGCCGTAACACGCTCGCTAGGGCCGCGAATCGGCAGATTACACCAGGAGTACCCATCCGCGCGAGACATCGCACGCCAACTGAGTTGCATGAATGCGCTCATATCATTTTATTTCAAGTATAGCACGCGGCACTGCCATGCCGTAACACACTCGCTAGGGCCGCGCAGCGCCAGATTACTCCAGGAGTACCCATCCGCGCGAGACGTCACACGCCAACTGAGTTGCGTGAATGCGCTCATATCGAGTTTATTTCAAGTATAGCACGCGGCACTGCCATGCCGTAACACGCTCGCTAGGGCCGCGCATCGGCAGATTACGCAAGGCGTACCCATCCGCGAGAGACGTCACACGCCAACTGAGTTGCGTGAATTCGCGCATGTCGAATTTATTTCAAGTATAGCACGCGGCACTGCCATGCCGTAACACGCTCGCTAGGGCCGTGGATCGGCAGATTACGAAAGGGGTGCCCATCCGCGCGAGACGTCACACGCCAACCGAGTTGCGTGAATGTGCTCATATCGAACTTATTTCAAGTATAGCACGCGGCACTGCCATGCCGCAACACGCTCGCTAGGGCCGCGCATCGGCAGGTTACGCAAGGGGTACCCATCCGCGCGAGACGTCACACGCCAACTGAGTTGCGTGAATGCGCTCATATCGAGTTTATTTCAAGCATAGCACGCGGCACTGCCATGCCGTAACACGCTCGCTATGCCTGCGCATCGGCAGATTACGCAATGGGTACCCATCCGCGCGAGAAGTCACACGCCAACTGAGTTGCGTGAATGCGCTCATATCGAGTTTATTTCAAGTATAGCAGGTGGCACTGCCATGCCGTAACGCTCGCTAGGGCCGCGCATCGGCAGATTACGCAAGGGGTACCCATTCGCGCGAGACGTCACACGCCAACTGAGTTGCGTGAATGCGCTCATATCGAGTTTATTTCAAGTATAGCATGCGGCACTGCCATGTAACGCGCTCGCTAGGGCCGCGCATCGGCAGATTACGCCAGGAGTACCCATCCGCGCGAGACGTCACACGCCAACTGAGTTGCGTGAATGCGCTCATATCCAGTTTTTTTCAAGTATAGCACGCGGCACTGCCACGTAGTTTCACGCTCGCTGGGGCCGCGCATCGGCAGATTACGCCATGAGTACCCATCTGCGCGAGACGCCACACGCCAACCGAGTTGCGTGAATGCGCTCATATTGAGTTCATTTCAAGTATAGCACGCGGCACTGCCATGCCGTAACACGCTCGCTAGGGCCGCGCATCGGCAGATTACGCAAGGGGTACCCATCCGCGCGAGACGTCACACGCAAACTGAGTTGCGTGAATGCGCTCATATTCAGTTTATTTCAAGTATAGCACGCGGCACTGCCATGCCGTAACACGCTCGCTTGGGCCGCGCATCGGCAGATTATGCAAGGAGTACCCATCCGCGCGAGACGTCACACGCCAACTGAGTTGCGTGAATGCGCTCATATCGAGTTTATTTCAAGCATAGCACGCGGCACTGCCATGCCGTAACACGCTCGCTAGGGCCGCGCATCGGCAGATTACGCAAGGGGTACCCATCCGCGCGAGACATCGCACGCCAACTGAGTAGCGTGAATGCGCTCATATCGATTTTATTTCAAGTATAGCACGCGGCACTGCCATGCCGTAACACGCTCGCTAGGGCCGCGCATCGGCAGATTACGCCAGGAGTACCCATCCGCGCGAGACGTCACACGCCAACTGAGTTGCGTGAATGCGCTCATATCCAGTTTATTTCAAGTATACCACGCGGCACTGCCATGCCGTAACACGCTCGCTTGGGCCGCGCATCGGCAGATTACGCAAGGGGTACCCATCCGCGCGAGACGTCACACGCCAACTGAGTGCGTGAATGTTCTCATATCGAGTTTATTTCAAGTATTGCACGCGGCTCTGCCATGCCGTAACACGCTCGCTAGGGCCGCGCATCGGCAGATTACGCCAGGAGTACCCATCTGCGCGAGACGTCACACGCCAACTGAGTTGCGTGAATGCGCTCATATTGAGTTTATTTCAAGTATAGCACGCGGCACTGCCATGCCGTAACACGCTCGCTAGGGCCTCGCATCGGCAGATTACGCAAGGGGTACCCATCCGCGCGAGACGTCACACGCCAACTGAGTTGCGTGAATGCGCTCATATCGAGTTTATTTCAAGTATAGCACGCGGCACTGCCATGTAGTTTCACGCTCGCTAGGGCCGCGCATCGGCAGATTACGCCATGAGTACCCATCTGCGCGAGACGCCACACGCCAACCGAGTTGCGTGAATGCGCTCATATTGAGTTCAGTTCAAGTATAGCACGCGGCACTGCCATGCCGTAACACGCTCGCTAGGGCCGCGCATCGGCAGATTACGCAAGGGGTACCCATCCGTGCGAGACGTCACACGCAAACTGAGTTGCGTGAATGCGCTCATATCCAGTTTATTTCAAGTATAGCACGCGGCACTGCCATGCCGTAACACGCTCGCTTAGGCCGCGCATCGGCAGAATATGCAAGGAGTACCCATCCGCGCGAGACGTCACACGCCAACTGAGTTGCGTGAATGCGCTCATATCGAGTTTATTTCAAGTATAGCACGCGGCACTGCCATGCGGTAACACGCTCGCTAGGGCATCGCATCGGCAGATTACGCAAGGGGTACCCATCCGCGCGAGACGTCACACGCCAACTGAGTTGCGTGAATGCGCTCATATCGAGTTTATTTCAAGTATAGCACGCGGCACTGCCATGCCGTAACACGCTCGCTAGGGCCGTGGATCGGCAGATTACGAAAGGGGTGCCCATCCGCGCGAGACGTCACACGGCAACCGAGTTGCGTGAATGTGCTCATATCGAGTTTATTTCAAGTATAGTACCCGGCACTGCCATGCCGTTTCACGCTCGCTAGGGCCGTGCATACGCAAGGGGTACCCATCCGCGTGAGACGTCACACGCCAACTGAGTTGAGTGAATGCGCTCATATCGAGTTTATTTCAAGTATAGCACGCGGCACTGCCATGCCGATACACGCTCGCTAGGGCCGCGCATCGGCAGATTATGCGAGGGGTACCCATCCGCGCGAGACGTCACACGCCAACTGAGTTGCGTGAATGCGCTCATATCGAGTTTATTTCAAGTATAGCACGCGGCACTGCCATGCCGCAACACGCTCGCTTGGGCCGCGCATCGGCAGATTATGCAAGGAGTACCCATCCGCGCGAGACGTCACACGCCAACTGAGTTGCGTGAATGCGCTCACATCGAGTTTATTTCAAGTACAGCACGCGGCACTGGCATACCGTAACACGCTCGCTAGGGCCGCGCATCGGCAGAATACGCCAGGAGTACCCATCCGCGCGAGACTTCACACGCCAACTGAGTTGCGTGAATGCGCCCATATCGAGTTTATTTCAAGTATAGCACACGGCACTGCGATGCCGTAACACGCTCGCTAGGGCCGCGCATCGACAGATTACGCCACGAGTACCCATCTGCGCGAGACGTCACACGCCAACCGAGTTGCGTGAATGCGCTCATATTGAGTTCAAGTATAGCACGCGGCACTGCCATGCCGTAAACGCTCGCTAGGGCCGCGCATAGGCAGATTACGCAAGGGGTGCCCATCCGCGCGAGATGCTACGCGCCAACTAAGTTGAGTGAATGCGCTCATATCGAGTTTATTTCAAGTATAGCACGCGGCACTGCCATGCCGTAACACGCTCGCTAGGGCCGCGAATCGGCAGATTACACCAGGAGTACCCATCCGCGCGAGACATCGCACGCCAACTGAGTTGCATGAATGCGCTCATATCGATTTTATTTCAAGTATAGCACGCGGCACTGCCATGCCGTAACACACTCGCTAGGGCCGCGCAGCGCCAGATTACTCCAGGAGTACCCATCCGCGCGAGACGTCACACGCCAACTGAGTTGCGTGAATGCGCTCATATCGAGTTTATTTCAAGTATAGCACGCGGCACTGCCATGCCGTAACACGCTCGCTAGGGCCGCGCATCGGCAGATTACGCAAGGGGTACCCATCCGCGAGAGACGTCACACGCCAACTGAGTTGCGTGAATTCGCGCATGTCGAATTTATTTCAAGTATAGCACGCGGCACTGCCATGCCGTAACACGCTCGCTAGGGCCGTGGATCGGCAGATTACGAAAGGGGTGCCCATCCGCGCGAGACGTCACACGCCAACCGAGTTGCGTGAATGTGCTCATATCGAACTTATTTCAAGTATAGCACGCGGCACTGCCATGCCGCAACACGCTCGCTAGGGCCGCGCATCGGCAGGTTACGCAAGGGGTACCCATCCGCGCGAGACGTCACACGCCAACTGAGTTGCGTGAATGCGCTCATATCGAGTTTATTTCAAGCATAGCACGCGGCACTGCCATGCCGTAACACGCTCGCTATGCCTGCGCATCGGCAGATTACGCAATGGGTACCCATCCGCGCGAGAAGTCACACGCCAACTGAGTTGCGTGAATGCGCTCATATCGAGTTTATTTCAAGTATAGCAGGTGGCACTGCCATGCCGTAACGCTCGCTAGGACCGCGCATCGGAAGGTTACGCAAGGGGTACCCATCCGCGCGAGACGTCACACGCCAACTGAGTTGCGTGAATGCGCTCATATCGAGTTTATTTCAAGCATAGCACGCGGCTCTGCCATGCCGTAACACGCTCACTAGGGCCGCGCATCGGCAGATTACGCAAGGGGTATCCATTCGCGCGAGACGTCACACGCCAACTGAGTTGCGTGAATGCGCTCATATCGAGTTTATTTCAAGTATAGCATGCGGCACTGCCATGTAACGCGCTCGCTAGGGCCGAGCATCGGCAGAATACGCCAGGAGTACCCATCCGCGCGAGACGTCACACGCCAACTGAGTTGCGTGAAATCGCTCATATCCAGTTTTTTTCAAGTATAGCACGCGGCACTGCCACGTAGTTTCACGCTCGCTGGGGCCGCGCATCGGCAGATTACGCCATGAGTACCCATCTGCGCGAGACGCCACACGCCAACCGAGTTGCGTGAATGCGCTCATATTGAGTTTATTTCAAGTATAGCTCGCGGCACTGCCATGCCGTAACACGCTCGCTTGGGCCTCGCATCGGCAGATTACGCAAGGGGTACCCATCCGCGCGAGACGTCAAACGCCAACTGAGTTGCGTGAATGCGCTCATATCGAGTTTATTTCAAGTATAGCATGCGGCACTGCCATGTAGTTTCACGCTCGCTAGGGCCGAGCATCGGCAGATTACGCCATGAGTACCCATCTGCGCGAGACGCCACACTCCAACCGAGTTGCGTGAATGCGCTCATATTGAGTTCATTTCAAGTATAGCACGCGGCACTGCCATGCCCTAACACGCTCGCTAGGGCCGCGCATCGGCAGATTACGCAAGGGGTACCCATCCGCGCGAGACGTCACATGCAAACTGAGTTGCGTGAATGCGCTCATATCCAGTTTATTTCAAGTATAGCACGCGGCACTGCCATGCCGTAACACGCTAGCTTGGGCCGCGCATCGGCAGATTATGCAAGGAGTACCCATCCGCGCGAGACGTCACACGCCAACTGAGTTGCGTGAATGCGCTCATATCGAGTTTATTTCAAGTATAGCACGCGGCACTGACATGTAGTTTCACGCTCGCTAGGCCCGCGCATCGGCAGATTACGCCATGAGTACACATCTGCGCGAGACGTCACACGCCAACCGAGTTGCGTGAATGCGCTCATATTGAGTTCATTTCAAGTATAGCACGCGGCACTGCCATGCCGTAAACGCTCGCTAGGGCCGCGGATAGGCATATTACGCAAGGGGTGCCCATCCGCGCGAGATGTCACACGCCGAGTTGCGTGAATGCGCGCATATCAAACTTATTTCGAGTATAGCACGCGGCACTTCCATGCCGTAACACGCTCGCTAGGGCCGTGCATACGCAAGGGGTACCCATCCGCGTGAGACGACACACGCCAACTGAGTTGCGTGAATGTGCTCATATCGAGTTTATTTCCAGTATAGCACGCGGTACTGCCATGCCGTTTCACGCTCGCTAGGGCCGCGCATCGGCAGATTACGCAAGGGGTACCCATCCGCGCGAGACGTCACACGCCAACTGAGTTGCGTGAATGCGCTCATATCGAGTTTATTTCAAGTATAGCACGCGGCTTTGCAATGCCGTAACACGCTCGCTAGGGACGCGCATCAGCAGATTACGCCAGGAGTACCCATCTGCGCGAGACGCCACACGCCAACCGAGTTGCGTGAATGCGCTCATATTGAGTTCATTTCAAGTATAGCACGCGGCACTGCCATGCCGTAACACGCTCGCTAGGGCCGCGCATCGGCAGATTAAGCAAGGGGTACCCATCCGCGCGAGACGTCACACGCAAACTGAGTTGCGTGAATGCGCTCATATCCAGTTTATTTCAAGTATAGCACGCGGCACTGCCATGCCGTAACACGCTCGCTTGGGCCGCGCATCGGCAGATTATGCAAGGAGTACCCATCCGCGCGAGACGTCACACGCCAACTGAGTTGCGTGAATGCGCTCATATCGAGTTTATTTCAAGTATAGCACGCGGCACTGCCATGCCGTAACACGCTCGCTAGGGCCTCGCATCGGCAGATTACGCAAGGGGTACCCATCCGCGCGAGACGTCACACGCCAACTGAGTTGCGTGAATGCGCTCACATCGAGTTTATTTCAAGCATATCACGCGGCACTGCCATGCCGTAACACGCTCTCTAGGGCCGCGCAACGGCAGATTACTCCAGGAGTACCCATCCGCGCGAGACGTCACACGCCAACTGAGTTGCGTGAATGCGTCCATATCGAGTTTATTTCAAGTATAGCACACGGCACTGCCATGCCGTAACACGCTCGCTAAGGCCGCGCATCGGCAGATTACGCCACGAGTACCCATCTGCGCGAGACGTCACACGCCAACCGAGTTGCGTGAATGCGCTCATATTGAGTTCAAGTATAGCACGCGGCACTGCCATGCCGTAAACGCTCGCTAGGGCCGCGCATAGGCAGATTACGCAAGGGGTGCCCATCCGTTCGAGATGCTACGCGCCAACTAAGTTGAGTGAATGCGCTCATATCGAGTTTATTTCAAGTATAGCACGCGGAACTGCCATGCCGTAACACGCTCGCTAGGGCCGCGAATCGGCAGATTACACCAGGAGTACCCATCCGCGCGAGACATCGCACGCCAACTGAGTTGCATGAATGCGCTCATATCGATTTTATTTCAAGTATAGCACGCGGCACTGCCATGCCGTAACACACTCGCTAGGGCCGCGCAGCGCCAGATTACTCCAGGAGTACCCATCCGCGCGAGACGTCACACGCCAACTGAGTTGCGTGAATGCGTTCATATCGAGTTTATTTCAAGTATAGCACGCGGCACTGCCATGCCGTAACACGCTCGCTAGGGCCGCGCATCGGCAGATTACGCAAGGGGTACCCATCCGCGAGAGACGTCACACGCCAACTGAGTTGCGTGAATTCGCGCATGTCGAATTTATTTCAAGTATAGCACGCGGCACTGCCATGCCTTAACACGCTCGCTAGGGCCGTGGATCGGCAGATTACGAAAGGGGTGCCCATCCGCGCGAGACGTCACACGCCAACCGAGTTGCGTGAATGTGCTCATATCGAACTTATTTCAAGTATAGCACGCGGCACTGCCATGCCGCAACACGCTCGCTAGGGCCGCGCATAGGCAGGTTACGCAAGGGGTACCCATCCGCGCGAGACGTCACACGCCAACTGAGTTGCGTGAATGCGCTCATATCGAGTTTATTTCAAGCATAGCACGCGGCACTGCCATGCCGTAACACGCTCGCTATGCCTGCGCATCGGCAGATTACGCAATGGGTACCCATCCGCGCGAGAAGTCACACGCCAACTGAGTTGCGTGAATGCGCTCATATCGAGTTTATTTCAAGTATAGCAGGTGGCACTGCCATGCCGTAACGCTCGCTAGGACCGCGCATCGGAAGGTTACGCAAGGGGTACCCATCCGCGCGAGACGTCACACGCCAACTGAGTTGCGTGAATGCGCTCATATCGAGTTTATTTCAAGCATAGCACGCGGCTCTGCCATGCCGTAACACGCTCACTAGGGCCGCGCTTCGGCAGATTACGCAAGGGGTATCCATTCGCGCGAGACGTCACACGCCAACTGTGTTGCGTGAATGCGCTCATATCGAGTTTATTTCAAGTATAGCATGTGGCACTGCCATGTAACGCGCTCGCTAGGGCCGCGCATCGGCAGATTACGCCAGGAGTACCCATCCGCGCGAGACGTCACACGCAAACTGAGTTGCATGAATGCGCTCATAAACAGTTTATTTCAAGTATAGCACGCGGCACTGCCATGCCGTAACACGCTCGCTTGGGCCGCGCATCGGCAGATTATGCAAGGAGTACCCATCCGCGCGAGACGTCACACGCCAACTGAGTTCCGTGAATGCGCTCATATCGAGTTTATTTCAAGCATAGCACGCGGCACTGCCATGCCGTAACACGCTCGCTAGGGCCGCGCATCGGCAGATTACGCAAGGGGTACCCATCCGCGCGAGACATCGCACGCCAACTGAGTAGCGTGAATGCGCTCATATCGATTTTATTTCAAGTATAGCACGCGGCACTGCCATGCCGTAACACGCTCGCTAGGGCCGCGCATCGGCAGATTACGCCAGGAGTACCCATCCGCGCGAGACGTCACACGCCAACTGAGTTGCGTGAATGCGCTCATATCCAGTTTATTTCAAGTATACCACGCGGCACTGCCATGCCGTAACACGCTCGCTTGGGCCGCGCATCGGCAGATTACGCAAGGGGTACCCATCCGCGCGAGACGTCACACGCCAACTGAGTGCGTGAATGTTCTCATATCGAGTTTATTTCAAGTATTGCACGCGGCTCTGCCATGCCGTAACACGCTCGCTAGGGCCGCGCATCGGCAGATTACGCCAGGAGTACCCATCTGCGCGAGACGTCACACGCCAACTGAGTTGCGTGAATGCGCTCATATTGAGTTTATTTCAAGTATAGCACGCGGCACTGCCATGCCGTAACACGCTCGCTAGGGCCTCGCATCGGCAGATTACGCAAGGGGTACCCATCCGCGCGAGACGTCACACGCCAACTGAGTTGCGTGAATGCGCTCATATCGAGTTTATTTCAAGTATAGCACGCGGCACTGCCATGTAGTTTCTCGCTCGCTAGGGCCGCGCATCGGCAGATTACGCCATGAGTACCCATCTGCGCGAGACGCCACACGCCAACCGAGTTGCGTGAATGCGCTCATATTGAGTTCAGTTCAAGTATAGCACGCGGCACTGCCATGCCGTAACACGCTCGCTAGGGCCGCGCATCGGCAGATTACGCAAGGGGTACCCATCCGTGCGAGACGTCACACGCAAACTGAGTTGCGTGAATGCGCTCATATCCAGTTTGTTTCAAGTATAGCACGCGGCACTGCCATGCCGTAACACGCTCGCTTAGGCCGCGCATCGGCAGATTATGCAAGGAGTACCCATCCGCGCGAGACGTCACACGCCAACTGAGTTGCGTGAATGCGCTCATATCGAGTTTATTTCAAGTATAGCACGCGGCACTGCCATGCGGTAACACGCTCGCTAGGGCCTCGCATCGGCAGATTACGCAAGGGGTACCCATCCGCGCGAGACGTCACACGCCAACTGAGTTGCGTGAATGCGCTCATATCGAGTTTATTTCAAGTATAGCACGCGGCACTGACATGTAGTTTCACGCTCGCTAGGCCCGCGCATCGGCAGATTACGCCATGAGTACACATCTGCGCGAGACGTCACACGCCAACCGAGTTGCGTGAATGCGCTCATATTGAGTTCATTTCAAGTATAGCACGCGGCACTGCCATGCCGTAAACGCTCGCTAGGGCCGCATATAGGCATAATACGCAAGGGGTGCCCATCCGCGCGAGATGTCACACGCCGAGTTGCGTGAATGCGCGCATATCAAACTTATTTCGAGCATAGCACGCGGCACTTCCATGCCGTAACACGCTCGCTAGGGCCGTGCATACGCAAGGGGTACCCATCCGCGTGAGACGACACACGCCAACTGAGTTGCGTGAATGTGCTCATATCGAGTTTATTTCAAGTATAGCACGCGGTACTGCCATGCCGTTTCACGCTCGCTAGGGCCGCGCATCGGCAGATTACGCAAGGGGTACCCATCCGCGCGAGACGTCACACGCCAACTGAGTTGCGTGAATGCGCTCATATCGAGTTAATTTCAAGTATAGCACGCGGCTTTGCAATGCCGTAACACGCTCGCTAGGGACGCGCATCAGCAGATTACGCCAGGAGTACCCATCTGCGCGAGACGCCACACGCCAACCGAGTTGCGTGAATGCGCTCATATTGAGTTCATTTCAAGTATAGCACGCGGCACTGCCATGCCGTAACACGCTCGCTAGGGCCGCGCATCGGCAGATTACGCAAGGGGTACCCATCCGCGCGAGACGTCACACGCAAACTGAGTTGCGTGAATGCGCTCATATCCAGTTTATTTCAAGTATAGCACGCGGCACTGCCATGCCGTAACACGCTCGCTTGGGCCGCGCATCGGCAGATTATGCAAGGAGTACCCATCCGCGCGAGACGTGACACGCCAACTGAGTTGCGTGAATGCGCTCATATCGAGTTTATTTCAAGTATAGCACGCGGCACTGCCATGCCGTAACACGCTCGCTAGGGCCTCGCATCGGCAGATTACGCAAGGGGTACCCATCCGCGCGAGACGTCACACGCCAACTGAGTTGCGTGAATGCGCTCACATCGAGTTTATTTCAAGCATAGCACGCGGCACTGCCATGCCGTAACACGCTCTCTAGGGCCGCGCAACGGCAGATTACTCCAGGAGTACCCATCCGCGCGAGACGTCACACGCCAACTGAGTTGCGTGAATGCGCCCATATCGAGTTTATTTCAAGTATAGCACGCGGCACTGCCATGCCGTAACACGCTCGCTAGGGCCGCGCATCGGCAGATTACGCCACGAGTACCCATCTGCGCGAGACGTCACACGCCAACCGAGTTGCGTGAATGCGCTCATATTGAGTTCAAGTATAGCACGCGGCACTGCCATGCCGTAAACGCTCGCTAGGGCCGCGCATAGGCAGATTACGCAAGGGGTGCCCATCCGCGCGAGATGCTACGCGCCAACTAAGTTGAGTGAATGCGCTCATATCGAGTTTATTTCAAGTATAGCACGCGGCACTGCCATGCCGTAACACGCTCGCTAGGGCCGCGAATCGGCAGATTACACCAGGAGTACCCATCCGCGCGAGACATCGCACGCCAACTGAGTTGCATGAATGCGCTCATATCGATTTTATTTCAAGTATAGCACGCGGCACTGCCATGCCGTAACACACTCGCTAGGGCCGCGCAGCGCCAGATTACTCCAGGAGTACCCATCCGCGCGAGACGTCACACGCCAACTGAGTTGCGTGAATGCGCTCATATCGAGTTTATTTCAAGTATAGCACGCGGCACTGCCATGCCGTAACACGCTCGCTAGGGCCGCGCATCGGCAGATTACGCAAGGGGTGCCCATCCGCGAGAGACGTCACACGCCAACTGAGTTGCGTGAATTCGCGCATGTCGAATTTATTTCAAGTATAGCACGCGGCACTGCCATGCCGTAACACGCTCGCTAGGGCCGTGGATCGGCAGATTACGAAAGGGGTGCCCATCCGCGCGAGACGTCACACGCCAACCGAGTTGCGTGAATGTGCTCATATCGAACTTATTTCAAGTATAGCACGCGGCACTGCCATGCCGCAACACGCTCGCTAGGGCCGCGCATCGGCAGGTTACGCAAGGGGTACCCATCCGCGCGAGACGTCACACGCCAACTGAGTTGCGTGAATGCGCTCATATCGAGTTTATTTCAAGCATAGCACGCGGCACTGCCATGCCGTAACACGCTCGCTATGCCTGCGCATCGGCAGATTACGCAATGGGTACCCATCCGCGCGAGAAGTCACACGCCAACTGAGTTGCGTGAATGCGCTCATATCGAGTTTATTTCAAGTATAGCAGGTGGCACTGCCATGCCGTAACGCTCGCTAGGACCGCGCATCGGAAGGTTACGCAAGGGGTACCCATCCGCGCGAGACGTCACACGCCAACTGAGTTGCGTGAATGCGCTCATATCGAGTTTATTTCAAGCATAGCACGCGGCTCTGCCATGCCGTAACACGCTCACTAGGGCCGCGCATCGGCAGATTACGCAAGGGGTATCCATTCGCGCGAGACGTCACACGCCAACTGAGTTGCGTGAATGCGCTCATATCGAGTTTATTTCAAGTATAGCATGCGGCACTGCCATGTAACGCGCTCGCTAGGGCCGAGCATCGGCAGAATACGCCAGGAGTACCCATCCGCGCGAGACGTCACACGCCAACTGAGTTGCGTGAAATCGCTCATATCCAGTTTTTTTCAAGTATAGCACGCGGCACTGCCACGTAGTTTCACGCTCGCTGGGGCCGCGCATCGGCAGATTACGCCATGAGTACCCATCTGCGCGAGACGCCACACGCCAACCGAGTTGCGTGAATGCGCTCATATTGAGTTTATTTCAAGTATAGCACGCGGCACTGCCATGCCGTAACACGCTCGCTTGGGCCTCGCATCGGCAGATTACGCAAGGGGTACCCATCCGCGCGAGACGTCAAACGCCAACTGAGTTGCGTGAATGCGCTCATATCGAGTTTATTTCAAGTATAGCATGCGGCACTGCCATGTAGTTTCACGCTCGCTAGGGCCGAGCATCGGCAGATTACGCCATGAGTACCCATCTGCGCGAGACGCCACACTCCAACCGAGTTGCGTGAATGCGCTCATATTGAGTTCATTTCAAGTATAGCACGCGGCACTGCCATGCCGTAACACGCTCGCTAGGGCCGCGCATCGGCAGATTACGCAAGGGGTACCCATCCGCGCGAGACGTCACATGCAAACTGAGTTGCGTGAATGCGCTCATATCCAGTTTATTTCAAGTATAGCACGCGGCACTGCCATGCCGTAACACGCTAGCTTGGGCCGCGCATCGGCAGATTATGCAAGGAGTACCCATCCGCGCGAGACGTCACACGCCAACTGAGTTGCGTGAATGCGCTCATATCGAGTTTATTTCAAGTATAGCACGCGGCACTGACATGTAGTTTCACGCTCGCTAGGCCCGCGCATCGGCAGATTACGCCATGAGTACACATCTGCGCGAGACGTCACACGCCAACCGAGTTGCGTGAATGCGCTCATATTGAGTTCATTTCAAGTATAGCACGCGGCACTGCCATGCCGTAAACGCTCGCTAGGGCCGCGGATAGGCATATTACGCAAGGGGTGCCCATCCGCGCGAGATGTCACACGCCGAGTTGCGTGAATGCGCGCATATCAAACTTATTTCGAGTATAGCACGCGGCACTTCCATGCCGTAACACGCTCGCTAGGGCCGTGCATACGCAAAGGGTACCCATCCGCGTGAGACGACACACGCCAACTGAGTTGCGTGAATGTGCTCATATCGAGTTTATTTCAAGTATAGCACGCGGTACTGCCATGCCGTTTCACGCTCGCTAGGGCCGTGCATCGGCAGATTACGCAAGGGGTACCCATCCGCGCGAGACGTCACACGCCAACTGAGTTGCGTGAATGCGCTCATATCGAGTTTATTTCAAGTATAGCACGCGGCTTTGCAATGCCGTAACACGCTCGCTAGGGACGCGCATCAGCAGATTACGCCAGGAGTACCCATCTGCGCGAGACGCCACACGCCAACCGAGTTGCGTGAATGCGCTCATATTGAGTTCATTTCAAGTATAGCACGCGGCACTGCCATGCCGTAACACGCTCGCTAGGGCCGCGCATCGGCAGATTACGCAAGGGGTACCCATCCGCGCGAGACGTCACACGCAAACTGAGTTGCGTGAATGCGCTCATATCCAGTTTATTTCAAGTATAGCACGCGGCACTGCCATGCCGTAACACGCTCGCTTGGGCCGCGCATCGGCAGATTATGCAAGGAGTACCCATCCGCGCGAGACGTCACACGCCAACTGAGTTGCGTGAATGCGCTCATATCGAGTTTATTTCAAGTATAGCACGCGGCACTGCCTTGCCGTAACACGCTCGCTAGGGCCTCGCATCTGCAGATTACGCAAGGGGTACCCATCCGAGCGAGACGTCACACGCCAACTGAGTTGCGTGAATGCGCTCACATCGAGTTTATTTCAAGCATAGCACGCGGCACTGCCATGCCGTAACACGCTCTCTAGGGCCGCGCAACGGCAGATTACTCCAGGAGTACCCATCCGCGCGAGACGTCACACGCCAACTGAGTTGCGTGAATGCGTCCATATCGAGTTTATTTCAAGTATAGCACACGGCACTGCCATGCCGTAACACGCTCGCTAAGGCCGCGCATCGGCAGATTACGCCACGAGTACCCATCTGCGCGAGACGTCACACGCCAACCGAGTTGCGTGAATGCGCTCATATTGAGTTCAAGTATAGCACGCGGCACTGCCATGCCGTAAACGCTCGCTAGGGCCGCGCATAGGCAGATTACGCAAGGGGTGCCCATCCGCGCGAGATGCTACGCGCCAACTAAGTTGAGTGAATGCGCTCATATCGAGTTTATTTCAAGTATAGCACGCGGAACTGCCATGCCGTAACACGCTCGCTAGGGCCGCGAATCGGCAGATTACACCAGGAGTACCCATCCGCGCGAGACATCGCACGCCAACTGAGTTGCATGAATGCGCTCATATCGATTTTATTTCAAGTATAGCACGCGGCACTGCCATGCCGTAACACACTCGCTAGGGCCGCGCAGCGCCAGATTACTCCAGGAGTACCCATCCGCGCGAGACGTCACACGCCAACTGAGTTGCGTGAATGCGTTCATATCGAGTTTATTTCAAGTATAGCACGCGGCACTGCCATGCCGTAACACGCTCGCTAGGGCCGCGCATCGGCAGATTACGCAAGGGGTACCCATCCGCGAGAGACGTCACACGCCAACTGAGTTGCGTGAATTCGCGCATGTCGAATTTATTTCAAATATAGCACGCGGCACTGCCATGCCTTAACACGCTCGCTAGGGCCGTGGATCGGCAGATTACGAAAGGGGTGCCCATCCGCGCGAGACGTCACACGCCAACCGAGTTGCGTGAATGTGCTCATATCGAACTTATTTCAAGTATAGCACGCGGCACTGCCATGCCGCAACACGCTCGCTAGGGCCGCGCATCGGCAGGTTACGCAAGGGGTACCCATCCGCGCGAGACGTCACACGCCAACTGAGTTGCGTGAATGCGCTCATATCGAGTTTATTTCAAGCATAGCACGCGGCACTGCCATGCCGTAACACGCTCGCTATGCCTGTGCATCGGCAGATTACGCAATGGGTACCCATCCGCGCGAGAAGTCACACGCCAACTGAGTTGCGTGAATGCGCTCATATCGAGTTTATTTCAAGTATAGCAGGTGGCACTGCCATGCCGTAACGCTCGCTAGGACCGCGCATCGGAAGGTTACGCAAGGGGTACCCATCCGCGCGAGACGTCACACGCCAACTGAGTTGCGTGAATGCGCTCATATCGAGTTTATTTCAAGCATAGCACGCGGCTCTGCCATGCCGTAACACGCTCACTAGGGCCGCGCTTCGGCAGATTACGCAAGGGGTATCCATTCGCGCGAGACGTCACACGCCAACTGAGTTGCGTGAATGCGCTCATATCGAGTTTATTTCAAGTATAGCATGCGGCACTGCCATGTAACGCGCTCGCTAGGGCCGCGCATCGGCAGATTACGCCAGGAGTACCCATCCGCGCGAGACGTCACACGCAAACTGAGTTGCGTGAATGCGCTCATAAACAGTTTATTTCAAGTATAGCACGCGGCACTGCCATGCCGTAACACGCTCGCTTGGGCCGCGCATCGGCAGATTATGCAAGGAGTACCCATCCGCGCGAGACGTCACACGCCAACTGAGTTCCGTGAATGCGCTCATATCGAGTTTATTTCAAGCATAGCACGCGGCACTGCCATGCCGTAACACGCTCGCTAGGGCCGCGCATCGGCAGATTACGCAAGGGGTACCCATCCGCGCGAGACATCGCACGCCAACTGAGTAGCGTGAATGCGCTCATATCGATTTTATTTCATGTATAGCACGCGGCACTGCCATGCCGTAACACGCTCGCTAGGGCCGCGCATCGGCAGATTACGCCAGGAGTACCCATCCGCGCGAGACGTCACACGCCAACTGAGTTGCGTGAATGCGCTCATATCCAGTTTATTTCAAGTATACCACGCGGCACTGCCATGCCGTAACACGCTCGCTTGGGCCGCGCATCGGCAGATTACGCAAGGGGTACCCATCCGCGCGAGACGTCACACGCCAACTGAGTGCGTGAATGTTCTCATATCGAGTTTATTTCAAGTATTGCACGCGGCTCTGCCATGCCGTAACACGCTCGCTAGGGCCGCGCATCGGCAGATTACGCCAGGAGTACCCATCTGCGCGAGACGTCACACGCCAACTGAGTAGCGTGAATGCGCTCATATTGAGTTTATTTCAAGTATAGCACGCGGCACTGCCATGCCGTAACACGCTCGCTAGGGCCTCGCATCGGCAGATTACGCAAGGGGTACCCATCCGCGCGAGACGTCACACGCCAACTCTGTTGCATGAATGCGCTCATATCGAGTTTATTTCAAGTATAGCACGCGGCACTGCCATGTAGTTTCTCGCTCGCTAGGGCCGCGCATCGGCAGATTACGCCATGAGTACCCATCTGCGCGAGACGCCACACGCCAACCGAGTTGCGTGAATGCGCTCATATTGAGTTCAGTTCAAGTATAGCACGCGGCACTGCCATGCCGTAACACGCTCGCTAGGGCCGCGCATCGGCAGATTACGCAAGGGGTACCCATCCGTGCGAGACGTCACACGCAAACTGAGTTGCGTGAATGCGCTCATATCCAGTTTGTTTCAAGTATAGCACGCGGCACTGCCATGCCGTAACACGCTCGCTTAGGCCGCGCATCGGCAGATTATGCAAGGAGTACCCATCCGCGCGAGACGTCACACGCCAACTGAGTTGCGTGAATGCGCTCATATCGAGTTTATTTCAAGTATAGCACGCGGCACTGCCATGCGGTAACACGCTCGCTAGGGCCTCGCATCGGCAGATTACGCAAGGGGTACCCATCCGCGCGAGACGTCACACGCCAACTGAGTTGCGTGAATGCGCTCATATCGAGTTTATTTCAAGTATAGCACGCGGCACTGACATGTAGTTTCACGCTCGCTAGGCCCGCGCATCGGCAGATTACGCCATGAGTACACATCTGCGCGAGACGTCACACGCCAACCGAGTTGCGTGAATGCGCTCATATTGAGTTCATTTCAAGTATAGCACGCGGCACTGCCATGCCGTAAACGCTCGCTAGGGCCGCGGATAGGCATATTACGCAAGGGGTGCCCATCCGCGCGAGATGTCACACTCCGAGTTGCGTGAATGCGCGCATATCAAACTTATTTCGAGTATAGCACGCGGCACTTCCATGCCGTAACACGCTCGCTAGGGCCGTGCATACGCAAGGGGTACCCATCCGCGTGAGACGACACACGCCAACTGAGTTGCGTGAATGTGCTCATATCGAGTTTATTTCAAGTATAGCACGCGGTACTGCCATGCCGTTTCACGCTCGCTAGGGCCGCGCATCGGCAGATTACGCAAGGGGTACCCATCCGCGCGAGACGTCACACGCCAACTGAGTTGCGTGAATGCGCTCATATCGAGTTAATTTCAAGTATAGCACGCGGCTTTGCAATGCCGTAACACGCTCGCTAGGGACGCGCATCAGCAGATTACGCCAGGAGTACCCATCTGCGCGAGACGCCACACGCCAACCGAGTTGCGTGAATGCGCTCATATTGAGTTCATTTCAAGTATAGCACGCGGCACTGCCATGCCGTAACACGCTCGCTAGGGCCGCGCATCGGCAGATTACGCAAGGGGTACCCATCCGCGCGAGACGTCACACGCAAACTGAGTTGCGTGAATGCGCTCATATCCAGTTTATTTCAAGTATAGCACGCGGCACTGCCATGCCGTAACACGCTCGCTTGGGCCGCGCATCGGCAGATTATGCAAGGAGTACCCATCCGCGCGAGACGTGACACGCCAACTGAGTTGCGTGAATGCGCTCATATCGAGTTTATTTCAAGTATAGCACGCGGCACTGCCATGCCGTAACACGCTCGCTAGGGCCTCGCATCGGCAGATTACGCAAGGGGTACCCATCCGCGCGAGACGTCACACGCCAACTGAGTTGCGTGAATGCGCTCACATCGAGTTTATTTCAAGCATAGCACGCGGCACTGCCATGCCGTAACACGCTCTCTAGGGCCGCGCAACGGCAGATTACTCCAGGAGTACCCATCCGCGCGAGACGTCACACGCCAACTGAGTTGCGTGAATGCGCCCATATCGAGTTTATTTCAAGTATAGCACGCGGCACTGCCATGCCGTAACACGCTCGCTAGGGCCGCGCATCGGCAGATTACGCCACGAGTACCCATCTGCGCGAGACGTCACACGCCAACCGAGTTGCGTGAATGCGCTCATATTGAGTTCAAGTATAGCACGCGGCACTGCCATGCCGTAAACGCTCGCTAGGGCCGCGCATAGGCAGATTACGCAAGGGGTGCCCATCCGCGCGAGATGCTACGCGCCAACTAAGTTGAGTGAATGCGCTCATATCGAGTTTATTTCAAGTATTGCACGCGGCACTGCCATGCCGTAACACGCTCGCTAGGGCCGCGAATCGGCAGATTACACCAGGAGTACCCATCCGCGCGAGACATCGCACGCCAACTGAGTTGCATGAATGCGCTCATATCGATTTTATTTCAAGTATAGCATGCGGCACTGCCATGCCGTAACACACTCGCTAGGGCCGCGCAGCGCCAGATTACTCCAGGAGTACCCATCCGCGCGAGACGTCACACGCCAACTGAGTTGCGTGAATGCGCTCATATCGAGTTTATTTCAAGTATAGCACGCGGCACTGCCATGCCGTAACACGCTCGCTAGGGCCGCGCATCGGCAGATTACGCAAGGGGTACCCATCCGCGAGAGACGTCACACGCCAACTGAGTTGCGTGAATTCGCGCATGTCGAATTTATTTCAAATATAGCACGCGGCACTGCCATGCCGTAACACGCTCGCTAGGGCCGTGGATCGGCAGATTACGAAAGGGGTGCCCATCCGCGCGAGACGTCACACGCCAACCGAGTTGCGTGAATGTGCTCATATCGAACTTATTTCAAGTATAGCAGGTGGCACTGCCATGCCGTAACGCTCGCTAGGACCGCGCATCGGAAGGTTACGCAAGGGGTACCCATCCGCGCGAGACGTCACACGCCAACTGAGTTGCGTGAATGCGCTCATATCGAGTTTATTTCAAGCATAGCACGCGGCTCTGCCATGCCGTAACACGCTCGCTTGGGCCGCGCATCGGCAGATTACGCAAGGGGTACCCATCCGCGCGAGACGTCACACGCCAACTGAGTGCGTGAATGTTCTCATATCGAGTTTATTTCAAGTATTGCACGCGGCTCTGCCATGCCGTAACACGCTCGCTAGGGCCGCGCATCGGCAGATTACGCCAGGAGTACCCATCTGCGCGAGACGTCACACGCCAACTGAGTAGCGTGAATGCGCTCATATTGAGTTTATTTCAAGTATAGCACGCGGCACTGCCATGCCGTAACACGCTCGCTAGGGCCTCGCATCGGCAGATTACGCAAGGGGTACCCATCCGCGCGAGACGTCACACGCCAACTCTGTTGCATGAATGCGCTCATATCGAGTTTATTTCAAGTATAGCACGCGGCACTGCCATGTAGTTTCTCGCTCGCTAGGGCCGCGCATCGGCAGATTACGCCATGAGTACCCATCTGCGCGAGACGCCACACGCCAACCGAGTTGCGTGAATGCGCTCATATTGAGTTCAGTTCAAGTATAGCACGCGGCACTGCCATGCCGTAACACGCTCGCTAGGGCCGCGCATCGGCAGATTACGCAAGGGGTACCCATCCGTGCGAGACGTCACACGCAAACTGAGTTGCGTGAATGCGCTCATATCCAGTTTGTTTCAAGTATAGCACGCGGCACTGCCATGCCGTAACACGCTCGCTTAGGCCGCGCATCGGCAGATTATGCAAGGAGTACCCATCCGCGCGAGACGTCACACGCCAACTGAGTTGCGTGAATGCGCTCATATCGAGTTTATTTCAAGTATAGCACGCGGCACTGCCATGCGGTAACACGCTCGCTAGGGCCTCGCATCGGCAGATTACGCAAGGGGTACCCATCCGCGCGAGACGTCACACGCCAACTGAGTTGCGTGAATGCGCTCATATCGAGTTTATTTCAAGTATAGCACGCGGCACTGACATGTAGTTTCACGCTCGCTAGGCCCGCGCATCGGCAGATTACGCCATGAGTACACATCTGCGCGAGACGTCACACGCCAACCGAGTTGCGTGAATGCGCTCATATTGAGTTCATTTCAAGTATAGCACGCGGCACTGCCATGCCGTAAACGCTCGCTAGGGCCGCGGATAGGCATATTACGCAAGGGGTGCCCATCCGCGCGAGATGTCACACTCCGAGTTGCGTGAATGCGCGCATATCAAACTTATTTCGAGTATAGCACGCGGCACTTCCATGCCGTAACACGCTCGCTAGGGCCGTGCATACGCAAGGGGTACCCATCCGCGTGAGACGACACACGCCAACTGAGTTGCGTGAATGTGCTCATATCGAGTTTATTTCAAGTATAGCACGCGGTACTGCCATGCCGTTTCACGCTCGCTAGGGCCGCGCATCGGCAGATTACGCAAGGGGTACCCATCCGCGCGAGACGTCACACGCCAACTGAGTTGCGTGAATGCGCTCATATCGAGTTAATTTCAAGTATAGCACGCGGCTTTGCAATGCCGTAACACGCTCGCTAGGGACGCGCATCAGCAGATTACGCCAGGAGTACCCATCTGCGCGAGACGCCACACGCCAACCGAGTTGCGTGAATGCGCTCATATTGAGTTCATTTCAAGTATAGCACGCGGCACTGCCATGCCGTAACACGCTCGCTAGGGCCGCGCATCGGCAGATTACGCAAGGGGTACCCATCCGCGCGAGACGTCACACGCAAACTGAGTTGCGTGAATGCGCTCATATCCAGTTTATTTCAAGTATAGCACGCGGCACTGCCATGCCGTAACACGCTCGCTTGGGCCGCGCATCGGCAGATTATGCAAGGAGTACCCATCCGCGCGAGACGTGACACGCCAACTGAGTTGCGTGAATGCGCTCATATCGAGTTTATTTCAAGTATAGCACGCGGCACTGCCATGCCGTAACACGCTCGCTAGGGCCTCGCATCGGCAGATTACGCAAGGGGTACCCATCCGCGCGAGACGTCACACGCCAACTGAGTTGCGTGAATGCGCTCACATCGAGTTTATTTCAAGCATAGCACGCGGCACTGCCATGCCGTAACACGCTCTCTAGGGCCGCGCAACGGCAGATTACTCCAGGAGTACCCATCCGCGCGAGACGTCACACGCCAACTGAGTTGCGTGAATGCGCCCATATCGAGTTTATTTCAAGTATAGCACGCGGCACTGCCATGCCGTAACACGCTCGCTAGGGCCGCGCATCGGCAGATTACGCCACGAGTACCCATCTGCGCGAGACGTCACACGCCAACCGAGTTGCGTGAATGCGCTCATATTGAGTTCAAGTATAGCACGCGGCACTGCCATGCCGTAAACGCTCGCTAGGGCCGCGCATAGGCAGATTACGCAAGGGGTGCCCATCCGCGCGAGATGCTACGCGCCAACTAAGTTGAGTGAATGCGCTCATATCGAGTTTATTTCAAGTATTGCACGCGGCACTGCCATGCCGTAACACGCTCGCTAGGGCCGCGAATCGGCAGATTACACCAGGAGTACCCATCCGCGCGAGACATCGCACGCCAACTGAGTTGCATGAATGCGCTCATATCGATTTTATTTCAAGTATAGCACGCGGCACTGCCATGCCGTAACACACTCGCTAGGGCCGCGCAGCGCCAGATTACTCCAGGAGTACCCATCCGCGCGAGACGTCACACGCCAACTGAGTTGCGTGAATGCGCTCATATCGAGTTTATTTCAAGTATAGCACGCGGCACTGCCATGCCGTAACACGCTCGCTAGGGCCGCGCATCGGCAGATTACGCAAGGGGTACCCATCCGCGAGAGACGTCACACGCCAACTGAGTTGCGTGAATTCGCGCATGTCGAATTTATTTCAAGTATAGCACGCGGCACTGCCATGCCGTAACACGCTCGCTAGGGCCGTGGATCGGCAGATTACGAAAGGGGTGCCCATCCGCGCGAGACGTCACACGCCAACCGAGTTGCGTGAATGTGCTCATATCGAACTTATTTCAAGTATAGCAGGTGGCACTGCCATGCCGTAACGCTCGCTAGGACCGCGCATCGGAAGGTTACGCAAGGGGTACCCATCCGCGCGAGACGTCACACGCCAACTGAGTTGCGTGAATGCGCTCATATCGAGTTTATTTCAAGCATAGCACGCGGCTCTGCCATGCCGTAACACGCTCACTAGGGCCGCGCATCGGCAGATTACGCAAGGGGTATCCATTCGCGCGAGACGTCACACGCCAACTGAGTTGCGTGAATGCGCTCATATCGAGTTTATTTCAAGTATAGCATGCGGCACTGCCATGTAACGCGCTCGCTAGGGCCGCGCATCGGCAGATTACGCCAGGAGTACCCATCCGCGCGAGACGTCACACGCAAACTGAGTTGCGTGAATGCGCTCATAAAAAGTTTATTTCAAGTATAGCACGCGGCACTGCCATGCCGTAACACGCTCGCTTGGGCCGCGCATCGGCAGATTATGCAAGGAGTACCCATCCGCGCGAGACGTCACACGCCAACTGAGTTGCGTGAATGCGCTCATATCGAGTTTATTTCAAGCATAGCACGCGGCACTGCCATGCCGTAACACGCTCGCTAGGGCCGCGCATCGGCAGATTACGCAAGGGGTACCCATCCGCGCGAGACATCACACGCCAACTGAGTAGCGTGAATGCGCTCATATCGATTTTATTTCAAGTATAGCACGCGGCACTGCCATGCCGTAACACGCTCGCTAGGGCCGCGCATCGGCAGATTACGCCAGGAGTACCCATCCGCGCGAGACGTCACACGCCAACTGAGTTGCGTGAATGCGCTCATATCCAGTTTATTTCAAGTATACCACGCGGCACTGCCATGCCGTAACACGCTCGCTTGGGCCGCGCATCGGCAGATTACGCAAGGGGTACCCATCCGCGCGAGACGTCACACGCCAACTGAGTGCGTGAATGTTCTCATATCGAGTTTATTTCAAGTATTGCACGCGGCTCTGCCATGCCGTAACACGCTCGCTAGGGCCGCGCATCGGCAGATTACGCCAGGAGTACCCATCTGCGCGAGACGTCACACGCCAACTGAGTTGCGTGAATGCGCTCATATTGAGTTTATTTCAAGTATAGCACGCGGCACTGCCATGCCGTAACACGCTCGCTAGGGCCTCGCATCGGCAGATTACGCAAGGGGTACCCATCCGCGCGAGACGTCACACGCCAACTGAGTTGCGTGAATGCGCTCATATCGAGTTTATTTCAAGTATAGCACGCGGCACTGCCATGTAGTTTCACGCTCGCTAGGGCCGCGCATCGGCAGATTACGCCATGAGTACCCATGTGCGCGAGACGCCACACGCCAACCGAGTTGCGTGAATGCGCTCATATTGAGTTCAGTTCAAGTATAGCACGCGGCACTGCCATGCCGTAACACGCTCGCTAGGGCCGCGCATCGGCAGATTACGCAAGGGGTACCCATCCGTGCGAGACGTCACACGCAAACTGAGTTGCGTGAATGCGCTCATATCCAGTTTATTTCAAGTATAGCACGCGGCACTGCCATGCCGTAACACGCTCGCTTAGGCCGCGCATCGGCAGATTATGCAAGGAGTACCCATCCGCGCGAGACGTCACACGCCAACTGAGTTGCGTGAATGCGCTCATATCGAGTTTATTTCAAGTATAGCACGCGGCACTGCCATGCGGTAACACGCTCGCTAGGGCCTCGCATCGGCAGATTACGCAAGGGGTACCCATCCGCGCGAGACGTCACACGCCAACTGAGTTGCGTGAATGCGCTCATATCGAGTTTATTTCAAGTATAGCACGCGGCACTGCCATGCCGTAACACGCTCGCTAGGGCCGTGGATCGGCAGATTACGAAAGGGGTGCCCATCCGCGCGAGACGTCACACGGCAACCGAGTTGCGTGAATGTGCTCATATCGAGTTTATTTCAAGTATAGTACCCGGCACTGCCATGCCGTTTCACGCTCGCTAGGGCCGTGCATACGCAAAGGGGTACCCATCCGCGTGAGACGTCACACGCCAACTGAGTTGAGTGAATGCGCTCATATCGAGTTTATTTCAAGTATAGCACGCGGCACTGCCATGCCGATACACGCTCGCTAGGGCCGCGCATCGGCAGATTATGCGAGGGGTACCCATCCGCGCGAGACGTCACACGCCAACTGAGTTGCGTGAATGCGCTCATATCGAGTTTATTTCAAGTATAGCACGCGGCACTGCAATGCTTAACATGCTCGCTAGGGACGCGCATAGGCAGATTACGCCAGGAGTACCCATCCGCGCGAGACGTCACACGCCAACTGAGTTGCGTGAATGCGCGCATATCGAACTTATTTCAAGTATAGCACGCGGCACTGCCATGCCGCAACACGCTCGCTAGGGCCGCGCATCGGCAGGTTACGCAAGGGGTACCCATCCGCGCGAGACGTCACACGCCAAGTGAGTTGCGTGAATGCGCTCATATCGAGTTTATTTCAAGCATAGCACGCGGCACTGCCATGCCGTAACACGCTCGCTATGCCTGCGCATCGGCAGATTAGGCAAGGGGTACCCATCTGCGCGAGACGTCACACGCCAACTGAGTTTCGTGAATGCGCTCATATTAAGTTTATTTCAAGTACAGCACGCGGCACTGCCATGCCGCAACACGCTCGCTAGGGCCGCGCATCGGCAGGTTACGCAAGGGGTACCCATCCGCGCGAGACGTCACACGCCAAGTGAGTTGCGTGAATGCGCTCATATCGAGTTTATTTCAAGCATAGCACGCGGCACTGCCATGCTGTAACACGCTCGCTATGCCTGCGCATCGGCAGATTAGGCAAGGGGTACCCATCTGCGCGAGACGTCACACGCCAACTGAGTTGCGTGAATGCGCTCATATTAAGTTTATTTCAAGTACAGCACGCGGCACTGGCATACCGTAACACGCTCGCTAGGGCCGCGCATCGGCAGAATACGCCAGGAGTACCCATCCGCGCGAGACTTCACAGGCCAACTGAGTTGCGTGAATGCGCGCATATCGAACCTATTTCAAGTATAGCACGCGGCACTGCGATGCCGTAATACGCTCGCTAGGGCCGTGCATCGGCAGATTACGGAAGGGGTACCGATCCGCGCGAGACGTCACACGCCTACTGAGTTGCGTGAATTCGCGCATGTCGAATTTCAAGTATAGCACGCGGCACTGCCATGCCGTAACACGCTCGCTAGAGCCGTGCATCGGCAGATTACGCAAGGGGTGCCCATCCGCGCGAGATGTCACACGCCGAGTTGCGTGAATGCGCGCATATCAAACTTATTTCATGTATAGCACGCGGCACTGCCATGCCGTAACACGCTCACTAGGGCCGCGCATCGGCATATTACGCCAGGAGTACCCATCCGCGCGAGACGTCACACGCCAACTGAGTTGCGTGAATGCGCTCATATCCAGTTTATTTCAAGTATAGCACGCGGCACTGCCATGCCGTAACACCCTCGCTTGGGCCGCGCATCGGCAGATTACGCAAGGGGTACCCATCCGCGCGAGACGTCACACGCCAACTGAGTTGCGTGGATGCGCTCATATCGAGTTTCAAGTATAGCACGCGGCACTGCCATGCCGTAACACGCTCGCTTGGGCCGCGCATCGGCAGATTACGCAAGGGGTACCCATCCGCGCGAGACGTCACACGCACACTGAGTTGCGTGAATGCGCTCATATCGAGTTTATTTCAAGTAGAGCACGCGGCACTGCCATGCCGTAACACACTCGCTAGGGCCGCGCAACGGCAGATTATGCGGAGTACCCATCCGCGCGAGACGTCACATGCCAACTGAGTTGCGTGAATGCGCTCATTCGAGTTTATTTCAAGTATAGCACGCGGCACTGCTATGCCGTTACACGCTTTTCTAGGGCCGCGCATCGGCAGATTACGCAAGGGGTACCCATCCGCGTGAGACGTCACACGCCAACTGAGTTGAGTGAATGCGCTCATATCGAGTTTACTTCAAGTATAGCACGCGGCACTGGCATGCCGTAACGCGCTCGCTAGGGCCGCGCATCGGCAGATTACACTAGGAGTACCCATCCGCGCGAGACATCGCACGCCAACTGAGTTGCGTGAATGCGCTCATATCGATTTTATTTCAAGTATAGCACGCGGCACTGCCATGCTGCAACACGCTCGCTAGGGCCGCGCATTGGCAGATTACGCAAGAGTACCCATCCGCGCGAGACGTCACACGCCAACTGAGTTGCGTGAACGCGCTCATATCGAGTTTATTTCAAGTATAGCAGGCGACGCTGCCATGCCGTAAAACGCTCGCTAGGGCCGCGCATCGGCAGATTACGCCATGAGTACCCATCTGCGCGAGACGTCACACGCCAGCTGAGTTGCGCGAATGCGCTCATATCGAGTTTATTTCAAATATAGCACGCGGCACTGCCATGCCGTAACACGCTCGCTAGGGCCTCGCATCGGCAGATTACGCAAGGGGTACCCATCCGCGCGAGACGTCACACGCCAACTGAGTTGCGTGAATGCGCTCATATCGAGTTTATTTCAAGTATAGCACGCGGCACTGCCATGCCGTAACACGCTCGCTAGGGCCGTGGATCGGCAGATTACGAAAGGGGTGCCCATCCGCGCGAGACGTCACACGGCAACCGAGTTGCGTGAATGTGCTCATATCGAGTTTATTTCAAGTATAGTACCCGGCACTGCCATGCCGTTTCACGCTCGCTAGGGCCGTGCATACGCAAGGGGTACCCATCCGCGTGAGACGTCACACGCCAACTGAGTTGAGTGATTGCGCTCATATCGAGTTTATTTCAAGTATAGCACGCGGCACTGCCATGCCGATACACGCTCGCTAGGGCCGCGCATCGGCAGATTATGCGAGGGGTACCCATCCGCGCGAGACGTCACACGCCAACTGAGTTGCGTTAATGCGCTCATATCGAGTTTATTTCAAGTATATCACGCGGCACTGCAATGCCGTAACATGCTCGCTAGGGACGCGCATAGGCAGATTACGCCAGGAGTACCCATCCGCGCGAGACGTCACACGCCAACTGAGTTGCGTGAATGCGCGCATATCGAACTTATTTCAAGTATAGCACGCGGCACTGCCATGCCGCAACACGCTCGCTATGCCTGCGCATCGGCAGATTAGGCAAGGGGTACCCATTTGCGCGAGACGTCACACGCCAACTGAGTTGCGTGAATGCGCTCATATTAAGTTTATTTCAAGTACAGCACGCGGCACTGGCATACCGTAACACGCTCGCTAGGGCCGCGCATCGGCAGAATACGCCAGGAGTACCCATCCGCGCGAGACTTCACAGGCCAACTGAGTTGCGTGAATGCGCGCATATCGAACCTATTTCAAGTATAGCACGCGGCACTGCGATGCCGTAATACGCTCGCTAGGGCCGTGCATCGGCAGATTACGGAAGGGGTACCCATCCGCGCGAGACGTCACACGCCTACTGAGTTGCGTGAATTCGCGCATGTCGAATTTCAAGTATAGCATGCGGCACTGCCATGCCGTAACACGCTCGCTAGAGCCGTGCATCGGCAGATTACGCAAGGGGTGCCCATCCGCGCGAGATGTCACACGCCGAGTTGCGTGAATGCGCGCATATCAAACTTATTTCATGTATAGCACGCGGCACTGCCATGCCGTAACACGCTCACTAGGGCCGCGCATCGGCAGATTACGCCAGGAGTACCCATCCGCGCGAGACGTCACACGCCAACTGAGTTGCGTGAATGCGCTCATATCCAGTTTATTTCAAGTATAGCACGCGGCACTGCCATGCCGTAACACCCTCGCTTGGGCCGCGCATCGGCAGATTACGCAAGGGGTACCCATCCGCGCGAGACGTCACACGCCAACTGAGTTGCGTGAATGCGCTCATATCGAGTTTCAAGTATAGCACGCGGCACTGCCATGCCGTAACACGCTCGCTTGGGCCGCGCATCGGCAGATTACGCAAGGGGTACCCATCCGCGCGAGACGTCACACGCACACTGAGTTGCGTGAATGCGCTCATATCGAGTTTATTTCAAGTAGAGCACGCGGCACTGCCATGCCGTAACACACTCGCTAGGGCCGCGCAACGGCAGATTATGCGGAGTACCCATCCGCGCGAGACGTCACATGCCAACTGAGTTGCGTGAATGCGCTCATTCGAGTTTATTTCAAGTATAGCACGCGGCACTGCTATGCCGTTACACGCTTTTCTAGGGCCGCGCATCGGCAGATTACGCAAGGGGTACCCATCCGCGTGAGACGTCACACGCCAACTGAGTTGAGTGAATGCGCTCATATCGAGTTTACTTCAAGTATAGCACGCGGCACTGGCATGCCGTAACGCGCTCGCTAGGGCCGCGCATCGGCAGATTACACCAGGAGTACCCATCCGCGCGAGACATCGCACGCCAACTGAGTTGCGTGAATGCGCTCATATCGATTTTATTTCAAGTATAGCACGCGGCACTGCCATGCTGCAACACGCTCGCTAGGGCCGCGCATTGGCAGATTACGCAAGGGGTACCCATCCGCGCGAGACGTCACACGCCAACTGAGTTGCGTGAACGCGCTCATATCGAGTTTATTTCAAGTATAGCAGGCGACGCTGCCATGCCGTAAAACGCTCGCTAGGGCCGCGCATCGGCAGATTACGCCATGAGTACCCATCTGCGCGAGACGTCACACGCCAGCTGAGTTGCGTGAATGCGCTCATATCGAGTTTATTTCAAATATAGCACGCGGCACTGCCATGCCGTAACACGCTCGCTAGGGCCACGCATCGGCAGATTATGCAAGGGGTACCCATCTGCGCGAGACGTCACACGCCAACTGAGTTGCGTGAATGCGTTCATATCGAGTTTATTTCATGTGTAGCACGCGGCACTGCCTTGCCGTAAAACGCTCACTAGGGCCGCGCATCGGCAGATTACGCAAGGGGTACCCATCCGCGCGAGACGTCACACGCCAACTGAGTTGCGTGAACGCGCTCATATCGAGTTTATTTCAAGTATAGCACGCGGCACTGCCATTTAACACGCTCGCTAGGGCCGCGCATCGGCAGATTACGCCAGGAGTACCCATCCGCGCGAGACGTCACACGCCAACTGAGTTGCGTGAATGCGCTCATATCCAGTTTATTTCAAGTATAGCACGCGGCACTGCCGTGCCGTAACACCCTCGCTTGGGCCGCGCATCGGCAGATTACGCAAGGGGTACCCACCCGCGCGAGACGTCACACGCCAACTGAGTTGCGTGAATGCGCTCATATCGAGTTTCAAGTATAGCACGCGGCAATGCCATGACGTAACACCCTCGCTTGGGCCGCGCATCGGCAGATTACGCAAGGGGTACCCATCCGCGCGAGATGTCACACGCACACTGAGTTGCGTGAATGCGCTCATATCGAGTTTATTTCAAGTAGAGCACGCGGCACTGCCATGCCGTAACACACTCGCTAGGGCCGCGCAACGGCAGATTATGCGGAGTACCCATCCGCGCGAGACGTCACATGCCAACTGAGTTGCGTGAATGCGCTCATTCGAGTTTATTTCAAGTATATCACGCGGCACTGCCATGCCGTTACACGCTTTTCTAGGGCCGCGCATCGGCAGATTACGGAAGGGGTACCCATCCGCGTGAGACGTCACACGCCAACTGAGTTGAGTGAATGCGCTCATATCGAGTTTATTTCAAGTATAGCACGCGGCACTGCCATGCCGTAACACGCTCGCTAGGGCCGTGGATCGGCAGATTACGAAAGGGGTACCCATCCGCGCGAGACGTCACACGCCAACTGAGTTGCGTGAATGCGCTCATATCCAGTTTATTTCAAGTATAGCACGCGGCACTGCCATGCCGTAACACCCTCGCTTGGGCCGCGCATCGGCAGATTACGCAAGGGGTACCCATCCGCGCGAGAGGTCACACGCCAACTGAGTTGCGTGAATGCGCTCATATCGAGTTTCAAGTATAGCACGCGGCACTGCCATGCCGTAACACCCTCGCTTGGGCCGCGCATCGGCAGAAAACGCAAGGGGTACCCATCCGCGCGAGACGTCACACGCACACTGAGTTGCGTGAATGCGCTCATATCGAGTTTATTTCAAGTAGAGCACGCGGCACTGCCATGCCGTAACACACTCGCTAGGGCCGCGCAACGGCAGATTATGCGGAGTACCCATCCGCGCGAGACGTCACATGCCAACTGAGTTGCGTGAATGCGCTCATTCAAGTTTATTTCAAGTATAGCACGCGGCACTGCCATGCCGTTACACGCTTTTCTAGGGCCGCGCATCGGCAGATTACGCAAGGGGTACCCATCCGCGTGAGACGTCACACGCCAACTGAGTTGCGTGAATGCGCTCATATCGAGTTTATTTCAAGTATAGCATGCGGCACTGCCATGTAACGCGCTCGCTAGGGCCGAGCATCGGCAGAATACGCCAGGAGTACCCATCCGCGCGAGACGTCACACGCCAACTGAGTTGCGTGAAATCGCTCATATCCAGTTTTTTTCAAGTATAGCACGCGGCACTGCCACGTAGTTTCACGCTCGCTGGGGCCGCGCATCGGCAGATTACGCCATGAGTACCCATCTGCGCGAGACGCCACACGCCAACCGAGTTGCGTGAATGCGCTCATATTGAGTTTATTTCAAGTATAGCACGCGGCACTGCCATGCCGTAACACGCTCGCTTGGGCCTCGCATCGGCAGATTACGCAAGGGGTACCCATCCGCGCGAGACGTCAAACGCCAACTGAGTTGCGTGAATGCGCTCATATCGAGTTTATTTCAAGTATAGCATGCGGCACTGCCATGTAGTTTCACGCTCGCTAGGGCCGAGCATCGGCAGAGTACGCCATGAGTACCCATCTGCGCGAGACGCCACACTCCAACCGAGTTGCGTGAATGCGCTCATATTGAGTTCATTTCAAGTATAGCACGCGGCACTGCCATGCCGTAACACGCTCGCTAGGGCCGCGCATCGGCAGATTACGCAAGGGGTACCCATCCGCGCGAGACGTCACATGCAAACTGAGTTGCGTGAATGCGCTCATATCCAGTTTATTTCAAGTATAGCACGCGGCACTGCCATGCCGTAACACGCTAGCTTGGGCCGCGCATCGGCAGATTATGCAAGGAGTACCCATCCGCGCGAGACGTCACACGCCAACTGAGTTGCGTGAATGCGCTCATATCGAGTTTATTTCAAGTATAGCACGCGGCACTGACATGTAGTTTCACGCTCGCTAGGCCCGCGCATCGGCAGATTACGCCATGAGTACACATCTGCGCGAGACGTCACACGCCAACCGAGTTGCGTGAATGCGCTCATATTGAGTTCATTTCAAGTATAGCACGCGGCACTGCCATGCCGTAAACGCTCGCTAGGGCCGCGGATAGGCATATTACGCAAGGGGTGCCCATCCGCGCGAGATGTCACACGCCGAGTTGCGTGAATGCGCGCATATCAAACTTATTTCGAGTATAGCACGCGGCACTTCCATGCCGTAACACGCTCGCTAGGGCCGTGCATACGCAAGGGGTACCCATCCGCGTGAGACGACACACGCCAACTGAGTTGCGTGAATGTGCTCATATCGAGTTTATTTCAAGTATAGCACGCGGTACTGCCATGCCGTTTCACGCTCGCTAGGGCCGCGCATCGGCAGATTACGCAAGGGGTACCCATCCGCGCGAGACGTCACACGCCAACTGAGTTGCGTGAATGCGCTCATATCGAGTTTATTTCAAGTATAGCACGCGGCTTTGCAATGCCGTAACACGCTCGCTAGGGACGCGCATCAGCAGATTACGCCAGGAGTACCCATCTGCGCGAGACGCCACACGCCAACCGAGTTGCGTGAATGCGCTCATATTGAGTTCATTTCAAGTATAGCACGCGGCACTGCCATGCCGTAACACGCTCGCTAGGGCCGCGCATCGGCAGATTACGCAAGGGGTACCCATCCGCGCGAGACGTCACACGCAAACTGAGTTGCGTGAATGCGGTCATATCCAGTTTATTTCAAGTATAGCACGCGGCACTGCCATGCCGTAACACGCTCGCTTGGGCCGCGCATCGGCAGATTGTGCAAGGAGTACCCATCCGCGCGAGACGTCACACGCCAACTGAGTTGCGTGAATGCGCTCATATCGAGTTTATTTCAAGTATAGCACGCGGCACTGCCATGCCATAACACGCTCGCTAGGGCCTCGCATCGGCAGATTACGCAAGGGGTACCCATCCGCGCGAGACGTCACACGCCAACTGAGTTGCGTGAATGCGCTCACATCGAGTTTATTTCAAGCATAGCACGCGGCACTGCCATGCCGTAACACGCTCTCTAGGGCCGCGCAACGGCAGATTACTCCAGGAGTACCCATCCGCGCGAGACGTCACACGCCAACTGAGTTGCGTGAATGCGTCCATATCGAGTTTATTTCAAGTATAGCACACGGCACTGCCATGCCGTAACGCGCTCGCTAAGGCCGCGCATCGGCAGATTACGCCACGAGTACCCATCTGCGCGAGACGTCACACGCCAACCGAGTTGCGTGAAAGCGCTCATATTGAGTTCAAGTATAGCACGCGGCACTGCCATGCCGTAAACGCTCGCTAGGGCCGCGCATAGGCAGATTACGCAAGGGGTGCCCATCCGCGCGAGATGCTACGCGCCAACTAAGTTGAGTGAATGCGCTCATATCGAGTTTATTTCAAGTATAGCACGCGGAACTGCCATGCCGTAACACGCTCGCTAGGGCCGCGAATCGGCAGATTACACCAGGAGTACCCATCCGCGCGAGACATCGCACGCCAACTGAGTTGCATGAATGCGCTCATATCGATTTTATTTCAAGTATAGCACGCGGCACTGCCATGCCGTAACACACTCGCTAGGGCCGCGCAGCGCCAGATTACTCCAGGAGTACCCATCCGCGCGAGACGTCACACGCCAACTGAGTTGCGTGAATGCGTTCATATCGAGTTTATTTCAAGTATAGCACGCGGCACTGCCATGCCGTAACACGCTCGCTAGGGCCGCGCATCGGCAGATTACGCAAGGGGTACCCATCCGCGAGAGACGTCACACGCCAACTGAGTTGCGTGAATTCGCGCATGTCGAATTTATTTCAAGTATAGCACGCGGCACTGCCATGCCTTAACACGCTCGCTAGGGCCGTGGATCGGCAGATTACGAAAGGGGTGCCCATCCGCGCGAGACGTCACACGCCAACCGAGTTGCGTGAATGTGCTCATATCGAACTTATTTCAAGTATAGCACGCGGCACTGCCATGCCGCAACACGCTCGCTAGGGCCGCGCATCGGCAGGTTACGCAAGGGGTACCCATCCGCGCGAGACGTCACACGCCAACTGAGTTGCGTGAATGCGCTCATATCGAGTTTATTTCAAGCATAGCACGCGGCACTGCCATGCCGTAACACGCTCGCTATGCCTGCGCATCGGCAGATTACGCAATGGGTACCCATCCGCGCGAGAAGTCACACGCCAACTGAGTTGCGTGAATGCGCTCATATCGAGTTTATTTCAAGTATAGCAGGTGGCACTGCCATGCCGTAACGCTCGCTAGGACCGCGCATCGGAAGGTTACGCAAGGGGTACCCATCCGCGCGAGACGTCACACGCCAACTGAGTTGCGTGAATGCGCTCATATCGAGTTTATTTCAAGCATAGCACGCGGCTCTGCCATGCCGTAACACGCTCACTAGGGCCGCGCTTCGGCAGATTACGCAAGGGGTATCCATTCGCGCGAGACGTCACACGCCAACTGAGTTGCGTGAATGCGCTCATATCGAGTTTATTTCAAGTATAGCATGCGGCACTGCCATGTAACGCGCTCGCTAGGGCCGCGCATCGGCAGATTACGCCAGGAGTACCCATCCGCGCGAGACGTCACACGCAAACTGAGTTGCGTGAATGCGCTCATAAACAGTTTATTTCAAGTATAGCACGCGGCACTGCCATGCCGTAACACGCTCGCTTGGGCCGCGCATCGGCAGATTATGCAAGGAGTACCCATCCGCGCGAGACGTCACACGCCAACTGAGTTCCGTGAATGCGCTCATATCGAGTTTATTTCAAGCATAGCACGCGGCACTGCCATGCCGTAACACGCTCGCTAGGGCCGCGCATCGGCAGATTACGCAAGGGGTAGCCATCCGCGCGAGACATCGCACGCCAACTGAGTAGCGTGAATGCGCTCATATCGATTTTATTTCAAGTATAGCACGCGGCACTGCCATGCCGTAACACGCTCGCTAGGGCCGCGCATCGGCAGATTACGCCAGGAGTACCCATCCGCGCGAGACGTCACACGCCAACTGAGTTGCGTGAATGCGCTTATATCCAGTTTATTTCAAGTATACCACGCGGCACTGCCATGCCGTAACACGCTCGCTTGGGCCGCGCATCGGCAGATTACGCAAGGGGTACCCATCCGCGCGAGACGTCACACGCCAACTGAGTGCGTGAATGTTCTCATATCGAGTTTATTTCAAGTATTGCACGCGGCTCTGCCATGCCGTAACACGCTCGCTAGGGCCGCGCATCGGCAGATTACGCCAGGAGTACCCATCTGCGCGAGACGTCACACGCCAACTGAGTTGCGTGAATGCGCTCATATTGAGTTTATTTCAAGTATAGCACGCGGCACTGCCATGCCGTAACACGCTCGCTAGGGCCTCGCATCGGCAGATTAAGCAAGGGGTACCCATCCGCGCGAGACGTCACACGCCAACTGAGTTGCGTGAATGCGCTCATATCGAGTTTATTTCAAGTATAGCACGCGACACTGCCATGTAGTTTCTCGCTCGCTAGGGCCGCGCATCGGCAGATTATGCAAGGAGTACCCATCCGCGCGAGACGTCACACGCCAACTGAGTTGCGTGAATGCGCTCATATCGAGTTTATTTCAAGTATAGCACGCGGCACTGCCATGCGGTAACACGCTCGCTAGGGCCTCGCATCGGCAGATTACGCAAGGGGTACCCATCCGCGCGAGACGTCACACGCCAACTGAGTTGCGTGAATGCGCTCATATCGAGTTTATTTCAAGTATAGCACGCGGCACTGACATGTAGTTTCACGCTCGCTAGGCCCGCGCATCGGCAGATTACTCCATGAGTACACATCTGCGCGAGACGTCACACGCCAACCGAGTTGCGTGAATGCGCTCATATTGAGTTCATTTCAAGTATAGCACGCGGCACTGCCATGCCGTAAACGCTCGCTAGGGCCGCGGATAGGCATATTACGCAAGGGGTGCCCATCCGCGCGAGATGTCACACGCCGAGTTGCGTGAATGCGCGCATATCAAACTTATTTCGAGTATAGCACGCGGCACTTCCATGCCGTAACACGCTCGCTAGGGCCGTGCATACGCAAGGGGTACCCATCCGCGTGAGACGACACACGCCAACTGAGTTGCGTGAATGTGCTCATATCGAGTTTATTTCAAGTATAGCACGCGGTACTGCCATGCCGTTTCACGCTCGCTAGGGCCGCGCATCGGCAGATTACGCAAGGGGTACCCATCCGCGCGAGACGTCACACGCCAACTGAGTTGCGTGAATGCGCTCATATCGAGTTAATTTCAAGTATAGCACGCGGCTTTGCAATGCCGTAACACGCTCGCTAGGGACGCGCATCAGCAGATTACGCCAGGAGTACCCATCTGCGCGAGACGCCACACGCCAACCGAGTTGCGTGAATGCGCTCATATTGAGTTCATTTCAAGTATAGCACGCGGCACTGCCATGCCGTAACACGCTCGCTAGGGCCGCGCATCGGCAGATTACGCAAGGGGTACCCATCCGCGCGAGACGTCACACGCAAACTGAGTTGCGTGAATGCGCTCATATCCAGTTTATTTCAAGTATAGCACGCGGCACTGCCATGCCGTAACACGCTCGCTTGGGCCGCGCATCGGCAGATTATGCAAGGAGTACCCATCCGCGCGAGACGTGACACGCCAACTGAGTTGCGTGAATGCGCTCATATCGAGTTTATTTCAAGTATAGCACGCGGCACTGCCATGCCGTAACACGCTCGCTAGGGCCTCGCATCGGCAGATTACGCAAGGGGTACCCATCCGCGCGAGACGTCACACGCCAACTGAGTTGCGTGAATGCGCTCACATCGAGTTTATTTCAAGCATAGCACGCGGCACTGCCATGCCGTAACACGCTCTCTAGGGCCGCGCAACGGCAGATTACTCCAGGAGTACCCATCCGCGCGAGACGTCACACGCCAACTGAGTTGCGTGAATGCGCCCATATCGAGTTTATTTCAAGTATAGCACGCGGCACTGCCATGCCGTAACACGCTCGCTAGGGCCGCGCATCGGCAGATTACGCCACGAGTACCCATCTGCGCGAGACGTCACACGCCAACCGAGTTGCGTGAATGCGCTCATATTGAGTTCAAGTATAGCACGCGGCACTGCCATGCCGTAAACGCTCGCTAGGGCCGCGCATAGGCAGATTACGCAAGGGGTGCCCATCCGCGCGAGATGCTACGCGCCAACTAAGTTGAGTGAATGCGCTCATATCGAGTTTATTTCAAGTATTGCACGCGGCACTGCCATGCCGTAACACGCTCGCTAGGGCCGCGAATCGGCAGATTACACCAGGAGTACCCATCCGCGCGAGACATCGCACGCCAACTGAGTTGCATGAATGCGCTCATATCGATTTTATTTCAAGTATAGCACGCGGCACTGCCATGCCGTAACACACTCGCTAGGGCCGCGCAGCGCCAGATTACTCCAGGAGTACCCATCCGCGCGAGACGTCACACGCCAACTGAGTTGCGTGAATGCGCTCATATCGAGTTTATTTCAAGTATAGCACGCGGCACTGCCATGCCGTAACACGCTCGCTAGGGCCGCGCATCGGCAGATTACGCAAGGGGTACCCATCCGCGAGAGACGTCACACGCCAACTGAGTTGCGTGAATTCGCGCATGTCGAATTTATTTCAAGTATAGCACGCGGCACTGCCATGCCGTAACACGCTCGCTAGGGCCGTGGATCGGCAGATTACGAAAGGGGTGCCCATCCGCGCGAGACGTCACACGCCAACCGAGTTGCGTGAATGTGCTCATATCGAACTTATTTCAAGTAGAGCAGGTGGCACTGCCATGCCGTAACGCTCGCTAGGACCGCGCATCGGAAGGTTACGCAAGGGGTACCCATCCGCGCGAGACGTCACACGCCAACTGAGTTGCGTGAATGCGCTCATATCGAGTTTATTTCAAGCATAGCACGCGGCTCTGCCATGCCGTAACACGCTCACTAGGGCCGCGCATCGGCAGATTACGCAAGGGGTATCCATTCGCGCGAGACGTCACACGCCAACTGAGTTGCGTGAATGCGCTCATATCGAGTTTATTTCAAGTATAGCATGCGGCACTGCCATGTAACGCGCTCGCTAGGGCCGCGCATCGGCAGATTACGCCAGGAGTACCCATCCGCGCGAGACGTCACACGCAAACTGAGTTGCGTGAATGCGCTCATAAAAAGTTTATTTCAAGTATAGCACGCGGCACTGCCATGCCGTAACACGCTCGCTTGGGCCGCGCATCGGCAGATTATGCAAGGAGTACCCATCCGCGCGAGACGTCACACGCCAACTGAGTTGCGTGAATGCGCTCATATCGAGTTTATTTCAAGCATAGCACGCGGCACTGCCATGCCGTAACACGCTCGCTAGGGCCGCGCATCGGCAGATTACGCAAGGGGTACCCATCCGCGCGAGACATCACACGCCAACTGAGTAGCGTGAATGCGCTCATATCGATTTTATTTCAAGTATAGCACGCGGCACTGCCATGCCGTAACACGCTCGCTAGGGCCGCGCATCGGCAGATTACGCCAGGAGTACCCATCCGCGCGAGACGTCACACGCCAACTGAGTCGCGTAAATGCGCTCATATCCAGTTTATTTCAAGTATACCACGCGGCACTGCCATGCCGTAACACGCTCGCTTGGGCCGCGCATCGGCAGATTACGCAAGGGGTACCCATCCGCGCGAGACGTCACACGCCAACTGAGTGCGTGAATGTTCTCATATCGAGTTTATTTCAAGTATTGCACGCGGCTCTGCCATGCCGTAACACGCTCGCTAGGGCCGCGCATCGGCAGATTACGCCAGGAGTACCCATCTGCGCGAGACGTCACACGCCAACTGAGTTGCGTGAATGCGCTCATATTGAGTTTATTTCAAGTATAGCACGCGGCACTGCCATGCCGTAACACGCTCGCTAGGGCCTCGCATCGGCAGATTACGCAAGGGGTACCCATCCGCGCGAGACGTCACACGCCAACTGAGTTGCGTGAATGCGCTCATATCGAGTTTATTTCAAGTATAGCACGCGGCACTGCCATGTAGTTTCACGCTCGCTAGGGCCGCGCATCGGCAGATTACGCCATGAGTACCCATGTGCGCGAGACGCCACACGCCAACCGAGTTGCGTGAATGCGCTCATATTGAGTTGAGTTCAAGTATAGCACGCGGCACTGCCATGCCGTAACACGCTCGCTAGGGCCGCGCATCGGCAGATTACGCAAGGGGTACCCATCCGTGCGAGACGTCACACGCAAACTGAGTTGCGTGAATGCGCTCATATCCAGTTTATTTCAAGTATAGCACGCGGCACTGCCATGCCGTAACACGCTCGCTTAGGCCGCGCATCGGCAGATTATGCAAGGAGTACCCATCCGCGCGAGACGTCACACGCCAACTGAGTTGCGTGAATGCGCTCATATCGAGTTTATTTCAAGTATAGCACGCGGCACTGCCATGCGGTAACACGCTCGCTAGGGCCTCGCATCGGCAGATTACGCAAGGGGTACCCATCCGCGCGAGACGTCACACGCCAACTGAGTTGCGTGAATGCGCTCATATCGAGTTTATTTCAAGTATAGCACGCGGCACTGCCATGCCGTAACACGCTCGCTAGGGCCGTGGATCGGCAGATTACGAAAGGGGTGCCCATCCGCGCGAGACGTCACACGGCAACCGAGTTGCGTGAATGTGCTCATATCGAGTTTATTTCAAGTATAGTACCCGGCACTGCCATGCCGTTTCACGCTCGCTAGGGCCGTGCATACGCAAAGGGGTACCCATCCGCGTGAGACGTCACACGCCAACTGAGTTGAGTGAATGCGCTCATATCGAGTTTATTTCAAGTATAGCACGCGGCACTGCCATGCCGATACACGCTCGCTAGGGCCGCGCATCGGCAGATTATGCGAGGGGTACCCATCCGCGCGAGACGTCACACGCTAACTGAGTTGCGTGAATGCGCTCATATCGAGTTTATTTCAAGTATAGCACGCGGCACTGCAATGCCGTAACATGCTCGCTAGGGACGCGCATAGGCAGATTACGCCAGGAGTACCCATCCGCGCGAGACGTCACACGCCAACTGAGTTGCGTGAATGCGCGCATATCGAACTTATTTCAAGTATAGCACGCGGCACTGCCATGCCGCAACACGCTCGCTAGGGCCGCGCATCGGCAGGTTACGCAAGGGGTACCCATCCGCGCGAGACGTCACACGCCAAGTGAGTTGCGTGAATGCGCTCATATCGAGTTTATTTCAAGCATAGCACGCGGCACTGCCATGCCGTAACACGCTCGCTATGCCTGCGCATCGGCAGATTAGGCAAGGGGTACCCATCTGCGCGAGACGTCACACGCCAACTGAGTTGCGTGAATGCGCTCATATTAAGTTTATTTCAAGTACAGCACGCGGCACTGCCATGCCGCAACACGCTCGCTAGGGCCGCGCATCGGCAGGTTACGCAAGGGGTACCCATCCGCGCGAGACGTCACACGCCAAGTGAGTTGCGTGAATGCGCTCATATCGAGTTTATTTCAAGCATAGCACGCGGCACTGCCATGCTGTAACACGCTCGCTATGCCTGCGCATCGGCAGATTAGGCAAGGGGTACCCATCTGCGCGAGACGTCACACGCCAACTGAGTTGCGTGAATGCGCTCATATTAAGTTTATTTCAAGTACAGCACGCGGCACTGGCATACCGTAACACGCTCGCTAGGGCCGCGCATCGGCAGAATACGCCAGGAGTACCCATCCGCGCGAGACTTCACAGGCCAACTGAGTTGCGTGAATGCGCGCATATCGAACCTATTTCAAGTATAGCACGCGGCACTGCGATGCCGTAATACGCTCGCTAGGGCCGTGCATCGGCAGATTACGGAAGGGGTACCGATCCGCGCGAGACGTCACACGCCTACTGAGTTGCGTGAATTCGCGCATGTCGAATTTCAAGTATAGCACGCGGCACTGCCATGCCGTAACACGCTCGCTAGAGCCGTGCATCGGCAGATTACGCAAGGGGTGCCCATCCGCGCGAGATGTCACACGCCGAGTTGCGTGAATGCGCGCATATCAAACTTATTTCATGTATAGCACGCGGCACTGCCATGCCGTAACACGCTCACTAGGGCCGCGCATCGGCATATTACGCCAGGAGTACCCATCCGCGCGAGACGTCACACGCCAACTGAGTTGCGTGAATGCGCTCATATCCAGTTTATTTCAAGCATAGCACGCGGCACTGCCATGCCGTAACACCCTCGCTTGGGCCGCGCATCGGCAGATTACGCAAGGGGTACCCATCCGCGCGAGACGTCACACGCCAACTGAGTTGCGTGGATGCGCTCATATCGAGTTTCAAGTATAGCACGCGGCACTGCCATGCCGTAACACGCTCGCTTGGGCCGCGCATCGGCAGATTACGCAAGGGGTACCCATCCGCGCGAGACGTCACACGCACACTGAGTTGCGTGAATGCGCTCATATCGAGTTTATTTCAAGTAGAGCACGCGGCACTGCCATGCCGTAACACACTCGCTAGGGCCGCGCAACGGCAGATTATGCGGAGTACTCATCCGCGCGAGACGTCACATGCCAACTGAGTTGCGTGAATGCGCTCATTCGAGTTTATTTCAAGTATAGCACGCGGCACTGCTATGCCGTTACACGCTTTTCTAGGGCGCGCATCGGCAGATTACGCAAGGGGTACCCATCCGCGTGAGACGTCACACGCCAACTGAGTTGAGTGAATGCGCTCATATCGAGTTTACTTCAAGTATAGCACGCGGCACTGGCATGCCGTAACGCGCTCGCTAGGGCCGCGCATCGGCAGATTACACCAGAAGTACCCATCCGCGCGAGACATCGCACGCCAACTAAGTTGCGTGAATGCGCTCATATCGATTTTATTTCAAGTATAGCACGCGGCACTGCCATGCTGCAACACGCTCGCTAGGGCCGCGCATTGGCAGATTACGCAAGAGTACCCATCCGCGCGAGACTTCACACGCCAACTGAGTTGCGTGAACGCGCTCATATCGAGTTAATTTCAAGTACAGCACGCGGCACTGGCATACCGTAACACGCTCGCTAGGGCCGCGCATCGGCAGAATACGCCAGGAGTACCCATCCGCGCGAGACTTCACAGGCCAACTGAGTTGCGTGAATGCGCGCATATCGAACCTATTTCAAGTATAGCACGCGGCACTGCGATGCCGTAATACGCTCGCTAGGGCCGTGCATCGGCAGATTACGGAAGGGGTACCCATCCGCGCGAGACGTCACACGCCTACTGAGTTGCGTGAATTCGCGCATGTCGAATTTCAAGTATAGCATGCGGCACTGCCATGCCGTAACACGCTCGCTAGAGCCGTGCATCGGCAGATTACGCAAGGGGTGCCCATCCGCGCGAGATGTCACACGCCGAGTTGCGTGAATGCGCGCATATCAAACTTATTTCATGTATAGCACGCGGCACTGCCATGCCGTAACACGCTCACTAGGGCCACGCATCGGCAGATTACGCCAGGAGTACCCATCCGCGCGAGACGTCACACGCCAACTGAGTTGCGTGAATGCGCTCATATCCAGTTTATTTCAAGTATAGCACGCGGCACTGCCATGCCGTAACACCCTCGCTTGGGCCGCGCATCGGCAGATTACGCAAGGGGTACCCATCCGCGCGAGACGTCACACGCCAACTGAGTTGCGTGAATGCGCTCATATCGAGTTTCAAGTATAGCACGCGGCACTGCCATGCCGTAACACGCTCGCTTGGGCCGCGCATCGGCAGATTACGCAAGGGGTACCCATCCGCGCGAGACGTCACACGCACACTCAGTTGCGTGAATGCGCTCATATCGAGTTTATTTCAAGTAGAGCACGCGGCACTGCCATGCCGTAACACACTCGCTAGGGCCGCGCAACGGCAGATTATGCGGAGTACCCATCCGCGCGAGACGTCACATGCCAACTGAGTTGCGTGAATGCGCTCATTCGAGTTTATTTCAAGTATAGCACGCGGCACTGCTATGCCGTTACACGCTTTTCTAGGGCCGCGCATCGGCAGATTACGCAAGGGGTACCCATCCGCGTGAGACGTCACACGCCAACTGAGTTGAGTGAATGCGCTCATATCGAGTTTACTTCAAGTATAGCACGCGGCACTGGCATGCCGTAACGCGCTCGCTAGGGCCGCGCATCGGCAGATTACACCAGGAGTACCCATCCGCGCGAGACATCGCACGCCAACTGAGTTGCGTGAATGCGCTCATATCGATTTTATTTCAAGTATAGCACGCGGCACTGCCATGCTGCAACACGCTCGCTAGGGCCGCGCATTGGCAGATTACGCAAGGGGTACCCATCCGCGCGAGACGTCACACGCCAACTGAGTTGCGTGAACGCGATCATATCGAGTTTATTTCAAGTATAGCAGGCGACGCTGCCATGCCGTAAAACGCTCGCTAGGGCCGCGCATCGGCAGATTACGCCATGAGTACCCATCTGCGCGAGACGTCACACGCCAGCTGAGTTGCGTGAATGCGCTCATATCGAGTTTATTTCAAATATAGCACGCGGCACTGCCATGCCGTAACACGCTCGCTAGGGCCACGCATCGGCAGATTATGCAAGGGGTACCCATCTGCGCGAGACGTCACACGCCAACTGAGTTGCGTGAATGCGTTCATATTGAGTTTATTTCATGTGTAGCACGCGGCACTGCCTTGCCGTAAAACGCTCACTAGGGCCGCGCATCGGCAGATTACGCAAGGGGTACCCATCCGCGCGAGACGTCACACGCCAACTGAGTTGCGTGAACGCGCTCATATCGAGTTTATTTCAAGTATAGCACGCGGCACTGCCATTTAACACGCTCGCTAGGGCCGCGCATCGGCAGATTACGCCAGGAGTACCCATCCGCGCGAGACGTCACACGCCAACTGAGTTGCGTGAATGCGCTCATATCCAGTTTATTTCAAGTATAGCACGCGGCACTGCCGTGCCGTAACACCCTCGCTTGGGCCGCGCATCGGCAGATTACGCAAGGGGTACCCACCCGCGCGAGACGTCACACGCCAACTGAGTTGCGTGAATGCGCTCATATCGAGTTTCAAGTATAGCACGCGGCACTGCCATGACGTAACACCCTCGCTTGGGCCGCGCATCGGCAGATTACGCAAGGGGTACCCATCCGCGCGAGATGTCACACGCACACTGAGTTGCGTGAATGCGCTCATATCGAGTTTATTTCAAGTAGAGCACGCGGCACTGCCATGCCGTAACACACTCGCTAGGGCCGCGCAACGGCAGATTATGCGGAGTACCCATCCGCGCGAGACGTCACATGCCAACTGAGTTGCGTGAATGCGCTCATTCGAGTTTATTTCAAGTATATCACGCGGCACTGCCATGCCGTTACACGCTTTTCTAGGGCCGCGCATCGGCAGATTACGGAAGGGGTACCCATCCGCGTGAGACGTCACACGCCAACTGAGTTGAGTGAATGCGCTCATATCGAGTTTATTTCAAGTATAGCACGCGGCACTGCCATGCCGTAACACGCTCGCTAGGGCCGTGGATCGGCAGATTACGAAAGGGGTACCCATCCGCGCGAGACGTCACACGCCAACTGAGTTGCGTGAATGCGCTCATATCCAGTTTATTTCAAGTATAGCACGCGGCACTGCCATGCCGTAACACCCTCGCTTGGGCCGCGCATCGGCAGATTACGCAAGGGGTACCCATCCGCGCGAGAGGTCACACGCCAACTGAGTTGCGTGAATGCGCTCATATCGAGTTTCATGTATAGCACGCGGCACTGCCATGCCGTAACACCCTCGCTTGGGCCGCGCATCGGCAGAAAACGCAAGGAGTACCCATCCGCGCGAGACGTCACACGCACACTGAGTTGCGTGAATGCGCTCATATCGAGTTTATTTCAAGTAGAGCACGCGGCACTGCCATGCCGTAACACACTCGCTAGGGCCGCGCACCGGCAGATTATGCGGAGTACCCATCCGCGCGAGACGTCACATGCCAACTGAGTTGCGTGAATGCGCTCATTCAAGTTTATTTCAAGTATAGCACGCGGCACTGCCATGCCGTTACACGCTTTTCTAGGGCCGCGCATCGGCAGATTACGCAAGGGGTACCCATCCGCGTGAGACGTCACACGCCAACTGAGTTGAGTGAATGCGCTCATATCGAGTTTATTTCAAGTATAGCACGCGGCACTGCCATGCCGTAACGCGCTCGCTAGGGCCGCGCATCGGCAGATTACAACAGGAGTACCCATCCGCGCGAGACATCGCACGCCAACTGAGTTGCGTGAATGCGCTCATATCGATTTTATTTCAAGTATAGCACGCGGCACTGCCATGCCGTAACACGCTCGCTAGGGCCGCGCATCGGCAGATTATGCAAGGGGTACCCATCCGCGCGAGAAGTCACACGCTGACTGAGTTGCGTGAATGCGCGCATATCGAACTTATTTCAAGTATAGCACGCGGCACTGCCATGCCGCAACACGCTCGCTAGGTCCGCGCATCGGCAGATTATGCAAGGGGTGCCCATCCGCGCGAGATGTCACACGCCGAGTTGCGTGAATGCGCGCATATCCAACCTATTTCAAGCATAGCACGCGACACTGCCATGCCGCAACACGCTAGCTAGGGCCGCGCATCGGCAGATTACGCAAGGGGTACCCATCCGCGCGAGACGTCACACGCCAACTGAGTTGCGTGAATGCGCTCATATCCAGTTTATTTCAAGTATAGCACGCGGCACTGCCATGCCGTAACACGCTCGCTTGGGCCACGCATCGGCAGATTACGCAAGGGGTACCCATCCGCGCGAGACATCACACGCACACTGAGTTGCGTGAATGCGCTCATATCGAGTTTATTTCAAGTATAGCACGCGGCACTGCCATGCCGTAACACGCTCGCTGGGGCCGCGCATCGGCAGAATACGCAAGGGGTACCCATCCGCGCGAGACGTCACACGCCAACTGAGTTGCGTGAATGCGCTCATATCGAGTTTATTTCAAGTATAGCACGCCGCACTGCCATGCCGTAACACGCTCGCTAGGGCCGCGCATCGGCAGATTACTCGAGGGGTACCCATCCGCGCGAGACGTCACACGCCAACTGAGTTGCGTGAATGTGCTCATATCGAGTTTATTTCAAGTATAGCAAGCGGTACTGCCATGCCGTTTCACGCTCGCTAGGGCCGTGCATCGGCAGATTACGGAAGGGGTACCCATCCGCGCGAGACGTCACACGCCTACTGAGTGGCGTGAATTCGCGCATGTCGAATTTCAAGTATAGCACGCGGCACTGCCATGCCGTAACACGCTCGCTAGAGCAGTGCATCGGCAGATTACGCAAGGGGTGCCCATCCGCGCGAGGTGTCACACGCTGAGTTGCGTGATGGGCGCCTATCAAACTTATTTCATGTATAGCACGCCGCACTGCCATGCCGTAACACGCTCGCTAAGGCCGTGCTTCGGCAGATGACGCAAGTGGTACCCATCCGAGCGAGACGTCACACGCCAACTGAGTTGTGTGAATGCGCTCATATCGAGTTTATTTCAAGTATAGCACGCGGCACTGGGGCTCGCTAGGGCCGCGCATCGACAGATTACGCAAGGGGCACCCATGCTCGCGAGACGACACACTCCAACTGAGTTGCGTGAATTCGCGCATGTCGAATTTATTTCAAGTATAGCACGCGGCACTGCCATGCCGTAACACGCTCGCTAGGGCCGCGCATCGGCAGATTTCACCAGGAGTACCCAACCGCGCGAGACACCGCACGCCAACTGAGTTGCGTGAATGCGCTCATATCGAGTTTATTTCAAGTATAGCACACGGCACTGCCATGCCGTAACACGCTCGCTAGGGCCGTGCATCGGCAGATTACGCCAGGAGTAGCCATCCGCGCGAGACATCGCACGCCAACTGAGTTGCGTGATTGCGCTCATATCGAGTTAATTTCAAGTATAGCACGCGGCACTGCCATGCCGCAACACGCTGGCTAGGGCCGCGCATCGGCAGATTACGCAAGGGGTACCCATCCGCGCGTGACGTCACACGCCAACTGAGTTGCGTGAATGCGCTCATATCCAGTTTATTTCAAGTATAGCACGCGGCACTGCCATGCCGTAACACCCTCGCTTGGACCGCGCATCGGCAGATTACGCAAGGGGTACCCATCCGCGCGAGACGTCACACGCCAACTGAGTTGCGTGAATGCGCTCATATCGAGTTTCAAGTATAGCACGCGGCACTGCCATGCCGTAACACGCTCGCTTGGGCCGCGCATCGGCAGATAACGCAAGGGGTACCCATCCGCGCGAGACGTCACACGCACACTGAGTTGCGTGAATGCGCTCATATCGAGTTTATTTCAAGTAGAGCACGCGGCACTGCCATGCCGTAACACACTCGCTAGGGCCGCGCAACGGCAGATTATGCGGAGTACCCATCCGCGCGAGACGTCACATGCCAACTGAGTTGCGTGAATGCGCTCATTCGAGTTTATTTCAAGTATAGCACGCGGCACTGCCATGCCGTTACACGCTTTTCTAGGGCCGCGCATCGGCAGATTACGCAAGGGGCACCCATCCGAGCGAGACGTCACACGCCAACTGAGTTGCGTGAATTCGCGCGGATTCTCGCGCGGATGGCTACTCCTGGCGTAATCTGCCAATGCGCGGCCCTAGCGAGCGTGTTACGGCATGGCAGTGCGGTGTGCTATGCTTGAAATAAACTCGATATGAGCGCATTCACGCAACTCAGTTGGCGTGTGACGTCTCGCGCGGATGGGTACCCCTTGCGTATGCACGGCTCTAACGAGCGTGAAACGGCATGGCAGTGCCGCGTGCTATACTTGAAATAAACTCGATATGAGCGCATTCACGCAACTCAGTTGGCATGTGACGTCTCGCGCGGATGGGTACTCCGCATTATCTGCCGTTGCGCGGCCCTAGCGAGTGTGTTACGGCATGGCAGTGCCGCGTGCTATACTTGAAATAAACTCGATATGAGCGCAATCACGCAACTCAGTGTACGTGTGACGTCTCGCGCGGATGGGTACCCCTTGCGTAATCTGCCGATGCGCGGCCCAAGCGAGCGTGTTACGGCATGGCAGTGCCGCGTGCTATACTGGAAATAAACTGGATATGAGCGCGTTCACGCAACTCAGTTGGCGTGTGACGTCTCGCGCGGATGCGTACTCCTTGCGTAATCTGCCGATGCGCGGCCCTAGCGAGCGTGTTACGGCATGGCAGTGCCGCGTGCTATACTTGAAATAGGTTCGTTATGCACGCATTCACGCAACTCAGTTGGCGTGTGACGTCTCGCGCGGATGGGTACCCCTTGCGTAATCTGCCGATGCGCGGCCCTAGTGAGCGCGTTACGGCGTGGCAGTGCCGCGTGATATACTTGAAATAAACTCGATATGAGCGCATTCACGCAACTCAGTTGGCGTGTGACGTCTCGCGCGGATGGGTGCCCCTTCCGTAATCTTCCGATGCACGGCCCTAGCGAGCGTATTACGGCATGGCAGTGCCGCGTGCTATACTTGAAATAGGTTCGTTATGCACGCACTCACGCAACTCAGTTGGCGTGTGACGTCTCGCGCGGATGGGTACTCCTGGCATAATCTGCCGATGCGCGGCCCTAGCGAGCGTGTTACATGGCAGTGCCGCGTGCTATACTTGAAATAAACTCGATATGAGCGCGCTCACGCAACTCCGTTGGCGTGTGACGTCTCGCGCGGATGGGTACCCCTTGCGTAATCTGCCGATGCGCGGCCCTAGTGAGCGTGTTACGGCATGGCAGTGCCGCGTGCTATACTTGAAATAAACTCGATATGAGCGCATTCACGCAACTCAGTTGGCGTGTGACGTCTCGCGCGGATGGGTACTCCTGGCGTAATCTGCCGATGCGCGGCCCTAGCGAGCGTGTTACGGCATGGCAGTGCCGCGCGCTATGCTTGAAATAAACTCGATATGAGCGCATTCACGCAACTCAGTTGGCGTGTGACGTCTCGCGCGGATGGGTACCCCTTGCTTAATCTGCCGATGCTCGGCCCTAGCGAGCTTGTTGCGGCATGGCAGTGCCGCGTGCTATACTTGAAATAAACTCGATATGACCGCAATCACGCAACTCAGTTGGCGTGCGATGTCTCGCGAGGATGGCTACTCCTGGCGTAATCTGCCAATGCGCGGCCCTAGCGAGCGTGTTACGGCATGGCAGTGCGGCGTGCTATACTTGAAATAAACTCGATATGAGCGCATTCACGCAACTCAGTTGGCGTGTGACGACTCGCGCGGATGGGTACCCCTTGCGTAATCTGCCGATGCACGGCCCTAGCGAGCGTGTTACGGCATGGCAGTGCCGTGTGCTATACTTGAAATAAGTTTGATATGCGCGCATTCACGCAACTCGGCGTGTGACATCTCGCGCGGATGGGCACCCCTTGCGTATGCACGGCTCTAACGAGCGTGAAACTGCATGGCAGTGCCGCGTGCTATACTTGAAATAAACGCGATATGAGGACATTCACGCAACTCGGTTGGCGTGTGACGTCTCGCGCGGATGGGCACCCCTTTCGTAATCTGCCGATCCACGGCCCTAGCGAGCGTGTTACGGGATGGCAGTGCCGCGTGCTATACTTGAAATAAATTCAACATGCGCGAATTCACGCAACTCAGTTGGCATGTGACGTCTCGCGCGGATGGGTACTCCTGGCGTAATCTGCCGATGCGCGGCCCTAGCGAGCGTGTTGCGGCACGGCAGTGCCGCGTGCTATACTTGAAATTAACTCGTTATGAGAGCAATCACGCAACTCAGTTGGCGTGTGACGTCTCGCGCGGATGGGTACTCCTGGCGTAATCTGCCGATGCGCGGCCCTAGCCAGCGTGTTACATGGCAGTGCAGCGTGCTATACTTGAAATAAACTCGATATGAGCGCGTTCACGCAACTCAGTTGGCGTGTGACGTCTCGCGCGGATGGGTACTCCTGGCGTAATCTGCCGATGCGTGGCTCTTGCGAGCGTGTTACGCCATGGCAGTGCCGCGTGCTATGCTTGAAATAAACTCGATATGAGCGCATTCACGCAACTCAGTTGGCGTGTGACGTTTCGCGCGGATGAGTACCCCTTGCGTAATCTGCCGATGCACGGCCCTAGCGAGCGTGTTACGGCATGGCAGTGCCGCGTGCTATACTTGAAATAAGTTTGATATGCGCGCATTTACGCAACTCAGCGTGTGACATCTCGCGCGGATGGGCACCCCTTGCGTAATCTGCCGATGCGCGGCCCTAGCGAGCGTGTTGCGGCATGGCAGTGCCGCGTGCTATACTTGAAATAAGTTCAATATGCGCGCATTCACGCAACTCAGTAGGCGTGTGACGTCTCGCGCGGATGGGTACCCCTTGCATAATCTGCCGATGCGCGGCCCTAGCGAGCGTGTTACGGCATGGCAGTGCCGCGTGCTATACTTGAAATAAACTCGATATGAGCGCATTCACGCAATTGAGTTGGCGTGTGACGTCTCGCGCAGATGGGTACTCATGGCGTAAACTGCCGATGCGCGGCCCTAGCGAGCGTTTTACGGCATGGCAGCGTCGCCTGCTATATTTGAAATAAACTCAATATGAGCGCGTTCACGCAACTCAGTTGGCGTGTGACGTCTCGCGCGGATGGGTACCCCTTGCGTAATCTGCCGATGCGCGGCCCTAGCGAGCGTGTTGCGGCATGGCAGTGCCGCGTGCTATACTTGAAATAAAATCGATATGAGCGCATTCACGCAACTCAGTTGGCGTGCGGTGTCTCGCGCGGTTGGGTACTCCTGGTGTAATCTGCCGATGCGCGGCCCTAGCGAGCGTGTTACGGCATGGCAGTGCAGCGTGCTATACTTCAAATAAACTCGATATGAGCGCATTCACACAACTCAGTTGGCGTGTGACGTCTCGCTCGGATGGGTACCACTTGCGTAATCTGCCGAAGCACGGCCTTAGCGAGCGTGTTACGGCATGGCAGTGCCGCGTGCTATACATGAAATAAGTTTGATATGCGCGCATCACGCAACTCAGCGTGTGACATCTCGCGCGGATGGGCACCCCTTGCGTAATCTGCCGATGCACTGCTCTAGCGAGCGTGTTACGGCATGGCAGTGCCGCGTGCTATACTTGAAATTCGACATGCGCGAATTCACGCCACTCAGTTGGCATGTGACGTCTCGCGCGGATGGGTACTCCGCATAATCTGCCGTTGCGCGGCCCTAGCGAGCGTGTTACGGCATGGCAGTGCCGCGTGCTATACTTGAAATAAGTTTGATATGCGCGCATTCACGCAACTCGGCGTGTGACATCTCGCGCGGATGGGCGCCCCTTGCGTATGCACGGCTCTAACGAGCGTGAAACCGCATGGCAGTTCCGCGTGCTATACTTGAAATAAACTCGATATGAGTGCATTCACGCAACTCAGTTGGCGTGTGACGTCTCGCGCGGATGGGTACGCCTGGCGTAATCTGCCGATGCGCGGCCCTAGCGAGCATGTTACATGGCAGTGCCGCGTGCTATACTTGAAATAAACTCGATATGAGCGCGTTCACGCAACTCAGTTGGCGTGTGACGTCTCGCGCGGATGGGTACCACTTGCGTAATCTGCCGATGCGCGGCCCTAGCGAGAGTGTTACGGCACGGCAGTGCCGCGTGCTATACTTGAAATAAACTCGATATGAGCGCATTCACGTAACTCAGTTTGCGTGTGACGTCTCGCGCGGATGGGTACTCCTGGCGTAATCTGCCGATGCGCGGCCCTAGCGAGCGTGTTACGGCATGGCAGTGCTGCGTGCTATGCTTGAAATAAACTCGATATGAGCGCTTTCACGCAACACAGTTGGCGTGTGACGTCTCGCGCAGATGGGTACTCCTGGCGTAATCTGCCGTTGCGCAGCCCTAGCGAGCGTGTTACGTCATGGCAGTGCCGCGTGCTATACTTGAAATAAACTCGATATGAGCGCTTTCACGCAACACAGTTGGCCTGCGACGTCTCGCTCGGATGGGTACCCCTTGCGTAATCTGCCGATGCGCTGCACTAGAAAAGCGTGTAACGGCATGGCAGTGCCGCGTGCTATACTTGAAATAAACTAGAATGAGCGCATTCACGCAACTCAGTTGGCATGTGACGTCTCGTGCGGATGGGTACCCCTTGCGTAATCTGCCGATGCGCGGCCCTAGCGAGCGTGAAACCACATGGCAGTGGCGCGTGCTATACTTGAAATAAACTCAATATGAGCGCATTCACGCAACACAGTTGGCATGTGACGTCTCGCGCGGATGGGTACTCCTCGCGTAATCTGCCGTTGCGCGGCCCTAGCGAGCGTGTTACGGCATGGCAGTGCCGCGTGCTATACTTGAAATGAACTCGATATGAGCGCATTCACGCAACTCAGTGTGCGTTTGACGTCTCGCGCGGATGGGTACCCCTTGCGTAATCTGCCGATACGTGGCCCAAGCGAGCGTGTTACGGCATGGCAGTGCCGCGTGCTATACTTGAAATAAACTGGATATGAGCGCATTCACGCAACTCAGTTGGCGTGTGACGTCTCGCGCGGATGGGTACCCCTTGCGTAATCTGCCGATGCGCGGCCCTAGCGAGCGTGTTGCAGCATGGCAGTGCCGTGTGCTATACTTGAAATAAAATCGATATGAGCGCAATCACGCAACTCAGTTGGCGTGCGATGTCTCGCGCGGATGGGTACCCCTTCCGTAATCTTCCGATGCACGGCCCTAGCGAGCGTATTACGGCATGGCAGTGCCGCGTGCTATACTTGAAATAAACTAGAATGAGCGCATTCACGCAACTCAGTTGGCATGTGACGTCTCGCGCGGATGGCTACTCCTGGCGTAATCTGCCAATGCGCGGCCCTAGCGAGCGTGTTACGGCATGGCAGTGCGGCGTGCTATACTTGAAATAAACTCGATATGAGCGCATTCACGCAACTCAGTTGGCGTGTGACGTCTCGCGCGGATGGGTCCCCCTTGCGTAATCTGCCGATGCACGGCCCTAGCGAGCGTGTTACGGCATGGCAGTGCCGCGTGCTATACTTGAAATAAGTTCGATATGCGCGCATTCACGCAACTCGGCGTGTGACATCTCGCGCGGATGGGCACCCCTTGCGTATGCACGGCTCTAACGAGCGTGAAACGGCATGGCAGTGCCGCGTGCTATTCTTGAAATAAACTCGATATGAGCACATTCACGCAACTCGGTTGGCGTGTGACGTCTCGCGCGGATGGGCACCCCTTTCGTAATCTGCCGATCCACGCCCCTAGCGAGCGTGTTACGGGATGGCAGTGCCGCGTGCTATACTTGAAATAAATTCAACATGCGCGAATTCACGCAACTCAGTTGGCATGTGACGTCTCGCGCGGATGGGTACTCCTGGCGTAATCTGCCGATGCGCGGCCCTAGCGAGCGTGTTACATGGCAGTGCCACGTGCTATACTTGAAATAAACTCGATATGAGCGCGTTCACGCAACTCAGTTGGCGTGTGACGTCTCGTGCGCATGGGTACCCCTTGCGTTCTCTGCCGATGCGCGGCCCTAGCGAGCGTGTTACGGCACGGCAGTGCCGCGTGCTATACTTGAAATAAACTCGATATGAGGCATTCACGTAACTCAGTTGGCATGTGACGTCTCGCGCGGATGGGTACTCCTGGCGTAATCTGCCAATGTGCGGCCCTAGCGAGCGTGTTACGGCATGGCAGTGCCGCCTGCTATACTTGAAATAAACTGTATATGAGTGCAATCACGCAACTCAGTTGGCGTGTGACGTCTCGTGCGGATGGGTACTCCTGGCGTAATCTGCCGATGCGCGGCCCTAGCGAGCGTGTTACATGACAGTGCAGCGTGCTATACTTGAAATAAACTCGATATGAGTGCGTTCACGCAACTCAGTTGGCGAGTGACGTCTCGCGCGGATGGGTACTCCTGGCGTAATCTGCCGATGCGCGGCCCTAGCGAGCGTAATACGGCATGGCAGTGCCGCGCGCTATGCTTGAAATAAACTCGATATGAGCGCATTCACGCAACTCAGGTGGCGTGTGACGTCTCGCGCGGATGGGTACCCCTTGCGTAATCTGCCGATGCTCGGCCCTAGCGAGCTTGTTGCGGCATGGCAGTGCCGCGTGCTATATTTGAAATAAACTCCATATGACCGCAATCACGCAACTCAGTTGGCGTGCGATGTCTCGCGCGGATGGCTACTCCTGGCGTAATCTAGCAATGCGCGGCCCTAGCGAGCGTGTTACGGCATGGCAGTGCGGCGTGCTATACTTGAAATAAACTCAATATGAGCGCATTCACGCAACTCAGTTGGCGTGTGACGTCTCGCGCGGATGGGTACCCCTTGCGTAATCTGCCGATGCACGGCCCTAGCGAGCGTGTTACGGCATGGCAGTGCCGCGTGCTATACTTGAAATAAGTTCGATATGCGCGCATTCACGCAACTCGGCGTGTGACATCTCGCGCGGATGGGCACCCCTTGCGTATGCACGGCTCCAACGAGCGTGAAACGGCATGGCAGTGCCGCGTGCTATACTTGAAATAAACGCGATATGAGCACATTCACGCAACTCGGTTGGCGTGTGATGTCTCGCGCGGATGGGCACCCCTTTCGTAATCTGCCGATCCACGGCCCTAGCGAGCGTGTTACGGGATGGCAGTGCCGCGTGCTATACTTGAAATAAATTCAACATGCGCGAATTCACGCAACTCAGTTGGCATGTGACGTCTCGCGCGGATGGGTACTCCTGGCGTAATCTGCCGAAGCGCGGCCCTAGCGAGCGTGTTACATGGCAGTGCCGCGTGCTATACTTGAAATAAACTCGATATGAGCGCGTTCACGCAACTCAGTTGGCGTGTGACGTCTCGTGCGGATGGGTACCCCTTGCGTAATCTGCCGATGCGCTGCCCTAGCGAGCGTGTTACGGCATGGCAGTGCCGCGTGCTATGCTTGAAATAAACTCGATAAGAGCGCATTCACGCAACTCAGTTGGCGTGTGACGTCTCGCGCGGATGGGTACCATTTGCGTAATCTGCCGATGCGCGGCCCTAGCGAGCGTGTTGCGGCACGGCAGTGCCGCGTGCTATACTTGAAATTAACTCGTTATGAGTGCAATCACGCAACTCAGTTGGCGTGTGACGTCTCGCGCGGATGGGTACTCCTGGCGTAATCTGCCGATGCGCGGCCCTAGCAAGCGTGTTACATGGCAGTGCAGCGTGCTATACTTGAAATAAACTCGATATGAGCGCGTTCACGCAACTCAGTTGGCGTGTGACGTCTCGCGCGGATGGGTACTCCTGGCGTAATCTGCCGATGCGTGGCTCTTGCGAGCGTGTTACGCCATGGCAGTGCCGCGAGCTATGCTTGAAATAAACTCGATATGAGCGCATTCACGCAACTCAGTTGGCGTGTGACGTTTCGCGCGGATGAGTACCCCTTGCGTAATCTGCCGATGCACGGCCCTAGCGAGCGTGTTACGGCATGGCAGTGCCGCGTGCTATACTTGAAATAAGTTTGATATGCGCGCATTTACGCAACTCAGCGTGTGACATCTCGCGCGGATGGGCACCCCTTGCGTAATCTGCCGATGCGCGGCCCTAGCGAGCGTGTTGCGGCATGGCAGTGCCGCGTGCTATACTTGAAATAAGTTCAATATGCGCGCATTCACGCAACTCAGTTGGCGTGTGACGTCTCGCGCGGATGGGTACCCCTTGCATAATCTGCCGATGCGCGGCCCTAGCGAGCGTGTTACGGCACGGCAGTGCCGCGTGCTATACTTGAAATAAACTCGATATGAGGCATTCACGTAACTCAGTTGGCATGTGACGTCTCGCGCGGATGGGTACTCCTGGCGTAATCTGCCAATGTGCGGCCCTAGCGAGCGTGTTACGGCATGGCAGTGCCGCCTGCTATACTTGAAATAAACTGTATATGAGTGCAATCACGCAACTCAGTTGGCGTGTGACGTCTCGTGCGGATGGGTACTCCTGGCGTAATCTGCCGATGCGCGGCCCTAGCGAGCGTGTTACATGACAGTGCAGCGTGCTATACTTGAAATAAACTCGATATGAGCGCGTTCACGCAACTCAGTTGGCGAGTGACGTCTCGCGCGGATGGGTACTCCTGGCGTAATCTGCCGATGCGCGGCCCTAGCGAGCGTGTTACGGCATGGCAGTGCCGCGCGCTATGCTTGAAATAAACTCGATATGAGCGCATTCACGCAACTCAGGTGGCGTGTGACGTCTCGCGCGGATGGGTACCCCTTGCGTAATCTGCCGATGCTCGGCCCTAGCGAGCTTGTTGCGGCATGGCAGTGCCGCGTGCTATATTTGAAATAAACTCCATATGACCGCAATCACGCAACTCAGTTGGCGTGCGATGTCTCGCGCGGATGGCTACTCCTGGCGTAATCTAGCAATGCGCGGCCCTAGCGAGCGTGTTACGGCATGGCAGTGCGGCGTGCTATACTTGAAATAAACTCGATATGAGCGCATTCACGCAACTCAGTTGGCGTGTGACGTCTCGCGCGGATGGGTACCCCTTGCGTAATCTGCCGATGCACGGCCCTAGCGAGCGTGTTACGGCATGGCAGTGCCGCGTGCTATACTTGAAATAAGTTCGATATGCGCGCATTCACGCAACTCGGCGTGTGACATCTCGCGCGGATGGGCACCCCTTGCGTATGCACGGCTCCAACGAGCGTGAAACGGCATGGCAGTGCCGCGTGCTATACTTGAAATAAACGCGATATGAGCACATTCACGCAACTCGGTTGGCGTGTGATGTCTCGCGCGGATGGGCACCCCTTTCGTAATCTGCCGATCCACGGCCCTAGCGAGCGTGTTACGGGATGGCAGTGCCGCGTGCTATACTTGAAATAAATTCAACATGCGCGAATTCACGCAACTCAGTTGGCATGTGACGTCTCGCGCGGATGGGTACTCCTGGCGTAATCTGCCGAAGCGCGGCCCTAGCGAGCGTGTTACATGGCAGTGCCGCGTGCTATACTTGAAATAAACTCGATATGAGCGCGTTCACGCAACTCAGTTGGCGTGTGACGTCTCGTGCGGATGGGTACCCCTTGCGTAATCTGCCGATGCGCTGCCCTAGCGAGCGTGTTACGGCATGGCAGTGCCGCGTGCTATGCTTGAAATAAACTCGATAAGAGCGCATTCACGCAACTCAGTTGGCGTGTGACGTCTCGCGCGGATGGGTACCATTTGCGTAATCTGCCGATGCGCGGCCCTAGCGAGCGTGTTGCGGCACGGCAGTGCCGCGTGCTATACTTGAAATTAACTCGTTATGAGTGCAATCACGCAACTCAGTTGGCGTGTGACGTCTCGCGCGGATGGGTACTCCTGGCGTAATCTGCCGATGCGCGGCCCTAGCGAGCGTGTTACATGGCAGTGCAGCGTGCTATACTTGAAATAAACTCGATATGAGCGCGTTCACGCAACTCAGTTGGCGTGTGACGTCTCGCGCGGATGGGTACTCCTGGCGTAATCTGCCGATGCGTGGCTCTTGCGAGCGTGTTACGCCATGGCAGTGCCGCGTGCTATGCTTGAAATAAACTCGATATGAGCGCATTCACGCAACTCAGTTGGCGTGTGACGTTTCGCGCGGATGAGTACCCCTTGCGTAATCTGCCGATGCACGGCCCTAGCGAGCGTGTTACGGCATGGCAGTGCCGCGTGCTATACTTGAAATAAGTTTGATATGCGCGCATTTACGCAACTCAGCGTGTGACATCTCGCGCGGATGGGCACCCCTTGCGTAATCTGCCGATGCGCGGCCCTAGCGAGCGTGTTGCGGCATGGCAGTGCCGCGTGCTATACTTGAAATAAGTTCAATATGCGCGCATTCACGCAACTCAGTTGGCGTGTGACGTCTCGCGCGGATGGGTACCCCTTGCATAATCTGCCGATGCGCGGCCCTAGCGAGCGTGTTACGGCATGGCAGTGCCGCGTGCTATACTTGAAATAAACTCGATATGAGCGCATTCACGCAACTGAGTTGGCGTGTGACGTCTCGCGCAGATGGGTACTCATGGCGTAAACTGCCGATGCGCGGCCCTAGCGAGTGTGTTACGGCATGGCAGTGCCGCGTGCTATACTTGAAATAAACTCGATATGAGCGCATTCACGCAACTGAGTTGGCGTGTGACGTCTCGCGCAGATGGGTACTCATGGCGTAAACTGCCGATGCGCGGCCCTAGCGAGCGTTTTACGGCATGGCAGCGTCGCCTGCTATATTTGAAATAAACTCAATATGAGCGCGTTCACGCAACTCAGTTGGCCTGTGACGTCTCGCGCGGATGGGTACCCCTTGCGTAATCTGCCGATGCGCGGCCCTAGCGAGTGTGTTGCGGCATGGCAGTGCCGCGTGCTATACTTGAAATAAAATCGATATGAGCGCATTCACGCAACTCAGTTGGCGTGCGGTGTCTCGCGCGGTTGGGTACTCCTGGTGTAATCTGCCGATGCGCGGCCCTAGCGAGCGTGTTACGGCATGGCAGTGCAGCGTGCTATACTTCAAATAAACTCGATATGAGCGCATTCACACAACTCAGTTGGCGTGTGACGTCTCGCTCGGATGGGTACCACTTGCGTAATATTCCGAAGCACGGCCTTAGCGAGCGTGTTACGGCATGGCAGTGCCGCGTGCTATACATGAAATAAGTTTGATATGCGCGCATCACGCAACTCAGCGTGTGACATCTCGCGCGGATGGGCACCCGTTGCGTAATCTGTCGATGCACTGCTCTAGGGAGCGTGTTACGGCATGGCAGTGCCGCGTGCTATACTTGAAATTCGACATGCGCGAATTCACGCCACTCAGTTGGCATGTGACGTCTCGCGCGGATGGGTACTCCGCATAATCTGCCGTTGCGCGGCCCTAGCGAGCGTGTTACGGCATGGCAGTGCCGCGTGCTATACTTGAAATAAGTTTGATATGCGCGCATTCACGCAACTCGGCGTGTGACATCTCGCGCGGATGGGCGCCCCTTGCGTATGCACGGCTCTAACGAGCGTGAAACCGCATGGCAGTTCCGCGTGCTATACTTGAAATAAACTCGATATGAGCGCATTCACGCAACTCAGTTGGCGTGTGACGTCTCGCGCGGATGGGTACGCCTGGCGTAATCTGCCGATGCGCGGCCCTAGCGAGCATGTTACATGGCAGTGCCGCGTGCTATACTTGAAATAAACTCGATATGAGCGCGTTCACGCAACTCAGTTGGCGTGTGACGTCTCGCGCGGATGGGTACCACTTGCGTAATCTGCCGATGCGCGGCCCTAGCGAGAGTGTTACGGCACGGCAGTGCCGCGTGCTATACTTGAAATAAACTCGATATGAGCGCATTCACGTAACTCAGTTGGCGTGTGACGTCTCGCGCGGATGGGTACTCCTGGCGTAATCTGCCGATGCGCGGCCCTAGCGAGCGTGTTACGGCATGGCAGTGCCGCGTGCTATGCTTGAAATAAACTCGATATGAGCGCATTCACGCAACTCAGTTGGCGTGTGACGTCTCGCGCAGATGGGCACTCCTGGCGTAATCTGCCGTTGCGCAGCCCTAGCGAGCGTGTTACGGCATGGCAGTGCCGCGTGCTATACTTGAAATAAACTCGATATGAGCGCTTTCACGCAACACAGTTGGCCTGCGACGTCTCGCTCGGATGGGTACCCCTTGCGTAATCTGCCTATGCGCTGCCCTAGAAAAGCGTGTAACGGCATGGCAGTGCCGCGTGCTATACTTGAAATAAACTAGAATGAGCGCATTCACGCAACTCAGTTGGCATGTGACGTCTCGCGCGGATGGGTACCCCTTGCGTAATCTGCCGATGCGCGGCCCTAGCGAGCGTGAAACCACATGGCAGTGGCGCGTGCTACACTTGAAATAAACTCAATATGAGCGCATTCACGCAACTCAGTTGGCATGTGACGTCTCGCGCGGATGGGTACTCCTCGCGTAATCTGCCGTTGCGCGGCCCTAGCGAGCGTGTTACGGCATGGCAGTGCCGCGTGCTATACTTGAAATAAACTCGATATGAGCGCATTCACGCAACTCAGTTGGCGTGTGACGTTTCGCGCGGATGAGTACCCCTTGCGTAATCTGCCGATGCACGGCCCTAGCGAGCGTGTTACGGCATGGCAGTGCCGCGTGCTATACTTGAAATAAGTTTGATATGCGCGCATTTACGCAACTCAGCGTGTGACATCTCGCGCGGATGGGCACCCCTTGCGTAATCTGCCGATGCGCGGCCCTAGCGAGCGTGTTGCGGCATGGCAGTGCCGCGTGCTATACTTGAAATAAGTTCAATATGCGCGCATTCACGCAACTCAGTTGGCGTGTGACGTCTCGCGCGGATGGGTACCCCTTGCATAATCTGCCGATGCGCGGCCCTAGCGAGCGTGTTACGGCATGGCAGTGCCGCGTGCTATACTTGAAATAAACTCGATATGAGCGCATTCACGCAACTGAGTTGGCGTGTGACGTCTCGCGCAGATGGGTACTCATGGCGTAAACTGCCGATGCGCGGCCCTAGCGAGCGTTTTACGGCATGGCAGCGTCGCCTGCTATATTTGAAATAAACTCAATATGAGCGCGTTCACGCAACTCAGTTGGCCTGTGACGTCTCGCGCGGATGGGTACCCCTTGCGTAATCTGCCGATGCGCGGCCCTAGCGAGTGTGTTGCGGCATGGCAGTGCCGCGTGCTATACTTGAAATAAAATCGATATGAGCGCATTCACGCAACTCAGTTGGCGTGCGGTGTCTCGCGCGGTTGGGTACTCCTGGTGTAATCTGCCGATGCGCGGCCCTAGCGAGCGTGTTACGGCATGGCAGTGCAGCGTGCTATACTTCAAATAAACTCGATATGAGCGCATTCACACAACTCAGTTGGCGTGTGACGTCTCGCTCGGATGGGTACCACTTGCGTAATATTCCGAAGCACGGCCTTAGCGAGCGTGTTACGGCATGGCAGTGCCGCGTGCTATACATGAAATAAGTTTGATATGCGCGCATCACTCAACTCAGCGTGTGACATCTCGCGCGGATGGGCACCCGTTGCGTAATCTGTCGATGCACTGCTCTAGCGAGCGTGTTACGGCATGGCAGTGCCGCGTGCTATACTTGAAATTCGACATGCGCGAATTCACGCCACTCAGTTGGCATGTGACGTCTCGCGCGGATGGGTACTCCGCATAATCTGCCGTTGCGCGGCCCTAGCGAGCGTGTTACGGCATGGCAGTGCCGCGTGCTATACTTGAAATAAGTTTGATATGCGCGCATTCACGCAACTCGGCGTGTGACATCTCGCGCGGATGGGCGCCCCTTGCGTATGCACGGCTCTAACGAGCGTGAAACCGCATGGCAGTTCCGCGTGCTATACTTGAAATAAACTCGATATGAGCGCATTCACGCAACTCAGTTGGCGTGTGACGTCTCGCGCGGATGGGTACGCCTGGCGTAATCTGCCGATGCGCGGCCCTAGCGAGCATGTTACATGGCAGTGCCGCGTGCTATACTTGAAATAAACTCGATATGAGCGCGTTCACGCAACTCAGTTGGCGTGTGACGTCTCGCGCGGATGGGTACCACTTGCGTAATCTGCCGATGCGCGGCCCTAGCGAGAGTGTTACGGCACGGCAGTGCCGCGTGCTATACTTGAAATAAACTCGATATGAGCGCATTCACGTAACTCAGTTGGCGTGTGACGTCTCGCGCGGATGGGTACTCCTGGCGTAATCTGCCGATGCGCGGCCCTAGCGAGCGTGTTACGGCATGGCAGTGCCGCGTGCTATGCTTGAAATAAACTCGATATGAGCGCATTCACGCAACTCAGTTGGCGTGTGACGTCTCGCGCAGATGGGCACTCCTGGCGTAATCTGCCGTTGCGCAGCCCTAGCGAGCGTGTTACGGCATGGCAGTGCCGCGTGCTATACTTGAAATAAACTCGATATGAGCGCTTTCACGCAACACAGTTGGCCTGCGACGTCTCGCTCGGATGGGTACCCCTTGCGTAATCTGCCTATGCGCTGCCCTAGAAAAGCGTGTAACGGCATGGCAGTGCCGCGTGCTATACTTGAAATAAACTAGAATGAGCGCATTCACGCAACTCAGTTGGCATGTGACGTCTCGCGCGGATGGGTACCCCTTGCGTAATCTGCCGATGCGCGGCCCTAGCGAGCGTGAAACCACATGGCAGTGGCGCGTGCTACACTTGAAATAAACTCAATATGAGCGCATTCACGCAACTCAGTTGGCATGTGACGTCTCGCGCGGATGGGTACTCCTCGCGTAATCTGCCGTTGCGCGGCCCTAGCGAGCGTGTTACGGCATGGCAGTGCCGCGTGCTATACTTGAAATGAACTCGATATGAGCGCATTCACGCAACTCAGTGTGCGTGTGACGTCTCGCGCGGATGGGTACCCCTTGCGTAATCTGCCGATACGTGGCCCAAGCGAGCGTGTTACGGCATGGCAGTGCCGCGTGCTATACTTGAAATAAACTGGATATGAGCGCATTCACGCAACTCAGTTGGCGTGTGACGTCTCGCGCGGATGGGTACCCCTTGCGTAATCTGCCGATGCGCGGCCCTAGCGAGCGTGTTGCAGCATGGCAGTGCCGTGTGCTATACTTGAAATAAAATCGATATGAGCGCATTCACGCAACTCAGTTGGCGTGCGATGTCTCGCGCGGATGGGTACCCCTTCCGTAATCTTCCGATGCACGGCCCTAGCGAGCGTATTACGGCATGGCAGTGCCGCGTGCTATACTTGAAATAAACTAGAATGAGCGCATTCACGCAACTCAGTTGGCATGTGACGTCTCGCGCGGATGGGTACCCCTTGCGTAATCTGCCGATGCGCTGCCCTAGCGAGCGTGTTACGGCATGGCAGTGCCGCGCTATGCTTGAAATAAACTCGATATGAGCGCACTCACGCAACTCAGTTGGCGTGTGACGTCTCGCGCGGATGGGTACCCCTTGCGTAATCTGCCGATGCTCGGCCCTAGCGAGCTTGTTGCGGCATGGCAGTGCCGCGTGCTATACTTGAAATAAGTTCGATATGCGCGCATTCACGCAACTCAGTTGGCGTGCGATGTCTCGCGCGGTTGGCTACTCCTGGCGTAATCTGCCAATGCGCGGCCCTAGCGAGCGTGTTACGGCATGGCAGTGCGGCGTGCTATACTTGAAATAAACTCGATATGAGCGCATTCACGCAACTCAGTTGGCGTGTGACGTCTCGTGCTGATGGGTCCCCCTTGCGTAATCTGCCGATGCACGGCCCTAGCGAGCGTGTTACGGCATGGCAGTGCCGCGTGCTATACTTGAAATAAGTTCGATATGCGCGCATTCACGCAACTCGGCGTGTGACATCTCGCGCGGATGGGCACCCCTTGCGTATGCACGGCTCTAACGAGCGTGAAACGGCATGGCAGTGCCGCGTGCTATACTTGAAATAAACTCGATATGAGCACATTCACGCAACTCGGTTGGCGTGTGACGTCTCGCGCGGATGGGCACCCCTTGCGTAATCTGCCGATGCGCGGCCCTAGCGAGCGTGTTACGGCACGGCAGTGCCGCGTGCTATACTTGAAATAAACTCGATATGAGCGCATTCACGTAACTCAGTTGGCGTGTGACGTCTCGCGCGGATGGGTACTCCTGGCGTAATCTGCCGATGCGCGGCCCTAGCGAGCGTGTTACGGGATGGCAGTGCCGCGTGCTATGCTTAAAATAAACTCGATATGAGCGCATTCACGCAACTCAGTTGGCGTGTGACGTCTCGCGCGGATGGGTACCATTTGCGTATTCTGCCGATGCGCGGCCCTAGCGAGCGTGTTGCGGCACGGCAGTGCCGCGTGCTATACTTGAAATTAACTCGATATGAGCGCAATCACGCAACTCATTTGGCGTGTGACGTCTCGTGCGGATGGGTACTCCTGGCGTAATCTGCCGATGCGCGTCCCTAGCGAGCGTGTTACATGGCAGTGCAGCGTGCTATACTTGAAATAAACTCGATATGAGCGCGTTCACGCAACTCAGTTGGCGTGTGACGTCTCGCGCGGATGGGTACTCCTGGCGTAATCTGCCGATGCGCGGCCCTAGCGAGCGTGTTACGGCATGGCAGTGCCGCGCGCTATGCTTGAAATAAACTCGATATGAGCGCATTCACGCAACTCAGTTGGCGTGTGACGTCTCGCGCGGATGGGTACCCCTTGCGTAATCTGCCGATGCTCGGCCCTAGCGAGCTTGTTGCAGCATGGCAGTGCCGCGTGCTATATTTGAAATAAACTCCATATGACCGCAATCACGCAACTCAGTTGGCGTGCGATGTCTCGCGCGGATGGCTACTCCTGGCGTAATCTAGCAATGCGCGGCCCTAGCGAGCGTGTTACGGCATGGCAGTGCGGCGTGCTATACTTGAAATAAACTCGATATGAGCGCATTCACGCAACTCAGTTGGCGTGTGACGTCTCGCGCGGATGGGTACCCCTTGCGTAATCTGCCGATGCACGGCCCTAGCGAGCGTGTTACGGCATGGCAGTGCCGCGTGCTATACTTGAAATAAGTTCGATATGCGCGCATTCACGCAACTCGGCGTGTGACGTCTCGCGCGGATGGGCACCCCTTGCGTACGCACGGCTCTAACGAGCGTGAAACGGCATGGCAGTGCCGCGTGCTATACTTGAAATAAACTCTATATGAGCACATTCACTCAACTCGGTTGGCGTGTGACGTCTCGCGCGGATGGGCACCCCTTTCGTAATCTGCCGATCCACGGCCCTAGCGAGCGTGTTACGGGATGGCAGTGCAGCGTGCTATACTTGAAATAAATTCAACATGCGCGAATTCACGCAACTCAGTTGGCATGTGACGTCTCGCGCGGATGGGTACTCCTGGCGTAATCTGCCGATGCGCGGCCCTAGCGAGCGTGTTACATGGCAGTGCCGCGTGCTATACTTGAAATAAACTCGATATGAGCTCGTTCACGCAACTCAGTTGGCGTGTGACGTCTCGTGCGGATGGGTACCCCTTGCGTAATCTGCCGATGCGCGGCCCTAGCGAGCATGTTACGGCACGGCAGTGCCGCGGGCTATACTTGAAATAAACTCGATATGAGCGCATTCACGTAACTCAGTTGGCGTGTGACGTCTCGCGCGGATGGGTACTCCTGGCGTAATCTGCCGATGCGCGGCCCTAGCGAGCGTGTTACGGCATGGCAGTGCCGCGTGCTATGCTTGAAATAAACTCGATATGAGCGCATTCACGCAACTCAGTTGGCGTGTGACGTCTCGCGCGGATGGGTACCATTTGCGTAATCTGCCGATGCGCGGCCCTAGCGAGCGTGTTGCGGCAAGGCAGTGCCGCGTTCTATACTTGAAATTAACTCGATATGAGCGCAATCACGCAACTCATTTGGCGTGCGATGTCTCGCGCGGATGGCTACTCCTGGCGTAATCTGCCAATGCGCGGCCCTAGCGAGCGTGTTACGGCATGGCAGTGCAGCGTGCTATACTTGAAATAAACTCGATATGAACGCGTTCACGCAACTCAGTTGGCGTGTGACGTCTCGCGCGGATGGGTACTCCTGGCATAATCTGCCGATGCGTGGCCCTAGCGAGCGTGTTACGGCATGGCAGTGCCGCGTGCTATACTTGAAATAAACTCGATATGAGCGCATTCACTCAACTTAGTTGGCGTGTGACGTCACGCGCAGATGGGTACACCTGGCGTAATCTGCCGTTGCGCGGCCCTAGCGAGCGTGTTACGGCATGGCAGTGCCGCGTGCTATACATGAAATAAGTTTGATATCCGCGCATTCAAGCAACTCGGCGTGTGACATCTCGCGCGGATGGGCGCCCCTTGCGTAATCTGCCGATGCACGGCTCTAGCGAGCGTGTTACGGCATGGCAGTGCCGCGTGCTATACTTGAAATAAACTCGATATGAGCGCATTCACGCAACTCAGTTGGCATGTGACGTCTCGCGCGGATGGGTACCCCTTGCGTAATCTGCCGATGTGCGGCCCTAGCGAGCGTGTTACAGCATGGCAGTGCCGCGCGCTATACTTGAAATAAACTCGATATGAGCACATTCACGCAACTCAGTTGGCGTGTGACGTCTAGCGCGGATGGGTACTTCTTGCGTAATCTGCCGATGCGCGGCCCAAGCGAGCGTGTTACGGCATGGCAGTGCCGTGTGCCATACTTGAAATAAACTTGATATGAGCGCATTCACGCAACTCGGTTGGCGTGTGACGTCTTGCGCGGATGGGTACTCCTTGCGTAATCTGCCGATGCGCGGCCCTAGCGAGCGTGAAACGGCATGGCAGTACCGCTTGCTATACTTGAAATAAACTCGATATGAGCACATTCACGCAACTCAGTTGGCGTGTGATGTCTCGCGCGGATGGGTACCCCTTGCGTAATCTGCCGATGCGCGGCAATAACGATCGTGTTACGGCATTGCAGTGCGGCGTGCTATACTTGAAATAAACTCGATATGAGCGCATTCACGCAAATCAGTTGGCGTGTGACGTCTCGCGCGGATGGGTACCCCTTGCGTAATCTGCCGATGCACGGCCCTAGCGAGCGTGTTACGGCATGGCAGGGCCGCGTGCTATACTTGAAATAAGTTTGATATGCGCGCATTCACGCAACTCGGCGTGTGACATCTCGCGCGGATGGGCACCCCTTGCGTATGCACGGCTCTAGCGAGCGTGAAACGGCATGGCAGTGCCACGTGCTATACTTGAAATAAACTCGATATGAGCACATTCACGCAACTCGGTTGGCGTATGACGTCTCGCGCGGATGGGCACCCCTTTCGTAATCTGCCGATCCACGGCCCTAGCGAGCGTGTTAGGGCATGGCAGTGCCGCGTGCTATACTTGAAATAAACTCGAATGAGTGCATTCACGCAACTCAGTTGGCATGTGACGTCTCGCGCGGATGGGTACTCCTAGCGTAATCTGCCGTTGCGCGGCCCTAGCGAGCGTGTTACGGCATGGCAGGGCCGCGTGCTATACTTGAAATAAGTTTGATATGCGCGCATTCACGCAACTCGGCGTGTGACATCTCGCGCGGATGGGCACCCCTTGCGTATGCACGGCTCTAGCGAGCGTGAAACGGCATGGCAGTGCCACGTGCTATACTTGAAATAAACTCGATATGAGCACATTCACGCAACTCGGTTGGCGTGTGACATCTCGCGCGGATGGGTACCCCCTCCGTAATCTGCCGATGCAGGGCCCTAGCGAGCGTTTTACGGCATGGCAGTGCCGCGTGCTATACTTGAAATAAACTCGAATGAGTGCATTCACGCAACTCAGTTGGCATGTGACGTCTCGCGCGGATGGGTACTCCTAGCGTAATCTGCCGTTGCGCGGCCCTAGCGAGCGTGTTACGGCATGGCAGTGCCGCGTGCTATACTTGAAATAAACTCGATATGAGCGCAGTCACGCAAGTCAGTGTGCGTGTGACGTCTCGCGCGGATGGGTACTCCTTGCGTAATCTGCCGATGCGCGGCCCAAGCGAGCGTGTTACGGCATGGCAGTGCCGCGTGCTATACTTGAAATAAACTGGATATGAGCGCAATCACGCAACTCAGTTGGCGTGCGATGTCTCGCGCGGATGGCTACTCCTGGCGTAATCTGCCGATGCACGGCCCTAGCGAGCGTATTACGGCATGGCAGTGCCGCGTGCTATACTTGAAATAAACTCGATATGAGCGCATTCACGCAACTCAGTTGGCGTGTGACGTCTCGCGCGGATGGGTACCCCTTGCGTAATCTGCCGATGCGTGGCCCTAGCGAGCGCGTTACGGCATGGCAGTGCCGCTTGCTATACTTGAAATAAACTCAATATGTGCGCATTCACGCAACTCAGTTATCGTGTGACGTCTCGCGCAGATGGGTACTCCTGGCGTATTCTGCAGATGCGCGGCCCCAGCGAGCGTGTTACGGCATGGCATTGCCGCGTGCTATACTTGAAATAAACTCGATATGAGCGCATTCACGCCACTCAGTTGGCGTGTGACGTCTCGCGCGGATGGGTACCCCTTGCGTAATCTGCCGATGCGCGGCCCTAGCGAGCGTGTTACGGCATGGCAGTGCCGCTTGCTATACTTGAAAAAAACTCAATATGAGCGCATTCACGCAACTCAGTAGGCGTGTGACGTCTCGCGCGGATGGGTACCCCTTCCGTAATCTGCCGATGCACGGCCCTAGCGAGCGTATTACGGCATGGCAGTGCCGCGTGCTATACTTGTAATAGGTTCGATATGCGCGCATTCACGCAACTCAGTTGGCGTGTGACGTCTCGCGCGGATGGGTACTCCTGGCGTATTCTGCTGAAGCGCGGCCCCAGCGAACGTGTTACGGCATGGCAGTGCCGCGTGCTATACTTGAAATAAACTCAATATGAGCGCATTCACGCAATTCAGTTTGCGTGTGACGTCTCGCGCGGATGGGTACCCCTTGCGTAATCTGTCGATGCGCGGCCCTAGCGAGCGTATTACGGCATGGCAGTGCCGCGTGCTATACTTGTAATAGGTTCGATATGCGCGCATTCACGCAACTCAGTTGGCGTGTGACGTCTCGCGCGGATGGGTACTCCTGGCGTATTCTGCTATTGCGCGGCCCCAGCGAGCGTCTAACGGCATGGCAGTGCCGCGTGCTATACTTGAAATAAACTCAATATGAGCGCATTCACGCAATTCAGTTTGCGTGTGACGTCTCGCGCGGATGGGTACCCCTTGCGTAATCTGTCGATGCGCGGCCCTAGCGAGCGTATTACGGCATGGCAGTGCCGCGTGCTATACTTGTAATAGGTTCGATATGCGCGCATTCACGCAACTCAGTTGGCGTGTGACGTCTTGCGCGGATGGGTACCCCTTGCGTAATCTGCCGGTGCGCGGCCCTAGCGAGCGTGTTACGGCATGGAAGTGCCGCGTGCTATACTTGAAATTCGACATGCGCGAATTCACGCAACTCAGTTGGCGTGTGACGTCTTGCGCGGATGGGTACCCCTTGCGTAATCTGCCGATGCGCGGCCCTAGCGAGCGTGAAACGGCATGGCAGTACCGCGTGCTATACTTGAAATAAACTCGATATGAGCACATTCACGGAACTCAGTTGGCGTGTGACGTCTCGCGCGGATGGGTACCCCTTGCGTAATCTGCCGATGCGCGGCCCTAGCGAGCGTGTTACGGCATGGCAGTGCCGCGTGCTATACTTGAAATAAACTCGATATGAGCGCATTCACGCAACTCAGTTCGCGTGTGACCTCTCGCGCAGATGGGTACTCCTGTCGTAATCTGCCGTTGCGCGGCCCTAGCGAGCGTGTTACGGCATGGCAGTGCCGCGTGCTATACTTGAAATAAACTCGATATGAGCGCTTTCACGCAACACAGTTGGCATGCGACGTCTCGCGCGGATGGGTACCCCTTGCGTAATCTGCCGATGCGCAGCCCTAGAAAAGCGTGTAACGGCATGGAAGTGCCGCGTGCTATACTTGAAATTCGACATGCGCGAATTCACGCAACTCAGTAGGCGTGTGACGTCTCGCGCGGATGGGTACCCCTTCCGTAATCTGCCGATGCACGGCCCTAGCGAGCGTATTACGGCATGGCAGTGCCGCGTGCTATACTTGTAATGGGTTCGATATGCGCGCATTCACGCCACTCAGTTGGCGTGTGACGTCTCGCGCGGATGGGTACTCCTGGCGTATTCTGCTGATGCGCGGCCCCAGCGAGCGTGTTACGGCATGGAAGTGCCGCGTGCTATACTTAAAATTCGACATGCGCGAATTCACGCAACTCAGTAGGCGTGTGACGTCTCGCGCGGATGGGTACCCCTTCCGTAATCTGCCGATGCGCGGCCCTAGCGAGCGTGTTACGGCATGGCAGTGCAGCTTGCTATACTTGAAATAAACTCAATATGAGCGCATTCACGCAACTCAGTTGGCGTGTGACGTCTCGCGCGGATGGGTACTCCTGGCGTATTCTGCTGATGCGCGGCCCCAGCGAGCGTGTTACGGCATGGCAGTGCCGCGTGCTATACTTGAAATAAACTCGATATGAGCGCATTCACGCAACTCAGTTGGCGTGTGACGTCTCGCGCGGATGGGTACCCCTTGCGTAATCTGTCGATGCGCGGCCCTAGCGAGCGTATTACGGCATGGCAGTGCCGCGTGCTATACTTGTAATAGGTTCGATATGCGCGCATTCACGCAACTCAGTTGGCGTGTGACGTCTCGCGCGGATGGGTACTCCTGGCGTATTCTGCCGATGCGCGGCCCCAGCGAGCGTGTTACGGCATGGCAGTGCCGCGTGCTATACTTGAAATAAACTCAATATGAGCGCATTCATGCAACTCAGTAGGCGTGTGACGTCTCGCGCAGATGGGTACTCCTGGCGTAATCTGCCGATGCGCGGATCTAGCGAGCGTTACGGCATGGCAGTGCCACCTGCTATACTTGAAATAAACTCGATATGAGCGCATTCACGCAACTCAGTTGGCGTGTGACGTCTCGCGCGGATGGGTACCCCTTGCGTAATCTGCCGATGCGCAGCCCTAGCGAGCGTGTTACGGCATGGCAGTGCCGCTTGCTATCCTTGAAATAAACTCAATATGAGCGCATTCACGCAACTCAGTTGGCGTGTGACGTCGAGCGCGGATGGGTACCCCTTGCGTAATCTGCCGATGCGCGGCCCTAGCGAGCGTGTTACGGCATGGAAGTGCCGCGTGCTATACTTAAAATTCGACATGCGCGAATTCACGCAACTCAGTAGGCGTGTGACGTCTCGCGCGGATGGGTACCCCTTCCGTAATCTGCCGATGCGCGGCCCTAGCGAGCGTGTTACGGCATGGCAGTGCCGCTTGCTATACTTGAAATAAACTCAATATGAGCGCATTCACGCAACTCAGTTGGCGTGTGACGTCTCGCGCGGATGGGTACCCCTTGCGTAATCTGTCGATGCGCGGCCCTAGCGAGCGTATTACGGCATGGCAGTGCCGCGTGCTATACTTGTAATAGGTTCGATATGCGCGCATTCACGCAACTCAGTTGGCGTGTGACGTCTCGCGCGGATGGGTACTCCTGGCGTATTCTGCCGATGCGCGGCCCCAGCGAGCGTGTTACGGCATGGCAGTGCCGCGTGCTATACTTGAAATAAACTCAATATGAGCGCATTCATGCAACTCAGTAGGCGTGTGACGTCTCGCGCAGATGGGTACTCCTGGCGTAATCTGCCGATGCGCGGATCTAGCGAGCGTTACGGCATGGCAGTGCCACCTGCTATACTTGAAATAAACTCGATATGAGCGCATTCACGCAACTCAGTGTGCGTGCGACGTCTCGCGCGGATGGGCACTCCTTGCGTAATCTGCCGATGCGCGGCCCAAGCGAGTGTGTTACGGCATGGCAGTGCCGCGTGCTATACTTGAAATAAACTGGATATGAGCGCAATCACGCAACTCAGTTGGCGTGCGATGTCTCGCGGGGATGGCTACTCCTGGCGTAATCTGCCGATGCACGGCCCTAGCGAGCGTATTACGGCATGGCAGTGCCGCGTGCTATACTTGAAATAAACTCGAATGAGTGCATTCACGCAACTCAGTTGGTATGTGACGTCTCGCGCGGATGGGTACTCCTAGCGTAATCTGCTGATGCGCGGCCCCAGCGAGCGTGTTACGGCATGGCAGTGCCGCGTGCTATACTTGAAATAAACTCGATATGAGCGCATTCACGCAACTCAGTTGGCGTGTGACGTCTCGCGCGGATGGGTACCCCTTGCGTAATCTGTCGATGCGCGGCCCTAGCGAGCGTATTACGGCATGGCAGTGCCGCGTGCTATACTTGTAATAGGTTCGATATGCGCGCATTCACGCAACTCAGTTGGCGTGTGACGTCTCGCGCGGATGGGTACTCCTGGCGTATTCTGCCGATGCGCGGCCCCAGCGAGCGTGTTACGGCATGGCAGTGCCGCGTGCTATACTTGAAATAAACTCAATATGAGCGCATTCATGCAACTCAGTAGGCGTGTGACGTCTCGCGCAGATGGGTACTCCTGGCGTAATCTGCCGATGCGCGGATCTAGCGAGCGTTACGGCATGGCAGTGCCACCTGCTATACTTGAAATAAACTCGATATGAGCGCATTCACGCAACTCAGTTGGCGTGTGACGTCTCGCGCGGATGGGTACCCCTTGCGTAATCTGCCGATGCGCAGCCCTAGCGAGCGTGTTACGGCATGGCAGTGCCGCTTGCTATCCTTGAAATAAACTCAATATGAGCGCATTCACGCAACTCAGTTGGCGTGTGACGTCGAGCGCGGATGGGTACCCCTTGCGTAATCTGCCGATGCGCGGCCCTAGCGAGCGTGTTACGGCATGGAAGTGCCGCGTGCTATACTTAAAATTCGACATGCGAGAATTCACGCAACTCAGTAGGCGTGTGACGTCTCGCGCGGATGGGTACCCCTTCCGTAATCTGCCGATGCGCGGCCCTAGCGAGCGTGTTACGGCATGGCAGTGCCGCTTGCTATACTTGAAATAAACTCAATATGAGCGCATTCACGCAACTCAGTTGGCGTGTGACGTCTCGCGCGGATGGGTACCCCTTGCGTAATCTGTCGATGCGCGGCCCTAGCGAGCGTATTACGGCATGGCAGTGCCGCGTGCTATACTTGTAATAGGTTCGATATGCGCGCATTCACGCAACTCAGTTGGCGTGTGACGTCTCGCGCGGATGGGTACTCCTGGCGTATTCTGCCGATGCGCGGCCCCAGCGAGCGTGTTACGGCATGGCAGTGCCGCGTGCTATACTTGAAATAAACTCAATATGAGCGCATTCATGCAACTCAGTAGGCGTGTGACGTCTCGCGCAGATGGGTTCTCCTGGCGTAATCTGCCGATGCGCGGATCTAGCGAGCGTTACGGCATGGCAGTGCCACCTGCTTTACTTGAAATAAACTCGATATGAGCGCATTCACGCAACTCAGTGTGCGTGCGACGTCTCGCGCGGATGGGCACTCCTTGCGTAATCTGCCGATGCGCGGCCCAAGCGAGTGTGTTACGGCATGGCAGTGCCGCGTGCTATACTTGAAATAAACTGGATATGAGCGCAATCACGCAACTCAGTTGGCGTGCGATGTCTCGCGGGGATGGCTACTCCTGGCGTAATCTGCCGATGCACGGCCCTAGCGAGCGTATTACGGCATGGCAGTGCCGCGTGCTATACTTGAAATAAACTCGAATGAGTGCATTCACGCAACTCAGTTGGTATGTGACGTCTCGCGCGGATGGGTACTCCTAGCGTAATCTGCTGATGCGCGGCCCCAGCGAGCGTGTTACGGCATGGCAGTGCCGCGTGCTATACTTGAAATAAACTCGATATGAGCGCATTCACGCAACTCAGTTGGCGTGTGACGTCTCGCGCGGATGGGTACTCCTGGCGTATTCTGCTGATGCGCGGCCCCAGCGAGCCTGTTACGTCATGGCAGTGCCGCTTGCTATACTTGAAATAAACTTAATATGAGCGCATTCACGCAACTCAGTAGGCGTGTGACGTATCGCGCGGATGGGTACCCCTTCCGTAATCTGCCGATGCACGGCCCTAGCGAGCGTATTACGGCATGGCAGTGCCGCGTGCTATACTTGTAATAGGTTCGATATGCGCGCATTCACGCAACTCAGTTGGCGTGTGACGTCTCGCGTGGATGGGTACTCCTGGCGTATTCTGCTGATGCGCGGCCCCAGCGAGCGTGTCACGGCATGGCAGTGCCGCGTGCTATACTTGAAATAAACTCGATGTGAGCGCATTCACGCAACTCAGTTTTCGTGCGACATCTAGCGCGGATGGGTACCCCTTGCGTAATCTGCCGAAGCGCGGCCCTAGCGAGCGTGTTACGGCATGGAAGTGCCGCGTGCTCTGCTTGAAATTCGACATGCGCGAATTCACGCAACTCAGTAGGCGTGTGACGTCTCGCGCGGATTGGTTCCCCTTCCGTAATCTGCCGATGCACGGCCCTAGCGAGCGTATTACGGCATGGCAGTGCCGCGTGCTATACTTGTAATAGGTTCGATATGCGCGCATACACGCAACTCAGTTGGCGTGTGACGTCTCGCGCGGAAGGGTACTCCTGGCGTATTCTGCTGATGCGCGGCCCCAGCGAGCGTGTTACGGCATGGCAGTGCCGCGTGCTATACTTGAAATAAACTCGATATGAGCGCATTCACGCAACTCAGTTGGCGTGGGACGTCTCGCGCGGATGGGTACTCCTGGCGTATTCTGCCGATGCACGGCCCCAGCCAGCCTGTTACGGCATGGCAGTGCCGCGTGCTATACTTGAAATAGGTTCGATATGCGCGCATTCACGCACTCAGTTGGCGTGTGACGTCTCGCGCGGATGGGTACTCCTGGCGTAATCTGCCGATGCGCGGCCCCAGCGAGCGTGTTACAGCATGGCAGTGCCGCATGCTATACTTGAAATAAACTCGATATGAGCGCATTCACGCAACTCAGTTGGCGTGGGACGTCTCGCGCGGATGGGTACCCCTGCCGTAATCTGCCTATGCACGGCCCTAGCGAGCGTATTACGGCATGGCAGTGCCGCGTGCTATACTTGTAATAGGTTCGATATGCGCGCATGCACGCAACTCAGTTGGCGTGTGACGTCTCGCGCGGATGGGTACTCCTGGCGTAATCTGCCGATGCGCGGATCTAGCGAGCGTTACGGCATGGCAGTGCCACCTGCTATACTTGAAATAAACTCGATATGAGCGCATTCACGCAACTCAGTGTGCGTGTGACGTCTCGCGCGGATGGGTACTCCTTGCGTAATCTGCCGATGCGCGGCCCAAGCGAGTGTGTTACGGCATGGCAGTGCCGCGTGCTATACTTGAAATAAACTGGATATGAGCGCAATCACGCAACTCAGTTGGCGTGCGATGTCTCGCGCGGATGGCTACTCCTGGCGTAATCTGCCGATGCACGGCCCTAGCGAGCGTATTACGGCATGGCAGTGCCGCGTGCTATACTTGTAATAGGTTCGATATGCGCGCATTCACGCAACTCAGTTGGCGTGTGACGTCTCGCGTGGATGGGTACTCCTGGCGTATTCTGCTGATGCGCGGCCCCAGCGAGCGTGTTACGGCATGGCAGTGCCGCGTGCTAAACTTGAAATAAACTCGATGTGAGCGCATTCACGCAACTCAGTTGGCGTGCGACGTCTAGCGCGGATGGGTACCCCTTGCGTAATCTGCCGAAGCGCGGCCCTAGCGAGCGTGTTACGGCATGGAAGTGCCGCGTGCTATACTTGAAATTCGACATGCGCGAATTCACGCAACTCAGTAGGCGTGTGACGTCTCGCGCGGATGGGTACCCCTTCCGTAATCTGCCGATGCACGGCCCTAGCGAGCGTATTACGGCATGGCAGTGCCGCGTGCTATACTTGTAATAGGTTCGATATGCGCGCATTCACGCAACTCAGTTGGCGTGCGATGTCTCGCGCGGATGGCTACTCCTGGCGTAATCTGCCGATGCACGGCCCTAGCGAGCGTATTACGGCATGGCAGTGCCGCGTGCTTTACTTGAAATAAACTCGAATGAGTGCATTCACGCAACTCAGTTGGTATGTGACGTCTCGCGCCGATGGGTACTCCTAGCGTAATCTGCCGTTGCGCGGCCCTAGCGAGCGTGTTACGGCATGGCAGTGCCGCGTGCTATACTTGAAATAAACTCGATATGAGCGCATTCACGCAACTCAGTTGGCGTGTGACGTCTCGCGCGGATGGGTACTCCTGGCGTATTCTGCTGATGCGCGGCCCCAGCGAGCCTGTTACGTCATGGCAGTGCCGCTTGCTATACTTGAAATAAACTTAATATGAGCGCATTCACGCAACTCAGTAGGCGTGTGACGTCTCGCGCGGATGGGTACCCCTTCCGTAATCTGCCGATGCACGGCCCTAGCGAGCGTATTACGGCATGGCAGTGCCGCGTGCTATACTTGTAATAGGTTCGATATGCGCGCATTCACGCAACTCAGTTGGCGTGCGATGTCTCGCGCGGATGGCTACTCCTGGCGTAATCTGCCGATGCGCGGCCCTAGCGAGCGTATTACGGCATGGCAGTGCCGCGTGCTTTACTTGAAATAAACTCGAATGAGTGCATTCACGCAACTCAGTTGGTATGTGACGTCTCGCGCGGATGGGTACTCCTAGCGTAATCTGCTGATGCGCGGCCCCAGCGAGCGTGTTACGGCATGGCAGTGCCGCGTGCTATACTTGAAATAAACTCGATATGAGGGCATTCACGCAACTCAGTTGGCGTGTGACGTCTCGCGCGGATGGGTACTCCTGGCGTATTCTGCTGATGCGCGGCCCCAGCGAGCCTGTTACGTCATGGCAGTGCCGCTTGCTATACTTGAAATAAACTTAATATGAGCGCATTCACGCAACTCTGTAGGCGTGTGACGTATCGCGCGGATGGGTACCCCTTCCGTAATCTGCCGATGCACGGCCCTAGCGAGCGTATTACGGCATGGCAGTGCCGCGTGCTATACTTGTAATAGGTTCGATATGCGCGCATTCACGCAACTCAGTTGGCGTGTGACGTCTCGCGTGGATGGGTACTCCTGGCGTATTCTGCTGATGCGCGGCCCCAGCGAGCGTGTCACGGCATGGCAGTGCCGCGTGCTATACTTGAAATAAACTCGATGTGAGCGCATTCACGCAACTCAGTTTTCGTGCGACATCTAGCGCGGATGGGTACCCCTTGCGTAATCTGCCGAAGCGCGGCCCTAGCGAGCGTGTTACGGCATGGAAGTGCCGCGTGCTCTGCTTGAAATTCGACATGCGCGAATTCACGCAACTCAGTAGGCGTGTGACGTCTCGCGCGGATTGGTTCCCCTTCCGTAATCTGCCGATGCACGGCCCTAGCGAGCGTATTACGGCATGGCAGTGCCGCGTGCTATACTTGTAATAGGTTCGATATGCGCGCATTCACGCAACTCAGTTGGCGTGTGACGTCTCGCGCGGAAGGGTACTCCTGGCGTATTCTGCTGATGCGCGGCCCCAGCGAGCGTGTTACGGCATGGCAGTGCCGCGTGCTATACTTGAAATAAACTCGATATGAGCGCATTCACGCAACTCAGTTGGCGTGGGACGTCTCGCGCGGATGGGTACTCCTGGCGTATTCTGCCGATGCACGGCCCCAGCCAGCCTGTTACGGCATGGCAGTGCCGCGTGCTATACTTGAAATAGGTTCGATATGCGCGCATTCACGCACTCAGTTGGCGTGTGACGTCTCGCGCGGATGGGTACTCCTGGCGTAATCTGCCGATGCGCGGCCCCAGCGAGCGTGTTACAGCATGGCAGTGCCGCATGCTATACTTGAAATAAACTCGATATGAGCGCATTCACGCAACTCAGTTGGCGTGGGACGTCTCGCGCGGATGGGTACCCCTGCCGTAATCTGCCTATGCACGGCCCTAGCGAGCGTATTACGGCATGGCAGTGCCGCGTGCTATACTTGTAATAGGTTCGATATGCGCGCATGCACGCAACTCAGTTGGCGTGTGACGTCTCGCGCGGATGGGTACTCCTGGCGTAATCTGCCGATGCGCGGATCTAGCGAGCGTTACGGCATGCAGTGCCCCCTGCTATACTTGAAATAAACTTGATATGAGCGCATTCGCGCAACTCAGTTGGCGTGTGACGTCTCGCGCGGATGGGTACCCCTTGCGTTATCTGCCGATGCGCGGCCCTAGCGAGCGTGTTACGGCATGGCAGTGCCGTGTGCTATACTTCAAATAAACTCAATATGAGCGCATTCACGCAACTCAGATGGCGTGTGACGTCTCGCGCAGATGGGTACTCCTGGCGTAATCTGCCGATGCGCGGATCTAGCGAGCGTTACGGCATGGCAGTGCCACCTGCTATACTTGAAATAAACTCGATATGAGCGCATTCACGCAACTCAGTGTGCGTGTGACGTCTCGCGCGGATGGGTACTCCTTGCGTAATCTGCCGATGCGCGGCCCAAGCGAGTGTGTTACGGCATGGCAGTGCCGCGTGCTATACTTGAAATAAACTGGATATGAGCGCAATCACGCAACTCAGTTGGCGTGCGATGTCTCGCGCGGATGGCTACTCCTGGCGTAATCTGCCGATGCACGGCCCTAGCGAGCGTATTACGGCATGGCAGTGCCGCGTGCTATACTTGTAATAGGTTCGATATGCGCGCATTCACGCAACTCAGTTGGCGTGTGACGTCTCGCGTGGATGGGTACTCCTGGCGTATTCTGCTGATGCGCGGCCCCAGCGAGCGTGTTACGGCATGGCAGTGCCGCGTGCTAAACTTGAAATAAACTCGATGTGAGCGCATTCACGCAACTCAGTTGGCGTGCGACGTCTAGCGCGGATGGGTACCCCTTGCGTAATCTGCCGAAGCGCGGCCCTAGCGAGCGTGTTACGGCATGGAAGTGCCGCGTGCTATACTTGAAATTCGACATGCGCGAATTCACGCAACTCAGTAGGCGTGTGACGTCTCGCGCGGATGGGTACCCCTTCCGTAATCTGCCGATGCACGGCCCTAGCGAGCGTATTACGGCATGGCAGTGCCGCGTGCTATACTTGTAATAGGTTCGATATGCGCGCATTCACGCAACTCAGTTGGCGTGCGATGTCTCGCGCGGATGGCTACTCCTGGCGTAATCTGCCGATGCACGGCCCTAGCGAGCGTATTACGGCATGGCAGTGCCGCGTGCTTTACTTGAAATAAACTCGAATGAGTGCATTCACGCAACTCAGTTGGTATGTGACGTCTCGCGCCGATGGGTACTCCTAGCGTAATCTGCCGTTGCGCGGCCCTAGCGAGCGTGTTACGGCATGGCAGTGCCGCGTGCTATACTTGAAATAAACTCGATATGCGCGAATTCACGCAACTCAGTTGGCGTGTGACGTCTTGCGCGAATGGGTACTCCTGGCGTAATCTGCTGATGCGCGGCCCCAGCGAGCGTGTTACGGCATGGCAGTGCCGCGTGCTATACTTGAAATAAACTCGATATGAGCGCATTCACGCAACTCAGTTGGCGTGTGACGTCTCGCGCGGATGGGTACTCCTGGCGTATTCTGCTGATGCGCGGCCCCAGCGAGCGTGTTACGGCATGGCAGTGCCGCTTGCTATACTTGAAATAAACTCAATATGAGCGCATTCACGCAACTCAGTAGGCGTGTGACGTCTCGCGCGGATGGGTACCCCTTCCGTAATCTGCCGATGCACGGCCCTAGCGAGCGTATTACGGCATGGCAGTGCCGCGTGCTATACTTGTAATAGGTTCGATATGCGCGCATTCACGCACCTCAGTTGGCGTGTGACGTCTCGCGTGGATGGGTACTCCTGGCGTATTCTGCTGATGCGCGGCCCCAGCGAGCGTGTTACGGCATGGCAGTGCCGCGTGCTATACTTGAAATAAACTCGATATGAGCGCATTCACGCAACTCAGTTGGCGTGCGACGTCTAGCGCGGATGGGTACCCCTTGCGTAATCTGCCGAAGCGCGACCCTAGCGAGCGTGTTACTGCATGGCAGTGCCGCGTGCTATACTTGAAATTCGACATGCGCGAATTCACGCAACTCAGTAGGCGTGTGACGTCTCGCGCGGATGGGTACCCCTTCCGTAATCTGCCGATGCACGGCCCTAGCGAGCGTATTACGGCATGACAGTGCCGCGTGCTATACTTGCAATAGGTTCGATATGAGCGCATTCACGCAACTCAGTGTGCGTGTGACGTCTCGCGCGGATGGGTACCCCTTCCGTAATCTGCCGATGCACGGCCCTAGCGAGCGTATTACGGCATGGCAGTGCCGCGTGCTATACTTGAAATAAACTCGATATGAGCGCATTCACGCAACTCAGTTGGCGTGGGACGTCTCGCGCGGATCGGTACTCCTGGCGTATTCTGCTGATGCGCCGTGTGTCTCGTCGTAACACCACACTACTTTCATTTCGTGATATTAGTCATGCTCTCGAGTACACTAAAAAGTGAAACATGGGACTAAACATCAAAAACTGCAAGTACAAGCGTGTGTGTCGTCGTAACACCTCACCACTTCCATATCGTGATATTAATCATGCTCTCGAATACACGAACAAGTGAAACATGGACCTAAACATCAAAAACTGCAAGTACATGCGTATTTTTCGTCGTAACACCACACTACTTTATATCGTGATATTATTCATGCTCTCGAGAACACTAACAAGTGAAACAAGGAACTAAACATCAAAAGCTGCAAGTACATGCGTGTGTCTCGTCGGAACACCACACTACTTTCATATCGTGATATTAGTCATGATTTAAGTACACTAACAAGTGAAACACGGAACTAAACATCAAAAGCTGCAAGTACATGCGTGTGTCTCGTCGGAACACCACACTACTTTCATATCGTTATATTATTCATGCTTTAAGTACACTAACAAGTGAAACATGGAACTAAACATCAAAAACTGCAAGTACATGCTTGTGTCTCGTTGTAACACCACACTACTTTCATATCGTGCTATTAATCATGCTCTCGAGTACACTAACAAGTGAAACATGGAACTAAACATCAAAAACTGCAAGTACATGCGTGTGTCTCGTAGTAACACCACACTACTTTCATATCGTGAATTTAATCATGCTCTCGAGTACACTAACAAGAGAAACATAGACTTAAACATCAAAAACTGCATGTACATGCGTGTGTCTCGTCGTAACACCACACTACTTTCATATCGTGAATTTAATCATGCTCTCGAGTACACTAACAAGTGAAACATAGAACTATACATCAAAAACTGCAAGTACATGTGTGTGTCTCGTCGTAACACCACACTACTTTCATATATTGATATTAATCATGCTCTCGAGTACACTAAGAAGTGAAACGTGGAACTAAACATCAAAAACTTCAAGTACTTGCGTGTGTCTCGTCGTAACACCACACTACTTTCATATCGTGATATTAATCATGCTCTCGAGTACACTAACAAGTGAAACATGGAACTAAAAATCAAAAACTGCAAGTACAAGCGTGTGTGTCGTCGTAACACCACACTACTTTCATATCGTGATATTAATCATGCTCTCGAGTACACTAACAAGTGAAACATGGAACTAAACATCAAAAGCTGCAAGTACATGCGTGTGTCTCGTCGGAACACCACACTACTTTCATATCGTGATATTAATAATGCTTTAAGTACACTAACAAGTGAAACATGAAACTAAACATCAAAAACTGCAAGTACATGCTTGTGTCTCGTTGTAACACCACACTACTTTCATATCGTGCTATTAATCATGCTCTCGAGTACACTAACAAGTGAAACATGGAACTAAACATCAAAAACTGCAAGTACACGCGTGTGTCTCGTCGTAACACCACACTACTTTCTTATCGTGATATTAATCATGCTCTCGAGTACACTAACAAGAGAAACATGAAACTAAACATCAAAAAGTGCAAGTACATGCGTGTGTCTCGTCGTAACACCACACTACTTTCATATTGTGATATTAATCATGCTTTGAGTACACTAACAAGTGAAACATGAAAGTAAACATAAAAAAAGGAAGTACATGCGCGTGTCTCGTCGTAACACCACACTACTTTTATATCGTGATATTAATCATGCTCTCGAGTACAGTCACAAGTGAAACATGGAAGTAAACATCAAAAACTGCAACTACATGCGTGTGTCTCGTCGTAACACTACACTACTTTCATAACGTGATATTAATCATGCTCTCGAGGACACTAACAAGTGAAACATGGAACTAAACATAAAAAACTGTAAGTACAAGCGTGTGTGTCGTCGTAACACCACACTACTTTCATATCGTGATATTATTCATGCTCTCAAGTACACTAACAAGTGTAACATGGAACTAAACATCAAAAACTGTAAGTACAAGCGTGTGTGTCGTCGTAACACCACACTACTTTCATATCGTGGTATTAATCATGCTCTCGAGTACACTAACAAGTGAAACATGGAACTAAACATCAAAAGCTGCAAGTAGATGCGTGTGTCTCGTCGGAACACCACACTACTTTCATATCGTGATATTAATCATGATTTAAGTACACTAACAAGTGAAACATGGAACTAAACATCAAAAGCTGCAAGTACATGCGTGTGTCTCGTCGGAACACCACACTACTTTCATATCGTGATATTAATCATGATTTAAGTACACTAACAAGTGAAACATGGAACTAAACATCAAAAACTGCATGTACATGCGTGTGTCTCATCGTATTACCACACTACTTTCATATCGTGATATTAATCATGCTCTCGAGTACACTAACAAGTGAAACATCAAAAACTGCAAGTACATGCGTGTTTCTCGTCGTAACACCACACTACTTATATATCGTGATATTAATCATGCTCTCGAGAACAATAACAAGTGAAACATGGAACTAAACATCAAAAACTGCAAGTACATGCGGGTGTCTCGTCGTAACACCACACAACTTTCATATAGTTTTATTATTCATGCTCTCGTGTACACTAACAAATGAAACATGTAACTAAACACCAAAAACTGAAAGTACATGCATGTTTCTCGCCGTATTACCACGCTACTTTCATATCGTGATATTAATCATGCTCTCGAGTACACTAACAAGAGAAACATGGACTTAAACATCAAAAACTGCATGTACATGCGTGTGTCTCGTCGTAACACCACACTACTTTCATATCGTGAATTTAATCATGCTCTCGAGTACACTAACAAGTGAAACATGGAACTAAACATCAAAAACTGCAAGTACATGCTTGTGTCTCGTTGTAACACCACACTACTTTCATATCGTGCTATTAATCATGCTCTCGAGTACACTAACAAGTGAAACATGGAACTAAACATCAAAAACTGCAAGTACATGCGTGTGTCTCGTAGTAACACCACACTACTTTCATATCGTGAATTTAATCATGCTCTCGAGTACACTAACAAGAGAAACATGGACTTAAACATCAAAAACTGCATGTACATGCGTGTGTCTCGTCGTAACACCACACTACTTTCATATCGTGAATTTAATCATGCTCTCGAGTACACTAACAAGTGAAACATAGAACTATACATCAAAAACTGCAAGTACATGTGTGTGTCTCGTCGTAACACCACACTACTTTCATATATTGATATTAATCATGCTCTCGAGTACACTAAGAAGTGAAACGTGGAACTAAACATCAAAAACTTCAAGTACTTGCGTGTGTCTCGTCGTAACACCACACTACTTTCATATCGTGATATTAATCATGCTCTCGAGTACACTAACAAGTGAAACATGGAACTAAAAATCAAAAACTGCAAGTACAAGCGTGTGTGTCGTCGTAACACCACACTACTTTCATATCGTGATATTAATCATGCTCGCGAGTACACTAACAAGTGAAACATGGAACTAAACATCAAAAGCTGCAAGTACATGCGTGTGTCTCGTCGGAACACCACACTACTTTCATATCGTGATATTAATAATGCTTTAAGTACACTAACAAGTGAAACATGAAACTAAACATCAAAAACTGCAAGTACATGCTTGTGTCTCGTTGTAACACCACACTACTTTCATATCGTGCTATTAATCATGCTCTCGAGTACACTAACAAGTGAAACATGGAACTAAACATCAAAAACTGCAAGTACACGCGTGTGTCTCGTCGTAACACCACACTACTTTCTTATCGTGATATTAATCATGCTCTCGAGTACACTAACAAGAGAAACATGAAACTAAACATCAAAAAGTGCAAGTACATGCGTGTGTCTCGTCGTAACACCACACTACTTTCATATTGTGATATTAATCATGCTTTGAGTACACTAACAAGTGAAACATGAAAGTAAACATAAAAAAAGGAAGTACATGCGCGTGTCTCGTCGTAACACCACACTACTTTTATATCGTGATATTAATCATGCTCTCGAGTACAGTAACAAGTGAAACATGGAAGTAAACATCAAAAACTGCAACTACATGCGTGTGTCTCGTCGTAACACTACACTACTTTCATAACGTGATATTAATCATGCTCTCGAGGACACTAACAAGTGAAACATGGAACTAAACATCAAAAACTGTAAGTACAAGCGTGTGTGTCGTCGTAACACCACACTACTTTCATATCGTGATATTATTCATGCTCTCAAGTACACTAACAAGTGTAACATGGAACTAAACATCAAAAACTGTAAGTACAAGCGTGTGTGTCGTCGTAACACCACACTACTTTCATATCGTGATATTAATCATGCTCTCGAGTACACTAACAAGTGAAACATGGAACTAAACATCAAAAGCTGCAAGTAGATGCGTGTGTCTCGTCGGAACACCACACTACTTTCATATCGTGATATTAATCATGATTTAAGTACACTAACAAGTGAAACATGGAACTAAACATCAAAAACTGCATGTACATGCGTGTGTCTCATCGTATTACCACACTACTTTCATATCGTGATATTAATCATGCTCTCGAGTACACTAACAAGTGAAACATCAAAAACTGCAAGTACATGCGTGTTTCTCGTCGTAACACCACACTACTTATATATCGTGATATTAATCATGCTCTCGAGAACAATAACAAGTGAAACATGGAACTAAACATCAAAAACTGCAAGTACATGCGGGTGTCTCGTCGTAACACCACACAACTTTCATATAGTTTTATTTTTCATGCTCTCGTGTACACTAACAAATGAAACATGTAACTAAACACCAAAAACTGAAAGTACATGCACGTTTCTCGCCGTATTACCACGCTACTTTCATATCGTGATATTAATCATGCTCTCGAGTACACTAACAAGTGAAACATGAAAATAAACATCAAAAACTGCAAGTACATGCGTGTGTCTCATCGTATTATCACACTACTTTCATATCGTGATATTAATCATGCTCTCGAGTACACTAACAAGTGAAACATGAAACTAAACATCAAAAACTGCAAGTACATGTGTGTGTCTCGTCGTAACACCACACTACTTTCATATATTGATAATAATCATGCTCTCGAGTACACTAAGAAGGGAAACATGGAACTAAACATCAAAAACTGCAAGTACAAGGGTGTGTCTCGTCGTAACACCACACTACTTTTTTATCGTGATATTAATCATGCTCTCGAGTACACTAACAATAAAATATGGTAATAAACATCAAAAACTGCAAGTACATGCGTGTGTCTCGTCGTAACACCACACTACTTTCATATCGTGATTTTAATCATGCTCTCGAGAACACTAACAAGTGAAACATGGAACTAATCATTAAAAACTGCAAGTACAAGGGTGTGTCTCGTCGTAACACCACGCTACTTTCTTATCGTGATATTATTCATGCTCTCGAGTACACTAACAAGTGAAACATGGTAATCAACATGGTAATCAACAAAAACTGCAAGTACAATTTTGTGTCTCGTATTAACACCACACTACTTTCATATCGTGATTTTAATCATGCTCTTGAGAACACTAACAAGTGAAACAAGGAACTAAACATCAAAAACAGCGAGTACATGCGTGTGTCTCGTCGTAACACCACACTACTTTCATTTCGTGATATTAATCATGCTCTCGAGTACACTAAAAAGTGAAACTTGGGACTAAACATCAAAAACTGCAAGTACAAGCGTGTGTGTCGTCGTAACACCTCACCACTTCCATATCGTGATATTAATCATGCTCTCGAATACACGAACAAGTGAAACATGGACCTAAACATCAAAAACTGCAAGTACATGCGTATTTTTCGTCGTAACACCACACTACTTTATATCGTGATATTAATCATGCTCTCGAGAACACTAACAAGTGAAACAAGGAACTAAACATCAAAAGCTGCAAGTACATGCGTGTGTCTCGTCGGAACACCACACTACTTTCATATCGTGATATTAGTCATGATTTAAGTACACTAACAAGTGAAACATGGAACTAAACATCAAAAGCTGCAAGTACATGCGTGTGTCTCGTCGGAACACCACACTACTTTCATATCGTTATATTAATCATGCTTTAAGTACACTAACAAGTGAAACATGGAACTAAACATCAAAAACTGCAAGTACATGCTTGTGTCACGTTGTAACACCACACTACTTTCATATCGTGCTAATAATCATGCTCTCGAGTACACTAACAAGTGAAACATGGAACTAAACATCAAAAACTGCAAGTACATGCGTGTGTCTCGTCGTAACACCACACTACTTTCATATCGTGAATTTAATCATGCTCTCGAGTACACTAACAAGAGAAACATGGACTTAAACATCAAAAACTGCATGTACATGCGTGTGTCTCGTCGTAACACCACACTACTTTCATATCGTGAATTTAATCATGCTCTCGAGTACACTAACAAGTGAAACATAGAACTATACATCAAAAACTGCAAGTACATGTGTGTGTCTCGTCGTAACACCACACTACTTTCATATATTGATATTAATCATGCTCTCGAGTACACTAAGAAGTGAAACGTGGAACTAAACATCAAAAACTTCAAGTACTTGCGTGTGTCTCGTCGTAACACCACACTACTTTCATATCGTGATATTAATCATGCTCTCGAGTACACTAACAAGTGAAACATGAAACTAAAAATCAAAAACTGCAAGTACAAGCGTGTGTGTCGTCGTAACACCACACTACTTTCATATCGTGATATTAATCATGCTCTCGAGTACACTAACAAGTGAAACATGGAACTAAACATCAAAAGCTGCAAGTACATGCGTGTGTCTCGTCGGAACACCACACTACTTTCATATCGTGATATTAATAATGCTTTAAGTACACTAACAAGTGAAACATGTAACTAAACATCAAAAACTGCAAGTACATGCTTGTGTCTCGTTGTAACACCACACTACTTTCATATCGTGCTATTAATCATGCTCTCGAGTACACTAACAAGTGAAACATGGAACTAAACATCAAAAACTGCAAGTACACGCGTGTGTCTCGTCGTAACACCACACTACTTTCTTATCGTGATATTAATCATGCTCTCGAGTACACTAACAAGAGAAACATGAAACTAAACATCAAAAAGTGCAAGTACATGCGTGTGTCTCGTCGTAACACCACACTACTTTCATATTGTGATATTAATCATGCTTTGAGTACACTAACAAGTGAAACATGAAAGTAAACATAAAAAAGGAAGTACATGCGCGTGTCTCGTCGTAACACCACACTACTTTTATATCGTGATATTAATCATGCTCTCGAGTACAGTAACAAGTGAAACATGGAAGTAAACATCAAAAACTGCAAGTACATGCGTGTGTCTCGTCGTAACACTACACTACTTTCATAACGTGATATTAATCATGCTCTCGAGGACACTAACAAGTGAAACATGGAACTAAACATCAAAAACTGTAAGTACAAGCGTGTGTGTCGTCGTAACACCACACTACTTTCATATCGTGATATTATTCATGCTCTCAAGTACACTAACAAGTGTAACATGGAACTAAACATCAAAAACTGTAAGTACAAGCGTGTGTGTCGTCGTAACACCACACTACTTTCATATCGTGATATTAATCATGCTCTCGAGTACACTAACAAGTGAAACATGGAACTAAACATCAAAAGCTGCAAGTAGATGCGTGTGTCTCGTCGGAACACCACACTACTTTCATATCGTGATATTAATCATGATTTAAGTACACTAACAAGTGAAACATGGAACTAAACATCAAAAGCTGCAAGTACATGCGTGTGTCTCGTCGGAACACCACACTACTTTCATATCGTGATATTAATCATGATTTAAGTACACTAACAAGTGAAACATGGAACTAAACATCAAAAACTGCATGTACATGCGTGTGTCTCATCGTATTACCACACTACTTTCATATCGTGATATTAATCATGCTCTCGAGTACACTAACAAGTGAAACATCAAAAACTGCAAGTACATGCGTGTTTCTCGTCGTAACACCACACTACTTATATATCGTGATATTAATCATGCTCTCGAGAACAATAACAAGTGAAACATGGAACTAAACATCAAAAACTGCAAGTACATGCGGGTGTCTCGTCGTAACACCACACAACTTTCATATAGTTATATTATTCATGCTCTCGTGTACACTAACAAATGAAACATGTAACTAAACACCAAAAACTGAAAGTACATGCATGTTTCTCGCCGTATTACCACGCTACTTTCATATCGTGATATTAATCATGCTCTCGAGTACACTAACAAGTGAAACATGAAAATAAACATCAAAAACTGCAAGTACATGCGTGTGTCTCATCGTATTACCACACTACTTTCATATCGTGATATTAATCATGCTCTCGAGTACACTAACAAGTGAAACATGAAACTAAACATCAAAAACTGCAAGTACATGTGTGTGTCTCGTCGTAACACCACACTACTTTCATATATTGATAATAATCATGCTCTCGAGTACACTAAGAAGTGAAACATGGAACTAAACATCAAAAACTGCAAGTACAAGGGTGTGTCTCGTCGTAACACCACACTACTTTTTTATCGTGATATTAATCATGCTCTCGAGTACACTAACAAGTAAAATATGGTAATAAACATCAAAAACTGCAAGTACATGCGTGTGTCTCGTCGTAACACCACACTACTTTCATATCGTGATTTTAATCATGCTCTCGAGAACACTAACAAGTGAAACATGGAACTAATCATTAAAAACTGCAAGTACAAGGGTGTGTCTCGTCGTAACACCACGCTACTTTCTTATCGTGATATTAATCATGCTCTCGAGTACACTAACAAGTGAAACATGGTAATCAACATGGTAATCAACAAAAACTGCAAGTACAATTTTGTGTCTCGTATTAACACCACACTACTTTCATATCGTGATTTTAATCATGCTCTTGAGAACACTAACAAGTGAAACAAGGAACTAAACATCAAAAACAGCGAGTACATGCGTGTGTCTCATCGTAACACCACACTACTTTCATTTCGTGATATTAATCATGCTCTCGAGTACACTAAAAAGTGAAACTTGGGACTAAACATCAAAAACTGCAAGTACAAGCGTGTGTGTCGTCGTAACACCTCACCACTTCCATATCGTGATATTAATCATGCTCTCGAATACACGAACAAGTGAAACATGGACCTAAACATCAAAAACTGCAAGTACATGCGTATTTTTCGTCGTAACACCACACTACTTTATATCGTGATATTAATCATGCTCTCGAGAACACTAACAAGTGAAACAAGGAACTAAACATCAAAAGCTGCAAGTACATGCGTGTGTCTCGTCGGAACACCACACTACTTTCATATCGTGATATTAGTCATGATTTAAGTACACTAACAAGTGAAACATGGAACTAAACATCAAAAGCTGCAAGTACATGCGTGTGTCTCGTCGGAACACCACACTACTTTCATATCGTTATATTAATCATGCTTTAAGTACACTAACAAGTGAAACATGGAACTAAACATCAAAAACTGCAAGTACAAGCGTGTGTGTCGTCGTAACACCACACTACTTTCATATCGTGCTAATAATCATGCTCTCGAGTACACTAACAAGTGAAACATGGAACTAAACATCAAAAACTGCAAGTACATGCGTGTGTCTCGTCGTAACACCACACTACTTTCATATCGTGAATTTAATCATGCTCTCGAGTACACTAACAAGAGAAACATGGACTTAAACATCAAAAACTGCATGTACATGCGTGTGTCTCGTCGTAACACCACACTACTTTTATATCGTGAATTTAATCATGCTCTCGAGTACACTAACAAGTGAAACATAGAACTATACATCAAAAACTGCAAGTACATGTGTGTGTCTCGTCGTAACACCACACTACTTTCATATATTGATATTAATCATGCTCTCGAGTACACTAAGAAGTGAAACGTGGAACTAAACATAAAAAACTTCAAGTACTTGCGTGTGTCTCGTCGTAACACCACACTACTTTCATATCGTGATATTAATCATGCTCTCGAGTACACTAACAAGTGAAACATGGAACTAAAAATCAAAAACTGCAAGTACAAGCGTGTGTGTCGTCGTAACACCACACTACTTTCATATCGTGATATTAATCATGCTCTCGAGTACACTAACAAGTGAAACATGGAACTAAACATCAAAAGCTGCAAGTACATGCGTGTGTCTCGTCGGAACACCACACTACTTTCATATCGTGATATTAATAATGCTTTAAGTACACTAACAAGTGAAACATGAAACTAAACATCAAAAACTGCAAGTACATGCTTGTGTCTCGTTGTAACACCACACTACTTTCATATCGTGCTATTAATCATGCTCTCGAGTACACTAACAAGTGAAACATGGAACTAAACATCAAAAACTGCAAGTACACGCGTGTGTCTCGTCGTAACACCACACTACTTTCTTATCGTGATATTAATCATGCTCTCGAGTACACTAACAAGAGAAACATGAAACTAAACATCAAAAAGTGCAAGTACATGCGTGTGTCTCGTCGTAACACTACACTACTTTCATAACGTGATATTAATCATGCTCTCGAGGACACTAACAAGTGAAACATGGAACTAAACATCAAAAACTGTAAGTACAAGCGTGTGTGTCGTCGTAACACCACACTACTTTCATATCGTGATATTATTCATGCTCTCAAGTACACTAACAAGTGTAACATGGAACTAAACATCAAAAACTGTAAGTACAAGCGTGTGTGTCGTCGTAACACCACACTACTTTCATATCGTGATATTAATCATGCTCTCGAGTACACTAACAAGTGAAACATGGAACTAAACATCAAAAGCTGCAAGTAGATGCGTGTGTCTCGTCGGAACACCACACTACTTTCATATCGTGATATTAATCATGATTTAAGTACACTAACAAGTGAAACATGGAACTAAACATCAAAAGCTGCAAGTACATGCGTGTGTCTCGTCGGAACACCACACTACTTTTATATCGTGATATTAATCATGATTTAAGTACACTAACAAGTGAAACATGGAACTAAACATCAAAAACTGCATGTACATGCGTGTGTCTCATCGTATTACCACACTACTTTCATATCGTGATATTAATCATGCTCTCGAGTACACTAACAAGTGAAACATCAAAAACTGCAAGTACATGCGTGTTTCTCGTCGTAACACCACACTACTTATATATCGTGATATTAATCATGCTCTCGAGAACAATAACAAGTGAAACATGGAACTAAACCATCAAAAACTGCAAGTACATGCGGGTGTCTCGTCGTAACACCACACAACTTTCATATAGTTATATTATTCATGCTCTCGTGTACACTAACAAATGAAACATGTAACTAAACACCAAAAACTGAAAGTACATGCATGTTTCTCGCCGTATTACCACGCTACTTTCATATCGTGATATTAATCATGCTCTCGAGTACACTAACAAGTGAAACATGAAAATAAACATCAAAAACTGCAAGTACATGCGTGTGTCTCATCGTATTACCACACTACTTTCATATCGTGATATTAATCATGCTCTCGAGTACACTAACAAGTGAAACATGAAACTAAACATCAAAAACTGCAAGTACATGTGTGTGTCTCGTCGTAACACCACACTACTTTCATATATTGATAATAATCATGCTCTCGAGTACACTAAGAAGTGAAACATGGAACTAAACATCAAAAACTGCAAGTACAAGGGTGTGTCTCGTCGTAACACCACACTACTTTTTTATCGTGATATTAATCATGCTCTCGAGTACACTAACAAGTAAAATATGGTAATAAACATCAAAAACTGCAAGTACATGCGTGTGTCTCGTCGTAACACCACACTACTTTCATATCGTGATTTTAATCATGCTCTCGAGAACACTAACAAGTGAAACATGGAACTAATCATTAAAAACTGCAAGTACAAGGGTGTGTCTCGTCGTAACACCACGCTACTTTCTTATCGTGATATTAATCATGCTCTCGAGTACACTAACAAGTGAAACATGGTAATCAACATGGTAATCAACAAAAACTGCAAGTACAATTTTGTGTCTCGTATTAACACCACACTACTTTCATATCGTGATTTTAATCATGCTCTTGAGAACACTAACAAGTGAAACAAGGAACTAAACATCAAAAACAGCGAGTACATGCGTGTGTCTCGTCGTAACACCACACTACTTTCATTTCGTGATATTAATCATGCTCTCGAGTACACTAAAAAGTGAAACTTGGGACTAAACATCAAAAACTGCAAGTACAAGCGTGTGTGTCGTCGTAACACCTCACCACTTCCATATCGTGATATTAATCATGCTCTCGAATACACGAACAAGTGAAACATGGACCTAAACATCAAAAACTGCAAGTACATGCGTATTTTTCGTCGTAACACCACACTACTTTATATCGTGATATTAATCATGCTCTCGAGAACACTAACAAGTGAAACAAGGAACTAAACATCAAAAGCTGCAAGTACATGCGTGTGTCTCGTCGGAACACCACACTACTTTCATATCGTGATATTAGTCATGATTTAAGTACACTAACAAGTGAAACATGGAACTAAACATCAAAAGCTGCAAGTACATGCGTGTGTCTCGTCGGAACACCACACTACTTTCATATCGTTATATTATTCATGCTTTAAGTACACTAACAAGTGAAACATGGAACTAAACATCAAAAACTGCAAGTACATGCTTGTGTCACGTTGTAACACCACACTACTTTCATATCGTGCTAATAATCATGCTCTCGAGTACACTAACAAGTGAAACATGGAACTAAACATCAAAAACTGCAAGTACATGCGTGTGTCTCGTCGTAACACCACACTACTTTCATATCGTGAATTTAATCATGCTCTCGAGTACACTAACAAGAGAAACATGGACTTAAACATCAAAAACTGCATGTACATGCGTGTGTCTCGTCGTAACACCACACTACTTTCATATCGTGAATTTAATCATGCTCTCGAGTACACTAACAAGTGAAACATAGAACTATACATCAAAAACTGCAAGTACATGTGTGTGTCTCGTCGTAACACCCCACTACTTTCATATATTGATATTAATCATGCTCTCGAGTACACTAAGAAGTGAAACATGGGACTAAACATCAAAAACTTCAAGTACTTGCGTGTGTCTCGTCGTAACACCACACTACTTTCATATCGTGATATTAATCATGCTCTCGAGTACACTAACAAGTGAAACATGGAACTAAAAATCAAAAACTGCAAGTACAAGCGTGTGTGTCGTCGTAACACCACACTACTTTCATATCGTGATATTAATCATGCTCTCGAGTACACTAACAAGTGAAACATGGAACTAAACATCAAAAGCTGCAAGTACATGCGTGTGTCTCGTCGGAACACCACACTACTTTCATATCGTGATATTAATAATGCTTTAAGTACACTAACAAGTGAAACATGGAACTAAACATCAAAAACTGCAAGTACATGCTTGTGTCTCGTTGTAACACCACACTACTTTCATATCGTGCTATTAATCATGCTCTTGAGTACACTAACAAGTGAAACATGGAACTAAACATCAAAAACTGCAAGTACATGCGTGTGTCTCGTCGTAACACCACACTACTTTCATATCGTGAATTTAATCATGCTCTCGAGTACACTAACAAGTGAAACATGGACTTAAACATCAAAAACTGCAAGTACATGCGTGTGTCTCGTCGTAACACCACACTACTTTCATATCGTGAATTTAATCATGCTCTCGAGTACACTAACAAGTGAAACATAGAACTATACATCAAAAACTGCAAGTACATGCGTGTGTCTCGTCGTAACACCACACTACTTTCATGCCGTGATATTAATCATGCTCTCGAGTACACTTACAAGTGAAACATGAAACTAAACATCAAAAACTGCAAGCACATGCGTGTGTCTCGTCGTAACACCACATTACTTTCATACCTTGATATTAGTCATGCTCTCGAGTACAAGTGAAACATGGTAAAAAACATCAAAAACTGCAAGTACATGCGTGTGTCTCGTCGTAACACCACACTACTTTCATATCGTGATTTTATTCATGCTCTCGAGAACACTAACAAGTGAAACATGGAACTAATCATCAAAAACTGCAAGTACATGCGTGTGTCTCATCGTAACACCACACTACTTTCATATCGTGAATTTAATCATGCTCTCGAGTACACTAACAAGTGAAACAGAACTATACATCAAAAACTGCAAGTACATGCGTGTGTCTCGTCGTAACACCACACTACTTTCATGCCGTGATATTAATCATGCTCTCGAGTACACTGTTGCATTTGGGTTGCAAGCCCCAAGTGTAGCGTTGGCCTGGCGGCCTGGGGCAAAGATGGAAACATCCGAAGGTCCCGGCAAAGGATGAGTCGACTGGCAACAGAACAACTTATTTATTCTGGCATCTCAAAAGAGCAGCCGGTCAGGGCGACCACGTTACTCGAAGGAAGGAATCGAAGTCTCTCGGCGTCCGGGGCAGCGGCGTTTTATACCCTCGGAGTCGAGGGCAAGAAGGAACGGCTTGGGAAGAGGCGTCCGATACGGCGACGCTTGAACATGTCCAGACGTGACGGGCGCGTCCGCCAGGCCGGCGCCGGTCAGACCTCCTCGCCTCCCAGTTGGGGAGCTCCTCTCCCCGGCTGCCGCGCTTTGACAAGCGTGGGCACCAACATGCACACACGCACGCACGACGACACGTGGCACTGAAACCTGCCTGGACGCGCTTGGCGGGAGGCGTTGCGGCAGCGATGAACGGGTCCAAATTCGTAACACCACACTACTTTCATATCGTAAATTTAATCATGCTCTCGAGTACACTAACAAGTGAAACATAGAGCTATACATCAAAAACTGCAAGTACATGCGTGTGTCTCGTCGTAACACCACACTACTTTCATGCCGTGATATTAATCATGCTCTCGAGTACACTTACAAGTGAAACATGAAACTAAACATCAAAAACTGCAAGCACATGCGTGTGTCTCGTCGTAACACCACATTACTTTCATATCGTGATATTAGTCATGCTCTCGAGTACACTAACAAGTGAAACATGGTAAAAAACATCAAAAACTGCAAGTACATGCGTGTGTCTCGTCGTAACACCACACTACTTTCATATCGTGATTTTAATCATGCTCTCGAGAACACTAACAAGTGAAACATGGAACTAATCATCAAAAACTGCAAGTACAAGAGGGTGTGTCTCGTCGTAACACCACACTACTTTTTTATCGTGATATTAATCATGCTCTCGATTACACTAAGTGAAATATGGTAATAAACATCAAAAACTGCAAGTACATGCGTGTGTCTCGTCGTAACGCCACACTACTTTCATATCGTGATTTTAATCATGCTCTCGAGAACACTAACAAGTGAAGCATGGAACTAAAAATCAAAAACTGCAAGTACAAGCGTCTATGTCGTCGTAACACCACACTACTTTCATATCGTGATATTAATCATGCACTCGAGTACACTAACAAGTGAAACATGGACTTAAACATCAAAACCTGCAAGTACATGTGTGTGTCTCGTCGTAACACCACACTACTTTCATATATTGATATTAATCATGTTCTCGAGTACACTAAGAAGTGAAACATGGAACTAAACATCAAAAACTTCAAGTACTTGCGTGTGTCTCGTCGTAACACCACACTACTTTCATATCGTGATATTAATCATGCTCTCGAGTACACTAACAAGTGAAACATGGAACTAAAAATCAAAAACTGCAAGTACAAGCGTGTGTGTCGTCGTAACACCACACTACTTTCATATCGTGATATTAATCATGCTCTCGAGTACACTAACAAGTGAAACATGGAACTAAACATCAAAAGCTGCAAGTACATGCGTGTGTCTCGTCGGAACACCACACTACTTTCATATCGTGATATTAATAATGCTTTAAGTACACTAACAAGTGAAACATGGAACTAAACATCAAAAACTGCAAGTACATGCTTGTGTCTCGTTGTAACACCACACTACTTTCATATCGTGCTATTAATCACGCTCTCGAGTACACTAACAAGTGAAACATGGAACTAAACATCAAAAACTGCAAGTACACGCGTGTGTCTCGTCGTAACACCACACTACTTTCTTATCGTGATATTATTCATGCTCTCGAGTACACTAACAAGTGAAACATGAAACTAAACATCAAAAAGTGCAAGTACATGCGTGTGTCTCGTCGTAACACCACACTACTTTCATATTGTGATATTAATCATGCTTTGAGTACACTAACAAGTGAAACATGAAAGTAAACATAAAAAAAAGAAGTACATGCGCGTGTCTCGTCGTAACACCACACTACTTTTATATCGTGATATTAATCATGCTCTCGAGTACAGTAACAAGTGAAACATGGAAGTAAACATCAAAAACTGCAAGTACATGCGTGTGTCTCGTCGTAACACTACACTACTTTCATAACGTGATATTAATCATGCTCTCGAGGACACTAACAAGTGAAACATGGAACTAAACATCAAAAACTGTAAGTACAAGCGTGTGTGTCGTCGTAACACCACACTACTTTCATATCGTGATATTATTCATGCTCTCAAGTACACTAACAAGTGTAACATGGAACTAAACATCAAAAACTGTAAGTACAAGCGTGTGTGTCGTCGTAACACCACACTACTTTCATATCGTGATATTAACCATGCTCTCGAGTACACTAACAAGTGAAACATGGAACTAAACATCAAAAGCTGCAAGTAGATGCGTGTGTCTCGTCGGAACACCACACTACTTTCATATCGTAATATTAATCATGATTTAAGTACACTAACAAGTGAAACATGGAACTAAACATCAAAAGCTGCAAGTACATGCGTGTGTCTCGTCGGAACACCACACTACTTTCATATCGTGATATTAATCATGATTTAAGTACACTAACAAGTGAAACATGGAACTAAACATCAAAAACTGCATGTACATGCGTGTGTCTCATCGTATTACCACACTACTTTCATATCGTGATATTAATCATGCTCTCGAGTACACTAACAAGTGAAACATCAAAAACTGCAATTACATGCGTGTTTCTCGTCGTAACACCACACTACTTATATATCGTGATATTAATCATGCTCTCGAGAACACTAACAAGTGAAACATGGAACTAAACATCAAAAACTGCAAGTACATGCGGGTGTCTCGTCGTAACACCACACAACTTTCATATAGTTATATTATTCATGCTCTCGTGTACACTAACAAATGAAACATGTAACTAAACACCAAAAACTGAAAGTACATGCATGTTTCTCGCCGTATTACCACGCTACTTTCATATCGTGATATTAATCATGCTCTCGAGTACACTAACAAGTGAAACATGAAACTAAACATCAAAAACTGCAAGTACATGCGTGTGTCTCATCGTATTACCACACTACTTTCATATCGTGATATTAATCATGCTCTCGAGTACACTAACAAGTGAAACATGGAACTAAACATCAAAAACTGCAAGTACATGTGTGTGTCTCGTCGTAACACCACACTACTTTCATATATTGATAATAATCATGCTCTTGAGTACACTAAGAAGTGAAACATGGAACTAAACATCAAAAACTGCAAGTACAAGGGTGTGTCTCGTCGTAACACCACACTACTTTTTTATCGTGATATTAATCATGCTCTCGAGTACACTAACAAGTAAAATATGGTAATAAACATCAAAAACTGCAAGTACATGCGTGTGTCTCGTCGTAACACCACACTACTTTCATATCGTGATTTTAATCATGCTCTCGAGTACACTAACAAGTGAAACATGGAACTAAACATCAAAAACTGCAAGTACATGCGTGTGTCTCGTAGTAACACCACACTACTTTCATATCGTGAATTTAATCATGCTCTCGAGTACACTAACAAGAGAAACATGGACTTAAACATCAAAAACTGCATGTACATGCGTGTGTCTCGTCGTAACACCACACTACTTTCATATCGTGAATTTAATCATGCTCTCGAGTACACTAACAAGTGAAACATAGAACTATACATCAAAAACTGCAAGTACATGTGTGTGTCTCGTCGTAACACCACACTACTTTCATATATTGATATTAATCATGCTCTCGAGTACACTAAGAAGTGAAACATGGAACTAAACATCAAAAACTTCAAGTACTTGCGTGTTTCTCGTCGTAACACCACACTACTTATATATCGTGATATTAATCATGCTCTCGAGAACACTAACAAGTGAAACATGGAACTAAACATCAAAAACTGCAAGTACATGCGGGTGTCTCGTCGTAACACCACACAACTTTCATATAGTTATATTATTCATGCTCTCGTGTACACTAACAAATGAAACATGTAACTAAACACCAAAAACTGAAAGTACATGCATGTTTCTCGCCGTATTACCACGCTACTTTCATATCGTGATATTAATCATGCTCTCGAGTACACTAACAAGTGAAACATGAAACTAAACATCAAAAACTGCAAGTACATGCGTGTGTCTCATCGTATTACCACACTACTTTCATATCGTGATATTAATCATGCTCTCGAGTACACTAACAAGTGAAACATGGAACTAAACATCAAAAACTGCAAGTACAAGGGTGTGTCTCGTCGTAACACCACACTACTTTTTTATCGTGATATTAATCATGCTCTCGAGTACACTAACAAGTAAAATATGGTAATAAACATCAAAAACTGCAAGTACATGCGTGTGTCTCGTCGTAACACCACACTACTTTCATATCGTGATTTTAATCATGCTCTCGAGAACACTAACAAGTGAAACATGGAACTAATCATTAAAAACTGCAAGTACAAGGGTGTGTCTCGTCGTAACACCACACTACTTTCTTATCGTGATATTAATCATGCTCTCGAGTACACTAACAAGTGAAACATGGTAATCAACATCAAAAACTGCAAGTACAATTTTGTGTCTCGTATTAACACCACACTACTTTCATATCGTGATTTTAATCATGCTCTTGAGAACACTAACAAGTGAAACAAGGAACTAAACATCAAAAACAGCGAGTACATGCGTGTGTCTCGTCGTAACACCACACTACTTTCATTTCGTGATATTAATCATGCTCTCGAATACACGAACAAGTGAAACATGGACCTAAACATCAAAAACTGCAAGTACATGCGTATTTTTCGTCGTAACACCACACTACTTTATATCGTGATATTAATCATGCTCTCGAGAACACTAACAAGTGAAACAAGGAACTAAACATCAAAAGCTGCAAGTACATGCGTGTGTCTCGTCGGAACACCACACTACTTTCATATCGTGATATTAGTCATGATTTAAGTACACTAACAAGTGAAACATGGAACTAAACATCAAAAGCTGCAAGTACATGCGTGTGTCTCGTCGGAACACCACACTACTTTCATATCGTTATATTAATCATGCTTTAAGTACACTAACAAGCGAAACATGGAACTAAACATCAAAAACTGCAAGTACATGCTTGTGTCTCGTTGTAACACCACACTACTTTCATATCGTGCTAATAATCATGCTCTCGAGTACACTAACAAGTGAAACATGGAACTAAACATAAAAACTGCAAGTACATGCGTGTGTCTCGTCGTAACACCACACTACTTTCATATCGTGAATTTAATCATGCTCTCGAGTACACTAACAAGAGAAACATGGACTTAAACATCAAAAACTGCATGTACATGCGTGTGTCTCGTCGTAACACCACACTACTTTCAAATCGTGAATTTAATCATGCTCTCGAGTACACTAACAAGTGAAACAGAACTATACATCAAAAACTGCAAGTACATGTGTGTGTCTCGTCGTAACACCACACTACTTTCATATATTGATATTATTCATGCTCTCGAGTACACTAAGAAGTGAAACATGGAACTAAACATCAAAAACTTCAAGTACTTGCGTGTGTCTCGTCGTAACACCACACTACTTTCATATCGTGATATTATTCATGCTCTCGAGTACACTAACAAGTGAAACATGGAACTAAAAATCAAAAACTGCAAGTACAAGCGTGTGTGTCGTCGTAACACCACACTACTTTCATATCGTGATATTAATCATGCTCTCGAGTACACTAACAAGTGAAACATGGAACTAAACATGAAAAGCTGCAAGTACATGCGTATGTCTCGTCGGAACACCACACTACTTTCATATCGTGATATTAATAATGCTTTAAGTACGCTAACAAGTTAAACATGGAACTAAACATCAAAAACTGCAAGTACATGCTTGTGTCTCGTTGTAACACCACACTACTTTCATATCGTGCTATTAATCATGCTCTTGAGTACACTAACAAGTGAAACATGGAACTAAACATCAAAAACTGCAAGTACATGCGTGTGTCTCGTCGTAACACCACACTACTTTCATATCGTGAATTTAATCATGCTCTCGAGTACACTAACAAGTGAAACATGGACTTAAACATCAAAAACTGCAAGTACATGCGTGTGTCTCGTCGTAACACCACACTACTTTCATATCGTGAATTTAATCATGCTCTCGAGTACACTAACAAGTGAAACATAGAACTATACATCAAAAACTGCAAGTACATGCGTGTGTCTCGTCGTAACACCACACTACTTTCATGCCGTGATATTAATCATGCTCTCGAGTACACTTACAAGTGAAACATGAAACTAAACATCAAAAACTGCAAGCACATGCGTGTGTCTCGTCGTAACACCACATTACTTTCATATCTTGATATTAGTCATGCTCTCGAGTACAAGTGAAACATGGTAAAAAACATCAAAAACTGCAAGTACATGCGTGTGTCTCGTCGTAACACCACACTACTTTCATATCGTGATTTTAATCATGCTCTCGAGAACACTAACAAGTGAAACATGGAACTAATCATCAAAAACTGCAAGTACAAGGGTGTGTCTCGTCGTAACACCACACTACTTTTTGATCGTGATATTAATCATGCTCTCGAGTACACTGTTGCATTTGGGTTGCAAGCCCCAAGGGTAGCGTTGGCCTGGCGGCCTGGGGCAAAGCTGGAAACATCCGAAGGTCCCGGCAAAGGATGAGTCGACTGGCAACAGAACAACTTATTTATTCTGGCATCTCAAAAGAGCAGCCGGTCAGGGCGACCACGTTACTCGAAGGAAGGAATCGAAGTCTCTCGGCGTCCGGGGCAGCGGCGTTTTATACCCTCGGAGTCGAGGGCAAGAAGGAACGGCTTGGGAAGAGGCGTCCGATACGGCCACGCTTGAACATGTCCAGACGTGACGGGCGCGTCCGCCAGGCCGGCGCCGGTCAGACCTCCTCGCCTCCCAGTTGGGGAGCTTCTCTCCCCGGCTGCCGCGCTTTGACAAGCGTGGGCACCAACATGCACACACACACACACGCACGCACGACGACACGTGGCACTGAAACCTGCCTGGACGCGCTTGGCGGGAGGCGTTGCGGCAGCGATGAACGGGTCCAAATTCGTAACACCACACTACTTTCATATCGTAAATTTAATCATGCTCTCGAGTACACTAACAAGTGAAACATAGAGCTATACATCAAAAACTGCAAGTACATGCGTGTGTCTCGTCGTAACACCACACTACTTTCATGCCGTGATATTAATCATGCTCTCGAGTACACTTACAAGTGAAACATGAAACTAAACATCAAAAACTGCAAGTACAAGGGTGTGTCTCGTCGTAACACCACACTACTTTTTTATCGTGATATTAATAATGCTCTCGTGTACACTAACAAGTGAAATATGGTAATAAACATCAAAAACTGCAAGTACATGCGTGTGTCTCGTCGTAACGCCATACTACTTTCATATCGTGATTTTATTCATGCTCTCGAGAACACTAACAAGTGAAGCATGGAACTAAAAATCAAAAACTGCAAGTACAAGCGTGTATGTCGTCGTAACACCACACTACTTTCATATCGTGATATTAATCATGCACTCGAGTACACTAACAAGTGAAACATGGACTTAAACATCAAAACCTGCAAGTACATGTGTGTGTCTCGTCGTAACACCACACTACTTTCATATATTGATATTAATCATGCTCTCGAGTACACTAAGAAGTGAAACATGGAACTAAACATCAAAAACTTCAAGTACTTGCGTGTGTCTCGTCGTAACACCACACTACTTTCATATCGTGATATTAATCATGCTCTCGAGTACACTAACAAGTGAAACATGAAACTAAAAATAAAAAACTGCAAGTACAAGCGTGTGTGTCGTCGTAACACCACACTACTTTCATATCGTGATATTAATCATGCTCTCGAGTACACTAACAAGTGAAACATGGAACTAAACATCAAAAACTGCAAGTACACGCGTGTGTCTCGTCGTAACACCACACTACTTTCTTATCTTGATATTAATTATGCTCTCGAGTACACTAACAAGTGAAACATGAAACTAAACATCAAAAAGTGCAAGTACATGCGTGTGTCTCGTCGTAACACCACACCAATTTCATATCGTGATATTAATCATGCTTTGAGTACACTAACAAGTGAAACATGAAAGTAAACATAAAAAAAGGAAGTACATGCGCGTGTCTCGTCGTAACACCACACTACTTTCATATCGTGATATTAATCATGCTTTGAGTACACTAACAAGTGAAACATGGAACTAAACATCAAAAACTGCATGTACATGCGTGTGTCTCATCGTATTACCACACTACTTTCATATCGTGATATTATTCATGCTCTCGAGTACACTAACAAGTGAAACATCAAAAACTGCAAGTACATGCGTGTTTCTCGTCGTAACACCACACTACTTATATATCGTGATATTAATCATGCTCTCGAGAACGCTAACAAGTGAAACATGGAACTAAACATCAAAAACTGCAAGTACATGCGGGTGTCTCGTCGTAACACCACACAACTTTCATATAGTTATATTATTCATGCTCTCGAGTACACTAACAAGTGAAACATGGAACTAAACATCAAAAGCTGCAAGTACATGCGTGTGTCTCGTCGGAACACCACACTACTTTCATATCGTGATATTAATAATGCTTTAAGTACACTAACAAGTGAAACATGGAACTAAACATCAAAAACTGCAAGTACATGCTTGTGTCTCGTTGTAACACCACACTACTTTCATATCGTGCTATTAATCATGCTCTTGAGTACACTAACAAGTGAAACATGGAACTAAACATCAAAAACTGCAAGTACATGCGTGTGTCTCGTCGTAACACCACACTACTTTCATATCGTGAATTTAATCATGCTCTCGAGTACACTAACAAGTGAAACATAGAACTATACATCAAAAACTGCAAGTACATGCGTGTGTCTCGTCGTAACACCACACTACTTTCATGCCGTGATATTAATCATGCTCTCGAGTACACTTACAAGTGAAACATGAAACTAAACATCAAAAACTGCAAGCACATGCGTGTGTCTCGTCGTAACACCACATTACTTTCATATCTTGATATTAGTCATGCTCTCGAGTACAAGTGAAACATGGTAAAAAACATCAAAAACTGCAAGTACATGCGTGTGTCTCGTCGTAACACCACACTACTTTCATATCGTGATTTTAATCATGCTCTCGAGAACACCAACAAGTGAAACATGGAACTAATCATCAAAAACTGCAAGTACAAGGGTGTGTCTCGTCGTAACACCACACTACTTTTTGATCGTGATATTAATCATGCTCTCGAGTACACTGTTGCATTTGGGTTGCAAGCCCCAAGGGTAGCGTTGGCCTGGCGGCCTGGGGCAAAGCTGGAAACATCCGAAGGTCCCGGCAAAGGATGAGTCGACTGGCAACAGAACAACTTATTTATTCTGGCATCTCAAAAGAGCAGCCGGTCAGGGCGACCACGTTACTCGAAGGAAGGAATCGAAGTCTCTCGGCGTCCGGGGCAGCGGCGTTTTATACCCTCGGAGTCGTGGGCAAGAAAAAACGGCTTGGGAAGAGGCGTCCGATACGGCGACGCTTGAACATGTCCAGACGTGACGGGCGCGTCCGCCAGGCCGGCGCCGGTCAGACCTCCTCGCCTCCCAGTTGGGGAGCTCCTCTCCCCGGCTGCCGCGCTTTGACAAGCGTGGGCACCAGCATGCACACACACACACACGCACGCACGACGACACGTGGCACTGAAACCTGCCTGGACGCGCTTGGCGGGAGGCGTTGCGGCAGCGATGAACGGGTCCAAATTCGTAACACCACACTACTTTCATATCGTAAATTTAATCATGCTCTCGAGTACACTAACAAGTGAAACATAGAGCTATACATCAAAAACTGCAAGTACATGCGTGTGTCTCGTCGTAACACCACACTACTTTCATGCCGTGATATTAATCATGCTCTCGAGTACACTTACAAGTGAAACATGAAACTAAACATCAAAAACTGCAAGTACAAGGGTGTGTCTCGTCGTAACACCACACTACGTTTTTATCGTGATATTAATCATGCTCTCGAGTACACTAACAAGTGAAATATGGTAATAAACATCAAAAACTGCAAGTAAATGCGTGTGTCTCGTCGTAACGCCACACTACTTTCATATCGTGATTTTAATCATGCTCTCGAGAACACTAACAAGTGAAGCATGGAACTAAAAATCAAAAACTGCAAGTACAAGCGTGTATGTCGTCGTAACACCACACTACTTTCATATCGTGATATTAATCATGCACTCGAGTACTCTAACAAGTGAAACATGGACTTAAACATCAAAACCTGCAAGTACATGTGTGTGTCTCGTCGTAACACCACACTACTTTCATATATTGATATTAATCATGCTCTCGAGTACACTAAGAAGTGAACCATGGAACTAAACATCAAAAACTTCAAGTACTTGCGTGTGTCTCGTCGTAACACCACACTACTTTCATATCGTGATATTAATCATGCTCTCGAGTACACTAACAAGTGAAACATGGAACTAAAAATCAAAAACTGCAAGTACAAGCGTGTGTGTCGTCGTAACACCACACTACTTTCATATCGTGATATTAATCATCCTCTCGAGTACACTAACAAGTGAAACATGGAACTAAACATCAAAAACTGCAAGTACACGCGTGTGTCTCCTCGTAACACCACACTACTTTCTTATCGTGATATTAATCATGCTCTCGAGTACACTAACAAGTGAAACATGAAACTAAACATCAAAAAGTGCAAGTACATGCGTGTGTCTCGTCGTAACACCACACTACTTTCATATCGTGATATTAATCATGCTTTGAGTACACTAACAAGTGAAACATGGAAGTAAACATAAAAAAGGAAGTACATGCGCGTGTCTCGTCGTAACACCACACTACTTTCATATTGTGATATTAATCATGCTTTGAGTACACTAACAAGTGAAACATGGAACTAAACATCAAAAACTGCATGTACATGCGTGTGTCTCATCGTATTACCACACTACTTTCATATCGTGATATTAATCATGCTCTCGAGTACACTAACAAGTGAAACATCAAAAACTGCAAGTACATGCGTGTTTCTCGTCGTAACACCACACTACTTATATATCGTGATATTAATCATGCTCTCGAGAACACTAACAAGTGAAACATGGAACTAAACATCAAAAACTGCAAGTACATGCGGGTGTCTCGTCGTAACACCACACAACTTTCATATAGTTATATTATTCATGCTCTCGTGTACACTAACAAATGAAACATGTAACTAAACACCAAAAACTGAAAGTACATGCATGTTTCTCGCCGTATTACCACGCTACTTTCATATCGTGATATTAATCATGCTCTCGAGTACACTAACAAGTGAAACATGAAACTAAACATCAAAAACTGCAAGTACATGCGTGTGTCTCATCGTATTACCACACTACTTTCATATCGTGATATTAATCATGCTCTCGAGTACACTAACAAGTGAAACATGGAACTAAACATCAAAAACTGCAAGTACATGTGTGTGTCTCGTCGTAACACCACACTACTTCCATATCGTGATTTTAATCATGCTCTCGAAAACACTAACAAGTGAAACATGGAACTAATCATTAAAAACTGCAAGTACAAGGGTGTGTCTCGTCGTAACACCACACTACTTTCTTATCGTGATATTAATCATGCTCTCGAGTACACTAACAAGTGAAACATGGTAATAAACATCAAAAACTGCAAGTACAATTTTGTGTCTCGTATTAACACCACACTACTTTCATATCGTGATTTTAATCATGCTCTTGAGAACACTAACAAGTGAAACAAGGAACTAAACATCAAAAACAGCGAGTACATGCGTGTGTCTCGTCGTAACACCACACTACTTTCATTTCGTGGTATTAATCATGCTCTCGAGTACACTAAAAAGTGAAACATGGGACTAAACATCAAAAACTGCAAGTACAAGCGTGTGTGTCGTCGTAACACCTCACCACTTCCATATCGTGATATTAATCATGCTCTCGAATACACGAACAAGTGAAACATGGACCTAAACATCAAAAACTGCAAGTACATGCGTATTTTTCGTCGTAACACCACACTACTTTATATCGTGATATTAATCATGCTCTCGAGAACACTAACAAGTGAAACAAGGAACTAAACATCAAAAGCTGCAAGTACATGCGTGTGTCTCGTCGGAACACCACACTACTTTCATATCGTGATATTAGTCATGATTTAAGTACACTAACAAGTGAAACATGGAACTAAACATCAAAAGCTGCAAGTACATGCGTGTGTCTCGTCGGAACACCACACTACTTTCATATCGTTATATTAATCATGCTTTAAGTACACTAACAAGTGAAACATGGAACTAAACATCAAAAACTGCAAGTACATGCTTGTGTCTAGTTGTAACACCACACTACTTTCATATCGTGCTAATAATCATGCTCTCGAGTACACTAACAAGTGAAACATGGAACTAAACATCAAAAACTGCAAGTACATGCGTGTGTCTCGTCGTAACACCACACTACTTTCATATCGTGAATTTAATCATGCTCTCGAGTACACTAACAAGAGAAACATGGACTTAAACATCAAAAACTGCATGTACATGCGTGTGTCTCGTCGTAACACCACACTACTTTCATATCGTGAATTTATTCATGCTCTCGAGTACACTAACAAGTGAAACATAGAACTATACATCAAAAACTGCAAGTACATGTGTGTGTCTCGTCGTAACACCACACTACTTTCATATATTGATATTAATCATGCTCTCGAGTACACTAAGAAGTGAAACATGGAACTAAACATCAAAAACTTCAAGTACTTGCGTGTGTCTCGTCGTAACACCACACTACTTTCATATCGTGATATTAATCATGCTCTCGAGTACACTAACAAGTGAAACATGGAACTAAAAATCAAAAACTGCAAGTACAAGCGTGTGTGTCGTCGTAACACCACACTACTTTCATATCGTGATATTAATCATGCTCTCGAGTACACTAACAAGTGAAACATGGAACTAAACATCAAAAGCTGCAAGTACATGCGTGTGTCTCGTCGGAACACCACACTACTTTCATATCGTGATATTAATAATGCTTTAAGTACACTAACAAGTGAAACATGGAACTAAACATCAAAAACTGCAAGTACATGCTTGTGTCTCGTTGTAACACCACACTACTTTCATATCGTGCTATTAATCATGCTCTTGAGTACACTAACAAGTGAAACATGGAACTAAACATCAAAAACTGCAAGTACATGCGTGTGTCTCGTCGTAACACCACACTACTTTCATATCGTGAATTTAATCATGCTCTCGAGTACACTAACAAGTGAAACATGGACTTAAACATCAAAAACTGCAAGTACATGCGTGTGTCTCGTCGTAACACCACACTACTTTCATATCGTGAATTTATTCATGCTCTCGAGTACACTAACAAGTGAAACATAAAACTATACATCAAAAACTGCAAGTACATGCGTGTGTCTCGTCGTAACACCACACTACTTTCATGCCGTGATAATAATCATGCTCTCGAGTACACTTACAAGTGAAACATGAAACTAAACATCAAAAACTGCAAGCACATGCGTGTGTCTCGTCGTAACACCACATTACTTTCATATCTTGATATTAGTCATGCTCTCGAGTACAAGTGAAACATGGTAAAAAACATCAAAAGCTGCAAGTACATGCGTGTGTCTCGTCGGAACACCACACTACTTTCATATCGTTATATTAATCATGCTTTAAGTACACTAACAAGTGAAACATGGAACTAAACATCAAAAACTGCAAGTACATGCTTGTGTCTCGTTGTAACACCACACTACTTTCATATCGTGCTAATAATCATGCTCTCGAGTACACTAACAAGTGAAACATGGAACTAAACATCAAAAACTGCAAGTACATGCGTGTGTCTCGTCGTAACACCACACTACTTTCATATCGTGAATTTAATCATGCTCTCGAGTACACTAACAAGAGAAACATGGACTTAAACATCAAAAACTGCCTGTACATGCGTGTGTCTCGTCGTAACACCACACTACTTTCATATCGTGAATTTAATCATGCTCTCGAGTACACTAACAAGTGAAACATAGAACTATACATCAAAAACTGCAAGTACATGTGTGTGTCTCGTCGTAACACCACACTACTTTCATATATTGATATTAATCATGCTCTCGAGTACACTAAGAAAAAAACATGGAACTAAACATCAAAAACTTCAAGTACTTGCGTGTGTCTCGTCGTAACACCACACTACTTTCATATCGTGATATTAATCATGCTCTCGAGTACACTAACAAGTGAAACATGGAACTAAAAATCAAAAACTGCAAGTACAAGCGTGTGTGTCGTCGTAACACCACACTACTTTCATATCGTGATATTAATCATGCTCTCGAGTACACTAACAAGTGAAACATGGAACTAAATATCAAAAGCTGGAAGTACATGCGTGTGTCTCGTCGGAACACCACACTACTTTCATATCGTGATATTAATAATGCTTTAAGTACACTAACAAGTGAAACATGGAACTAAACATCAAAAACTGCAAGTACATGCTTGTGTCTCGTTGTAACACCACACTACTTTCATATCGTGCTATTAATCATGCTCTTGAGTACACTAACAAGTGAAACATGGAACTAAACATCAAAAACTGCAAGTACATGCGTGTGTCTCGTCGTAACACCACACTACTTTCATATCGTGAATTTAATCATGCTCTCGAGTACACTAACAAGTGAAACATGGACTTAAACATCAAAAACTGCAAGTACATGCGTGTGTCTCGTCGTAACACCACACTACTTTCATATCGTGAATTTATTCATGCTCTCGAGTACACTAACAAGTGAAACATAGAACTATACATAAAAATCTGCAAGTACATGCGTGTGTCTCGTCGTAACACCACACTACTTTCATGCCGTGATATTAATCATGCTCTCGAGTACACTTACAAGTGAAACATGAAACTAAACATCAAAAACTGCAAGCACATGCGTGTGTCTCGTCGTAACACCACATTACTTTCATATCTTGATATTAGTCATGCTCTCGAGTACAAGTGAAACATGGTAAAAAACATCAAAAACTGCAAGTACATGCGTGTGTCTCGTCGTAACACCACACTACTTTCATATCGTGATTTTAATCATGCTCTCGAGAACACTAACAAGTGAAACATGGAACTAATCATCAAAAACTGCAAGTACAAGGGTGTGTCTCGTCGTAACACCACACTACTTTTTGATCGTGATATTAATCATGCTCTCGAGTACACTGTTGCATTTGGGTTGCAAGCCCCAAGGGTAGCGTTGGCCTGGCGGCCTGGGGCAAAGCTGGAAACATCCGAAGGTCCCGGCAAAGGATGAGTCGACTGGCAACAGAACAACTTATTTATTCTGGCATCTCAAAAGAGCAGCCGGTCAGGGCGACCACGTTACTCGAAGGAAGGAATCGAAGTCTCTCGGCGTCCGGGGCAGCGGCGTTTTATACCCTCGGAGTCGAGGGCAAGAAGGAACGGCTTGGGAAGAGGCGTCCGATACGGCGACGCTTGAACATGTCCAGACGTGACGGGCGCGTCCGCCAGGCCGGCGCCGGTCAGACCTCCTCGCCTCCCAGTTGGGGAGCTCCTCTCCCCGGCTGCTGCGCTTTGACAAGCGTGGGCACCAACATGCACACACACACACACACGCACGCACGACGACACGTGGCACTGAAACCTGCCTGGACGCGCTTGGCGGGAGGCGTTGCGGCAGCGATGAACGGGTCCAAATTCGTAACACCACACTACTTTCATATCGTAAATTTAATCATGCTCTCGAGTACACTAACAAGTGAAACATAGAGCTATACATCAAAAACTGCAAGTACATGCGTGTGTCTCGTCGTAACACCACACTACTTTCATGCCGTGATATTAATCATGCTCTCGAGTACACTTACAAGTGAAACATGAAACTAAACATCAAAAACTGCAAGCACATGCGTGTGTCTCGTCGTAACACCACATTACTTTCATATCTTGATATTAGTCATGCTCTCGAGTACACTAACAAGTGAAACATGGTAAAAAACATCAAGAACTGCAAGTACATGCGTGTCTCGTCGTAACACCACACTACTTTCATATCGTGATTTTAATCATGCTCTCGAGAACACTAACAAGTGAAACATGGAACTAATCATCAAAAACTGCAAGTACATGCGTGTGTCTCGTCGTAACACCACACTACTTTCATATCGGGAATTTATTCATGCTCTCGAGTACACTAACAAGTGAAACATAAAACTATACATCAAAAACTGCAAGTACATGCGTGTGTCTCGTCGTAACACCACACTACTTTCATGCCGTGATATTAATCATGCTCTCGAGTACACTTACAAGTGAAACATGAAACTAAACATCAAAAACTGCAAGCACATGCGTGTGTCTCGTCGTAACACCACATTACTTTCATATCTTGATATTAGTCATGCTCTCGAGTACAAGTGAAACATGGTAAAAAACATCAAAAACTGCAAGTACATGCGTGCGTCTCGTCGGAACACCACACTACTTTCATATCGTGATATTAGTCATGATTTAAGTACACTAACAAGTGAAACATGGAACTAAACATCAAAAGCTGCAAGTACATGCGTGTGTCTCGTCGGAACACCACACTACTTTCATATCGTTATATTAATCATGCTTTAAGTACACTAACAAGTGAAACATGGAACTAAACATCAAAAACTGCAAGTACATGCTTGTGTCTCGTTGTAACACCACACTACTTTCATATCGTGCTAATAATCATGCTCTCGAGTACACTAACAAGTGAAACATGGAACTAAACATCAAAAACTGCAAGTACATGCGTGTGTCTCGTCGTAACACCACACTACTTTCATATCGTGAATTTAATCATGCTCTCGAGCACACTAACAAGAGAAACATGGACTTAAACATCAAAAACTGCCTGTACATGCGTGTGTCTCGTCGTAACACCACACTACTTTCATATCGTGAATTTCATCATGCTCTCGAGTACACTAACAAGTGAAACATAGAACTATACATCAAAAACTGCAAGTACATGTGTGTGTCTCGTCGTAACACCACACTACTTTCATATATTGATATTAATCATGCTCTCGAGTACACTAAGAAAAAAACATGGAACTAAACATCAAAAACTTCAAGTACTTGCGTGTGTCTCGTCGTAACACCACACTACTTTCATATCGTGATATTAATCATGCTCTCGAGTACACTAACAAGTGAAACATGGAACTAAAAATCAAAAACTGCAAGTACAAGCGTGTGTGTCGTCGTAACACCACACTACTTTCATATCGTGATATTAATCATGCTCTCGAGTACACTAACAAGTGAAACATGGAACTAAACATCAAAAGCTGGAAGTACATGCGTGTGTCTCGTCGGAACACCACACTACTTTCATATCGTGATATTAATAATGCTTTAAGTACACTAACAAGTGAAACATGGAACTAAACATCAAAAACTGCAAGTACATGCTTGTGTCTCGTTGTAACACCACACTACTTTCATATCGTGCTATTAATCATGCTCTTGAGTACACTAACAAGTGAAACATGGAACTAAACATCAAAAACTGCAAGTACATGCGTGTGTCTCGTCGTAACACCACACTACTTTCATATCGTGAATTTAATCATGCTCTCGAGTACACTAACAAGTGAAACATGGACTTAAACATCAAAAACTTCAAGTACATGCGTGTGTCTCGTCGTAACACCACACTACTTTCATATCGTGAATTTATTCATGCTCTCGAGAACACTAACAAGTGAAACATGGAACTAATCATCAAAAACTGCAAGTACAAGGGTGTGTCTCGTCGTAACACCACACTACTTTTTTATCGTGATATTAATCATGCTCTCGAGTACACTAACAAGTGAAATATGGTAATAAACATCAAAAACTGCAAGTACATGCGTGTGTCTCGTCGTAACGCCACACTACTTTCATATCGTGATTTTAATCATGCTCTCGAGAACACTAACAAGTGAAGCATGGAACTAAGAATCAAAAACTGCAAGTACAAGCGTGTATGTCGTCGTAACACCACACTACTTTCATATCGTGATATTAATCATGCACTCGAGTACACTAACAAGTGAAACATGGACTTAAACATCAAAACCTGCAAGTACATGTGTGTGTCTCGTCGTAACACCACACTACTTTCATATATTGATATTAATCATGCTCTCGAGTACACTAGGAAGTGAAACATGGAACTAAACATCAAAAACTTCAAGTACTTGCGTGTGTCTCGTCGTAACACCACACTACTTTCATATCGTGATATTAATCATGCTCTCGAGTACACTAACAAGTGAAACATAGAACTATACATCAAAAACTGCAAGTACATGCGTGTGTCTCGTCGTAACACCACACTACTTTCATGCCGTGATATTAATCATGCTCTCGAGTACACTTACAAGTGAAACATGAAACTAAACATCAAAAACTGCAAGCACATGCGTGTGTCTCGTCGTAACACCACATTACTTTCATATCTTGATATTAGTCATGCTCTCGAGTACAAGTGAAACATGGTAAAAAACATCAAAAACTGCAAGTACATGCGTGTGTCTCGTCGTAACACCACACTACTTTCATATCGTGATTTTAATCATGCTCTCGAGAACACTAACAAGTGAAACATGGAACTAATCATCAAAAACTGCAAGTACAAGGGTGTGTCTCGTCGTAACAACACACTACTTTTTGATCGTGATATTAATCATGCTCTCGAGTACACTGTTGCATTTGGGTTGCAAGCCCCAAGGGTAGCGTTGGCCTGGCGGCCTGGGGCAAAGCTGGAAACATCCGAAGGTCCCGGCAAAGGATGAGTCGACTGGCAACAGAACAACTTATTTATTCTGGCATCTCAAAAGAGCAGCCGGTCAGGGCGACCACGTTACTCGAAGGAAGGAATCGAAGTCTCTCGGCGTCCGGGGCAGCGGCGTTTTATACCCTCGGAGTCGAGGGCAAGAAGGAACGGCTTGGGAAGAGGCGTCCGATACGGCGACGCTTGAACATGTCCAGACGTGACGGGCGCGTCCGCCAGGCCGGCGCCGGTCAGACCTCCTCGCCTCCCAGTTGGGGAGCTCCTCTCCCCGGCTGCCGCGCTTTGACAAGCGTGGGCACCAACATGCACACACACACACACGCACGCACGACGACACGTGGCACTGAAACCTGCCTGGACGCGCTTGGCGGGAGGCGTTGCGGCAGCGATGAACGGGTCCAAATTCGTAACACCACACTACTTTCATATCGTAAATTTAATCATGCTCTCGAGTACACTAACAAGTGAAACATAGAGCTATACATCAAAAACTGCAAGTACATGCGTGTGTCTCGTCGTAACACCACACTACTTTCATGCCGTGATATTAATCATGCTCTCGAGTACACTTACAAGTGAAACATGAAACTAAACATCAAAAACTGCAAGTACAAGGGTGTGTCTCGTCGTAACACCACACTACGTTTTTATCGTGATATTAATCATGCTCTCGAGTACACTAACAAGTGAAATATGGTAATAAACATCAAAAACTGCAAGTACATGCGTGTGTCTCGTCGTAACGCCACACTACTTTCATATCGTGATTTTATTCATGCTCTCGAGAACACTAACAAGTGAAGCATGGAACTAAAAATCAAAAACTGCAAGTACAAGCGTGTATGTCGTCGTAACACCACACTACTTTCATATCGTGATATTAATCATGCACTCGAGTACACTAACAAGTGAAACATGGACTTAAACATCAAAACCTGCAAGTACATGTGTGTGTCTCGTCGTAACACCACACTACTTTCATATATTGATATTAATCATGCTCTCGAGTACACTAAGAAGTGAAACATGGAACTAAACATCATAAAACTTCAAGTACTTGCGTGTGTCTCGTCGTAACACCACACTACTTTCATATCGTGATATTAATCATGCTCTCGAGTACACTAACAAGTGAAACATGGAACTAAAAATCAAAAACTGCAAGTACAAGCGTGTGTGTCGTCGTAACACCACACTACTTTCATATCGTGATATTAATCATGCTCTCGAGTACACTAACAAGTGAAACATGGAACTAAACATCAAAAACTGCAAGTACACGCGTGTGTCTCCTCGTAACACCACACTACTTTCTTATCGTGATATTAATCATGCTCTCGAGTACACTAACAAGGGAAACATGAAACAAAACATCAAAAAGTGCAAGTACATGCGTGTGTCTCGTCGTAACACCACACTACTTTCATATCGTGATATTAATCATGCTTTGAGTACACTAACAAGTGAAACATGAAAGTAAACATAAAAAAAGGAAGTACATGCGCGTGTCTCGTCGTAACACCACACTACTTTCATATTGTGATATTAATCATGCTTTGAGTACACTAACAAGTGAAACATGGAACTAAACATCAAAAACTGCATGTACATGCGTGTGTCTCATCGTATTACCACACTACTTTCATATCGTGATATTAATCATGCTCTCGAGTACACTAACAAGTGAAACATCAAAAACTGCAAGTACATGCGTGTTTCTCGTCGTAACACCACACTACTTATATATCGTGATATTAATCATGCTCTCGAGAACACTAACAAGTGAAACATGGAACTAAACATCAAAAACTGCAAGTACATGCGGGTGTCTCGTCGTAACACCACACAACTTTTATATAGTTATATTATTCATGCTCTCGTGTACACTAACAAATGAAACATGTAACTAAACACCAAAAACTGAAAGTACATGCATGTTTCTCGCCGTATTACCACGCTACTTTCATATCGTGATATTAATCATGCTCTCGAGTACACTAACAAGTGAAACATGAAACTAAACATCAAAAACTGCAAGTACATGCGTGTGTCTCATCGTATTACCACACTACTTTCATATCGTGATATTAATCATGCTCTCGAGTACACTAACAAGTGAAACATGGAACTAAACATCAAAAACTGCAAGTACATGTGTGTGTCTCGTCGTAACACCACACTACTTTCATATATTGATAATAATCATGCTCTCGAGTACACTAAGAAGTGAAACATGGAACTAAACATCAAAAACTGCAAGTACAAGGGTGTGTCTCGTCGTAACACCACACTACTTTTTTATCGTGATAATAATCATGATCTCGAGTACACTAACAAGTAAAATATGGTAATAAACATCAAAAACTGCAAGTACATGCGTGTGTCTCGTCGTAACACCACACTACTTCCATATCGTGATTTTAATCATGCTCTCGAGAACACTAACAAGTGAAACATGGAACTAATCATTAAAAACTGCAAGTACAAGGGTGTGTCTCGTCGTAACACCACACTACATTCTTATCGTGATATTAATCATGCTCTCGAGTACACTAACAAGTGAAACATGGTAATCAACATCAAAAACTGCAAGTACAATTTTGTGTCTCGTATTAACACCACACTACTTTCATATCGTGATTTTAATCATGCTCTTGAGAACACTAACAAGTGAAACAAGGAACTAAACATCAAAAACAGCGAGTACATGCGTGTGTTTCGTCGTAACACCACACTACTTTCATTTCGTGGTATTAAACATGCTCTCGAGTACACTAAAAAGTGAAACATGGGACTAAACATCAAAAACTGCAAGTACAAGCGTGTGTGTCGTCGTAACACCTCACCACTTCCATATCGTGATATTAATCATGCTCTCGAATACACGAACAAGTGAAACATGGACCTAAACATCAAAAACTGCAAGTACATGCGTATTTTTCGTCGTAACACCACGCTACTTTATATCGTGATATTAATCATGCTCTCGAGAACACTAACAAGTGAAACAAGGAACTAAACATCAAAAGCTGCAAGTACATGCGTGTGTCTCGTCGGAACACCACACTACTTTCATATCGTGATATTAGTCATGATTTAAGTACACTAACAAGTGAAACATGGAACTAAACATCAAAAGCTGCAAGTACATGCGTGTGTCTCGTCGGAACACCACACTACTTTCATATCGTTATATTAATCATGCTTTAAGTACACTAACAAGTGAAACATGGAACTAAACATCAAAAACTGCAAGTAAATGCTTGTGTCTCGTTGTAACACCACACTACTTTCATATCGTGCTAATAATCATGCTCTCGAGTACACTAACAAGTGAAACATGGAACTAAACATCAAAAACTGCAAGTACATGCGTGTGTCTCGTCGTAACACCACACTACTTTCATATCGTGAATTTAATCATGCTCTCGAGTACACTAACAAGAGAAACATGGACTTAAACATCAAAAACTGCATGTACATGCGTGTGTCTCGTCGTAACACCACACTACTTTCATATCGTGAATTTAATCATGCTCTCGAGTACACTAACAAGTGAAACATAGAACTATACATCAAAAACTGCAAGTACATGTGTGTGTCTCGTCGTAACACCACACTACTTTCATATATTGATATTAATCATGCTCTCGAGTACACTAAGAAGTGAAACATGGAACTAAACATCAAAAACTTCAAGTACTTGCGTGTGTCTCGTCGTAACACCACACTACTTTCATATCGTGATATTAATCATGCTCTCGAGTACACTAACAAGTGAAACATGGAACTAAAAATCAAAAACTGCAAGTACAAGCGTGTGTGTCGTCGTAACACCACACTACTTTCATATCGTGATATTAATCATGCTCTCGAGTACACTAACAAGTGAAACATGGAACTAAACACCAAAAGCTGCAAGTACATGCGTGTGTCTCGTCGGAACACCACACTACTTTCATATCGTGATATTAATAATGCTTTAAGTACACTAACAAGTGAAACATGGAACTAAACATCAAAAACTGCAAGTACATGCTTGTGTCTCGTTGTAACACCACAATACTTTCATATCGTGCTATTAATCATGCTCTTGAGTACACTAACAAGTGAAACATGGAACTAAACATCAAAAACTGCAAGTACATGCGTGTGTCTCGTCGTAACACCACACTACTTTCATATCGTGAATTTAATCATGCTCTCGAGTACACTAACAAGTGAAACATGGACTTAAACATCAAAAACTGCAAGTACATGCGTGTGTCTCGTCGTAACACCACACTACTTTCATATCGTGAATTTATTCATGCTCTCGAGTACACTAACAAGTGAAACATAGAACTATACATCAAAAACTGCAAGTACATGCGTGTGTCTCGTCGTAACACCACACTACTTTCATGCCGTGATATTTATTATTCATGCTCTCGAGTACACTTACAAGTGAAACATGAAACTAAACATCAAAAACTGCAAGCACATGCGTGTGTCTCGTCGTAACACCACATTACTTTCATATCTTGATATTAGTCATGCTCTCGAGTACAAGTGAAACATGGTAAAAAACATCAAAAACTGCAAGTACATGCGTGTGTCTCGTCGGAACACCACACTACTTTCATATCGTGATATTAGTCATGATTTAAGTACACTAACAAGTGAAACATGGAACTAAACATCAAAAGCTGCAAGTACATGCGTGTGTCTCGTCGGAACACCACACTACTTTCATATCGTTATATTAATCATGCTTTAAGTACACTAACAAGTGAAACATGGAACTAAACATCAAAAACTGCAAGTACATGCTTGTGTCTCGTTGTAACACCACACTACTTTCATATCGTGCTAATAATCATGCTCTCGAGTACACTAACAAGTGAAACATGGAACTAAACATCAAAAACTGCAAGTACATGCGTGTGTCTCGTCGTAACACCACACTACTTTCATATCGTGAATTTAATCATGCTCTCGAGTACACTAACAAGAGAAACATGGACTTAAACATCGAAAACTGCATGTACATGCGTGTGTCTCGTCGTAACACCACACTACTTTCATATCGTGAATTTAATCATGCTCTCGAGTACACTAACAAGTGAAACATAGAACTATACATCAAAAACTGCAAGTACATGTGTGTGTCTCGTCGTAACACCACACTACTTTCATATATTGATATTAATCATGCTCTCGAGTACACTAAGAAAAAAACATGGAACTAAACATCAAAAACTTCAAGTACTTGCGTGTGTCTCGTCGTAACACCACACTACTTTCATATCGTGATATTAATCATGCTCTCGAGTACACTAACAAGTGAAACATGGAACTAAAAATCAAAAACTGCAAGTACAAGCGTGTGTGTCGTCGTAACACCACACTACTTTCATATCGTGATATTAATCATGCTCTCGAGTACACTAACAAGTGAAACATGGAACTAAACATCAAAAGCTGCAAGTACATGCGTGTGTCTCGTCGGAACACCACACTACTTTCTTATCGTGATATTAATCATGCTCTCGAGTACACTAACAAGTGAAACATGAAACTAAACATCAAAAAGTGCAAGTACATGCGTGTGTCTCGTCGTAACACCACACTACTTTCATATCGTGATATTAATCATGCTTTGAGTACACTAACAAGTGAAACATGAAAGTAAACATAAAAAAAGGAAGTACATGCGCGTGTCTCGTCGTAACACCACACTACTTTTATATCGTGATATTAATCATGCTCTCGAGTACAGTAACAAGTGAAACATGGAAGTAAACATCAAAAACTGCAAGTACATGCGTGTGTCTCGTCGTAACACTACACTACTTTCATAACGTGATATTAATCATGCTCTCGAGGACACTAACAAGTGAAACATGGAACTAAACATCAAAAACTGTAAGTACAAGCGTGTGTGTCGTCGTAACACCACACTACTTTCATATCGTGATATTATTCATGCTCTCGAGTACACTAACAAGTGTAACATGGAACTAAACATCAAAAACTGTAAGTACAAGCGTGTGTGTCGTCGTAACACCACACTACTTTCATATCGTGATATTAATCATGCTTTCGAGTACACTAACAAGTGAAACATGGAACTAAACATCAAAAGCTGCAAGTAGATGCGTGTGTCTCGTCGGAACACCACACTACTTTCATATCGTGATATTAATCATGATTTAAGTACACTAACAAGTGAAACATGGAACTAAACATCAAAAGCTGCAAGTACATGCGTGTGTCTCGTCGGAACACCACACTACTTTCATATCGTGATATTAATCATGATTTAAGTACACTAACAAGTGAAACATGGAACTAAACATCAAAAACTGCATGTACATGCGTGTGTCTCATCGTATTACCACACTACTTTCATATCGTGATATTAATCATGCTCTCGAGTACACTAACAAGTGAAACATCAAAAACTGCAAGTACATGCGTGTTTCTCGTCGTAACACCACACTACTTATATATCGTGATATTAATCATGCTCTCGAGAACACTAACAAGTGAAACATGGAACTAAACATCAAAAACTGCAAGTACATGCGGGTGTCTCGTCGTAACACCACACAGCTTTCATATAGTTATATTATTTATGCTCTCGTGTACACTAACAAATGAAACATGAACCTAAACACCAAAAACTGAAAGTACATGAATGTTTCTCGCCGTATTACCACACTACTTTCATATCGTGATATTAATCATGCTCTCGAGTACATTAACAAGTGAAACATGGAACTAAACATCAAAAACTGCAAGTGCATGTGTGTGTCTCGTCGTAACACCACACTACTTTCATATATTGATAATAATCATGCTCTCGAGTACACTAAGAAGTGAAACATGGAACTAAACATCAAAAACTGCAAGTACAAGGGTGTGTCTCGTCGTAACACCACACTACTTTTTTATCGTGATATTAATCATGCTCTCGAGTACACTAACAAGTAAAATATGGTAATAAACATCAAAAACTGCAAGTACATGCGTGTGTCTCGTCGTAACACCACACTACTTTCATATCGTGATTTTAATCATGCTCTCGAGAACACTAACAAGTGAAACATGGAGCTAATCATTAAAAACTGCAAGTACATGCGTATTTTTCGTCGTAACACCACACTACTTTATATCGTGATATTAATCATGCTCTCGAGAACACTAACAAGTGAAACAAGGAACTAAACATCAAACGCTGCAAGTACATGCGTGTGTCTCGTCGGAACACCACACTACTTTCATATCGTGATATTAGTCATGATTTAAGTACACTAACAAGTGAAACATGGAACTAAACATCAAAAGCTGCAAGTACATGCGTGTGTCTCGTCGGAACACCACACTACTTTCATATCGTTATATTAATCATGCTTTAAGTACACTAACAAGTGAAACATGGAACTAAACATCAAAAACTGCAAGTACATGCTTGTGTCTCGTTGTAACACCACACTACTTTCATATCGTGCTATTAATCATGCTCTCGAGTACACTAAAAAGTGAAACATGGAACTAAACATCAAAAACTGCAAGTACATGCGTGTGTCTCGTCGTAACACCACACTACTTTCATATCGTGAATTTAATCATGCTCTCGAGTACACTAACAAGAGAAACATGGACTCAAACATCAAAAACTGCATGTACATGCGTGTGTCTCGTCGTAACACCACACTACTTTCATATCGTGAATTTAATCATGCTCTCGAGTACACTAACAAGTGAAACATAGAACTATACATCAAAAACTGCAAGTACATGTGTGTGTCTCGTCGTAACACCACACTACTTTCATATATTGATATTAATCATGCTCTCGAGTACACTAAGAAGTGAAACATGGAACTAAACATCAAAAACTTCAAGTACTTGCGTGTGTCTCGTCATAACACCACACTACTTTCATATCGTGATATTAATCATGCTCTCGAGTACACTAACAAGTGAAACATGGAACTAAAAATCAAAAACTGCAAGTACAAGCGTGTGTGTCGTCGTAACACCACACTACTTTCATATCGTGATATTAATCATGCTCTCGAGTACACTAACAAGTGAAACATGGAACTAAACATCAAAAGCTGCAAGTACATGCGTGTGTCTCGTCGGAACACCACACTACTTTCATATCGTGATATTAATAATGCTTTAAGTACACTAACAAGTGAAACATGGAACTAAACATCAAAAACTGCAAGTACATGCTTGTGTCTCGTTGTAACACCACACTACTTTCATATCGTGCTATTAATCATGCTCACGAGTACACTAACAAGTGAAACATGGAACTAAACATCAAAAACTGCAAGTACATGCGTGTGTCTCGTCGTAACACCACACTACTTTCATATCGTGAATTTAATCATGCTCTCGAGTACACTAACAAGTGAAACATGGACTTAAACATCAAAAACTGCAAGTACATGCGTGTGTCTCGTCGTAACACCACACTACTTTCATATCGTGAATTTAATCATGCTCTCGAGTACACTAACAAGTGAAACATAGAACTATACATCAAAAACTGCAAGTACATGCGTGTGTCTCGTCGTAACACCACACTACTTTCATGCCGTGATATTAATCATGCTTTCGAGGACACTAACAAGTGAAACATAGAACTAAACATCAAAAACTGCAAGTACATGCGTGTGTCTTGTTGTAACACCACCCTACTCTCATATCGTGATATTAATCATGCTCTCGAGTACAATAACAAGTGAAACATGGAAGTAAACATCAAAAACTGCAAGTACATGCGTGTGTCTCGTCGTAACACCACACTACTTTCATATCGTGAATTTAATCATGCTCTCGAGTACACTAACAAGAGAAACATGGACTCAAACATCAAAAACTGCATGTACATGCGTGTGTCTCGTCGTAACACCACACTACTTTCATATCGTGAATTTAATCATGCTCTCGAGTACACTAACAAGTGAAACAGAACTATACATCAAAAACTGCAAGTACATGTGTGTGTCTCGTCGTAACACCACACTACTTTCATATATTGATATTAATCATGCTCTCGAGTACACTAAGAAGTGAAACATGGAACTAAGCATCAAAAACTTCAAGTACTTGCGTGTGTCTCGTCGTAACACCACACTACTTTCATATCGTGATATTAATCATGCTCTCGAGTACACTAACAAGTGAAACATGGAACTAAAAATCAAAAACTGCAAGTACAAGCGTGTGTGTCGTCGTAACACCACACTACTTTCATATCGTGATATTAATCATGCTCTCGAGTACACTAACAAGTGAAACATGGAACTAAACATCAAAAGCTGCAAGTACATGCGTGTGTCTCGTCGGAACACCACACTACACTCATATCGTGATATTAATAATGCTTTAAGTACACTAACAAGTGAAACATGGAACTAAACATCAAAAACTGCAAGTACATGCTTGTGTCTCGTTGTAACACCACACTACTTTCATATCGTGCTATTAATCATGCTCACGAGTACACTAACAAGTGAAACATGGAACTAAACATCAAAAACTGCAAGTACATGCGTGTGTCTCGTCGTAACACCACATTACTTTCATATCTTGATATTAGTCATGCTCTCGAGTACAAGTGAAACATGGTAAAAAACATCAAAAACTGCAAGTACATGCGTGTGTCTCGTCGTAACACCACACTACTTTCATATCGTGATTTTAATCATGCTCTCGAGAACACTAACAAGTGAAACATGGAACTAATCATCAAAAACTGCAAGTACAAGGGTGTGTCTCGTCGTAACACCACACTACTTTTTGATCGTGATATTAATCATGCTCTCGAGTACACTGTTGCATTTGGGTTGCAAGCCCCAAGGGTAGCGTTGGCCTGGCGGCCTGGGGCAAAGCTGGAAACATCCGAAGGTCCCGGCAAAGGATGAGTCGACTGGCAACAGAACAACTCATTTATTCTGGCATCTCAAAAGAGCAGCCGGTCAGGGCGACCACGTTACTCGAAGGAAGGAATCGAAGTCTCTCGGCGTCCGGGGCAGCGGCGTTTTATAACCTCGGAGTCGAGGGCAAGAAGGAACGGCTTGGGAAGAGGCGTCCGATACGGCGACGCTTGAACATGTCCAGACGTGACGGGCGCGTCCGCCAGGCCGGCGCCGGTCAGACCTCCTCGCCTCCCAGTTGGGGAGATCCTCTCCCCGGCTGCCGCGCTTTGACAAGCGTGGGCACCAACATGCACACACACACACACGCACGCACGACGACTCGTGGCACTGAAACCTGCCTGGACGCGCTTGGCGGGAGGCGTTGCGGCAGCGATGAACTGGTCCAAATTCGTAACACCACACTACTTTCATATCGTAAATTTAATCATGCTCTCGAGTACACTAACAAGTGAAACATAGAGCTATACATCAAAAACTGCAAGTACAATCTTGTGTCTCGTATTAACACCACACTACTTTCATATCGTGATTTTAATCATGCTCTCGAGAACACTAACAAGTGAAACAAGAAACTAAACATCAAAAACTGCGAGTACATGCGTGTGTCTCGTCGTAACACCACACTACTTTCATATCGTGATATTAATCATGCTCTCGAGTACACTAAAAAGTGAAACATAGGACTAAACATCAAAAACTGCAAGTACAAGCGTGTGTGTCGTCGTAACACCTCACCACTTCCATATCGTGATATTAATCATGCTCTCGAGTACACGAACAAGTGAAACATGAACCTAAACATCAAAAACTGCAAGTACATGCGTATGTTTCGTCGTAACACCACACTACTTTCATATCGTGATATTAATCATGCTCTCGATTGCACTAACAAGTGAAACATGGAACATCAAAAATTGACAGTACATGCATGTGTCCCGTCGTAACACCACACTACTTTCATATCGTGATATTAATCAAGCTCTCGAGTACACTAACAAGTGAAACATAGAACTAAACTTCAAAAATTGCAAGTACATGCGTGTGTCTCGTCGTAACACCACACTACTTTCATATCGTGATATTAATTAAGCTCTCGAGTACACTAACAAGTGAAACATATAACTAAACATCAAAAACTGCAAGTACACGCGTGTGTCTCGTCGTAACACCACACTACTTTCTTATCGTGCTATTGATCATGCTCTCGAGTACACTAACAAGTGAAACATGAAAGTAAACATAAAAAAAGGAAGTACATGCGCGTGTCTCGTCGTAACACCACACTACTTTTATATCGTGATATTAATCATGCTCTCGAGTACAATAACAAGTGAAACATGGAAGTAAACATCAAAAACTGCAAGCACATGCGTGTGTCTCGTCGTAACACCACACTACTTTCATATCGTGATATTAATTAAGCTCTCGAGTACACTAACAAGTGAAACATGGAACTAAACATCAAAAACTGCAAGTACACGCGTGTGTCTCGTCGTAACACCACACTACTTTCTTATCGTGCTATTAATCATGCTCTCGAGTACACTAACAAGTGAAACATGAAAGTAAACATAAAAAAAGGAAGTACATGCGCGTGTCTCGTCGTAACACCACCCTACTTTCATATCGTGATATTAATCATGCTCTCGAGAACACTAACAAGTGAAACATGGAACTAAACATCAAAAACTGCAAGTACATGCGGGTGTCTCGTCGTAACACCACACAGCTTTCATATAGTTATATTATTTATGCTCTCGTGTACACTAACAAATGAAACATGAACCTAAACACCAAAAACTGAAAGTACATGAATGTTTCTCGCCGTATTACCACACTACTTTCATATCGTGATATTAATCATGCTCTCGAGTACATTAACAAGTGAAACATGGAACTAAACATCAAAAACTGCAAGTGCATGTGTGTGTCTCGTCGTAACACCACACTACTTTCATATATTGATAATAATCATGCTCTCGAGTACACTAAGAAGTGAAACATGGAACTAAACATCAAAAACTGCAAGTACAAGGGTGTGTCTCGTCGTAACACCACACTACTTTTTTATCGTGATATTAATCATGCTCTCGAGTACACTAACAAGTAAAATATGGTAATAAACATCAAAAACTGCAAGTACATGCGTGTGTCTCGTCGTAACACCACACTACTTTCATATCGTGATTTTAATCATGCTCTCGAGAACACTAACAAGTGAAACATGGAGCTAATCATTAAAAACTCCAAGTACAAGGGTGTGTCTCGTCGTAACACCACACTACTTTCTTATCGTGATATTAATCATGCTCTCGAGTACACTAACAAGTGAAATATGGTAATCAACATCAAAAACTGCAAGTACAATTTTGTGTCTCGTATTAACACCACACTACTTTCATATCGTGATTTTAATCATGCTCTTGAGAACACTAACAAGTAAAACAAGGAACTAAACATCAAAAACAGCGAGTACATGCGTGTGTCTCGTCGTAACACCACACTACTTTCATTTCGTGATATTAATCATGCTCTCGAGTACACTAAAAAGTGAAACATGGGACTAAACATCAAAAACTGCAAGTACAAGCGTGTGTGTCGTCGTAACACCTCACCACTTCCATATCGTGATATTAATCATGCTCTCGAATACACGAACAAGTGAAACATGGACCTAAACATCAAAAACTGCAAGTACATGCGTATTTTTCGTCGTAACACCACACTACTTTATATCGTGATATTAATCATGCTCTCGAGAACACTAACAAGTGAAACAAGGAACTAAACATCAAACGCTGCAAGTACATGCGTGTGTCTCGTCGGAACACCACACTACTTTCATATCGTGATATTAGTCATGATTTAAGTACACTAACAAGTGAAACATGGAACTAAACATCAAAAGCTGCAAGTACATGCGTGTGTCTCGTCGGAACACCACACTACTTTCATATCGTTATATTAATCATGCTTTAAGTACACTAACAAGTGAAACATGGAACTAAACATCAAAAACTGCAAGTACATGCTTGTGTCTCGTTGTAACACCACACTACTTTCATATCGTGCTATTAATCATGCTCTCGAGTACACTAAAAAGTGAAACATGGAACTAAACATCAAAAACTGCAAGTACATGCGTGTGTCTCGTCGTAACACCACACTACTTTCATATCGTGAATTTAATCATGCTCTCGAGTACACTAACAAGAGAAACATGGACTCAAACATCAAAAACTGCATGTACATGCGTGTGTCTCGTCGTAACACCACACTACTTTCATATCGTGAATTTAATCATGCTCTCGAGTACACTAACAAGTGAAACATAGAACTATACATCAAAAACTGCAAGTACATGTGTGTGTCTCGTCGTAACACCACACTACTTTCATATATTGATATTAATCATGCTCTCGAGTACACTAAGAAGTGAAACATGGAACTAAACATCAAAAACTTCAAGTACTTGCGTGTGTCTCGTCATAACACCACACTACTTTCATATCGTGATATTAATCATGCTCTCGAGTACACTAACAAGTGAAACATGGAACTAAAAATCAAAAACTGCAAGTACAAGCGTGTGTGTCGTCGTAACACCACACTACTTTCATATCGTGATATTAATCATGCTCTCGAGTACACTAACAAGTGAAACATGGAACTAAACATCAAAAGCTGCAAGTACATGCGTGTGTCTCGTCGGAACACCACACTACTTTCATATCGTGATATTAATAATGCTTTAAGTACACTAACAAGTGAAACATGGAACTAAACATCAAAAACTGCAAGTACATGCTTGTGTCTCGTTGTAACACCACACTACTTTCATATCGTGCTATTAATCATGCTCACGAGTACACTAACAAGTGAAACATGGAACTAAACATCAAAAACTGCAAGTACATGCGTGTGTCTCGTCGTAACACCACACTACTTTCATATCGTGAATTTAATCATGCTCTCGAGTACACTAACAAGTGAAACATGGACTTAAACATCAAAAACTGCAAGTACATGCGTGTGTCTCGTCGTAACACCACACTACTTTCATATCGTGAATTTAATCATGCTCTCGAGTACACTAACAAGTGAAACATAGAACTATACATCAAAAACTGCAAGTACATGCGTGTGTCTCGTCGTAACACCACACTACTTTCATGCCGTGATATTAATCATGCTTTCGAGGACACTAACAAGTGAAACATAGAACTAAACATCAAAAACTGCAAGTACATGCGTGTGTCTTGTTGTAACACCACCCTACTCTCATATCGTGATATTAATCATGCTCTCGAGTACAATAACAAGTGAAACATGGAAGTAAACATCAAAAACTGCAAGTACATGCGTGTGTCTCGTCGTAACACCACACTACTTTCATATCGTGAATTTAATCATGCTCTCGAGTACACTAACAAGAGAAACATGGACTCAAACATCAAAAACTGCATGTACATGCGTGTGTCTCGTCGTAACACCACACTACTTTCATATCGTGAATTTAATCATGCTCTCGAGTACACTAACAAGTGAAACAGAACTATACATCAAAAACTGCAAGTACATGTGTGTGTCTCGTCGTAACACCACACTACTTTCATATATTGATATTAATCATGCTCTCGAGTACACTAAGAAGTGAAACATGGAACTAAGCATCAAAAACTTCAAGTACTTGCGTGTGTCTCGTCGTAACACCACACTACTTTCATATCGTGATATTAATCATGCTCTCGAGTACACTAACAAGTGAAACATGGAACTAAAAATCAAAAACTGCAAGTACAAGCGTGTGTGTCGTCGTAACACCACACTACTTTCATATCGTGATATTAATCATGCTCTCGAGTACACTAACAAGTGAAACATGGAACTAAACATCAAAAGCTGCAAGTACATGCGTGTGTCTCGTCGGAACACCACACTACACTCATATCGTGATATTAATAATGCTTTAAGTACACTAACAAGTGAAACATGGAACTAAACATCAAAAACTGCAAGTACATGCTTGTGTCTCGTTGTAACACCACACTACTTTCATATCGTGCTATTAATCATGCTCACGAGTACACTAACAAGTGAAACATGGAACTAAACATCAAAAACTGCAAGTACATGCGTGTGTCTCGTCGTAACACCACACTACTTTCATATCGTGAATTTAATCATGCTCTCGAGTACACTAACAAGTGAAACATGGACTTAAACATCAAAAACTGCAAGTACATGCGTGTGTCTCGTCGTAACACCACACTACTTTCATATCGTGAATTTAATCATGCTCTCGAGTACACTAACAAGTGAAACATAGAACTATACATCAAAAACTGCAAGTACATGCGTGTGTCTCGTCGTAACACCACACTACTTTCATGCCGTGATATTAATCATGCTCTCGAGTACACTTACAAGTGAAACATGAAACTAAACATCAAAAACTGCAAGCACATGCGTGTGTCTCGTCGTAACACCACATTACTTTCATATCTTGATATTAGTCATGCTCTCGAGTACAAGTGAAACATGGTAAAAAACATCAAAAACTGCAAGTACATGCGTGTGTCTCGTCGTAACACCACACTACTTTCATATCGTGATTTTAATCATGCTCTCGAGAACACTAACAAGTGAAACATGGAACTAATCATCAAAAACTGCAAGTACAAGGGTGTGTCTCGTCGTAACACCACACTACTTTTTGATCGTGATATTAATCATGCTCTCGAGTACACTGTTGCATTTGGGTTGCAAGCCCCAAGGGTAGCGTTGGCCTGGCGGCCTGGGGCAAAGCTGGAAACATCCGAAGGTCCCGGCAAAGGATGAGTCGACTGGCAACAGAACAACTCATTTATTCTGGCATCTCAAAAGAGCAGCCGGTCAGGGCGACCACGTTACTCGAAGGAAGGAATCGAAGTCTCTCGGCGTCCGGGGCAGCGGCGTTTTATAACCTCGGAGTCGAGGGCAAGAAGGAACGGCTTGGGAAGAGGCGTCCGATACGGCGACGCTTGAACATGTCCAGACGTGACGGGCGCGTCCGCCAGGCCGGCGCCGGTCAGACCTCCTCGCCTCCCAGTTGGGGAGATCCTCTCCCCGGCTGCCGCGGTTTGACAAGCGTGGGCACCAACATGCACACACACACACACGCACGCACGACGACTCGTGGCACTGAAACCTGCCTGGACGCGCTTGGCGGGAGGCGTTGCGGCAGCGATGAACTGGTCCAAATTCGTAACACCACACTACTTTCATATCGTAAATTTAATCATGCTCTCGAGTACACTAACAAGTGAAACATAGAGCTATACATCAAAAACTGCAAGTACAATCTTGTGTCTCGTATTAACACCACACTACTTTCATATCGTGATTTTAATCATGCTCTCGAGAACACTAACAAGTGAAACAAGAAACTAAACATCAAAAACTGCGAGTACATGCGTGTGTCTCGTCGTAACACCACACTACTTTCATATCGTGATATTAATCATGCTCTCGAGTACACTAAAAAGTGAAACATAGGACTAAACATCAAAAACTGCAAGTACAAGCGTGTGTGTCGTCGTAACACCTCACCACTTCCATATCGTGATATTAATCATGCTCTCGAATACACGAACAAGTGAAACATGGACCTCAACATCAAAAACTGCAAGTACATGCGTATGTTTCGTCGTAACACCACACTACTTTATATCGTGATATTAATCATGCTCTCGAGAACACTAACAAGTGAAACAAGGAACTAAACATCAAAAACTGCGAGTACATGCGTCGTCTCGTCGTAACACCACACTACTTTCATATCGTGATATTAATCATGCTCTCGAGTACACTAAAAGTGAAACATGGGACTAAACATCAAAAACTGCAAGTACAAGCGTGTGTGTCGTCGTAACACCTCACCACTTCCATATCGTGATATTAATCATGCTCTCGAGTACACGAACAAGTGAAACATGAACCTAAACATCAAAAACTGCAAGTACATGCGTATGTTTCGTCGTAACACCACACTACTTTCATATCGTGATATTAATCATGCTCTCGATTGCACTAACAAGTGAAACATGGAACATCAAAAATTGACAGTACATGCATGTGTCCCTTCGTAACACCACACTACTTTCATATCGTGATATTAATCAAGCTCTCGAGTACACTAACAAGTGAAACATAGAACTAAACTTCAAAAATTGCAAGTACATGCGTGTGTCTCGTCGTAACACCACACTACTTTCATATCGTGATATTAATTAAGCTCTCGAGTACACTAACAAGTGAAACATATAACTAAACATCAAAAACTGCAAGTACACGCGTGTGTCTCGTCGTAACACCACACTACTTTCTTATCGTGCTATTGATCATGCTCTCGAGTACACTAACAAGTGAAACATGAAAGTAAACATAAAAAAAGGAAGTACATGCGCGTGTCTCGTCGTAACACCACACTACTTTTATATCGTGATATTAATCATGCTCTCGAGTACAATAACAAGTGAAACATGGAAGTAAACATCAAAAACTGCAAGCACATGCGTGTGTCTCGTCGTAACACCACACTACTTTCATATCGTGATATTAATTAAGCTCTCGAGTACACTAACAAGTGAAACATGGAACTAAACATCAAAAACTGCAAGTACACGCGTGTGTCTCGTCGTAACACCACACTACTTTCTTATCGTGCTATTAATCATGCTCTCGAGTACACTAACAAGTGAAACATGAAAGTAAACATAAAAAAAGGAAGTACATGCGCGTGTCTCGTCGTAACACCACCCTACTTTCATATCGTGATATTAATCATGCTCTCGAGTACAATAACAAGTGAAACATGGAAGTAAACATCAAAAACTGCAAGTACATGCGTGTGTCTCGTCGTAACACCACACTACTTTCATATCGTGAATTTAATCATGCTCTCGAGTACACTAACAAGAGAAACAAGGACTCAAACATCAAAAACTGCATGTACATGCGTGTGTCTCGTCGTAACACCACACTACTTTCATATCGTGAATTTAATCATGCTCTCGAGTACACTAACAAGTGAAACATAGAACTATACATCAAAAACTGCAAGTACATGTGTGTGTCTCGTCGTAACACCACACTACTTTCATATATTGATATTAATCATGCTCTCGAGTACACTAAGAAGTGAAACATGGAACTAAACATCAAAAACTTCAAGTACTTGCGTGTGTCTCGTCGTAACACCACACTACTTTCATATCGTGATATTAATCATGCTCTCGAGTACACTAACAAGTGAAACATGGAACTAAACATCAAAAGCTGCAAGTACATGCGTGTGTCTCGTCGGAACACCACACTACTTTCATATCGTGATATTAATAATGCTTTAAGTACACTAACAAGTGAAACATGGAACTAAACATCAAAAACTGCAATTACATGCTTGTGTCTCGTTGTAACACCACACTACTTTCATATCGTGCTATTAATCATGCTCACGAGTACACTAACAAGTGAAACATGGAACTAAACATCAAAAACTGCAAGTACATGCGTGTGTCTCGTCGTAACACCACACTACTTTCATATCGTGAATTTAATCATGCTCTCGAGTACACTAACAAGTGAAACATGGACTTAAACATCAAAAACTGCAAGTACATGCGTGTGTCTCGTCGTAACACCACACTACTTTCATATCGTGAATTTAATCATGCTCTCGAGTACACTAACAAGTGAAACATAGAACTATACATCAAAAACTGCAAGTACATGCGTGTGTCTCGTCGTAACACCACACTACTTTCATGCCGTGATATTAATCATGCTCTCGAGTACACTTACAAGTGAAACATGAAACTAAACATCAAAAACTGCAAGCACATGCGTGTGTCTCGTCGTAACACCACATTACTTTCATATCTTGATATTAGTCATGCTCTCGAGTACAAGTGAAACATGGTAAAAAACATCAAAAACTGCAAGTACATGCGTGTGTCTCGTCGTAACACCACACTACTTTCATATCGTGATTTTAATCATGCTCTCGAGAACACTAACAAGTGAAACATGGAACTAATCATCAAAAACTGCAAGTACAAGGGTGTGTCTCGTCGTAACACCACACTACTTTTTGATCGTGATATTAATCATGCTCTCGAGTACACTGTTGCATTTGGGTTGCAAGCCCCAAGGGTAGCGTTGGCCTGGCGGCCTGGGGCAAAGCTGGAAACATCCGAAGGTCCCGGCAAAGGATGAGTCGACTGGCAACAGAACAACTTATTTATCCTGGCATCTCAAAAGAGCAGCCGGTCAGGGCGACCACGTTACTCGAAGGAAGGAATCGAAGTCTCTCGGCGTCCGGGGCAGCGGCGTTTTATAACCTCGGAGTCGAGGGCAAGAAGGAACGGCTTGGGAAGAGGCGTCCGATACGGCGACGCTTGAACATGTCCAGACGTGACGGGCGCGTCCGCCAGGCCGGCGCCGGTCAGACCTCCTCGCCTCCCAGTTGGGGAGCTCCTCTCCCCGGCTGCCGCGCTTTGACAAGCGTGGGCACCAACATGCACACACACACACACGCACGCACGACGACACGTGGCACTGAAACCTGCCTGGACGCGCTTGGCGGGAGGCGTTGCGGCAGCGATGAACTGGTCCAAATTCGTAACACCACACTACTTTCATATCGTAAATTTAATCATGCTCTCGAGTACACTAACAAGTGAAACATAGAGCTATACATCAAAAACTGCAAGTACATGCGTGTGTCTCGTCGTAACACCACACTACTTTCATGCCGTGATATTAATCATGCTCTCGAGTACACTTACAAGTGAAACATGAAACTAAACATCAAAAACTGCAAGCACATGCGTGTGTCTCGTCGTAACACCACATTACTTTCATATCTTGATATTAGACATGCTCTCGAGTACACTAACAAGTGAAACATGGTAAAAAACATCAAGAACTGCAAGTACATGCGTGTGTCTCGTCGTAACACCACACTACTTTCATATCGTGATTTTAATCATGCTCTCGAGAACACTAACAAGTGAAACATGGAACTAATCATCAAAAACTGCAAGTACAAGGGTGTGTCTCGTCGTAACACCACACTACTTTTTTATCGTGATATTAATCATGCTCTCGAGTACACTAACAAGTGAAATATGGTAATAAATATCAAAAACTGCAAGTACATGCGTGTGTCTCGTCGTAACGCCACACTACTTTCATATCGTGATTTTAATCATGCTCTCGAGAACACTAACAAGTGAAACATGGAACTAATCATCAAAAACTGCAAGTACAAGGGTGTGTCTCGTCGTAACACCACACTAGTTTCTTATCGTGATATTAATCATGCTCTCGAGTACACTAACAAGTGAAACATGGTTATAAACATAAAAAACTGCAAGTACAATCTTGTGTCTCGTATTAACACTACACTACTTTCATATCGTGATTTTAATCATGCTCTCGAGAACACTAACAAGTGAAACAAGGAACTAAACATCAAAAACTGCGAGTACATGCGTGTGTCTCGTCGTAACACCACACTACTTTCATATCGTGATATTAATCATGCTCTCGAGTACACTAAAAGTGAAACATAGGACTAAACATCAAAAACTGCAAGTACAAGCGTGTGTGTCGTCGTAACACCTCACCACTTCCATATCGTGATATTAATCATGCTCTCGAGTACACGAACAAGTGAAACATGAACCTAAACATCAAAAACTGCAAGTACATGCGTATGTTTCGTCGTAACACCACACTACTTTCATATCGTGATATTAATCATGCTCTCGATTGCACTAACAAGTGAAACATGGAACATCAAAAATTGACAGTACATGCATGTGTCCCGTCGTAACACCACACTACTTTCATATCGTGATATTAATCAAGCTCTCGAGTACACTAACAAGTGAAACATAGAACTAAACTTCAAAAATTGCAAGTACATGCGTGTGTCTCATCGTAACACCACACTACTTTCATATCGTGATATTAATCATGCTCTCGAGTACACTAAAAAGTGAAACATAGGACTAAAGATCAAAAACTGCAAGTACAAGCGTGTGTGTTGTCGTAACACCTCACCACTTCCATATCGTGATATTAATCATGCTCTCGAATACACGAACAAGTGAAACATGGACCTCAACATCAAAAACTGCAAGTACATGCGTATGTTTCGTCGTAACACCACACTACTTTATATCGTGATATTAATCATGCTCACGAGAACACTAACAAGTGAAACAAGGAACTAAACATCAAAAACTGCGAGTACATGCGTGTGTCTCGTCGTAACACCACACTACTTTCATATCGTGATATTAATCATGCTCTCGAGTACACTAAAAGTGAAACATGGGACTAAACATCAAAAACTGCAAGTACAAGCGTGTGTGTCGTCGTAACACCTCACCACTTCCATATCGTGATATTAATCATGCTCTCGAGTACACGAACAAGTGAAACATGAACCTAAACATCAAAAACTGCAAGTACATGCGTATGTTTCGTCGTAACACCACACTACTTTCATATCGTGATATTAATCATGCTCTCGATTGCACTAACAAGTGAAACATGGAACATCAAAAATTGACAGTACATGCATGTGTCCCGTCGTAACACCACACTACTTTCATATCGTGATATTAATCAAGCTCTCGAGAACACTAACAAGTGAAACATAGAACTAAACTTCAAAAATTGCAAGTACATGCGTGTGTCTCGTCGTAACACCACACTACATTCATATCGTGATATTAATTAAGCTCTCGAGTACACTAACAAGTGAAACATGGAACTAAACATCAAAAACTGCAAGTACACGCGTGTGTCTCGTCGTAACACCACACTACTTTCTTATCGTGCTATTAATCATGCTCTCGAGTACACTAACAAGTGAAACATGCAAGTAAACATAAAAAAAGGAAGTACATGCGCGTGTCTCGTCGTAACACCACACTACTTTTATATCGTGATATTAATCATGCTCTCGAGTACAATAACAAGTGAAACATGGAAGTAAACATCAAAAACTGCAAGCACATGCGTGTGTCTCGTCGTAACACTACACTACTTTCATAACGTGATATTAATCATGCTTTCGAGGACACTAACAAGTGAAACAGAACTAAACATCAAAAACTGCAAGTACATGCGTGTGTCTTGTTGTAACACCACCCCTTTTCATATCGTGATATTAATCATGCTCTCGAGTACAATAACAAGTGAAACATGGAAGTAAACATCAAAAACTGCAAGTACATGCGTGTGTCTCGTCGTAACACCACACTACTTTCATATCGTGAATTTAATCATGCTCTCGAGTACACTAACAAGTGAAACATGGACTTAAACATCAAAAACTGCAAGTACATGCGTGTGTCTCGTCGTAACACCACACTACTTTCATATCGTGAATTTAATCATGCTCTCGAGTACACTAACAAGTGAAACATAGAATTATACATCAAAAACTGCAAGTACATGCGTGTGTCTCGTCGTAACACCACACTACTTTCATGCCGTGATATTAATCATGCTCTCGAGTACACTTACAAGTGAAACATGAAACTAAACATCAAAAACTGCAAGCACATGCGTGTGTCTCGTCGTAACACCACATTACTTTCATATCTTGATATTAGTCATGCTCTCGAGTAAAAGTGAAACATGGTAAAAAACATCAAAAACTGCAAGTACATGCGTGTGTCTCGTCGTAACACCACACTACTTTCATATCGTGATTTTAATCATGCTCTCGAGAACACTAACAAGTGAAACATGGAACTAATCATCAAAAACTGCAAGTACAAGGGTGTGTCTCGTCGTAACACCACACTACTTTTTGATCGTGATATTAATCATGCTCTCGAGTACACTGTTGCATTTGGGTTGCAAGCCCCAAGGGTAGCGTTGGCCTGGCGGCCTGGGGCAAAGCTGGAAACATCCGAAGGTCCCGGCAAAGGATGAGTCGACTGGCAACAGAACAACTTATTTATTCTGGCATCTCAAAAGAGCAGCCGGTCAGGGCGACCACGTTACTCGAAGGAAGGAATCGAAGTCTCTCGGCGTCCGGGGCAGCGGCGTTTTATACCCTCGGAGTCGAGGGCAAGAAGGAACGGCTTGGGAAGAGGCGTCCGATACGGCGACGCTTGAACATGTCCAGACGTGACGGGCGCGTCCGCCAGGCCGGCGCCGGTCAGACCTCCTCGCCTCCCAGTTGGGGAGCTCCTCTCCCCGGCTGCCGCGCTTTGACAAGCGTTTGCACCAACATGCACACACACACACACGCACGCACGACGACACGTGGCACTGAAACCTGCCTGGACGCGCTTGGCGGGAGGCGTTGCGGCAGCGATGAACGGGTCCAAAATCGTAACACCACACTACTTTCATATCGTAAATTTAATCATGCTCTCGAGTACACTAACAAGTGAAACATAGAGCTATACATCAAAAACTGCAAGTACATGCGTGTGTCTCGTCGTAACACGACACTACTTTCATGCCGTGATATTAATCATGCTCTCGAGTACACTTACAAGTGAAACATAAAACTAAACATCAAAAACTGCAAGCACATGCGTGTGTCTCGTCGTAACACCACATTACTTTCATATCTTGATATTAGACATGCTCTCGAGTACACTAACAAGTGAAACATGGTACAAAACATCAAGAACTGCAAGTACATGCGTGTGTCTCGTCGTAACACCACACTACTTTCATATCGTGATTTTAATCATGCTCTCGAGAACACTAACAAGTGAAACATGGAACTAATCATCAAAAACTGCAAGTACAAGGGTGTGTCTCGTCGTAACACCACACTACTTTTTTATCGTGATATTAATCATGCTCTCGAGTACACTAACAAGTGAAATATGGTAATAAACATCAAAAACTGCAAGTACATGCGTGTGTCTCGTCGTAACGCCACACTACTTTCATATCGTGATTTTAATCATGCTCTCGAGAACACTAACAAGTGAAACATTGAACTAATCATCAAAAACTGCAAGTGCAAGGGTGTGTCTCGTCGTAACACCACACTAGTTTCTTATCGTGATATTATTCATGCTCTCGAGTACACTAACAAGTGAAACATGGTTATAAACATCAAAAACTGCAAGTACAATCTTGTGTCTCGTATTAACACCACACTACTTTCATATCGTGATTTTAATCATGCTCTCGAGAACACTAACAAGTGAAACAAGGAACTAAACATCAAAAACTGCGAGTACATGCGTGTGTCTCGTCGTAACACCACACTACTTTCATATCGTGATATTAATCATGCTCTCGAGTACACTAAAAAGTGAAACATAGGACTAAACATCAAAAACTGCAAGTACAAGCGTGTGTGTCGTCGTAACACCTCACCACTTCCATATCGTGATATTAATCATGCTCTCGAATACACGAACAAGTGAAACAAGGACCTAAACATCAAAAACTGAAACATGGACCTAAACATCAAAAACTGCAAGTACATGCGTATGTTTCGTCGTAACACCACACTACTTTCATATCGTGATATTAATCATGCTCTTGATTGCACTAACAAGTGAAACATGGAACATCAAAAATTGACAGTACATGCATGTGTCCCGTCGTAACACCACACTACTTTCATATCGTGATATTAATCAAGCTCTCGAGTACACTAACAAGTGAAACATAGAACTAAACTTCAAAAATTGCAAGTACATGCGTGTGTCTCGTCGTAACACCACACTACTTTCATATCGTGATATTAATTAAGCTCTCGAGTACACTAACAAGTGAAACATGGAACTAAACATCAAAAACTGCAAGTACACGCGTGTGTCTCGTCGTAACACCACACTACTTTCTTATCGTGCTATTAATCATGCTCTCGAGTACACTAACAAGTGAAACATGAAAGTAAACATAAAAAAAGGAAGTACATGCGCGTGTCTCGTCGTAACACCACACTACTTTTATATCGTGATATTAATCATGCTCTCGAGTACAATAACAAGTGAAACATGGAAGTAAACATCAAAAACTGCAAGCACATGCGTGTGTCTCGTCGTAACACTACACTACTTTCATAACGTGATATTAATCATGCTTTCGAGGACACTAACAAGTGAAACATAGAACTAAACATCAAAAACTGCAAGTACATGCGTGTGTCTTGTTGTAACACCACTCTACTTTCATATCGTGATATTAATCATGCTCTCGAGTACAATAACAAGTGAAACATGGAAGTAAACATCAAAAACTGCAAGTACATGCGTGTGTCTCGTCGTAACACTACACTACTTTCATAACGTGATATTAATCATGCTTTCGAGGACACTAAGAAGTGAAACATAGAACTAAACATCAAAAACTGCAAGTACATGCGTGTGTCTTGTTGTAACACCACACTACTTTCATATCGTGATATTATTCATGCTCTCGAGTACACTAACAAGTGTAACATGGAACTAAACATCAAAAACTGTAAGTACAAGCGTGTGTGTCGTCGTAACACCACACTACTTTCATATCGTGATATTAATCATGCTCTCGAGCACACTAACAAGTGAAACATGGAACTAAACATCAAAAGCTGCAAGTACATGCGTGTGTCTCGTCGGAACACCACACTACTTTCATATCATGATATTAATCATGCTTTAAGTACACTAACAAGTGAAACATGGAACTAAACATCAAAAACTGCAAGTACATGCTTGTGTCTCGTTGCAACACCACACTACTTTCATATCGTGCTATTAATCATGCTCTCGAGTACACTAACAAGTGAAACATAGAACTAAACATCAAAAACTGCAAGTACATGCGTGTGTCTCGTCGTAACACCACACTACTTTCATATCGTGAATTTAATCATGCTCTCGAGTACACTAACAAGTGAAACATGGAACTAAACATCAAAAACTGCAAGTACATGCGTGTGTCTCGTCGTAACACCACACTACTTTCATATCGTGATATTAATTAAGCTCTCGAGTACACTAACAAGTGAAACATGGAACTAAACATCAAAAACTGCAAGTACATGCGTGTGTCTCGTCGTAACACCACACTACTTTCATGCCGTGATATTAATCATGCTCTCGAGTACACTTACAAGTGAAACATGAAACTAAACATCAAAAACTGCAAGCACATGCGTGTGTCTCGTCGTAACACCACATTACTTTCATATAGTTATATTAATCATGCTCTCGTGTACACTAACAAATGAAACATGTAACTAAACACCAAAAACTGAAAGTACATGCATGTTTCTCGTCGTATTACCACACTACTTTCATATCGTGGTATTAATCATGCTCTCGAGTACACTAACAAGTGAAACATGAAACTAAACATCAAAAACTGCAAGTACATGCGTGTGTCTCGTCGTAACACCACATTACTTTTATATCGTGATATTAATCATGCTCTCGAGTACACTAACAAGTGAAATATGGTAATAAACATCAAAAACTGCAAGTACATGCGTGTGTCTCGTCGTAACACCACACTACTTTCATATCGTGATATTAATTAAGCTCTCGAGTACACTAACAAGTGAAACATGGACCTAAACATCAAAAACTGCGAGTACATGCGTGTGTCTCGTCGTAACACCACACTACTTTCATATCGTGATTTTATTCATGCTCTCGAGAACACTAACAAGTGAAACATGGAACTAATCATCAAAAACTGCAAGTACAAGGGTGTGTCTCGTCGTAACACCACACTACTTTTTTATCGTGATATTAATCATGCTCTCGAGTACACTGTTGCATTTGGGTTGCAAGCCCCAAGGGTAGCGTTGGCCTGGCGGCCTGGGGCAAAGCTGGAAACATCCGAAGGTCCCGGCAAAGGATGAGTCGACTGGCAACAGAACAACTTATTTATTCTGGCATCTCAAAAGAGCAGCCGGTCAGGGCGACCACGTTACTCGAAGGAAGGAATCGAAGTCTCTCGGCGTCCGGGGCAGCGGCGTTTTATAACCTCGGAGTCGAGGGCAAGAAGGAACGGCTTGGGAAGAGGCGTCCGATACGGCGACGCTTGAACATGTCCAGACGTGACGGGCGCGTCCGCCAGGCCGGCGCCGGTCAGACCTCCTCGCCTCCCAGTTGGGGAGCTCCTCTCCCCGGCTGCCGCGCTTTGACAAGCGTGGGCACCAACATGCACACACACACACACGCACGCACGACGACACGTGGCACTGAAACCTGCCTGGACGCGCTTGGCGGGAGGCGTTGCGGCAGCGATGAACGGGTCCAAATTCGTAACACCACACTACTTTCATATCGTAAATTTAATCATGCTCTCGAGTACACTAACAAGTGAAACATAGAGCTATGCATCAAAAACTGCAAGTACATGCGTGTGTCTCGTCGTAACACCACACTACTTTCATGCCGTGATATTATTCATGCTCTCGAGTACACTTTCAAGTGAAACATGAAACTAAACATCAAAAACTGCAAGCACATGCGTGTGTCTCGTCGTAACACCACATTACTTTCATATCTTGATATTAGTCATGCTCTCGAGTACACTAACAAGTGAAACATGGTAAAAACATCAAGAACTGCAAGTACATGCGTGTGTCTCGTCGTAACACCACACTACTTTCATATCGTGATTTTAATCATGCTCTCGAGAACACTAACAAGTGAAACATGGAACTAATCATCAAAAACTGCAAGTACAAGGGTGTGTCTCGTCGTAACACCACACTACTTTTTTATCGTGATATTAATCATGCTCTCGAGTACACTAACAAGTGAAATATGGTAATAAACATAAAAAACTGCAAGTACATGCGTGTGTCTCGTCGTAACGCCACACTACTTTCATATCGTGATTTTAATCATGCTCTCGAGAACACTAACAAGTGAAACATGGAACTAATCATCAAAAACTGCAAGTACAAGGGTGTGTCTCGTCGTAACACCACACTACTTTCTTATCGTGATATTAATCATGCTCTCGAGTACACTAACAAGTGAAACATGGTAATAAACATCAAAAACTGCAAGTACAATCTTGTGTCTCGTATTAACACCACACTACTTTCATATCGTGATTTTAATCATGCTCTCGAGAACACTAACAAGTGAAACAAGGAACTAAACATCAAAAACTGCGAGTACATGCGTGTGTCTCGTCGTAACACCACACTACTTTCATATCGTGATATTAATCATGCTCTCGAGTACACTAAAAAGTGAAACATAGGACTAAACATCAAAAACTGCAAGTACAAGCGTGTGTGTCGTCGTAACACCTCACCACTTCCATATCGTGATATTAATCATGCTCTCGAATACACGAACAAGTGAAACATGGACCTAAACATCAAAAACTGCAAGTACATGCGTATGTTTTGTCGTAACACCACACTACTTTATATCGTGATATTAATCATGCTCTCGAGAACACTAACAAGTGAAACAAGGAACTAAACATCAAAAACTGCGAGTACATGCGTGTGCCTCGTCGTAACACCACACTACTTTCATATCGTGATATTAATCATGCTCTCGAGTACACTAAAAGTTAAACATGGGACTAAACATCAAAAACTGCAAGTACAAGCGTGTGTGTCGTCGTAACACCTCACCACTTCCATATCGTGATATTAATCATGCTCTCGAGTACACGAACAAGTGAAACATGGACCTAAACATCAAAAACTGCAAGTACATGCGTATGTTTCGTCGTAACACCACACTACTTTCATATCGTGATATTAATCATGCTCTCGATTGCACTAACAAGTGAAACATGGAACATCAAAAATTGACAGTACATGCATGTGTCCCGTCGTAACACCACACTACTTTCATATCGTGATATTAATCAAGCTCTCGAGTACACTAAAAAAGTGAAACATAGAACTAAACTTCAAAAATTGCAAGTACATGCGTGTGTCTCGTCGTAACACCACACTACTTTCATATCGTGATAATAATTAAGCTCTCGAGTACACTAACAAGTGAAACATGGAACTAAACATCAAAAACTGCAAGTACACGCGTGTGTCTCGTCGTAACACCACACTACTTTCTTATCGTGCTATTAATCATACTCTCGAGTACACTAACAAGTGAAACATGAAAGTAAACATAAAAAAGGAAGTACATGCGCTTGTCTCGTCGTAACACCACACTACTTTTATATCGTGATATTAATCATGCTCTCGAGTACAATAACAAGTGAAACATGGAAGTAAACATCCAAAACTGCAAGTACATGCGTGTGTCTCGTCATAACACTACACTACTTTCATAACGTGATATTAATCATGCTTTCGAGGACACTAACAAGTGAAACATAGAACTAAACATCAAAAACTGCAAGTACATGCGTGTGTCTTGTTGTAACACCACACTACTTTCATATCGTGATATTATTCATGCTCTCGATTACACTAACAAGTGTAACATGGAACTAAACATCAAAAACTGTAAGTACAAGCGTGTGTGTCGTCGTAACACCACACTACTTTCATATCGTGATATTAATCATGCTTTAAGTACACTAACAAGTGAAACATGGAACTAAACATCAAAAACTGCAAGTACATGCTTGTGTCTCGTTGCAACACCACACTACTTTCATATCGTGCTATTAATCATGCTCTCGAGTACACTAACAAGTGAAACATAGAACTAAACATCAAAAACTGCAAGTACATGCGTGTGTCTCGTCGTAACACCACACTACTTTCATATCGTGAATTTAATCATGCTCTCGAGTACACTAACAAGTGAAACATGGAACTAAACATCAAAAACTGCAAGTACAAGGGTGTGTCTCGTCGTAACACCACACTACTTTTTTATCGTGATTTTAATCATGCTATCGAGTACACTAACAAGTGAAATATGGTAATGAACATCAAAAACTGCAAGTACATGCGTGTGTCTTGTCGTAACACCACACTACTTTCATATCGTGATATTATTCATGCTCTCGAGTACACTAACAAGTGTAACATGGAACTAAACATAAAAAACTGTAATTACAAGCGTGTGTGTCGCCGTAACACCACACTACTTTCATATCGTGATATTATTCATGCTCTCGAGTACACTAACAAGTGAAACATGGAACTAGACATCAAAACTGCAAGTACATGCGTGTGTCTCGTCGGAACACCACACTACTTTCATATCGTGATATTAATCATGCTTTAAGTACACTAACAAGTGAAACATGGAACTAAACATCAAAAACTGCAAGTACATGCTTGTGTCTCGTTGTAACACCACACTACTTTCATATCGTGCTATTAATCATGCTCTCGAGTACACTAACAAGTGAAACATAGAACTAAACATCAAAAACTGCAAGTACATGCGTGTGTCTCGTCGTAACACCACACTACTTTCATATCGTGATATTAATTAAGCTCTCGAGTACACTAACAAGTGAAACATGGAAGTAAACATCAAAAACTGCAAGTACATGCGTGTGTCTCGTCGTAACACTACACTACTTTCATAACGTGATATTAATCATGCTTTCGAGGACAATAACAAGTGAAACATAGAACTAAACATCAAAAACTGCAAGTACATGCGTGTGTCTTGTTGTAACACCACACTACTTTCATATCGTGATATTATTCATGCTCTCGAGTACACTAACAAGTGTAACATGGAACTAAACATCAAAAACTGTAAGTACAAGCGTGTGTGTCGTCGTAACACCACACTACTTTCATATCGTGATATTAATCATGCTCTCGAGTACACTAACAAGTGAAACATGGAACTAAACATCAAAAGCTGCAAGTACATGCGTGTGTCTCGTCGGAACACCACACTACTTTCATATCGTGATATTAATCATGCTTTAAGTACACTAACAAGTGAAACATGGAACTAAACATCAAAAACTGCAAGTACATGCTTGTGTCTCGTTGCAACACCACACTACTTTCATATCGTGCTATTAATCATGCTCTCGAGTACACTAACAAGTGAAACATAGAACTAAACATCAAAAACTGCAAGTACATGCGTGTGTCTCGTCGTAACACCACACTACTTTCATATCGTGAATTTAATCATGCTCTCGAGTACACTACCAAGTGAAACATGGAACTAAACATCAAAAACTGCAAGTACATGCGTGTGTCTCGTCGTAACACCACACTACTTTCATATCGTGATATTAATTAAGCTCTCGAGTACACTAACAAGTGAAACATGGAACTAAACATCAAAAACTGCAAGTACATGCGTGTGTCTCGTCGTAACACCACACTACTTTCATGCCGTGATATTAATCATGCTCTCGAGTACACTTACAAGTGAAACATGAAACTAAACATCAAAAACTGCAAGCACATGCGTGTGTCTCGTCGTAACACCACATTACTTTCATATAGTTATGTTAATCATGCTCTCGTGTACACTAACAAATGAAACATGTAACTAAACACCAAAAACTGAAAGTACATGCATGTTTCTCGTCGTATTACCACACTACTTTCATATCGTGGTATTAATCATGCTCTCGAGTACACTAACAAGTGAAACATGAAACTAAACATCAAAAACTGCAAGTACATGCGTGTGTCTCGTCGTAACACCACATTACTTTTATATCGTGATATTAATCATGCTCTCGAGTACACTAACAAGTGAAACATGGAACTAAACATCAAAAACTGCAAGCACATGCGTGTGTCTCGTCGTAACACCACACTACTTTCATATCGTGATATTAATTAAGCTCTCGAGTACACTAACAAGTGAAACATGGAACTAAACATCAAAAACTGCAAGTACATGCGTGTGTCTCGTCGTAACACCACACTACTTTCATGCCGTGATATTAATCATGCTCTCGAGTACACTTACAAGTGAAACATGAAACTAAACATCAAAAACTGCAAGCACATGCGTGTGTCTCGTCGTAACACCACATTACTTTCATATAGTTATATTAATCATGCTCTCGTGTACACTAACAAATGAAACATGTAACTAAACACCAAAAACTGAAAGTACATGCATGTTTCTCGTCGTATTACCACACTACTTTCATATCGTGGTATTAATCATGCTCTCGAGTACACTAACAAGTGAAACATGAAACTAAACATCAAAAACTGCAAGTACATGCGTGTGTCTCGTCGTAACACCACATTACTTTTATATCGTGATATTAATCATGCTCTCGAGTACACTAACAAGTGAAATATGGTAATAAACATCAAAAACTGCAAGTACATGCGTGTGTCTCGTCGTAACACCACACTACTTTCATATCGTGATATTAATTAAGCTCTCGAGTACACTAACAAGTGAAACATGGACCTAAACATCAAAAACTGCGAGTACATGCGTGTGTCTCGTCGTAACACCACACTACTTTCATATCGTGATTTTATTCATGCTCTCGAGAACACTAACAAGTGAAACATGGAACTAATCATCAAAAACTGCAAGTACAAGGGTGTGTCTCGTCGTAACACCACACTACTTTTTTATCGTGATATTAATCATGCTCTTGAGTACACTGTTGCATTTGGGTTGCAAGCCCCAAGGGTAGCGTTGGCCTGGCGGCCTGGGGCAAAGCTGGAAACATCCGAAGGTCCCGGCAAAGGATGAGTCGACTGGCAACAGAACAACTTATTTATTCTGGCATCTCAAAAGAGCAGCCGGTCAGGGCGACCACGTTACTCGAAGGAAGGAATCGAAGTCTCTCGGCGTCCGGGGCAGCGGCGTTTTATAACCTCGGAGTCGAGGGCAAGAAGGAACGGCTTGGGAAGAGGCGTCCGATACGGCGACGCTTGAACATGTCCAGACGTGACGGGCGCGTCCGCCAGGCCGGCGCCGGTCAGACCTCCTCGCCTCCCAGTTGGGGAGCTCCTCTCCCCGGCTGCCGCGCTTTGACAAGCGTGGGCACCAACATGCACACACACACACACGCACGCACGACGACACGTGGCACTGAAACCTGCCTGGACGCGCTTGGCGGGAGGCGTTGCGGCAGCGATGAACGGGTCCAAATTCGTAACACCACACTACTTTCATATCGTAAATTTAATCATGCTCTCGAGTACACTAACAAGTGAAACATAGAGCTATGCATCAAAAACTGCAAGTACATGCGTGTGTCTCGTCGTAACACCACACTACTTTCATGCCGTGATATTATTCATGCTCTCGAGTACACTTACAAGTGAAACATGAAACTAAACATCAAAAACTGCAAGCACATGCGTGTGTCTCGTCGTAACACCACATTACTTTCATATCTTGATATTAGTCATGCTCTCGAGTACACTAACAAGTGAAACATGGCAAAAACCTTAAGAACTGCAAGTACATGCGTGTGTCTCGTCGTAACACCACACTACTTTCATATCGTGATTTTAATCATGCTCTCGAGAACACTAACAAGTGAAACATGGAACTAATCATCAAAAACTGCATGTACAAGGGTGTGTCTCGTCGTAACACCACACTACTTTTTTATCGTGATATTAATCATGCTCTCGAGTACACTAACAAGTGAAATATGGTAATAAACATAAAAAACTGCAAGTACATGCGTGTGTCTCGTCGTAACGCCACACTACTTTCATATCGTGATTTTAATCATGCTCTCGAGAACACTAACAAGTGAAACATGGAACTAATCATCAAAAACTGCAAGTACAAGGGTGTGTCTCGTCGTAACACCACACTACTTTCTTATCGTGATATTAATCATGCTCTCGAGTACACTAACAAGTGAAACATGGTAATAAACATCAAAAACTGCAAGTACAATCTTGTGTCTCGTATTAACACCACACTACTTTCATATCGTGATTTTAATCATGCTCTCGAGAACACTAACAAGTGAAACAAGGAACTAAACATCAAAAACTGCGAGTACATGCGTGTGTCTCGTCGTAACACCACACTACTTTCATATCGTGATATTAATCATGCTCTCGAGTACACTAAAAAGTGAAACATAGGACTAAACATCAAAAACTGCAAGTACAAGCGTGTGTGTCGTCGTAACACCTCACCACTTCCATATCGTGATATTAATCATGCTCTCGAATACACGAACAAGTGAAACATGGACCTAAACATCAAAAACTGCAAGTACATGCGTATGTTTTGTCGTAACACCACACTACTTTATATCGTGATATTAATCATGCTCTCGAGAACACTAACAAGTGAAACAAGGAACTAAACATCAAAAACTGCGAGTACATGCGTGTGCCTCGTCGTAACACCACACTACTTTCATATCGTGATATTAATCATGCTCTCGAGTACACTAAAAGTTAAACATGGGACTAAACATCAAAAACTGCAAGTACAAGCGTGTGTGTCGTCGTAACACCTCACCACTTCCATATCGTGATATTAATCATGCTCTCGAGTACACGAACAAGTGAAACATGGACCTAAACATCAAAAACTGCAAGTACATGCGTATGTTTCGTCGTAACACCACACTACTTTCATATCGTGATATTAATCATGCTCTCGATTGCACTAACAAGTGAAACATGGAACATCAAAAATTGACAGTACATGCATGTGTCCCGTCGTAACACCACACTACTTTCATATCGTGATATTAATCAAGCTCTCGAGTACACTAAAAAAGTGAAACATAGAACTAAACTTCAAAAATTGCAATTACATGCGTGTGTCTCGTCGTAACACCACACTACTTTCATATCGTGATAATAATTAAGCTCTCGAGTACACTAACAAGTGAAACATGGAACTAAACATCAAAAACTGCAAGTACACGCGTGTGTCTCGTCGTAACACCACACTACTTTCTTATCGTGCTATTAATCATACTCTCGAGTACACTAACAAGTGAAACATGAAAGTAAACATAAAAAAGGAAGTACATGCGCGTGTCTCGTCGTAACACCACACTACTTTTATATCGTGATATTAATCATGCTCTCGAGTACAATAACAAGTGAAACATGGAAGTAAACATCCAAAACTGCAAGTACATGCGTGTGTCTCGTCATAACACTACACTACTTTCATAACGTGATATTAATCATGCTTTCGAGGACACTAACAAGTGAAACATAGAACTAAACATCAAAAACTGCAAGTACATGCGTGTGTCTTGTTGTAACACCACACTACTTTCATATCGTGATATTATTCATGCTCTCGATTACACTAACAAGTGTAACATGGAACTAAACATCAAAAACTGTAAGTAGAAGCGTGTGTGTCGTCGTAACACCACACTACTTTCATATCGTGATATTAATCATGCTTTAAGTACACTAACAAGTGAAACATGGAACTAAACATCAAAAACTGCAAGTACATGCTTGTGTCTCGTTGCAACACCACACTACTTTCATATCGTGCTATTAATCATGGTCTCGAGTACACTAACAAGTGAAACATAGAACTAAACATCAAAAACTGCAAGTACATGCGTGTGTCTCGTCGTAACACCACACTACTTTCATATCGTGAATTTAATCATGCTCTCGAGTACACTAACAAGTGAAACATGGAACTAAACATAAAAAACTGCAAGTACATGCGTGTGTCTCGTCGTAACACCACACTACTTTCATATCGTGATATTAATTAAGCTCTCGAGTACACTAACAAGTGAAACGTGGAACAAAACATCAAAAACTGCAAGTACATGCATGTTTCTCGTCGTATTACCACACTACATTCATATCGTGATATTAATCATGCTCTCGAGAACACTAACAAGTGAAACATGGAACTAAACATCAAAAACTGCAAGTACATGCGGGTGTCTCGTCGTAACACCACACAACTTTCATATAGTTATATTAATCATGCTCTCGTGTACACTAACAAATGAAACATGTAACTAAACACCAAAAACTGAAAGTACATGCATGTTTCTCGTCGTATTACCACACTACTTTCATATCGTGATATTAATCATGCTCTCGAGTACACTAACAAGTGAAACATGAAACTAAACATCAAAAACTGCAAGTACATGCGTGTGTCTCATCGTATTACCACACTACTTTCATATCGTGATATTAATCATGCTCTCGAGTACACTAACAAGTGAAACATAAAACTAAACATCAAAAACTGCAAGTACATGTGTGTGTCTCGTCGTAACACTACACTACTTTCATATATTAATATTAATCATGCTTTTGAGTACACTAAGAAATGAAACATGGAACTAAACATCAAAAACTGCAAGTACAAGGGTGTGTCTCGTCGTAACACCACACTACTTTTTTATCGTGATATTAATCATGCTATCGAGTACACTAACAAGTGAAATATGGTAATGAACATCAAAAACTGCAAGTACATGCGTGTGTCTTGTCGTAACACCACACTACTTTCATATCGTGATATTATTCATGCTCTCGAGTACACTAACAAGTGTAACATGGAACTAAACATAAAAAACTGTAACTACAAGCGTGTGTGTCGTCGTAACACCACACTACTTTCATATCGTGATATTAATCATGCTCTCGAGTACACTAACAAGTGAAACATGGAACTAGACATCAAAAGCTGCAAGTACATGCGTGTGTCTCGTCGGAACACCACACTACTTTCATATCGTGATATTAATCATGCTTTAAGTACACTAACAAGTGAAACATGGAACTAAACATCAAAAACTGCAAGTACATGCTTGTGTCTCGTTGTAACACCACACTACTTTCATATCGTGCTATTAATCATGCTCTCGAGTACACTAACAAGTGAAACATAGAACTAAACATCAAAAACTGCAAGTACATGCGTGTGTCTCGTCGTAACACCACACTACTTTCATATCGTGATATTAATTAAGCTCTCGAGTACACTAACAAGTGAAACATGGAAGTAAACATCAAAAACTGCAAGTACATGCGTGTGTCTCGTCGTAACACTACACTACTTTCATAACGTGATATTAATCATGCTTTCGAGGACAATAACAAGTGAAACATAGAACTAAACATCAAAAACTGCAAGTACATGCGTGTGTCTTGTTGTAACACCACACTACTTTCATATCGTGATATTATTCATGCTCTCGAGTACACTAACAAGTGTAACATGGAACTAAACATCAAAAACTGTAAGTACAAGCGTGTGTGTCGTCGTAACACCACACTACTTTCATATCGTGATATTAATCATGCTCTCGAGTACACTAACAAGTGAAACATGGAACTAAACATCAAAAGCTGCAAGTACATGCGTGTGTCTCGTCGGAACACCACACTACTTTCATATCGTGATATTAATCATGCTTTAAGTACACTAACAAGTGAAACATGGAACTAAACATCAAAAACTGCAAGTACATGCTTGTGTCTCGTTGCAACACCACACTACTTTCATATCGTGCTATTAATCATGCTCTCGAGTACACTAACAAGTGAAACATAGAACTAAACATCAAAAACTGCAAGTACATGCGTGTGTCTCGTCGTAACACCACACTACTTTCATATCGTGAATTTAATCATGCTCTCGAGTACACTACCAAGTGAAACATGGAACTAAACATCAAAAACTGCAAGTACATGCGTGTGTCTCGTAGTAACACCACACTACTTTCATATCGTGATATTAATTAAGCTCTCGAGTACACTAACAAGTGAAACATGGAACTAAACATCAAAAACTGCAAGTACATGCGTGTGTCTCGTCGTAACACCACACTACTTTCATGCCGTGATATTAATCATGCTCTCGAGTACACTTACAAGTGAAACATGAAACTAAACATCAAAAACTGCAAGCACATGCGTGTGTCTCGTCGTAACACCACACTACTTTCATATCGTAAATTTAATCATGCTCTCGAGTACACTAACAAGTGGAACATAGAGCTATACATCAAAAACTGCAAGTACATGCGTGTGTCTCGTCGTAACACCACACTACTTTCATGCCGTGATATTAATCATGCTCTCGAGTACACTTACAAGTGAAACATGAAACTAAACATCAAAAACTGCAAGCACATGCGTGTGTCTCGTCGTAACACCACATTACTTTCATATCTTGATATTAGTCATGCTCTCGAGTACACTAACAAGTGAAACATGGTAAAAAACATCAAGAACTGCAAGTACATGCGTGTGTCTCGTCGTAACACCACACTACTTTCATATCGTGATTTTAATCATGCTCTCGAGAACACTAACAAGTGAAACATGGAACTAATCATCAAAAACTGCAAGTACAAGGGTGTGTCTCGTCGTAACACCACACTACTTTTTTATCGTGATATTAATCATGCTCTCGAGTACACTAACAAGTGAAATATGGTAATAAACATCAAAACTGCAAGTACATGCGTGTGTCTCGTCGTAACGCCACACTACTTTCATATCGTGATTTTAATCATGCTCTCGAGAACACTAACAAGTGAAACACGGAACTAATCATCAAAAACTGCAAGTACAAGGGTGTGTCTCGTCGTAACACCACACTACTTTCTTATCGTGATATTAATCATGCTCTCGAGTACACTAACAAGTGAAACATGGTAATAAACATCAAAAACTGCAAGTACAATCTTGTGTCTGGTATTAACACCACACTACTTTCATATCGTGATTTTAATCATGCTCTCGAGAACACTAACAAGTGAAACAAGGAACTAAACATCAAAAACTGCGATTACATGCGTGTGTCTCGTCGTAACACCACACTACTTTCATATCGTGATATTAATCATGCTCTCGAGTACACTAAAAAGTGAAACATAGGACTAAACATCAAAAACTGCAAGTACAAGCGTGTGTGTCGTCGTAACACCTCACCACTTCCATATCGTGATATTAATCATGCTCTCGAATACACGAACAAGTGAAACATGGACCTAAACATCAAAAACTGCAAGTACATGCGTATGTTTTGTCGTAACACCACACTACATTATATCGTGATATTAATCATGCTCTCGAGAACACTAACAAGAGAAACAAGGAACTAAACATCAAAAACTGCGAGTACATGCGTGTGCCTCGTCGTAACACCACACTACTTTCATATCGTGATATTAATCAAGCTCTCGAGTACACTAACAAGTGAAACATAGAACTAAACTTCAAAAATTGCAAGTACATGCGTGTGTCTCGTCGTAACACCACACTACTTTCATATCGTGATATTAATTAAGCTCTCGAGTACACTAACAAGTGAAACATGGAACTAAACATCAAAGACTGCAAGTACACGCGTGTGTCTCGTCGTAACACCACACTACTTTCTTATCGTGCTATTAATCATGCTCTCGAGTACACTAACAAGTGAAACATGAAAGTAAACATAAAAAAAGGAAGTACATGCGCGTGTCTCGTCGTAACACCACACTACTTTTATATCGTGATATTAATCATGCTCTCGAGTACAATAACAAGTGAAACATGGAAGTAAACATCAAAAACTGCAAGTACATGCGTGTGTCTCGTCATAACACTACACTACTTTCATAACGTGATATTAATCATGCTTTCGAGGACACTAACAAGTGAAACATAAAACTAAACATCAAAAACTGCAAGTACATGCGTGTGTCTTGTTGTAACACCACACTACTTTCATATCGTGATATTATTCATGCTCTCGAGTACACTAACAAGTGTAACATGGAACTAAACATCAAAAACTGTAAGTACAAGCGTGTGTGTCGTCGTAACACCACACTACTTTCATATCGTGATATTAATCATGCTCTCGAGTACACTAACAAGTGAAACATGGAACTAAACATCAAAAGCTGCAAGCACATGCGTGTGTCTCGTCGGAACACCACACTACTTTCATATCGTGATATTAATCATGCTTTAAGTACACTAACAAGTGAAACATGGAACTAAACATCAAAAACTGCAAGTACATGCTTGTGTCTCGTTGCAACACCACACTACTTTCATATCGTGCTATTAATCATGCTCTCGAGTACACTAACAAGTGAAACATAGAACTAAACATCAAAAACTGCAAGTACATGCGTGTGTCTCGTCGTAACACCACACTACTTTCATATCGTGAATTTAATCATGCTCTCGAGTACACTAACAAGTGAAACATGATACTAAACCTCAAAAACTACAAGCACATGCGTGTGTCTCGTCGTAACACCACATTACTTTCATATAGTTATATTAATCATGCTCTCGTGTACACTAACAAATGAAACATGTAACTAAACACCAAAAACTGAAAGTACATGCATGTTTCTCGTCGTATTACCACACTACATTCATATCGTGATATTAATCATGCTCTCGAGAACACTAACAAGTGAAACATGGAACTAAACATCAAAAACTGCAAGTACATGCGGGTGTCTCGTCGTAACACCACACAACTTTCATATAGTTATATTAATCATGCTCTCGTGTACACTAACAAATGAAACATGTAACTAAACACCAAAAACTGAAAGTACATGCATGTTTCTCGTCGTATTACCACACTACTTTCATATCGTGATATTAATCATGCTCTCGAGTACACTAACAAGTGAAACATGAAACTAAACTTTAAAAACTGCAAGTACATGTGTGTCTCGTTGTAACACTACACTACTTTCATATATTAATATTAATCATGCTCTCGAGTACACTAAGAAATGAAACATGGAACTAAACATCAAAAACTGCAAGTACAAGGGTGTGTCTCGTCGTAACACCACACTACTTTTTTATCGTGATATTAATCATGCTATCGAGTACACTAACAAGTGAAATATGGTAATGAACATCAAAAACTGCAAGTACATGCGTGTGTCTTGTCGTAACACCACACTACTTTCATATCGTGATATTATTCATGCTCTCGAGTACACTAACAAGTGTAACATGGAACTAAACATCAAAAACTGTAACTACAAGCGTGTGTGTCGTCGTAACACCACACTACTTTCATATCGTGATATTAATCATGCTCTCGAGTACACTAACAAGTGAAACATGGAACTAGACATCAAAAGCTGCAAGTACATGCGTGTGTCTCGTCGGAACACCACACTACTTTCATATCGTGATATTAATCATGCTTTAAGTACACTAACAAGTGAAACATGGAACTAAACATCAAAAACTGCAAGTACATGCTTGTGTCTCGTTGTAACACCACACTACTTTCATATCGTGCTATTAATCATGCTCTCGAGTACACTAACAAGTGAAACATAGAACTAAACATCAAAAACTGCAAGTACATGCCTGTGTCTCGTCGTAACATCACACTACTTTCATATCGTGATATTAATTAAGCTCTCGAGTACACTAACAAGTGAAACATCGAACTAAACATCAAAAACTGCAAGTACATGCGTGTGTCTCGTCGTAACACCACACTACTTTCATGCCGTGATATTAATCATGCTCTCGAGTACACTTACAAGTGAAACATGAAACTAAACATCAAAAACTGCAAGCACATGCGTGTGTCTCGTCGTAACACCACATTACTTTCATATAGTTATATTAATCATGCTCTCGTGTACACTAACAAATGAAACATGTAACTAAACACCAAAAACTAAAAGTACATGCATGTTTCTCGTCGTATTACCACACTACTTTAATATCGTGATATTAATCATGCTCTCGAGTACACTAACAAGTGAAACATGAAACTAAACATCAAAAACTGCAAGTACATGCGTGTGTCTCGTCGTAACACCACATTACTTTTATATCGTGATATTAATCATGCTCTCGAGTACACTAACAAGTGAAATATGGTAATAAACATCAAAAACTGCAAGTACATGCGTGTGTCTCGTCGTAACGCCACACTACTTTCATATCGTGATTTTAATCATGCTCACGAGAACACTAACAAGTGAAACATGGAACTAATCATCAAAAACTGCAAGTACATGCGTATGTTTCGTCGTAACACCACACTAATTTATATCGTGGTATTAATCATGCTCTCGAGAACACTAACAAGTGAACCAAGGAACTAAACATCAAAAACTGCGAGTACATGCGTGTGTCTCGTCGTAACACCACACTACTTTCATATCGTGATATTAATCATGCTCTCGAATACACTAAATGTGAAACATAGGACTAAACATCAAAAACTGCAAGTACAAGCGTGTGTGTCGTCGTAACACCTCACCACTTTCATATCGTGATATTAATCATGCTCTCGAGTACACTAACAAGTGAAACATGGAACTAAACATCAAAAACTGCAAGTACACGCGTGTGTCTCGTCGTAACAACACACTACTTTCTTATCGTGCAATTAATCATGCTCTCGAGTACACTAACACGTGAAACATGAAACAAATCATCAAAAACTGCAAGTACATGCGTGTGTCTCGTCGTAACACCACACTACTTTCATATCGTGATATTAATCATGCTTTGAGTACACTAACAAGTGAAACATGAAAGTAAACATAAAAAAAGGAAGTACATGCGCGTGTCTCGTCGTAACACCACACTACTTTTATATCGTGATATTAATCATGCTCTCGAGTACAATAACAAGTGAAACATGGAAGTAAACATCAAAAAATGCAAGTACATGCGTGTGTCTCGTCGTAACACTACACTACTTTCATAACGTGATATTAATCATGCTTTCGAGGACACTAACAAGTGAAACATGAAACTAAACATCAAAAACTGCAAGTACATGCGTGTGTCTTGTCGTAACACCACACTACTTTCATATTGTGATATTATTCATGCTCTCGAGTACACTAACAAGTGTAACATGGAACTAAACATCAAAAACTGTAAGTACAAGCGTGTGTGTCGTCGTAACACCACACTACTTTCATATCGTGATATTAATCATGCTCTCGAGTACACTAACAAGTGAAACATGGAACTAAACATCAAAAGCTGCAAGTACATGCGTGTGTCTCGTCGGAACACCACACTACTTTCATATCGTGATATTAATCATGCTTTAAGTACACTAACAAGTGAAACATGGAACTAAACATCAAAAACTGCAAGTACATGCTTGTGTCGCGTTGAAACACCACACTACTTTCATATCGTGATATTAATCATGCTCTCGATTGCACTAACAAGTGAAACATGGAACATCAAAAATTGACAGTACATGCATGTGTCCCGTCGTAACACCACACTACTTTCATATCGTGATATTAATCAAGCTCTCGAGTACACTAACAAGTGAAACATAGAACTAAACTTCAAAAACTGCAAGTACATGCGTGTGTCTCGTCGTAACACCACACTACTTTCATATCGTGATATTATTTAGCTCTCGAGTACACTAACAAGTGAAACATGGAACTAAACATCAAAAACTGCAAGTACACGCGTGTGTCTCGTCGTAACACCACACTACTTTCTTATCGTGCTATTAATCATGCTCTCGAGTACACTAACACGTGAAACATGAAACAATTCATCAAAAACTGCAAGTACATGCGTGTGTCTCGTCGTAACACCACACTACTTTCATATCGTGATATTAATCATGCTTTGAGTACACTAACAAGTGAAACATGAAAGTAAACATCAAAAACTGTAAGTACAAGCGTGTGTGTCGTCGTAACACCACACTACTTTCATATCGTGATATTAATCATGCTCTCGAGTACACTAACAAGTGAAACATGGAACTAAACATCAAAAGCTGCAAGTACATGCGTGTGTCTCGTCGGAACACCACACTACTTTCATATCGTGATATTAATCATGCTTTAAGTACACTAACAAGTGAAACATGGAACTAAACATCAAAAACTGCAAGTACATGCTTGTGTCTCGTTGTAACTCCACACTACTTTCATATCGTGCTATTAATCATGCTCTCGAGTACACTAACAAGTGAAACATAGAACTAAACATCAAAAACTGCAAGTACATGCGTGTGTCTCGTCGTAACACCACACTACTTTCATATCGTGAATTTAATCATGCTCTCGAGTACACTAACAAGTGAAACATGGAACTAAACATCAAAAACTGCAAGTACATGCGTGTGTCTCGTCGTAACCCCACACTACTTTCATATCGTGATATTAATCATGCTCTCGAGTACACTAACAAGTGAAACATGAAACTAAACATCAAAAACTGCAAGTACATGCGTGTTTCTCGTCGTAGCACCACACTACTTATATATCGTGATATTAATCATGCTCTCGACAACACTAACAAGTGAAACATGGAACTAAACATCAAAAACTGCAAGTACATGCGGGTGTCTCGTCGTAACACCACACAACTTTCATATAGTTATATTATATCATGCTCTCGTGTACACTAACAAATTAAACATGTAACTAAACACCAAAAACTGAAAGTACATGCATGTTTCTCGTCGTATTACCACACTACTTTCATATCGTGATATTAATCATGCTCTCGTGTACACTAACAAGTGAAACATGCAACTAAACATCAAAAACTGCAAGTACATGCGTGTGTCTCATCGTATTACCACACTATTTTCATATCGTGATATTAATCATGCTCTCGAGTACACTAACAAGTGAAACATGAAACTAAACATCAAAAACTCCAAGTACATGTGTGTGTCTCGTCGTAACACCACACTACTTTCATATATTGATATTAATCATGCTCTCGAGTACACTAAGAAATGAAACATGGAACTAAACATCAAAAACTGCAAGTACAAGGGTGTGTCTCGTCGTAACACCACACTACATTTTATCGTGATATTAATCATGCTATCGAGTACACTAACAAGTGAAATATGGTAATGAACATCAAAAACTGCAAGTACATGCGTGTGTCTCGTCGTAACACCACACTACTTTCATATCGTGTATTTAATCATGCTCTCGAGAACACTAACAAGTGAAACATGGATCTAATCATCTAAAACTGCAAGTACAAGGGTGTGTCTCGTCGTAACACCACACTACTTTTTTATCGTGATATTAATCATGCTCTTGAGTACACTAACAAGTGAAACATGGTAATAAACATCAAAAACTGCAAGTACAATCTTGTGTCTCGTATTAACACCACACTACTTTCATATCGTGATTTTAATCATGCTTTCGAGAACACTAACAAGTGAAACAAGAAACTAAACATCAAAAATTGCGAGTACATGCGTGTGTCTCGTCGTAACACCACACTACTTTCATATCGTGAATTTAATCATGCTCTCGAGTACACTAACAAGTGAAACATGGAACTAAACATCAAAAACTGCAAGTACATGTGTGTGTCTCGTTGTAACACCACACTACTTTCATATCGTGCTATTAATCATGCTCTCGAGTACACTAACAAGTGAAACATGAAACTAAACATCAAAAACTGCAAGTACATGCGTGTGTCTCGTCGTAACACCACACTACTTTCATATCGTGAAATTAATCATGCTCTCGAGTACACTAACAAGTGAAACATGGACTTAAACATCAAAAACTGCAAGTACATGCGTGTGTCTCATCGTAACACCACACTACTTTCATATCGTGAATTTAATCATGCTCTCGAGTACACTAACAAGTGAAACATAGAACTATACATCAAAAACTGCAAGTACATGTGTGTGTCTCGTCGTAACACCACACTACTTTCATATATTGATATTAATCATGCTCTCGAGTACACTAAGAAGTGAAACATGGAACTAAACATCAAAAACTTCAAGTACTTGCGTGTGTCTCGTCGTAACACCACACTACTTTCATATCGTGATATTAATCATGCTCTCGAGTACACTAACAAGTGAAACATGGAACTAAAAATCAAAAACTGCAAGTACAAGCGTGTGTGTCGTCGTAACACCACACTACTTTCATATCGTGAATTTAATCATGCTCTCGAGTACACTAACAAGTGAAACATGGACTTAAACATCAAAAACTGCAAGTACATGCGTGTGTCTCATCGTAACACCACACTACTTTCATATCGTGAATTTAATCATGCTCTCGAGTACACTAACAAGTGAAACATAGAACTATACATCAAAAACTGCAAGTACATGTGTGTGTCTCGTCGCAACACCACACTACTTTCATATATTGATATTAATCATGCTCTCGAGTACACTAAGAAGTGAAACATGGAACTAAACATCAAAAACTTCAAGTACTTGCGTGTGTCTCGTCGTAACACCACACTACTTTCATATCGTGATATTAATCATGCTCTCGAGTACACTAACAAGTGAAACATGGAACTAAACATCAAAAACTGCAAGTACATGCTTGTGTCTCGTTGTAACACCACACTACTTTCATATCGTGCTATTATTCATGCTCCTGAGTACACTAACAAGTGAAACATGGAACTAAACATCAAAAACTGCAAGTACATGCGTGAGTCTCGTCGTAACACCACACTACTTTCATATCGTGAATTTAATCATGCTCTCGAGTACACTAACAAGTGAAACATAGAACTATACATCAAAAACTGCAAGTACATGCTTGTGTATCGTTGTAACACCACACTACTTTCATATCGTGCTATTAATCATGCTCTCGAGTACACTAACAAGTGAAACATGGAACTAAACATCAAAAACTGCAAGTACTTGCGTGAGTCTCGTCGTAACACCACACTACTTTCATATCGTGAATTTAATCATGCTCTCGAGTACACTAACAAGTGAAACATAGAACTATACATCAAAAACTGCAAGTACATGCGTGTGTCTCGTCGTAACACCACACTACTTTCATGCCGTGATATTAATCATGCTCTCGAGTACACTTACAAGTGAAACATGAAACTAAACATCAAACACTGCAAGCACATGCGTGTGTCTCGTCGTAACACCACATTACTTTCATATCTTAATATTAATCATGCTCTCGAGTACACTAACAAGTGAAACATGGTAAAAAACATCAAAAACTGCAAGTACATGCGTGTGTCTCGTCGTAACACCACACTACTTTCATATCGTGATATTAATCATGCTCCCGATTACACTAAAAAGTGAAACATGGGACTAAACATCAAAACTGCAAGTACAAGCGTGTGTGTCGTCGTAACACCTCACCACTTCCATATCGTGATATTAATCATGCTCTCGAATACACGAACAAGTGAAACATGGACCTAAACATCAAAAACTGCAAGTACATGCGTATGTTTCGTCGTAACACCACACTACTTTATATCGTGATATTAATCATGCTCTCGAGAACACTAACAAGTGAAACAAGGAACTAAACATCAAAAACTCCGAGTACATGCGTGTGTCTCGTCGTAACACCACACTACTTTCATATCGTGATATTAATCATGCTCTCGAGTACACTAAAAGTGAAACATGGGACTAAACATCAAAAACTGCAAGTATAAGCGTGTGTGTCGTCGCAACACCTCACCACTTCCATATCGTGATATTAATCATGCTCTCGAGTACACGAACAGGTGAAACATGGACCTAAACATCAAAAACTGCAAGTACATGAGTATGTTTCGTCGTAACACCACACTACTTTCATATCGTGATATTAATCATGCTCTCGATTGCACTAACAAGTGAAACATGGAACATCAAAAATTGACAGTACATGCATGTGTCCCGTCGTAACACCACACTACTTTCATATCGTGATATTAATCAAGCTCTCGAGTACACTAACAAGTGAAACATAGAACTAAACATCAAAAACTGCAAGTACATGCGGGTGTCTCGTCGTAACACCACACAACTTTCATATAGTTATATTAATCATGCTCTCGTGTACACTAACAAATGAAACATGTAACTCAACACCAAAAACTGAAAGTACATGCATGTTTCTCGTCGTATTACCACACTACTTTCATAACGTGATATTAATCATGCTCTCGAGTACACTAACAAGTGAAACATGAAACTAAACATCAAAAACTGCAAGTACATGCGTGTGTCTCATAGTATTACCACACTACTTTCATATCGTGATATTATTCATGCTCTCGAGTACACTAACAAGTGAAACATGAAACTAAACATCAAAAACTGCAAGTACATGTATGTGTCTCGTCGTAACACCACACTACTTTCATATATTGATATTAATCATGCTCTCGAGTACACTAAGAAATGAAACATGGAACTAAACATCAAAAACTGCAAGTACAAAGGTGTGTCTCGTCGTAACACCACACTACTTTTTATCGTGATATTAATCATGCTATTGAGTACACTAACAAGTGAAATATGGTAATGAACATCAAAAACTGCAAGTACATGCGTGTGTCTCGTCGTAACACCACACTACTTTCATATCGTGATTTTAATCATGCTCTCGAGAACACTAACAAGTGAAACATGGAACTAATCATCAAAAACTGCAAGTACAAGGGTGTGTCTCGTCGTAACACCACACTACTTTTTTATCGTGATATTAATCATGCTCTTGAGTACACTAACAAGTGAAACATGGTAATAAACATCAAAAACTGCAAGTACAATCTTGTGTCTCGTATTAACACCACACTACTTTCATATCGTGATTTTAATCATGCTTTCGAGAACACTAACAAGTGAAACAAGAAACTCAACATCAAAAACTGCGAGTACATGCGTGTGTCTCGTTGTAACACCACACTACTTTCATATCGTGAATTTAATCATGCTCTCGAGTACACTAACAAGTGAAACATGAAACTAAACATCAAAAACTGCAAGTACATGTGTGTGTCTCGTTGTAACACCACACTACTTTCATATCGTGCTATTAATCATGCTCTCGAGTACACTAACAAGTGAAACATGAAACTAAACATCAAAAACTGCAAGTACATGCGTGTGTCTCGTCGTAACACCACACTACTTTTAGATTGTGAATTTAATTATGCTCTCGAGTACACTAACAAGTGAAACATGGACTTAAACATCAAAAACTGCAAGTACATGCGTGTGTCTCATCGTAACACCACAATACTTTCATATCGTGAATTTAATCATGCTCTCGAGTACACTAACAAGTGATACATAGAACTATACATCAAAAACTGCAAGTACATGTGTGTCTCGTCGTAACACCACACTACTTTCATATATTGATATTAATCATGCTCTCGAGTACACTAAGAAGTGAAACATGGAACTAAACATCAAAAACTTCAAGTACTTGCGTGTGTCTCGTCGTAACACCACACTACTTTCATATCGTGATATTAATCATGCTCTCGAGTACACTAACAAGTGAAACATGGAACTAAACATCAAAAACTGCAAGTACATGCGTGAGTCTCGTCGTAACACCACACTACTTTCATATCGTGAATTTAATCATGCTCTCGAGTACACTAACAAGTGAAACATGGAACTATACATCAAAAACTGCAAGTACATGCGTGTGTCTCGTCGTAACACCACACTACTTTCATGCCGTGATATTAATCATGCTCTCGAGTACACTTACAAGTGAAACATGAAACTAAACATCAAACACTGCAAGCACATGCGTGTGTCTCGTCGTAAGACCACATTACTTTCATATCTTAATATTAATCATGCTCTCGAGTACACTAACAAGTGAAACATGGTAAAAAACATCAAAAACTGCAAGTAAATGCGTGTGTCTCGTCGTAACACCACACTACTTTCATATCGTGATATTAATCATGCTCTCGAGTACACTAAAAGTGAAACATGGGACTAAACATCAAAAACTGCAAGTACAAGCGTGTGTGTCGCCGTAACACCTCACCACTTCCATATCGTGATATTAATCATGCTCTCGAATACACGAACAAGTGAAACATGGACCTAAACATCAAAAACTGCAAGTACATGAGTATGTTTCGTCGTAACACCACACTACTTTCATATCGTGATATTAATCATGCTCTCGATTGCACTAACAAGTGAAACATGGAACATCAAAAATTGACAGTACATGCATGTGTCCCGTCGTAACACCACACTACTTTCATATCGTGATATTAATCAAGCTCTCGAGTACACTAACAAGTGAAACATAGAACTAAACATCAAAAACTGCAAGTACATGCGGGTGTCTCCTCGTAACACCACACAACTTTCATATAGTTATATTAATCATGCTCTCGTGTACACTAACAAATGAAACATGTAAATAAACACCAAAAACTGAAAGTACATGCATGTTTCTCGTCGTATTACCACACTACTTTCATATTGTGATATTAATCATGCTCTCGAGTACACTAACAAGTGAAACATGAAACTAAACATCAAAAACTGCAAGTACATGCGTGTGTCTCATCGTATTACCACACTACTTTCATATCGTGATATTAATCATGCTCTCGAGTACACTAACAAGTGAAACATGAAACTAAACATCAAAAACTGCAAGTACATGTGTGTGTCTCGTCGTAACACCACACTACTTTCATATATTGATATAATCATGCTCTCGAGTACACTAAGAAATGAAACATGGAACTAAACATCAAAAACTGCAAGTACAAGGGTGTGTCTCGTCGTAACACCACACTACTTTTTATCGTGATATTAATCATGCTATCGAGTACACTAACAAGGGAAATATGGTAATGAACATCAAAAACTGCAAGTACATGCGTGTGTCTCGTCGTAACACCACACTACTTTCATATCGTGATTTTAATCATGCTCTCGAGAACACTAACAAGTGAAACATGGAACTAATCATCAAAAACTGCAAGTACAAGGAAGGGTGTGTCTCGTCGTAACACCACACTACTTTTTTATCGTGATATTAATCATGCTCTTGAGTACACTAACAAGTGAAACATGGTAATAAACATCAAAAACTGCAAGTACAATCTTGTGTCTCGTATTAACACCACACTACTTTCATATCGTGATTTTAATCATGCTCTCGAGTACACTAAAAGTGAAACATGGGACTAAACATCAAAAACTGCAAGTACAAGCGTGTGTGTCGTCTTAAAACCTCACCACTTCCATATCGTGATATTAATCATGCTCTCGAGTACACGAACAGGTGAAACATGGACCTAAACATCAAAAACTGCAAGTACATGAGTATGTTTCGTCGTAACACCACACTACTTTCATATCGTGATATTAATCATGCTCTCGATTGCACTAACAAGTGAAACATGGAACATCAAAAATTGACAGTACATGCATGTGTCCCGTCGTAACACCACACTACTTTCATATCGTGATATTAATCAAGCTCTCGAGTACACTAACAAGTGAAACATAGAACTAAACTTCAAAAACTGCAAGTACACGCGTGTGTCTCGTCGTAACACCACACTACTTTCTTATCGTGATATTATTCATGCTCTCGAGTACACTAACAAGTGAAACATAGAACTAAACATCAAAAACTGCAAGTACATGCGTGTGTCTCGTCGTAACACCACACTACTTTCATATCGTGAATTTAATCATGCTCTCGAGTACACTAACAAGTGAAACATGGAACTAAACATCAAAAACTGCAAGTACATGCGTGTGTCTCGTCGTAACACCACACTACTTTCATATCGTGATAATAATCATGCTTTGAGCACACTAACAAGTGAAACATAGAACTAAACATCAAAAACTGCATGTACATGCGTGTGTCTCATCGTATTACCACACTACTTTCATATCGTGATATTAATCATGCTCTCGAGTACACTAACAAGTGAAACATGAAACTAAACATCAAAAACTGCAAGTACATGCGTGTTTCTCGTCGTAGCACCACACTACTTATATATCGTGATATTAATCGTGCTCTCGAGAACACTAACAAGTGAAACATGGAACTAAACATCAAAAACTGCAAGTACATGCGGGTGTCTCATCGTAACACCACACTACTTTCAAATCGTGATATTAATTAAGCTCTCGAGTACCCTAACAAGTGAAACATGGAACTAAACATCAAAAACTGCAAGTACACGCGAGTGTCTCGTCGTAACACCACACTACTTTCATATCGTGATATTAATCATGCTTTGAGTACACTAACAAGTGAAACATGAAAGTAAACATAAAAAAAGAAAGTACATGCGCGTGTCTCGTTGTAACACCACACTACTTTTATATCGTGATATTAATCATGCTCTCGAGTACAATAACAAGTGAAACATGGAAGTAAACATCAAAAACTGCAAGTACATGCGTGTGTCTCGTCGTAACACTACACTACTTTCATAACGTGATATTAATCATGCTTTCGAGGACACTAACAAGTGAAACATGGAACTAAACATCAAAAACTGCAAGTACATGCGTGTGTCTTGTCGTAACACCACACTACTTTCATATCGTGATATTATTCATGCTCTCGAGTACACTAACAAGTGTAACATAGAACTAAACATCAAAAACTGTAAGTACAAGCGTGTGTGTCGTCGTAACACCACACTACTTTCATATCGTGATATTATTCATGCTCTCGAGTACACTAACAAGTGAAACATGGAACTAAACATCAAAAGCTGCAAGTACATGCGTGGTTCTCGTCGGAACACCACACTACATTCATATCGTGAATTTAATCATGCTCTCGAGTACACTAACAAGTGAAACATGGAACTAAACATCAAAAACTGCAAGTACATGCGTGTGTCTCGTCGTAACACCACACTACTTTCATATCGTGATATTAATCATGCTCTCTAGTACACTAACAAGTGAAACATGGAACTAAACATCAAAAGCTGCAAGTACATGCGTGTGTCTCGTCGGAACACCACACTACTTTCATATCGTGATATTAATAATGCTTTAAGTACACTAACAAGTGAAACATGGAACTAAACATCAAAAACTGCAAGTACATGCTTGTGTCTCGTTGTAACACCACACTACTTTCATATCGTGCTATTAATCATGCTCTCGAGTACACTAACAAGTGAAACATGGAACTAAACATCAAAAACTGCAAGTACATGCGTGTGTCTCGTATTAACACCACACTACTTTCATATCGTGATTTTAATCATGCTCTCGAGAACACTAACAAGTGAAACAAGAAACAAAACATCAAAAACTGCGAGTACATGCGTGTGTCTCGTCGTAACACCACACTACTTTCATATCGTGAATTTAATCATGCTCTCGAGTACACTAACAAGTGAAACATGGAACTAAACATCAAAAACTGCAAGTACATGTGTGTGTCTCGTTGTAACACCACACTGTTTTCATATCGTGCTATTAATCATGCTCTCGAGTACACTAACAAGTGAAACATGAAACTAAACATCAAAAACTGCAAGTACATGCGTGTGTCTCGTCGTAACACCACACTACTTTCATATCGTGAATTTAATCATGCTCTCGAGTACACTAACAAGTGAAACATGGACTTAAACATCAAAAAGTGCAAGTACATGCGTGTGTCTCATCGTAACACCACACTACTTTCATATCGTGAATTTAATCATGCTCTCGAGTACACTAACAAGTGAAACATAAAAATATACATCAAAAACTGCAAGTACATGTGTGTGTCTCGTCGTAACACCACACTACTTTCATATATTGATATTAATCATGCTCTCGAGTACACTAAGAAGTGAAACATGGAACTAAACATCAAAAACTTCAAGTACTTGCGTGTGTCTCGTCGTAACACCACACTACTTTCATATCGTGATATTAATAATGCTTTAAGTACACTAACAAGTGAAACATGGAACTAAACATCAAAAACTGCAAGTACATGCGTGTGTCTCGTCGTAACACCACACTACTTTCATATCGTGAATTTAATCATGCTCTCCAGTACACTAACAAGCGAAACATAGAACTATACATCAAAAACGGCAAGTACATGCGTGTGTCTCGTCGTAACACCACACTACTTTCATGCCGTGATATTAATCATGCTCTCGAGTACACTTACAAGTGAAACATGAAACTAAACATCAAAAACTGCAAGCACATGCGTGTGTCTCGTCGTAACACCACATTACTTTCATATCTTGATATTAGTCATGCTCTCGAGTACACTAACAAGTGAAACATGGTAAAAAACATCAAAAACTGCAAGTACATGCGTGTGCCTCGTCGTAACACCACACTACTTTCATATCGTGATTTTAATCATGCTCTCGAGAACACTAACAAGTGAAACATGGAACTATTCATCAAAAACTGCAAGTAGAAGGGTGTGTCTCGTCGTAACACCACACTACTTTTTTATCGTGATATTAATCATGCTCTCGAGTACACTAACAAGTGAAATATGGTAATAAACATCAAAAACTGGAAGTACATGCGTGTGTCTCGTCGTAACGCCACACTACTTTCATATCGTGAATTTAATCATGCTCTCGAGAACACTAACAAGTGAAACATGGAACTAATCATCAAAAACTGCAAGTACAAGGGTGTGTCTCGTCGTAACACCACACTACTTTCTTATCGTGATATTAATCATGCTCTCGAGTACACTAACAAGTGAAACATGGTAATAAACATCAAAAACTGCAAGTACAATCTTGTGTCTCGTATTAACACCACACTACTTTCATATCATGATTTTAATCATGCTCTCGAGAACACTAACAAGTGAAACAAGGAACTAAACATCAAAAACTGCGAGTACATGCGTGTGTCTCGTCGTAACACCACACTACTTTCATATCGTGATATTAATCATGCTCTCGAGTACACTAAAAAGTGAAACATAGGACTAAACATCAAAAACTGCAAGTAAAAGCGTGTGTGTCGTCGTAACACCTCACCACTTCCATATCGTGATATTAATCATGCTCTCGAATACACGAACAAGTGAAACATGGACCTAAACATAAATAACTGCAAGTACATGCGTATGTTTCGTCGTAACACCACACTACTTTCATATCGTGATATTAATCATGCTCTCGAGAACACTAACAAGTGAAACAAGGAACTAAACATAAAAAACTGCGAGTACATGCGTGTGTCTCGTCGTAACACCCCACTACTTTCATATCGTGATATTAATCATGCTCTCGAGTACACTAAAAGTGAAACATGGGACTAAACATCAAAAACTGCAAGTACAAGCGTGTGTGTCGTCGTAACACCTCACCACTTCCATATCGTGATATTAATCATGCTCTCGAGTACACGAACAAGTGAAACATGGACCTAAACATCAAAAACTGCAAGTACATGCGTATGTTTCGTCGTAACACCACACTACTTTCATATCATGATATTAATCATGCTCTCGAATGCACTAACAAGTGAAACATGGAACATCAAAAATTGACAGTACAGGCATGTGTCCCGTCGTAACACCACACTACTTTCATATCGTGATATTAATCAAGCTCTCGAGTACACTAACAAGTGAAACATAGAACTAAACTTCAAAAATTGCAAGTACATGCGTGTGTCTCGTCGTAACACCACACTACTTTCATATCGTGATATTAATTAAGCTCTCGAGTACACTAACAAGTGAAACATGGAACTAAACATCAAAAACTGCAAGTACACGCGTCTGTCTCGTCGTAACACCACACTACTTTCTTATCGTGCTATTAATCATGCTGTCGAGTACACTAACAAGTGAAATATGGTAATGAACATCAAAAACTTCAAGTACATGCGTGTGTCTCGTCGTAACACCACACTACTTTTTTATCGTGATATTAATCATGCTCTCGAGTACACTAACAAGTGAAACATGGTAATAAACATCAAAAACTGCAAGTACAAGCGTGTGTGTCGTCATAACACCTCACCACTTCCATATCGTGATATTATTCATGCTCTCGAATACACGAACAAGTGAAACATGGACCTAAACATCAAAAACTGCAAGTACATGCGTATGTTTCGTCGTAACACCGCACTACATTATATCGTGATATTAATCATGATCTCGAGAACACTAACAAGTGAAACAAGGAACTAAACATAAAAACTCCGAGTACATGCGTGCGTCTCGTCGTAACACCACACTACTTTCATATCGTGATATTAATCATGCTCTCGAGTACACTAAAAGTGAAACATGGGACTAAACATCAAAAACTGCAAGTACAAGCGTGTGTGTCGTCGTAAAACCTCACCACTTCCATATCGTGATATTAATCATGCTCTCGAGTACACGAACAGGTGAAACATGGACCTAAACATCAAAAACTGCAAGTACATGAGTATGTTTCGTCGTAACACCACACTACTTTCATATCGTGATATTAATCATGCTCTCGATTGCACTAACAAGTGAAACATGGAACATCAAAAATTGACAGTACATGCATGTGTCCCGTCGTAACACCACACTACTTTCATATCGTGATATTAATCAAGCTCTCGAGTTCACTAACAAGTGAAACATAGAACTAAACTTCAAAAACTGCAAGTACATGCGTGTGTCTCGTCGCAACACCACACTACTTTCATATCGTGATATTAATTAAGCTCTCGAGTACACTAACAAGTGAAACATGGAACTAAACATCAAAAACTGCAAGTACATGCTTGTGTCTCGTTGTAACACCACACTACTTTCATATCGTGCTATTAATCATGCTCTCGAGTACACTAACAAGTGAAACATGGAACTAAACATCAAAAACTGCAAGTACATGCGTGTGTCTCGTATTAACACCACACTACTTTCATATCGTGATTTTAATCATGCTCTCGAGAACACTAACAAGTGAAACAAGAAACTAAACATCAAAAAACTGCGAGTACATGCGTGTGTCTCGTCGTAACACCACACTACTTTCATATCGTGAATTTAATCAAGCTCTCGAGTACACTAACAAGTGAAACATGGAACTAAACATCAAAAACTGCAAGTACATGCGTGTGTCCTCGTATTAACACCACACTACTTTCATATCGTGATTTTAATCATGCTCTCGAGAACACTAACAAGTGAAACAAGAAACTAAACATCAAAAACTGCGAGTACATGCGTGTGTCTCGTCGTAACACCACACTACTTTCATATCGTGAATTTAATCAAGCTCTCGAGTACACTAACAAGTGAAACATGGAACTAAACATCAAAAACTGCAAGTACATGTGTGTGTCTCGTTGTAACACCACACTATTTTCATATCGTGCTATTAATCATGCTCTCGAGTACACTAACAAGTGAAACATGAAACTAAACATCAAAAACTGCAAGTACATGCGTGTGTCTCGTCGTAACACCACACTACTTTCATATCGTGAATTTAATCATGCTCTCGAGTACACTAACAAGTGAAACATGGACTTAAACATCAAAAAGTGCAAGTACATGCGTGTGTCTCATCGTAACACCACACTACTTTCATATCGTGAATTTAATCATGCTCTCGAGTACACTAACAAGTGAAACATAGAAATATACATCAAAAACTGCAAGTACATGTGTGTGTCTCGTCGTAACACCACACTACTTTCATATATTGATATTATTCATGCTCTCGAGTACACTAAGAAGTGAAACATGGAACTAAACATCAAAAACTTCAAGTACTTGCGTGTGTCTCGTCGTAACACCACACTACTTTCATATCGTGATATTAATAATGCTTTAAGTACACTAACAAGTGAAACATGGAACTAAACATCAAAAACTGCAAGTACATGCTTGTGTCTCGTTGTAACACCACACTACTTTCATATCGTGCTATTAATCATGCTCTCGAGTACACTAACAAGTGAAACATGGAACTAAACATCAAAAACTGCAAGTACATGCGTTTGTCTCGTCGTAACACCACACTACTTTCATATCGTGAATTTAATCATGCTCTCGAGTACACTAACAAGTGAAACATGGACTTAAACATCAAAAACTGCAAGTACATGCGTGTGTCTCGTCGTAACACCACACTACTTTCATATCGTGAATTTAATCATGCTCTCGAGTACACTAACAAGCGAAACATAGAACTATACATCAAAAACTGCAAGCACATGCGTGTGTCTCGTCGTAACACCACATTACTTTCATATCTTGATATTAGTCATGCTCTCGAGTACACTAACAAGTGAAACATGGTAAAAAACATCAAAAACTGCAAGTACATGCGTGTGTCTTGTCGTAACACCACACTACTTTCATATCGTGATTTTAATCATGCTCTCGAGAACACTAACAAGTGAAACATGGAACTATTCATCAAAAACTGCAAGTACAAGGGTGTGTCTCGTCGTAACACCACACTACTTTTTTATCGTGATATTAATCATGCTCTCGAGTACACTAACAAGTGAAATATGGTAATAAACATCAAAAACTGCAAGTACATGCGTGTGTCTCGTCGTAACGCCACACTACTTTCATATCGTGATTTTAATCATGCTCTCGAGAACACTAACAAGTGAAACATGGAACTAATCATCAAAAACTGCAAGTACAAGGGTGTGTCTCGTAGTAACACCACACTACTTTCTTATCGTGATATTAATCATGCTCTCGAGTACACAACAAGTGAAACATGGTAATAAACATCAAAAACTGCAAGTACAATCTTGTGTCTCGTATTAACACCACACTACTTTCATATCGTGATTTTAATCATGCTCTCGAGAACACTAACAAGTGAAACAAGGAAACTAAACATCAAAAACTGCGAGTACATGCGTGTGTCTCGTCGTAACACCACACTACTTTCATATCGTGATATTAATCATGCTCTCGAATACACTAAAAAGTGAAACATAGGACTAAACATCAAAAACTGCAAGTACAAGCGTGTGTGTCGTCGTAACACCTCACCACTTCCATATCGTGATATTAATCATGCTCTCGAATACACGAAACAAGTGAAACATGGACCTAAACATCAATAACTGCAAGTACATGCGTATGTTTCGTCGTAACACCACACTACTTTATATCGTGACATTAATCATGCTCTCGAGAACACTAACAAGTGAAACAAGGAACTAAACATAAAAAACTGCGAGTACATACGTGTGTCTCGTCGTAACACCCCACTACTTTCATATCGTGATATTAATCATGCTTTCGAGTACACTAAAAGTGAAACATGGGACTAAACATCAAAAACTGCAAGTACAAGCGTGTGTGTCGTCGTAACACCTCACCACTTCCATATCGTGATATTAATCATGCTCTCGAGTACACGAACAAGTGAAACATGGACCTAAACATCAAAAACTGCAAGTACATGCGTATGTTTCGTCGTAACACCACACTACTTTCATATCATGATATTAATCATGCTCTCGAATGCACTAACAAGTGAAACATGGAACATCAAAAATTGACAGTACATGCATGTGTCCCGTCGTAACACCACACTACTTTCATATCGTGATATTAATCAAGCTCTCGAGTACACTAACAAGTGAAACATAGAACTAAACTTCAAAAATTGCAAGTACATGCGTGTGTCTCGTCGTAACACCACACTACTTTCATATCGTGATATTAATTAAGCTCTCGAGTACACTAACAAGTGAAACATGGAACTAAACATCAAAAACTGCAAGTACACGCGTCTGTCTCGTCGTAACACCACACTACTTTCTTATCGTGATATTATTCATGCTCTCGAGTACACTAACAAGTGAAACATAGAACTAAACATCAAAAACTGCAAGTACATGCGTGTTTCTCGTCGTAGCACCACACTACTTTCATATCGTGATATTAATTAAGCTCTCGAGTACACTAACAAGTTAAACATGGAACTAAACATCAAAAACTGCAAGTACACGCGTGTGTCTCGTCGTAACACCACACTACTTTCTTATCGTGATATTAATCATGCTCTCGAGAACACTAACAAGTGAAACATGGAACTAAACATCAAAAACTGCAAGTACATGCGGGTGTCTTATCGTAACACCACACTACTTTCAAATCGTGATATTAATTAAGCTCTCGAGTACCCTAACAAGTGAAACATGGAACTAAACATCAAAAACTGCAAGTACACGCGAGTGTCTCGTCGTAACACCACACTACTTTCTTATCGTGCTATTAATCATGCTCTCGAGTACACTAACAAGTGAAACATGAAACTAATCATCAAAAACTGCAAGTACATGCGTGTGTCTCGTCGTAACACCACACTACTTTCATATCGTGATATTAATCATGCTTTGAGTACACTAACAAGTGAAACATGAAAGTAAACATAAAAAAGGAAGTACATGCGCGTGTCTCGTTGTAACACCACACTACTTTTATATCGTGATATTAATCATGCTCTCGAGTACAATAACAAGTGAAACATGGAAGTAAACATCAAAAACTGCAAGTACATGCGTGTGTCTCGTCGTAACACCACACTACTTTCATAACGTGATATTAATCATCCTTTCGAGGACACTAACAAGTGTAACATGGAACTAAACATCAAAAACTGTAAGTACAAGCGTGTGTGTCGGCGTAACACCACACTACTTTCATATAGTGATATTAATCATGCTCTCGAGTACACTAACAAGTGAAACATGGAACTAAACATCAAAAGCTGCAAGTACATGCGTGGTTCTCGTCGGAACACCACACTACTTTCATATCGTGATATTAATCATGCTTTAAGTACACTAACAAGTGAAACATGGAACTAAACATCAAAAACTGCAAGTACATGCTTGTGTCTCGTTGTAACACCACACTACTTTCATATCGTGCTATTAATCATGCTCTCGAGTACACTAACAAGTGAAACATAGAACTAAACATCAAAAACTGCAAGTACATGCGTGTGTCTCGTCGTAACACCACACTACATTCATATCGTGAATTTAATCATGCTCTCGAGTACACTAACAAGTGAAACATGGAACTAAACAACAAAAACTGCAAGTACATGCGTGTGTCTCGTCGTAACACCACACTACTTTCATATCGTGATATTAATCATGCTCTGGAGTACACTAACAAGTGAAACATGGAACTAAACATCAAAAGCTGCAAGTACATGCGTGTGTCTCGTCGGAACACCACACTACTTTCATATCGTGATATTAATAATGCTTTAAGTACACTAACAAGTGAAACATGGAACTAAACATCAAAAACTGCAAGTACATGCTTGTGTCTCGTTGTAACACCACACTACTTTCATATCGTGCTATTAATCATGCTCTCGAGTACACTAACAAGTGAAACATGGAACTAAACATCAAAAACTGCAAGTACATGCGTGTGTCTCGTATTAACACCACACTACTTTCATATCGTGATTTTAATCATGCTCTCGAGAACACTAACAAGTGAAACAAGAAACTAAACATCAAAAACTGCGAGTACATGCGTGTGTCTCGTCGTAACACCACACTACTTTCATATCGTGAATTTAATCAAGCTCTCGAGTACACTAACAAGTGAAACATGGAACTAAACATCAAAAACTGCAAGTACATGTGTGTGTCTCGTTGTAACACCACACTATTTTCATATCGTGCTATTAATCATGCTCTCGAGTACACTAACAAGTGAAACATGAAACTAAACATCAAAAACTGCAAGTACATGCGTGTGTCTCGTCGTAACACCACACTACTTTCATATCGTGAATTTAATCATGCTCTCGAGTACACTAACAAGTGAAACATGGACTTAAACATCAAAAAGTGCAAGTACATGCGTGTGTCTCATCGTAACACCACAGTACTTTCATATCGTGAATTTAATCATGCTCTCGAGTACACTAACAAGTGAAACATAGAAATATACTTCAAAAACTGCAAGTACATGTGTGTGTCTCGTCGTAACACCACACTACTTTCATATATTGATATTATTCATGCTCTCGAGTACACTAAGAAGTGAAACATGGAACTAAACATCAAAAACTTCAAGTACTTGCGTGTGTCTCGTCGTAACACCACACTACTTTCATATCGTGATATTAATAATGCTTTAAGTACACTAACAAGTGAAACATGGAACTAAACATCAAAAACTGCAAGTACATGCTTGTGTCTCGTTGTAACACCACACTACTTTCATATCGTGCTATTAATCATGCTCTCGAGTACACTAACAAGTGAAACATGGAACTAAACATCAAAAACTGCAAGTACATGCGTTTGTCTCGTCGTAACACCACACTACTTTCATATCGTGAATTTAATCATGCTCTCGAGTACACTAACAAGTGAAACATGGACTTAAACATCAAAAACTGCAAGTACATGCGTGTGTCTCGTCGTAACACCACACTACTTTCATATCGTGAATTTAATCATGCTCTCGAGTACACTAACAAGCGAAACATAGAACTATACATCAAAAACTGCAAGCACATGCGTGTGTCTCGTCGTAACACCACATTACTTTCATATCTTGATATTATTCATGCTCTCGAGTACGCTAACAAGTGAAACATGGTAAAAAACATCAAAAACTGCAAGTACATGCGTGTGTCTCGTCGTAACACCACACTACTTTCATATCGTGATTTTAATCATGCTCTCGAGAACACTAACAAGTGAAACATGGAACTATTCATCAAAAACTGCAAGTACAAGGGTGTGTCTCGTCGTAATACCACACTACTTTTTTATCGTGATATTAATCATGCTCTCGAGTACACTAACAAGTGAAATATGGTAATAAACATCAAAAACTGCAAGTACATGCGTGTGTCTCGTCGTAACGCCACACTACTTTCATATCGTGATTTTAATCATGCTCTCGAGAACACTAACAAGTGAAACATGGAACTAATCATCAAAAACTGCAAGTACAAGGGGTGTGTCTCGTCGTAACACCACACTACTTTCTTATCGTGATATTAATCATGCTCTCGAGTACACTAACAAGTGAAACATGGTAATAAACATCAAAAACTGCAAGTACAATCTTGTGTCTCGTATTAACACCACACTACTTTCATATCGTGATTTTAATCATGCTCTCGAGAACACTAACAAGTGAAACAAGGAACTAAACATCAAAAACTGCTAGTACATGCGGTTCTCTCGTCGTAACACCACACTACTTTCATATCGTGATATTAATCATGCTCTCGAATACACTAAAAAGTGAAACATAGGACTAAACATCAAAAACTGCAAGTACAAGCGTGTGTGTCGTCGTAACACCTCACCACTTCCATATCGTGATATTAATCATGCTCTCGAATACACGAACAAGTGAAACATGGACCTAAACATCAATAGCTGCAAGTACATGCGTATGTTTCGTCGTAACACCACACTACTTTATATCGTGACATTAATCATGCTCTCGAGAACACTAACAAGTGAAACAAGGAACTAAACATAAAAAACTGCGAGTACATACGTGTGTCTCGTCGTAACACCCCACTACTTTCATATCGTGATATTAATCATGCTTTCGAGTACACTAAAAGTGAAACACGGGACTAAACATCAAAAACTGCAAGTACAAGCGTGTGTGTCGTCGTAACACCTCACCACTTCCATATCGTGATATTAATCATGCTCTCGAGTACACGAACAAGTGAAACATGGACCTAAACATCAAAAACTGCAAGTACATGCGTATGTTTCGTCGTAACACCACACTACTTTCATATCATGATATTAATCATGCTCTCGAATGCACTAACAAGTGAAACATGGAACATCAAAAATTGACAGTACATGCATGTGTCCCGTCGTAACACCACACTACTTTCATATCGTGATATTAATCAAGCTCTCGAGTACACTAACAAGTGAAACATAGAACTAAACTTCAAAAATTGCAAGTACATGCGTGTGTCTCGTCGTAACACCACACTACTTTCATATCGTGATATTAAATAAGCTCTCGAGTACACTAACAAGTGAAACATGGAACTAAACATCAAAAACTGCAAGTACACGCGTCTGTCTCGTCGTAACACCACACTACTTTCTTATCGTGCTATTAATCATGCTGTCGAGTACACTAACAAGTGAAATATGGTAATGAACATCAAAAACTTCAAGTACATGCGTGTGTCTCGTCGTAACACCACACTACTTTCTTATCGTGATTTTAATCATGCTCTCGAGAACACTAACAAGTGAAACATGGAACTAATCATCAAAAACTGCAAGAACAAGGGTGTGTCTCGTCGTAACACCACACTACTTTTTTATCGTGATATTAATCATGCTCTCGAGTACACTAACAAGTGAAACATGGTAATAAACATCAAAAACTGCAAGTACAATCTTGTTTCTCGTATTAACACCACACTACTTTCATATCGTGATTTTAATCATGCTCTCGAGAACACTAACAAGTGAAACAAGGAACTAAACATCAATAACTGCGAGTACATGCGTGTGTCTCGTCGTAACACCACACTACTTTCATATCGTGATATTAATCATGCTCTCGAGTACACTAAAAAGTGAAACATGGGACTAAACATCAAAAACTGCAAGTACAAGCGTGTGTGTCGTCGTAACACCTCACCACTTCCATATCGTGATATTAATCATGCTCTCGAATACACGAACAAGTGAAACATGGACCTAAACATCAAAAACTGCAAGTACATGCGTATGTTTCGTCGTAACACCACACTAATTTACATCCTGGTATTAATCATGCTCTCGAGAACACTAACAAGTGAAACAAGGAACTAAACATCAAAAACTGCGAGTACATGCGTGTGTCTCGTTGTAACACCACACTACTTTCATATCGTGATATTAATCATGCTCTCGAGTACACTAAAAGTGAAACATGGGACTAAACATCAAAAACTGCAAGTACATGAGTATGTTTCGTCGTAACACCACACTACTTTCATATCGTGATATTAATCATGCTCTCGATTGCACTAACAAGTGAAACATGGAACATCAAAAATTGACAGTACATGCATGTGTCCCGTCGTAACACCACACTACTTTCATATCGTGATATTATTTAAGCTCTCGAGTACACTAACAAGTGAAACATGGAACTAAACATCAAAAACTGCAAGTACACGCGTCTGTCTCGTCGTAACACCACACTACTTTCTTATCGTGCTATTAATCATGCTGTCGAGTACACTAACAAGTGAAATATGGTAATGAACATCAAAAACTTCAAGTACATGCGTGTGTCTCGTCGTAACACCACACTACTTTCTTATCGTGATTTTAATCATGCTCTCGAGAACACTAACAAGTGAAACATGGAACTAATCATCAAAAACTGCAAGAACAAGGGTGTGTCTCGTCGTAACACCACACTACTTTTTTATCGTGATATTAATCATGCTCTCGAGTACACTAACAAGTGAAACATGGTAATAAAGATTAAAAACTGCAAGTACAATCTTGTGTCTCGTATTAACACCACACTACTTTCATATCGTGATTTTAATCATGCTCTCGAGAACACTAACAAGTGAAACAAGAAACTAAACATCAAAAACTCCAAGTACATGCGTGTGTCTCGTCGTAACACCACACTACTTTCATATCGTGAATTTAATCATGCTCTCGAGTACACTAACAAGTGAAACATGGACTTAAACATCAAAAACTGCAAGTACATGCGTGTGTCTCATCGTAACACCACACTACTTTCATATCGTGAATTTAATCATGCTCTCGAGTACACTAACAAGTGAAACATAGAACTATACATCAAAAACTGCAAGTACATGTGTGTGTCTCGTCGTAACACCACACTACTTTCATATATTGATATTAATCATGCTCTCGAGTACACTAAGAAGTGAAACATGGAACTAAACATCAAAAACTTCAAGTACTTGCGTGTGGCTCGTCGTGACACCACACTACTTTCATATCGTGATATTATTCATGCTCTCGAGTACACTAACAAGTGAAACATGGTAATAAACATCAAAAACTGCAAGTAAAATCTTGTGTCTCGTATTAACACCACACTACTTTCATATCGTGATATTAATCATGGTCTCGAGTACACTAACAAGTGAAACATGGAACTAAACATCAAAAGCTGCATGTACATGCGTGTGTCTCGTCGGAACACCACACTACTTTCATATCGTGATATTAATAATGCTTTAAGTACACTAACAAGTGAAACATGGAACTAAACATCAAAAACTGCAAGTACATGCTTGTGTCTCGTTGTAACACCACACTACTTTCATATCGTGCTATTAATCATGCTCTCGAGTACACTAACAAGTGAAACATGGAACTAAACATCAAAAACTGCAAGTACATGCGTGTGTCTCGTCGTAACACCACACTACTTTAATATCGTGAATTTAATCATGCTCTCGAGTACACTAAATAGTGAAACATGGACTTAAACATCAAAAACTGCAAGTACTTGCGTGTGTCTCGTCGTAACACCACACTACTTTCATATCGTGAATTTAATCATGCTCTTGAGTACACTAACAAGTGAAACATAGAACTATACATCAAAAACTGCATGTACATGCGTGTGTCTCGTCGTAACACCACACTACTTTCATGCCGTGATATTAATCATGCTCTCGAGTACACTTACAAGTGAAACATGATAAAAAACATCAAAAACTGCAAGTACATGCGTGTGTCTCGTCGTAACACCACATTACTTTCGTATCGTGATTTTAATCATCCTCTCGAGAACACTAACAAGTGAAACATGGAACTAATCATCAAAAACTGCAAGTACAAGGGTGTGTCTCGTCGTAACACCACACTACTTTTTTATCGTGATATTAATCATGCTCTCGAGTACACTAACAAGTGAAATATGGTAATAAACATCAAAAACTGCAAGTACATGCGTGTGTTTCGTCGTAACGCCACACGACTTTCATATCGTGATTTTAATCATGCTCTCGATTACACTAACAAGTGAAACATGGAACTAATCACCAAAAACTGCAAGTACAAGGGTGTGTCTCGTCGTAACACCACACTACTTTCTTATCGTGATATTAATCATGCTCTCGAGTACACTAACAAGTGAAACATGGTAATAAACATCAAAAACTGCAAGTACAATCTTGTGTCTCGTATTAACACCACACTACTTTCATATCGTGATTTTAATCATGCTCTCGAGAACACTAACAAGTGAAACAAGGAACTAAACATCAAAAACTGCGAGTACATGCGTGTGTCTCGTCGTAACACCACACTACTTTCATATCGTGATATTAATCATGCTCTCGAGTACACTAAAAGTGAAACATGGGACTAAACATCAAAAACTGCAAGTACAAGCGTGTGTGTCGTCGTAACACCTCACCACTTCCATATCGTGATATTAATCATGCTCTCGAGTACACGAACAAGTGAAACGTGGACCTAAACACCAAAAACTGCAAGTACATGCGTATGTTTCGTCGTAACACCACACTACTTTCATATCGTGATATTAATCATGCTCTCGAATGCACTAACAAGTGAAACATGGAACATCACAAATTGACAGTACATGCATGTGTCCCGTTGTAACACCACACTACTTTCATATCGTGATATTAATCATGCTCTCGAATACACTAAAAAGTGAAACATAGGACTAAACATCAAAAACTGCAAGTACAAGCGTGTGTGTCGTCGTAACACCTCACCACTTCCATATCGTGATATTAATCATGCTCTCGAATACACGAACAAGTGAAACATGGACCTAAACATCAATAACTGCAAGTACATGCGTATGTTTCGTCGTAACACCACACTACTTTATATCGTGACATTAATCATGCTCTCGAGAACACTAACAAGTGAAACAAGGAACTAAACATAAAAAACTGCGAGTACATACGTGTGTCTCGTCGTAACACCCCACTACTTTCATATCGTGATATTAATCATGCTTTCGAGTACACTAAAAGTGAAACACGGGACTAAACATCAAAAACTGCAAGTACAAGCGTGTGTGTCGTCGTAACACCTCACCACTTCCATATCGTGATATTAATCATGCTCTCGAGTACACGAACAAGTGAAACATGGACCTAAACATCAAAAACTGCAAGTACATGCGTATGTTTCGTCGTAACACCACACTACTTTCATATCATGATATTAATCATGCTCTCGAATGCACTAACAAGTGAAACATGGAACATCAAAAATTGACAGTACATGCATGTGTCCCGTCGTAACACCACACTACTTTCATATCGTGATATTAATCAAGCTCTCGAGTACACTAACAAGTGAAACATAGAACTAAACTTCAAAAATTGCAAGTACATGCGTGTGTCTCGTCGTAACACCACACTACTTTCATATCGTGATAATAATTAAGCTCTCGAGTACACTAACAAGTGAAACATGGAACTAAACATCAAAAACTGCAAGTACACGCGTCTGTCTCGTCGTAACACCACACTACTTTCTTATCGTGCTATTAATCATGCTGTCGAGTACACTAACAAGTGAAATATGGTAATGAACATCAAAAACTTCAAGTACATGCGTGTGTCTCGTCGTAACACCACACTACTTTCTTATCGTGATTTTAATCATGCTCTCGAGAACACTAACAAGTGAAACATGGAACTAATCATCAAAAACTGCAAGAACAAGGGTGTGTCTCGTCGTAACACCACACTACTTTTTTATCGTGATATTAATCATGCTCTCGAGTACACTAACAAGTGAAACATGGTAATAAACATCAAAAACTGCAAGTACAATCTTGTTTCTCGTATTAACACCACACTACTTTCATATCGTGATTTTAATCATGCTCTCGAGAACACTAACAAGTGAAACAAGGAACTAAACATCAATAACTGCGAGTACATGCGTGTGTCTCGTCGTAACACCACACTACTTTCATATCGTGATATTAATCATGCTCTCGAGTACACTAAAAAGTGAAACATGGGACTAAACATCAAAAACTGCAAGTACAAGCGTGTGTGTCGTCGTAACACCTCACCACTTCCATATCGTGATATTAATCATGCTCTCGAATACACGAACAAGTGAAACATGGACCTAAACATCAAAAACTGCAAGTACATGCGTATGTTTCGTCGTAACACCACACTAATTTACATCCTGGTATTAATCATGCTCTCGAGAACACTAACAAGTGAAACAAGGAACTAAACATCAAAAACTGCGAGTACATGCGTGTGTCTCGTTGTAACACCACACTACTTTCATATCGTGATATTAATCATGCTCTCGAGTACACTAAAAGTGAAACATGGGACTAAACATCAAAAACTGCAAGTACAAGCGTGTGTGTCGTCGTAACACCTCACCACTTCCATATCGTGATATTAATCATGCTCTCGAGTACACGAACAGGTGAAACATGGACCTAAACATCAAAAAGTGCAAGTACATGAGTATGTTTCGTCGTAACACCACACTACTTTCATATCGTGATATTAATCATGCTCTCGATTGCACTAACAAGTGAAACATGGAACATCAAAAATTGACAGTACATGCATGTGTCCCGTCGTAACACCACACTACTTTCATATCGTGATATTAATTAAGCTCTCGAGTACACTAACAAGTGAAACATGGAACTAAACATCAAAAACTGCAAGTACACGCGTCTGTCTCGTCGTAACACCACACTACTTTCTTATCGTGCTATTAATCATGCTGTCGAGTACACTAACAAGTGAAATATGGTAATGAACATCAAAAACTTCAAGTACATGCGTGTGTCTCGTCGTAACACCACACTACTTTCTTATCGTGATTTTAATCATGCTCTCGAGAACACTAACAAGTGAAACATGGAACTAATCATCAAAAACTGCAAGAACAAGGGTGTGTCTCGTCGTAACACCACACTACTTTTTTATCGTGATATTAATCATGCTCTCGAGTACACTAACAAGTGAAACATGGTAATAAAGATTAAAAACTTCAAGTACAATCTTGTGTCTCGTATTAACACCACACTACTTTCATATCGTGATTTTAATCATGCTCTCGAGAACACTAACAAGTGAAACAAGAAACTAAACATCAAAAACTGCAAGTACATGCGTGTGTCTCGTCGTAACACCACACTACTTTCATATCGTGAATTTAATCATGCTCTCGACTACACTAACAAGTGAAACATGGACTTAAACATCAAAAACTGCAAGTACATGCGTGTGTCTCATCGTAACACCACACTACTTTCATATCGTGAATTTAATCATGCTCTCGAGTACACTAACAAGTGAAACATAGAACTATACATCAAAAACTGCAAGTACATGTGTGTGTCTCGTCGTAACACCACACTACTTTCATATATTGATATTAATCATGCTCTCGAGTACACTAAGAAGTGAAACATGGAACTAAACATCAAAAACTTCAAGTACTTGCGTGTGGCTCGTCGTGACACCACACTACTTTCATATCGTGATATTATTCATGCTCTCGAGTACACTAACAAGTGAAACATGGTAATAAACATCAAAAACTGCAAGTACAATCTTGTGTCTCGTATTAACACCACACTACTTTCATATCGTGATATTAATCATGGTCTCGAGTACACTAACAAGTGAAACATGGAACTAAACATCAAAAGCTGCATGTACATGCGTGTGTCTCGTCGGAACACCACACTACTTTCATATCGTGATATTAATAATGCTTTAAGTACACTAACAAGTGAAACATGGAACTAAACATCAAAAACTGCAAGTACATGCTTGTGTCTCGTTGTAACACCACACTACTTTCATATCGTGCTATTAATCATGCTCTCGAGTACACTAACAAGTGAAACATGGAACTAAACATCAAAAACTGCAAGTACATGCGTGTGTCTCGTCGTAACACCACACTACTTTAATATCGTGAATTTAATCATGCTCTCGAGTACACTAAATAGTGAAACATGGACTTAAACATCAAAAACTGCAAGTACTTGCGTGTGTCTCGTCGTAACACCACACTACTTTCATATCGTGAATTTAATCATGCTCTTGAGTACACTAACAAGTGAAACATAGAACTATACATCAAAAACTGCATGTACATGCGTGTGTCTCGTCGTAACACCACACTACTTTCATGCCGTGATATTAATCATGCTCTCGAGTACACTTACAAGTGAAACATGGTAAAAAACATCAAAAACTGCAAGTACATGCGTGTGTCTCGTCGTAACACCACACTACTTTCGTATCGTGATTTTAATCATCCTCTCGAGAACACTAACAAGTGAAACATGGAACTAATCATCAAAAACTGCAAGTACAAGGGTGTGTCTCGTCGTAACACCACACTACTTTTTATCGTGATATTAATCATGCTCTCGAGTACACTAACAAGTGAAATATGGTAATAAACATCAAAAACTGCAAGTACAATCTTGTGTCTCGTATTAACACCACACTACTTTCATATAGTGATTTTAATCATGCTCTCGAGAACACTAACAAGTGAAACAAGGAACTAAACATCAAAAACTGCGAGTACATGCGTGTGTCTCGTCGTAACACCACACTACTTTCATATCGTGATATTAATCATGCTCTCGAGTACACTAAAAGTGAAACATGGGACTAAACATCAAAAACTGCAAGTACAAGCGTGTGTGTCGTCGTAACACCTCACCACTTCCATATCGTGATATTAATCATGCTCTCGAGTACACGAACAAGTGAAACGTGGACCTAAACACCAAAAACTGCAAGTACATGCGTATGTTTCGTCGTAACACCACACTACTTTCATATCGTGATATTAATCATGCTCTCGAATGCACTAACAAGTGAAACATGGAACATCACAAATTGACAGTACATGCATGTGTCCCGTCGTAACACCACACTACTTTCATATCGTGATATTAATCACGCTCTCGAGTACACTAACAAGTGAAACATAAAACTAAACTTCAAAAATTGCAAGTACATGCGTGTGTCTCGTCGTAACACCACACTACTTTCATATCGTGATATTAATTAAGCTCTCGAGAACACTAACAAGTGAAACATGGAACTAAACATCAAAAACTGCAAGTACACGCGTGTGTCTCGTCGTAACACCACACTACTTTCTTATCGTGCTATTAATCATGCTCTCGAGTACACTAACAATTGAAACATAAAACTAATCATCAAAAACTGCAAGTACATGCGTGTGTCTCGTCGTAACACCACACTACTTTCATATCGTGATATTAATCATGCTTTGAGTACACTAACAAGTGAAACATGGAAGTAAACATCAAAAACTGCAAGTACATGCGTGTGTCTTGTCGTAACAGCACACTACTTTCATATCGTGATATTATTCATGCTCTCGAGTACACTAACAAGTGTAACATGGAACTAAACATCAAAAACTGTAAGTACAAGCGTGTGTGTCGTCGTAACACCACACTACTTTCATATCGTGATATTAATCATGCTCTCGAGTACACTAACAAGTGAAACATGGAACTAAACATCAAAAGCGGCAAGTACATGCGTGTGTCTCGTCGGAACACCACACTACTTTTATATCGTGATATTAATCATGCTTTAGGTACACTAACAAGTGAAACATGGAACTAAACATCAAAAATTGCAAGTACATGCGTGTGTCTCGTCGTAACACCACACTACTTTCATATCGTGAATTTAATCATGCTCTCGAGTACACTAACAAGTGAAACATGGAACTAAACATCAAAAACTGCAAGTACATGAGTGTGTCTCGTCGTAACACCACACTACTTTCATATCGTGATATTAATTAAGCTCTCGAGTACACTAACAAGTGAAACATTGAACTAAACACCAACAACTGAAAGTACATGCATGTTTCTCGTCGTATTACCACACTACTTTCATATCGTAATATTAATCATGCTCTCGAGTACACTAACAAGTGAAACATGAAACTGAACATCAAAAACTGCAACTCATGCGTGTGTCTCGTCGTAACACCACATTACTTTTATATCGTGATATTAATCATGCTCTCGAGTACACTAACAAGTGACATATGGTAATAAACATCAAAAACTGCAAGTACATGCGTGTGTCTCGTCGTAACGCCACACTACTTTTATATCGTGATTTTAATCATGCTCGCGAGAACACTAACAAGTGAAACATGGAACTAATCATCAAAAACTGCAAGTACAAGGGTGTGTCTCGTCGTAACACCACACTACTTTCTTATCGTGATATTAATCATGCTCTCGAGTACACTAACAAGTGAAACATGGTAATAAACATCAAAAACTGCAAGTACAATCTTGTTTCTCGTATTAACACCACACTACTTTCATATCGTGATTTTAATCATGCTCTCGAGAACACTAACAAGTGAAACAAGGAACTAAACATCAATAACTGCGAGTACATGCGTGTGTCTCGTCGTAACACCACACTACTTTCATATCGTGATATTAATCATGCTCTCGAGTACACTAAAAAGTGAAACATGGGACTAAACATCAAAAACTGCAAGTACAAGCGTGTGTGTCGTCGTAACACCTCACCACTTCCATATCGTGATATTAATCATGCTCTCGAATACACGAACAAGTGAAACATGGACCTAAACATCAAAAACTGCAAGTACATGCGTATGTTTCGTCGTAACACCACACTAATTTACATCCTGGTATTAATCATGCTCTCGAGAACACTAACAAGTGAAACAAGGAACTAAACATCAAAAACTGCGAGTACATGCGTGTGTCTCGTTGTAACACCACACTACTTTCATATCGTGATATTAATCATGCTCTCGAGTACACTAAAAGTGAAACATGGGACTAAACATCAAAAACTGCAAGTACAAGCGTGTGTGTCGTCGTAACACCTCACCACTTCCATATCGTGATATTAATCATGCTCTCGAGTACACGAACAGGTGAAACATGGACCTAAACATCAAAAAGTGCAAGTACATGAGTATGTTTCGTCGTAACACCACACTACTTTCATATCGTGATATTAATCATGCTCTCGATTGAACTAACAAGTGAAACATGGAACATCAAAAATTGACAGTACATGCATGTGTCCCGTCGTAACACCACACTACTTTCATATCGTGATATTAATCAAGCTCTCGAGTACACTAACAAGTGAAACATAGAACTAAACTTCAAAAACTGCAAGTACATGCGTGTGTCTCGTCGCAACACCACACTACTTTCATATCGTGATATTAATTAAGCTCTCGAGTACACTAACAAGTGTAACATGGAACTAAACATCAAAAACTGCAAGTACACGCGTGTGTCTCGTCGTAACACCACACTACTTTCTTATCGTGCTATTAATCATGCTGTCGAGTACACTAACAAGTGAAATATGGTAATGAACATCAAAAACTTCAAGTACATGCGTGTGTCTCGTCGTAACACCACACTACTTTCTTATCGTGATTTTAATCATGCTCTCGAGAACACTAACAAGTGAAACATGGAACTAATCATCAAAAACTGCAAGAACAAGGGTGTGTCTCGTCGTAACACCACACTACTTTTTTATCGTGATATTAATCATGCTCTCGAGTACACTAACAAGTGAAACATGGTAATAAACATCAAAAACTGCAAGTACAATCTTGTGTCTCGTATTAACACCACACTACTTTCATATCGTGATTTTAATCATGCTCTCGAGAACACTAACAAGTGAAACAAGAAACTAAACATCAAAAACTGCGAGTACATGCGTGTGTCTCGTCGTAACACCACACTACTTTTATATTGTGAATTTAATCATGCTCTCGAGTACACTAACAAGTGAAACATGAAACTAAACATCAAAAACTGCAAGTACATGCGTGTGTCTCGTCGTAGCACCACACTACTTTCATATCGTGAATTTAATCATGCTCTCGAGTACACTAACAAGTGAAACATGGACTTAAACATCAAAAACTGCAAGTACATGCGTGTGTCTCATCGTAACACCACACTACTTTCATATCGTGAATTTAATCATGCTCTCGAGTACACTAACAAGTGAAACATAGAACTATACATCAAAAACTGCAAGTACATGTGTGTGTCTCGTCGTAACACCACACTACTTTCATATATTGATATTATTCATGCTCTCGAGTACACTAAGAAGTGAAACATGGAACTAAACATCAAAAACTTCAAGTACTTGCGTGTGACTCGTCGTAACACCACACTACTTTCATATCGTGATATTAATCATGCTCTCGAGTACACTAACAAGTGAAACATGGTAATAAACATCAAAAACTGCAAGTACAAGCTTGTGTCTCGTATTAACACCACACAACTTTCATATCGTGATATTAATCATGCTCTCGAGTACACTAACAAGTGAAACATGGAACTAAACATCAAAAGCTGCAAGTACATGCGTGTGTCTCGTCGGAACACCACACTACTTTCATATCGTGATATTAATAATGCTTTAAGTACACTAACAAGTGAAACATGGAACTAAACATCAAAAACTGCAAGTACATGCTTGTGTCTCGTTGTAACACCACACTACTTTCATATCGTGCTATTAATCATGCTCTCGAGTACACTAACAAGTGAAACATGGAACTAAACATCAAAAACTGCAAGTACATGCGTGTGTCTCGTCGTAACACCACACTACTTTCTTATCGTGATATTAATCATGCTCTCGAGTACACTAACAAGTGAAACATGGTAATAAACATCAAAAACTGCAAGTACAATCTTGTGTCTCGTATTAACACCACACTACTTTCATATCGTGATTTTATTCATGCTCTCGAGAACACTAACAAGTGAAACAAGGAACTAAACATCAAAAACTGCGAGTACATGCGTGTGTCTCGTCGTAACACCACACTACTTTCATATCGTGATATTAATCATGCTCTCGAGTACACTAAAAAGTGAAACATAGGACTAAACATCAAAAACTGCAAGTACAAGCGTGTGTGTCGTCGTAACACCTCACCACTTCCATATCGTGATATTAATCATGCTCTCGAATACACGAACAAGTGAAACATGGACCTAAACATCAAAAACTGCAAGTACATGCGTATGTTTCGTCGTAACACCACACTACTTTATATCGTGATATTAATCATGCTCTCGAGAACACTAACAAGTGAAACAAGGAACTAAACATCAAAAACTGCGAGTACAAGCGTGTGTCTCGTCGTAACACCACACTGCTTTCATATCGTGATATTAATCATGCTCTCGAGTACACTAAAAGTGAAACATGGGACTAAACATCAAAAACTGCAAGTACAAGCGTGTGTGTCGTCGTAACACCTCACCACTTCCATATCGTGATATTAATCATGCTCTCGAGTACACGAACAAGTGAAACGTGGACCTAAACACCAAAAACTGCAAGTACATGCGTATGTTTCGTCGTAACACCACACTACTTTCATATCGTGATATTAATCATGCTCTCAAATGCACTAACAAGTGAAACATGGAACATCACAAATTGACAGTACATGCATGTGTCCCGTCGTAACACCACACTACTTTCATATCGTGATATTAATCACGCTCTCGAGTACACTAACAAGTGAAACATAAAACTAAACTTCAAAATTGCAAGTACATGCGTGTGTCTCGTCGTAACACCACACTACTTTCATATCGTGATATTAATTAAGCTCTCGAGAACACTAACAAGTGAAACATGGAACTAAACATCAAAAACTGCAAGTACACGCGTGTGTCTCGTCGTAACACCACACTACTTTCTTATCGTGCTATTAATCATGCTCTCGAGTACACTAACAATTGAAACATGAAACTAATCATCAAAAACTGCAAGTACATGCGTGTGTCTCGTCGTAACACCACACTACTTTCATATCGTGATATTAATCATGCTTTGAGTACACTAACAAGTGAAACATGGAAGTAAACATCAAAAACTGCAAGTACATGCGTGTGTCTTGTCGTAACAGCACACTACTTTCATATCGTGATAGTATTCATGCTCTCGAGTACACTAACAAGTGTAACATGGAACTAAACATCAAAAACTGTAAGTACAAGCGTGTGTGTCGTCGTAACACCACACTACTTTCATATCGTGATATTAATCATGCTCTCGAGTACACTAACAAGTGAAACATGGAACTAAACATCAAAAGCGGCAAGTACATGCGTGTGTCTCGTCGGAACACCACACTACTTTCATATCGTGATATTAATCATGCTTTAGGTACACTAACAAGTGAAACATGGAACTAAACATCAAAAACTGCAAGTACATGCTTGTGTCTCGTTGTAACACCACACTACTTTCATATCGTGCTATTAATCATGCTCTCGAGTACACTAACAAGTGAAACATAGAACTAAACATCAAAAACTGCAAGTACATGCGTGTGTTTCGTCGTAACACCACACTATTTTCATATCGTGAATTTAATCATGCCCTCGAGTACACTAACAAGTGAAACATGGAACTAAACATCAAAAACTGCAAGTACATGCGTGTGTCTCGTCGTAACACCACACTACTTTCATATCGTGATATTAATTAAGCTCTCGAGTACACTAACAAGTGAAACATTGAACTAAACACCAACAACTGAAAGTACATGCATGTTTCTCGTCGTATTACCACACTACTTTCATATCGTGATATTAATCATGCTCTCGAGTACACTAACAAGTGAAACATGAAACTAAACATCAAAAACTGCAAGTACATGCGTGTGTCTCGTCGTAACACCACATTACTTTTATATCGTGATATTAATCATGCTCTCGAGTACACTAACAAGTGACATATGGTAATAAACATCAAAAACTGCAAGTACATGCGTGTGTCTCGTCGTAACGCCACACTACTTTCTTATCGTGATTTTAATCATGCTCACGAGAACACTAACAAGTGAAACATGGAACTAATCATCAAAAACTGCAAGTACAAGGGTGTGTCTCGTCGTAACACCACACTACTTTCTTATCGTGATATTAATCATGCTCTCGAGTACACTAACAAGTGAAACATGGTAATAAACATCAAAAACTGCAAGTACAATCTTGTTTCTCGTATTAACACCACACTACTTTCATATCGTGATTTTAATCATGCTCTCGAGAACACTAACAAGTGAAACAAGGAACTAAACATCAATAACTGCGAGTACATGCGTGTGTCTCGTCGTAACACCACACTACTTTCATATCGTGATATTAATCATGCTCTCGAGTACACTAAAAAGTGAAACATGGGACTAAACATCAAAAACTGCAAGTACAAGCGTGTGTGTCGTCGTAACACCTCACCACTTCCATATCGTGATAATAATCATGCTCTCGAATACACGAACAAGTGAAACATGGACCTAAACATCAAAAACTGCAAGTACATGCGTATGTTTCGTCGTAACACCACACTAATTTACATCCTGGTATTAATCATGCTCTCGAGAACACTAACAAGTGAAACAAGGAACTAAACATCAAAAACTGCGAGTACATGCGTGTGTCTCGTTGTAACACCACACTACTTTCATATCGTGATATTAATCATGCTCTCGAGTACACTAAAAGTGAAACATGGGACTAAACATCAAAAACTGCAAGTACAAGCGTGTGTGTCGTCGTAACACCTCACCACTTCCATATCGTGATATTAATCATGCTCTCGAGTACACGAACAGGTGAAACATGGACCTAAACATCAAAAAGTGCAAGTACATGAGTATGTTTCGTCGTAACACAACACTACTTTCATATCGTGATATTAATCATGCTCTCGATTGCACTAACAAGTGAAACATGGAACATCAAAAATTGACAGTACATGCATGTGTCCCGTCGTAACACCACACTACTTTCATATCGTGATATTAATCAAGCTCTCGAGTGCACTAACAAGTGAAACATAGAACTAAACTTCAAAAACTGCAAGTACATGCGTGTGTCTCGTCGGAACACCACACTACTTTCATATCGTGATATTAATTAAGCTCTCGAGTACACTAACAAGTGTAACATGGAACTAAACATCAAAAACTGCAAGTACACGCGTGTGTCTCGTCGTAACACCACACTACTTTCTTATCGTGATATTAATCATGCTCTCGAGTACACTAACAAGTGAAACATAGAACTAAACATCAAAACTGCAAGTACATGCGTGTGTTTCGTCGTAACACCACACTACTTTCATATCGTGAATTTAATCATGCTCTCGAGTACACTAACAAGTGAAACATGGAACTAAACATCAAAAACTGCAAGTACATGCGTGTGTCTCGTCGTAACACCACACTACTTTCATATCGTGATATTAATCATGCTTTGAGCACACTAACAAGTGAAACATGGAACTAAACATCAAAAACTGCATGTACATGCGTGTGTCTCATCGTATTACCACACTACTTTCATATCGTGATAATAATCATGCTCTCGATTACACTAACAAGTGAAACATGAAACTAAACATCAAAAACTGCAAGTACATGCGTGTTTCTCGTCGTAGCACCACACTACTTATATATCGTGATATTAATCATGCTCTCGAGAACACTAACAAGTGAAACATGGAACTAAACATCAAAAACTGCAAGTACATGCGGGTGTCTCGTCGTAACACCACACTACTTTCATATCGTGATATTAATTAAGCTCTCGAGTACACTAACAAGTGAAACATGAAACTAAACATCAAAAACTGCAAGTACACGCGTGGGTCTCGTCGTAACACCACACTACTTTCTTATCGTGCTATTAATCATGCTCTCGAGTACACTAACAAGTGAAACATGAAACTAATCATCAAAAACTGCAAGTACACGCGTGTGTCTCGTCGTTACACCACACTACTTTCTTATCGTGCTATTAATCATGCTCTCGAGTACACTAACAAGTGAAACATGAAACTAATCATCAAAAACTGCAAGTACATGCGCGTGTCTCGTCGTAACACCACACTACTTTCATATCGTGATATTAATCATGCTTTGAGTACACTAACAAGTGAAACATGGAAGAAAACATCAAAAACTGCAAGTACATGCGTGTGTCTCGTCGTAACACTACACTACTTTCATAACGTGATATTAATCATGCTTTCGAGGACACTAACAAGTGAAACATACAACTAAACATCAAAAACTGCAAGTACATGCGTGTGTCTTGTCGTAACACCCCACTACTTTCATATCGTGATATTATTCATGCTCTCGAGTACACTAACAAGTGTAACATGGAACTAAACATCAAAAACTGTAAGTACAAGCGTGTGTGTCGTCGTAACACCACACTACTTTCATATCGTGATATTAATCATGCTCTCGAGTACACTAACAAGTGAAACATAGAACTAAACATCAAAAGCTGCAAGTACTAGCGTGTGTCTCGTCAGAACACCACACTACTTTCATATCGTGATATTAATCATGCTTTAAGTACACTAACAAGTGAAACATGGAACTAAACATCAAAAACTGCAAGTACATGCTTGTGTCTCGTTGTAACACCACACTACTTTCATATCGTGCTATTAATCATGCTCTCGAGTACACTAACAAGTGAAACATGAAACTAATCATCAAAAACTGCAAGTACATGCGTGTGTCTCGTCGTAACACCACACTACTTTCATATCGTGATATTAATCATGCTTTGAGTACACTAACAAGTGAAACATGAAAGTAAACATAAAAAAGGAAGTACATGCGCGTGTCTCGTTGTAACACCACACTACTTTTATATCGTGATATTAATCATGCTCGCGAGTACAATAACAAGTGAAACATGGAAGTAAACATCAAAAACTGCAAGTACATGCGTGTGTCTCGTCGTAACACTACACTACTTTCATAACGTGATATTAATCATGCTTTCGAGGACACTAACAAGTGAAACATGGAACTAAACATCAAAAACTGCAAGTACATGCGTGTGTCTTGTCGTAACACCACACTACTTTCATATCGTGATATTATTCATGCTCTCGAGTACACTAACAAGTGTAACATGGAACTAAACATCAAAAACTGTAAGTACAAGCGTGTGTGTCGTCGTAACACCACACTACTTTCATATAGTGATATTAATCATGCTCTCGAGTACACTAACAAGTGAAACATGGAACTAAACATCAAAAGCTGCAAGTACATGCGTGGTTCTCGTCGGAACACCACACTACTTTCATATCGTGATATTAATCATGCTTTAAGTACACTAACAAGTGAAACATGGAACTAAACATCAAAAACTGCAAGTACATGCTTGTGTCTCGTTGTAACACCACACTACTTTCATATCGTGCTATTAATCATGCTCTCGAGTACACTAACAAGTGAAACATAGAACTAAACATCAAAAACTGCAAGTACATGCGTGTGTCTCGTCGTAACACCACACTACATTCATATCGTGAATTTAATCATGCTCTCGAGTACACTAACAAGTGAAACATGGAACTAAACATCAAAAACTGCAAGTACATGCGTGTGTCTCGTCGTAACACCACACTACTTTCATATCGTGATATTAATCATGCTCTGGAGTACACTAACAAGTGAAACATAGAACTAAACATCAAAAGCTGCAAGTACATGCGTGTGTCTCGTCGGAACACCACACTACTTTCATATCGTGATATTAATAATGCTTTAAGTACACTAACAAGTGAAACATGAAACTAAACATCAAAAACTGCAAGTACATGCTTGTGTCTCGTTGTAACACCACACTACTTTCATATCGTGCTATTAATCATGCTCTCGAGTACACTAACAAGTGAAACATGGAACTAAACATCACAAAATGCAAGTACATGCGTGTGTCTCGTATTAACACCACACTACTTTCATATCGTGATTTTAATCATGCTCTCGAGAACACTAACAAGTGAAACAAGAAACTAAACATCAAAAACTGCGAGTACATGCGTGTGTCTCGTCGTAACACCACACTACTTTCATATCGTGAATTTAATCATGCTCTCGAGTACACTAACAAGTGAAACATGGAACTAAACATCAAAAACTGCAAGTACATGTGTGTGTCTCGTTGTAACACCACACTATTTTCATATCGTGCTATTAATCATGCTCTCGAGTACACTAACAAGTGAAACATGAAACTAAACATCAAAAACTGCAAGTACATGCGTGTGTCTCGTCGTAACACCACACTACTTTCATATCGTGAATTTAATCATGCTCTCGAGTACACTAACAAGTGAAACATGGACTTAAACATCAAAAAGTGCAAGTACATGCGTGTGTCTCATCGTAACACCACACTACTTTCATATCGTGAATTTAATCATGCTCTCGAGTACACTAACAAGTGAAACATAGAAATATACATCAAAAACTGCAAGTACATGTGTGTGAGTCTCGTCGTAACACCACACTACTTTCATATATTGATATTAATCATGCTCTCGAGTACACTAAGAAGTGAAACATGGAACTAAATATCAAAAACTTCAAGTACTTGCGTGTGTCTCGTCGTAACACCACACTACTTTCATATCGTGATATTAATAATGCTTTAAGTACACTAACAAGTGAAACATGGAACTAAACATCAAAAACTGCAAGTACATGCTTGTGTCTCGTTGTAACACCACACTACTTTCATATCGTGCTATTAATCATGCTCTCGAGTACACTAACAAGTGAAACATGAAACTAATCATCAAAAACTGCAAGTACATGCGTGTGTCTCGTCGTAACACCACACTACTTTCATATCGTGATATTAATCATGCTTTGAGTACACTAACAAGTGAAACATAAAAGTAAACATAAAAAAGGAAGTACATGCGCGTGTCTCGTTGTAACACCACACTACTTTTATATCGTGATATTAATCATGCTCGCGAGTACAATAACAAGTGAAACATGGAAGTAAACATTAAAACTGCAAGTACATGCGTGTGTCTCGTCGTAACACTACACTACTTTCATAACGTGATATTAATCATGCTTTCGAGGACACTAACAAGTGAAACATGGAACTAAACATCAAAAACTGCAAGTACATGCGTGTGTCTTGTCGTAACACCACACTACTTTCATATCGTGATATTATTCATGCTCTCGAGTACACTAACAAGTGTAACATGGAACTAAACATCAAAAACTGTAAGTACAAGCGTGTGTGTCGTCGTAACACCACACTACTTTCATATAGTGATATTAATCATGCTCTCGAGTACACTAACAAGTGAAACATGGAACTAAACATCAAAAGCTGCAAGTACATGCGTGGTTCTCGTCGGAACACCACACTACTTTCATATCGTGATATTAATCATGCTTTAAGTACACTAACAAGTGAAACATGGAACTAAACATCAAAAACTGCAAGTACATGCTTGTGTCTCGTTGTAACACCACACTACTTTCATATCGTGCTATTAATCATTCTCTCGAGTACACTAACAAGTGAAACATAGAACTAAACATCAAAAACTGCAAGTACATGCGTGTGTCTCGTCGTAACACCACACTACATTCATATCGTGAATTTAATCATGCTCTCGAGTACACTAACAAGTGAAACATGGAACTAAACATCAAAAACTGCAAGTACATGCGTGTGTCTCGTCGTAACACCACACTACTTTCATATCGTGATATTAATCATGCTCTGGAGTACACTAACAAGTGAAACATAGAACTAAACATCAGAAGCTGCAAGTACATGCGTGTGTCTCGTCGGAACACCACACTACTTTCATATCGTGATATTAATAATGCTTTAAGTACACTAACAAGTGAAACATGGAACTAAACATCAAAAACTGCAAGTACATGCTTGTGTCTCGTTGTAACACCACACTACTTTCATATCGTGCTATTAATCATGCTCTCGAGTACACTAACAAGTGAAACATGGAACTAAACATCAAAAAATGCAAGTACATGCGTGTGTCTCGTATTAACACCACACTACTTTCATATCGTGATTTTAATCATGCTCTCGAGAACACTAACAAGTGAAACAAGAAACTAAACATCAAAAACTGCGAGTACATGCGTGTGTCTCGTCGTAACACCACACTACTTTCATATCGTGAATTTAATCATGCTCTCGAGTACACTAACAAGTGAAACATGGAACTAAACATCAAAAACTGCAAGTACATGTGTGTGTCTCGTTGTAACACCACACTATTTTCATATCGTGCTATTAATCATGCTCTCGAGTACACTAACAAGTGAAACATGAAACTAAACATCAAAAACTGCAAGTACATGCGTGTGTCTCGTCGTAACACCACACTACTTTCATATCGTGAATTTAATCATGCTCTCGAGTACACTAACAAGTGAAACATGGACTTAAACATAAAAAAGTGCAAGTACATGCGTGTGTCTCATCGTAACACCACACTACTTTCATAACGTGAATTTAATCATGCTCTCGAGTACACTAACAAGTGAAACATAGAAATATACATCAAAAACTGCAAGTACATGTGTGTGAGTGTCGTCGTAACACCACACTACTTTCATATATTGATATTAATCATGCTCTCGAGTACACTAAGAACTGAAACATGGAACTAAACATCAAAAACTTCAAGTACTTGCGTGTGTCTCGTCGTAACACCACACTACTTTCATATCGTGATATTAATAATGCTTTAAGTACACTAACAAGTGAAACATGGAACTAAACATCAAAAACTGCAAGTACATGCTTGTGTCTCGTTGTAACACCACACTACTTTCATATCGTGCTATTAATCATGCTCTCGAGTACACTAACAAGTGAAACATGGAACTAAACATCAAAAACTGCAAGTACATGCGTGTGTCTCGTCGTAACACCACACTACTTTCATATCGTGAATTTAATCATGCTCTCGAGTACACTAACAAGTGAAACATGGACTTAAACATCAAAAACTGCAAGTACATGCGTGTGTCTCGTCGTAACACCACACTACTTTCATATCGTGAATTTAATTATGCTCTCGAGTACACTAACAAGCGAAACATAGAACTATACATCAAAAACTGCAAGCACATGCGTGTGTCTCGTCGTAACACCACATTACTTTCATATCTTGATATTAGTCATGCTCTCGAGTACACTAACAAGTGAAACATGGTAAAAAACATCAAAAACTGCAAGTACATGCGTGTGTCTCGTCGTAACACCACACTACTTTCATATCGTGATTTTAATCATGCTCTCGAGAACACTAACAAGTGAAACATGGAACTATTCATCAAAAACTGCAAGTACAAAGGTGTGTCTCGTCGTAACACCACACTACTTTTTTATCGTGATATTAATCATGCTCTCGAGTACACTAACAAGTGAAATATGGTAATGAACATCAAAAACTGCAAGTACATGCGTGTGTCTCGTCGTAACGCCACACTACTTTCATATCGTGATTTTAATCATGCTCTCGAGAACACTAACAAGTGAAACATGGAACTAATCATCAAAAACTGCAAGTACAAGGGTGTGTCTCGTCGTAACACCCCACTACTTTCTTATCGTGATATTAATCATGCTCTCGAGTACACTAACAAGTGAAACATGGTAATAAACATCAAAAACTGCAAGTACAATCTTGTGTCTCGTATTAACACCACACTACTTTCATATCGTGATATTAATCATGCTCTCAAGTACACTAACAAGTGAAACATGGAACTAAACATCAAAAGCTGCAAGTACATGCGTATGTTTCGTCGTAACACCACACTACTTTATATCGTGATATTAATCATGCTCTCGAGAACACTAACAAGTGAAACAAGGAACTAAACATAAAAAACTGCGAGTACATGCGTGTGTCTCGTCGTAACACCCCACTACTTTCATATCGTGATATTAATCATGCTCTCGAGTACACTAAAAGTGAAACATGGGACTAAACATCAAAAACTGCAAGTACAAGCGTGTGTGTCGTCGTAACACCTCACCACTTCCATATCGTGATATTAATCATGCTCTCGAGTACACGAACAAGTGAAACATGGACCTAAACATCAAAAACTGCAAGTACATGCGTATGTTTCGTCGTAACACCACACTACTTTCATATCATGATATTAATCATGCTCTCGAATGCACTAACAAGTGAAACATGGAACATCAAAAATTGACAGTACATGCATGTGTCCCGTCGTAACACCACACTACTTTCATATCGTGATATTAATCAAGCTCTCGAGTACACTAACAAGTGAAACATAGAACTAAACTTCAAAAATTGCAAGTACATGCGTGTGTCGTCGTAACACCACACTACTTTCATATCGTGATATAATTAAGCTCTCGAGTACACTAACAAGTGAAACATGGAACTAAACATCAAAAACTGCAAGTACACGCGTCTGTCTCGTCGTAACACCACACTACTTTCTTATCCTGCTATTAATCATGCTGTCGAGTACACTAACAAGTGAAATATGGTAATGAACATGAAAAACTTCAAGTACATGCGTGTGTCTCGTCGTAACACCACACTACTTTCTTATCGTGATTTTAATCATGCTCTCGAGAACACTAACAAGTGAAACATGGAACTAATCATCAAAAACTGCAAGAACAAGGGTGTGTCTCGTCGTAACACCACACTACTTTTTTATCGTGATATTAATCATGCTCTCGAGTACACTAACAAGTGAAACATGGTAATAAACATCAAAAACTGCAAGTACAATCTTGTGTCTCGTATTAACACCACACTACTTTCATATCGTGATTTTAATCATGCTCTCGAGAACACTAACAAGTGAAACAAGAAACTAAACATCAAAAACTGCGAGTACATGCGTGTGTCTCGTCGTAACACCACACTATTTTTATATTATGAATTTAATCATGCTCTCGAGTACACTAACAAGTGAAACATGAAACTAAACATCAAAAACTGCAAGTACATGCGTGTGTCTCGTCGTAACACCACACTACTTTCATATCGTGAATTTAATCATGCTCTCGAGTACACTAACAAGTGAAACATAGAACTATACATCAAAAACTGCAAGTACATGTGTGTGTCTCGTCGTAACACCACACTACTTTCATATATTGATATTAATCATGCTCTTGAGTACACTAAGAAGTGAAACATGGAACTAAACATCAAAAACTTCAAGTACTTGCGTGTGGCTCGTCGTAACACCACACTACTTTCATATCGTGATATTAATCATGCTCTCGAGTACACTAACAAGTGAAACATGGTAATAAACATCAAAAACTGCAAGTACAATCTTGTGTCTCGTATTAACACCACACTACTTTCATATCGTGATATTAATCATGCTCTCGAGTACACTAACAAGTGAAACATGGAACTAAACATCAAAAGCTGCAAGTACATGCGTGTGTCTCGTCGGAACACCACACTACTTTCATATCGTGATATTAATAATGCTTTAAGTACACTAACAAGTGAAACATGGAACTAAACATCAAAAACTGCAAGTACATGCTTGTGTCTCGTTGTAACACCACACTACTTTCATATCGTGCTATTAATCATGCTCTCGAGTACACTAACAAGTGAAACATGGAACTAAACATCAAAAACTGCAAGTATATGCGTGTGTCTCGTCGTAACACCACACTACTTTAATATCGTGAATTTAATCATGCTCTCGAGTACACTAACTAGTGAAACATAGAACTAAACTTCAAAAACTGCAAGTACATGCGTGTGTCTCGTCGCAACACCACACTACTTTCATATCGTGATATTAATTAAGCTCTCGAGTACACTAACAAGTGTAACATGGAACTAAACATCAAAAACTGCAAGTACACGCGTGTGTCTCGTCGTAACACCACACTACTTTCTTATCGTGCTATTAATCATGCTGTCGAGTACACTAACAAGTGAAATATGGTAATGAACATCAAAAACTTCAAGTACATGCGTGTGTCTCGTCGTAACACCACACTACTTTCTTATCGTGATTTTAATCATGCTCTCGAGAACACTAACAAGTGAAACATGGAACTAATCATCAAAAACTGCAAGCACAAGGGTGTGTCTCGTCGTAACACCACACTACTTTTTTATCGTGATATTAATCATGCTCTCGAGTACACTAACAAGTGAAACATGGTAATAAACATCAAAAACTGCAAGTACAATCTTGTGTCTCGTATTAACACCACACTACTTTCATATCGTGATTTTAATCATGCTCTCGAGAACACTAACAAGTGAAACAAGAAACTAAACATCAAAAACTGCGAGTACATGCGTGTGTCTCGTCGTAACACCACACTACTTTTATATTGTGAATTTAATCATGCTCTCGAGTACACTAACAAGTGAAACATGAAACTAAACATCAAAAACTGCAAGTACATGCGTGTGTCTCGTCGTAACACCACACTACTTTCATATCGTGAATTTAATCATGCTCTCGAGTACACTAACAAGTGAAACATGGACTTAAACATCAAAAACTGCAAGTACATGCGTGTGTCTCATCGTAACACCACACTACTTTCATATCGTGAATTTAATCATGCTCTCGAGTACACTAACAAGTGAAACATAGAACTATACATCAAAAACTGCAAGTACATGTGTGTGTCTCGTCGTAACACCACACTACTTTCATATATTGATATTAATCATGCTCTCGAGTACACTAAGAAGTGAAACATGGAACTAAACATCAAAAACTTCAAGTACTTGCGTGTGACTCGTCGTAACACCACACTACTTTCATATCGTGATATTAATCATGCTCTCGAGTACACTAACAAGTGAAACATGGTAATAAACATCAAAAACTGCAAGTACAAGCTTGTGTCTCGTATTAACACCACACAACTTTCATATCGTGATATTAATCATGCTCTCGAGTACACTAACAAGTGAAACATGGAACTAAACATCAAAAGCTGCAAGTACATGCGTGTGTCTCGTCGGAACACCACACTACTTTCATATCGTGATATTAATAATGCTTTAAGTACACTAACAAGTGAAACATGGAACTAAACATCAAAAACTGCAAGTACATGCTTGTGTCTCGTTGTAACACCACACTACTTTCATATCGTGCTATTAATCATGCTCTCGAGTACACTAACAAGTGGAACATGGAACTAAACATCAAAAACTGCAAGTACATGCGTGTGTCTCGTCGTAACACCACACTACTTTAATATCGTGAATTTAATCATGCTCTCGAGTACACTAACTAGTGAAACATGGACTTAAACATCAAAAACTGCAAGTACTTGCGTGTGTCTCGTCGTAACACCACACTACTTTCATATCGTGAATTTAATCATGCTCTCGAGTACACTAACAAGTGAAACATAGAACTATACATCAAAAACTGCATGTACATGCGTGTGTCTCGTCGTAACACCACACTACTTTCATGCCGTGATATTAATCATGCTCTCGAGTACACTTAAAAGTGAAACATGGTAAAAAACATCAAAAACTGCAAGTACATGCGTGTGTCTCGTCGTAACACCACACTACTTTCGTATCGTGATTTTAATCATCCTCTCGAGAACACTAACAAGTGAAACATGGAACTAATCATCAAAAACTGCAAGTACAAGGGTGTGTCTCGTCGTAACACCACACTACTTTTTTATCGTGATATTAATCATGCTCTCGAGTACACTAACAAGTGAAATATGGTAATAAACATCAAAAACTGCAAGTACATGCGTGTGTCTCGTCGTAACGCCACACGACTTTCATATCGTGATTTTAATCATGCTCTCGAGAACACTAACAAGTGAAACATGGAACTAATCACCAAAAACTGCAAGTACAAGGGTGTGTCTCGTCGTAACACCACACTACTTTCTTATCGTGATATTAATCATGCTCTCGAGTACACTAACAAGTGAAACATGGTAATAAACATCAAAAACTGCAAGTACAATCTTGTGTCTCGTATTACAACAAACTACTTTCATATCGTGATTTTAATCTTGCTCTCGAGAACACTAACAAGTGAAACAAGGAACTAAACATCAAAAACTGCGAGTACATGCGTGTGTCTCGTCGTAACACCACACTACTTTCATATCGTGATATTAATCATGCTCTCGAGTACACTAAAAAGTGAAACATAGGACTAAACATCAAAAACTGCAAGTACAAGCGTGTGTGTCGTCGTAACACCTCACCACTTCCATATCGTGATATTAATCATGCTCTCGAATACACTAACAAGTGAAACATGGAACTAAACATCAAAAACTGCAAGTACACGCGTCTGTCTCGTCGTAACACCACACTACTTTCTTATCCTGCTATTAATCATGCTGTCGAGTACACTAACAAGTGAAATATGGTAATGAACATCAAAAACTTCAAGTACATGCGTGTGTCTCGTCGTAACGCCACACGACTTTCATATCGTGATTTTAATCATGCTCTCGAGAACACTAACAAGTGAAACATGGAACTAATCACCAAAAACTGCAAGTACAAGGGTGTGTCTCGTCGTAACACCACACTACTTTCTTATCGTGATATTAATCATGCTCTCGAGTACACTAACAAGTGAAACATGGTAATAAACATCAAAAACTGCAAGTACAATCTTGTGTCTCGTATTACAACAAACTACTTTCATATCGTGATTTTAATCTTGCTCTCGAGAACACTAACAAGTGAAACAAGGAACTAAACATCAAAAACTGCGAGTACATGCGTGTGTCTCGTCGTAACACCACACTACTTTCATATCGTGATATTAATCATGCTCTCGAGTACACTAAAAAGTGAAACATAGGACTAAACATCAAAAACTGCAAGTACAAGCGTGTGTGTCGTCGTAACACCTCACCACTTCCATATCGTGATATTAATCATGCTCTCGAATACACGAACAAGTGAAACATGGACCTAAACATCAAAAACTGCAAGTACATGCGTATGTTTCGTCGTAACACCACACTACTTTATATCGTGATATTAATCATGCTCTCGAGAACACTAACAAGTGAAACAAGGAACTAAACATCAAAAACTGCGAGTACAAGCGTGTGTCTCGTCGTAACACCACACTGCTTTCATATCGTGATATTAATCATGCTCTCGAGTACACTAAAAGTGAAACATGGAACTAAACATCAAAAACTGCAAGTACAAGCGTGTGTGTCGTCGTAACACCTCACCACTTCCATATCGTGATATTAATCATGCTCTCGAGTACACGAACAAGTGAAACGTGGACCTAAACACCAAAAACTGCAAGTACATGCGTATGTTTCGTCGTAACACCACACTACTTTCATATCGTGATATTAATCATGCTCTCGAATGCACTAACAAGTGAAACATGGAACATCACAAATTGACAGTACATGCATGTGTCCCGTCGTAACACCACACTACTTTCATATCGTGATATTAATCACGCTCTCGAGTACACTAACAAGTGAAACATAAAACTAAACTTGAAAAATTGCAAGTACATGCGTGTGTCTCGTCGTAACACCACACTACTTTCATATCGTGATATTAATTAAGCTCTCGAGAACACTAACAAGTGAAACATGGAACTAAACATCAAAAACTGCAAGTACACGCGTGTGTCTCGTCGTAACACCACACTACTTTCTTATCGTGCTATTAATCATGCTCTCGAGTACACTAACAATTGAAACATGAAACTAATCATCAAAAACTGCAAGTACATGCGTGTGTCTCGTCGTAACACCACACTACTTTCATATCGTGATATTAATCATGCTTTGAGTACACTAACAAGTGAAACATGGAAGTAAACATCAAAAACTGCAAGTACATGCGTGTGTCTTGTCGTAACAGCACACTACTTTCATATCGTGATATTATTCATGCTCTCGAGTACACTAACAAGTGTAACATGGAACTAAACATCAAAAACTGTAAGTACAAGCGTGTGTGTCGTCGTAACACCACACTACTTTCATATCGTGATATTAATCATGCTCTCGAGTACACTAACAAGTGAAACATGGAACTAAACATCAAAAGCGGCAAGTACATGCGTGTGTCTCGTCGGAACACCACACTACTTTCATATCGTGATATTAATCATGCTTTAGGTACACTAACAAGAGAAACATGGAACTAAACATCAAAAACTGCAAGTACATGCTTGTGTCTCGTTGTAACACCACACTACTTTCATATCGTGCTATTAATCATGCTCTCGAGTACACTAACAAGTGAAACATAGAACTAAACATCAAAAACTGCAAGTACATGCGTGTGTCTCGTCGTAACACCACACTATTTTCATATCGTGAATTTAATCATGCTCTCGAGTACACTAACAAGTGAAACATGGAACTAAACATCGAAAACTGCAAGTACATGCGTGTGTCTCGTCGTAACACCACACTACTTTCATATCGTGATATTAATTAAGCTCTCGAGTACACTAACAAGTGAAACATTGAACTAAACACCAACAACTGAAAGTACATGCATGTTTCTCGTCGTATTACCACACTACTTTCATATCGTGATATTAATCATGCTCTCGAGTACACTAACAAGTGAAACATGAAACTAAACATCAAAAACTGCAAGTACATGCGTGTGTCTCGTCGTAACACCACATTACTTTTATATCGTGATATTAATCATGCTCTCGAGTACACTAACAAGTGACATATGGTAATAAACATCAAAAACTGCAAGTACATGCGTGTGTCTCGTCGTAACGCCACACTACTTTCTTATCGTGATTTTAATCATGCTCACGAGAACACTAACAAGTGAAACATGGAACTAATCATCAAAAACTGCAAGTACAAGGGTGTGTCTCGTCGTAACACCACACTACTTTCTTATCGTGATATTAATCATGCTCTCGAGTACACTAACAAGTGAAACATGGTAATAAACATCAAAAACTGCAAGTACAATCTTGTTTCTCGTATTAACACCACACTACTTTCATATCGTGATTTTAATCATGCTCTCGAGAACACTAACAAGTGAAACAAGGAACTAAACATCAATAACTGCGAGTACATGCGTGTGTCTCGTCGTAACACCACACTACTTTCATATCGTGATATTAATCATGCTCTCGAGTACACTAAAAAGTGAAACATGGGACTAAACATCAAAAACTGCAAGTACAAGCGTGTGTGTCGTCGTAGCACCTCACCACTTCCATATCGTGATATTAATCATGCTCTCGAATACACGAACAAGTGAAACATGGACCTAAACATCAAAAACTGCAAGTACATGCGTATGTTTCGTCGTAACACCACACTAATTTACATCCTGGTATTAATCATGCTCTCGAGAACACTAACAAGTGAAACAAGGAACTAAACATCAAAAACTGCGAGTACATGCGTGTGTCTCGTCGTAACACCACACTACTTTCATATCGTGATATTAATCATGCTCTCGAGTACACTAAAAGTGAAACATGGGACTAAACATCAAAAACTGCAAGTACAAGCGTGTGTGTCGTCGTAACACCTCACCACTTCCATATCGTGATATTAATCATGCTCTCGAGTACACGAACAGGTGAAACATGGACCTAAACATCAAAAAGTGCAAGTACATGAGTATGTTTCGTCGTAACACCACACTACTTTCATATCGTGATATTAATCATGCTCTCGATTGCACTAACAAGTGAAACATGGAACATCAAAAATTGACAGTACATGCATGTGTCCCGTCGTAACACCACACTACTTTCATATCGTGATATTAATCAAGCTCTCGAGTACACTAACAAGTGAAACATAGAACTAAACTTCAAAAACTGCAAGTACATGCGTGTGTCTCGTCGGAACACCACACTACTTTCATATCGTGATATTAATTAAGCTCTCGAGTACACTAACAAGTGTAACATGGAACTAAACATCAAAAACTGCAAGTACACGCGTGTGTCTCGTCGTAACACCACACTACTTTCTTATCGTGATATTAATCATGCTCTCGAGTACACTAACAAGTGAAACATAGAACTAAACATCAAAACTGCAAGTACATGCGTGTGTTTCGTCGTAACACCACACTACTTTCATATCGTGAATTTAATCATGCTCTCGAGTGCACTAACAAGTGAAACATGGAACTAAACATCAAAAACTGCAAGTACATGCGTGTGTCTCGTCGTAACACCACACTACTTTCATATCGTGATATTAATCATGCTTTGAGCACACTAACAAGTGAAACATGGAACTAAACATCAAAAACTGCATGTACATGCGTGTGTCTCATCGTATTACCACACTACTTTCATATCGTGATAATAATCATGCTCTCGATTACACTAACAAGTGAAACATGAAACTAAACATCAAAAACTGCAAGTACATGCGTGTTTCTCGTCGTAGCACCACACTACTTATATATCGTGATATTAATCATGCTCTCGAGAACACTAACAAGTGAAACATGGAACTAAACATCAAAAACTGCAAGTACATGCGGGTGTCTCGTCGTAACACCACACTACTTTCATATCGTGATATTAATTAAGCTCTCGAGTACACTAACAAGTGAAACATGAAACTAAACATCAAAAACTGCAAGTACACGCGTGGGTCTTGTCGTAACACCACACTACTTTCTTATCGTGCTATTAATCATGCTCTCGAGTACACTAACAAGTGAAACATGAAACTAATCATCAAAAACTGCAAGTACACGCGTGTGTCTCGTCGTTACACCACACTACTTTCTTATCGTGCTATTAATCATGCTCTCGAGTACACTAACAAGTGAAACATGAAACTAATCATCAAAAACTGCAAGTACATGCGCGTGTCTCGTCGTAACACCACACTACTTTCATATCGTGATATTAATCATGCTTTGAGTACACTAACAAGTGAAACATGGAAGAAAACATCAAAAACTGCAAGTACATGCGTGTGTCTCGTCGTAACACTACACTACTTTCATAACGTGATATTAATCATGCTTTCGAGGACACTAACAAGTGAAACATAGAACTAAACATCAAAAACTGCAAGTACATGCGTGTGTCTTGTCGTAACACCCCACTACTTTCATATCGTGATATTATTCATGCTCTCGAGTACACTAACAAGTGTAACATGGAACTAAACATCAAAAACTGTAAGTACAAGCGTGTGTGTCGTCGTAACACCACACTACTTTCATATCGTGATATTAATCATGCTCTCGAGTACACTAACAAGTGAAACATAGAACTAAACATCAAAAGCTGCAAGTACTAGCGTGTGTCTCGTCAGAACACCACACTACTTTCATATCGTGATATTAATCATGCTTTAAGTACACTAACAAGTGAAACATGGAACTAAACATCAAAAACTGCAAGTACATGCTTGTGTCTCGTTGTAACACCACACTACTTTCATATCGTGCTATTAATCATGCTCTCGAGTACACTAACAAGTGAAACATGAAACTAATCATCAAAAACTGCAAGTACATGCGTGTGTCTCGTCGTAACACCACACTACTTTCATATCGTGATATTAATCATGCTTTGAGTACACTAACAAGTGAAACATGAAAGTAAACATAAAAAAAGGAAGTACATGCGCGTGTCTCGTTGTAACACCACACTACTTTTATATCGTGATATTAATCATGCTCGCGAGTACAATAACAAGTGAAACATGGAAGTAAACATCAAAAACTGCAAGTACATGCGTGTGTCTCGTCGTAACACTACACTACTTTCATAACGTGATATTAATCATGCTTTCGAGGACACTAACAAGTGAAACATGGAACTAAACATCAAAAACTGCAAGTACATGCGTGTGTCTTGTCGTAACACCACACTACTTTCATATCGTGATATTATTCATGCTCTCGAGTACACTAACAAGTGTAACATGGAACTAAACATCAAAAACTGTAAGTACAAGCGTGTGTGTCGTCGTAACACCACACTACTTTCATATAGTGATATTATTCATGCTCTCGAGTACACTAACAAGTGAAACATGGAACTAAACATCAAAAGCTGCAAGTACATGCGTGGTTCTCGTCGGAACACCACACTACTTTCATATCGTGATATTAATCATGCTTTAAGTACACTAACAAGTGAAACATGGAACTAAACATCAAAAACTGCAAGTACATGCTTGTGTCTCGTTGTAACACCACACTACTTTCATATCGTGCTATTAATCATGCTCTCGAGTACACTAACAAGTGAAACATAGAACTAAACATCAAAAACTGCAAGTACATGCGTGTGTCTCGTCGTAACACCACACTACATTCATATCGTGAATTTAATCATGCTCTCGAGTACACTAACAAGTGAAACATGGAACTAAACATCAAAAACTGCAAGTACATGCGTGTGTCTCGTCGTAACACCACACTACTTTCATATCGTGATATTAATCATGCTCTGGAGTACACTAACAAGTGAAACATAGAACTAAACATCAAAAGCTGCAAGTACACGCGTGTGTCTCGTCGGAACACCACACTACTTTCATATCGTGATATTAATAATGCTTTAAGTACACTAACAAGTGAAACATGGAACTAAACATCAAAAACTGCAAGTACATGCTTGTGTCTCGTTGTAACACCACACTACTTTCATATCGTGCTATTAATCATGCTCTCGAGTACACTAACAAGTGAAACATGGAACTAAACATCAAAAAATGCAAGTACATGCGTGTGTCTCGTATTAACACCACACTACTTTCATATCGTGATTTTAATCATGCTCTCGAGAACACTAACAAGTGAAACAAGAAACTAAACATCAAAAACTGCGAGTACATGCGTGTGTCTCGTCGTAACACCACACTACTTTCATATCGTGAATTTAATCATGCTCTCGAGTACACTAACAAGTGAAACATGGAACTAAACATCAAAAACTGCAAGTACATGTGTGTGTCTCGTTGTAACACCACACTATTTTCATATCGTGCTATTAATCATGCTCTCGAGTACACTAACAAGTGAAACATGAAACTAAACATCAAAAACTGCAAGTACATGCGTGTGTCTCGTCGTAACACCACACTACTTTCATATCGTGAATTTAATCATGCTCTCGAGTACACTAACAAGTGAAACATGGACTTAAACATCAAAAAGTGCAAGTACATGCGTGTGTCTCATCGTAACACCACACTACTTTCATATCGTGAATTTAATCATGCTCTCGAGTACACTAACAAGTGAAACATAGAAATATACATCAAAAACTGCAAGTACATGTGTGTGAGTCTCGTCGTAACACCACACTACTTTCATATATTGATATTAATCATGCTCTCGAGTACACTAAGAAGTGAAACATGGAACTAAACATCAAAAACTTCAAGTACTTGCGTGTGTCTCGTCGTAACACCACACTACTTTCATATCGTGATATTAATAATGCTTTAAGTACACTAACAAGTGAAACATGGAACTAAACATCAAAAACTGCAAGTACATGCTTGTGTCTCGTCGTAACACCACATTACTTTCATATCTTGATATTAGTCATGCTCTCGAGTACACTAACAAGTGAAACATGGTAAAAAACATCAAAAACTGCAAGTACATGCGTGTGTCTCGTCGTAACACCACACTACTTTCATATCGTGATTTTAATCATGCTCTCGAGAACACTAACAAGTGAAACATGGAACTATTCATCAAAAACTGCAAGTACAAAGGTGTGTCTCGTCGTAACACCACACTACTTTTTTATCGTGATATTAATCATGCTCTCGAGTACACTAACAAGTGAAATATGGTAATAAACATCAAAAACTGCAAGTACATGCGTGTGTCTCGTCGTAACGCCACACTACTTTCATATCGTGATTTTAATCATGCTCTCGAGAACACTAACAAGTGAAACATGGAACTAATCATCAAAAACTGCAAGTACAAGGGTGTGTCTCGTCGTAACACCACACTACTTTCTTATCGTGATATTAATCATGCTCTCGAGTACACTAACAAGTGAAACATGGTAATAAACATCAAAAACTGCAAGTACAATCTTGTGTCTCGTATTAACACCACACTACTTTCATATCGTGATATTAATCATGCTCTCAAGTACACTAACAAGTGAAACATGGAACTAAACATCAAAAGCTGCAAGTACATGCGTATGTTTCGTCGTAACACCACACTACTTTATATCGTGATATTAATCATGCTCTCGAGAACACTAACAAGTGAAACAAGGAACTAAACATAAAAAACTGCGAGTACATGCGTGTGTCTCGTCGTAACACCCCACTACTTTCATATCGTGATATTAATCATGCTCTCGAGTACACTAAAAGTGAAACATGGGACTAAACATCAAAAACTGCAAGTACAAGCGTGTGTGTCGTCGTAACACCTCACCACTTCCATATCGTGATATTAATCATGCTCTCGAGTACACGAACAAGTGAAACATGGACCTAAACATCAAAAACTGCAAGTACATGCGTATGTTTCGTCGTAACACCACACTACTTTCATATCATGATATTAATCATGCTCTCGAATGCACTAACAAGTGAAACATGGAACATCAAAAATTGACAGTACATGCATGTGTCCCGTCGTAACACCACACTACTTTCATATCGTGATATTAATCAAGCTCTCGAGTACACTAACAAGTGAAACATAGAACTAAACTTCAAAAATTGCAAGTACATGCGTGTGTCGTCGTAACACCACACTACTTTCATATCGTGATATTAATTAAGCTCTCGAGTACACTAACAAGTGAAACATGGAACTAAACATCAAAAACTGCAAGTACACGCGTCTGTCTCGTCGTAACACCACACTACTTTCTTATCCTGCTATTAATCATGCTGTCGAGTACACTAACAAGTGAAATATGGTAATGAACATCAAAAACTTCAAGTACATGCGTGTGTCTCGTCGTAACACCACACTACTTTCTTATCGTGATTTTAATCATGCTCTCGAGAACACTAACAAGTGAAACATGGAACTAATCATCAAAAACTGCAAGAACAAGGGTGTGTCTCGTCGTAACACCACACTACTTTTTTATCGTGATATTAATCATGCTCTCGAGTACACTAACAAGTGAAACATGGTAATAAACATCAAAAACTGCAAGTACAATCTTGTGTCTCGTATTAACACCACACTACTTTCATATCGTGATTTTAATCATGCTCTCGAGAACACTAACAAGTGAAACAAGAAACTAAACATCAAAAACTGCGAGTACATGCGTGTGTCTCGTCGTAACACCACACTATTTTTATATTATGAATTTAATCATGCTCTCGAGTACACTAACAAGTGAAACATGAAACTAAACATCAAAAACTGCAAGTACATGCGTGTGTCTCGTCGTAACACCACACTACTTTCATATCGTGAATTTAATCATGCTCTCGAGTACACTAACAAGTCAAACATAGAACTATACATCAAAAACTGCAAGTACATGTGTGTGTCTCGTCGTAACACCACACTACTTTCATATATTGATATTAATCATGCTCTTGAGTACACTAAGAAGTGAAACATGGAACTAAACATCAAAAACTTCAAGTACTTGCGTGTGGCTCGTCGTAACACCACACTACTTTCATATCGTGATATTAATCATGCTCTCGAGTACACTAACAAGTGAAACATGGTAATAAACATCAAAAACTGCAAGTACAATCTTGTGTCTCGTATTAACACCACACTACTTTCATATCGTGATATTAATCATGCTCTCGAGTACACTAACAAGTGAAACATGGAACTAAACATCAAAAGCTGCAAGTACATGCGTGTGTCTCGTCGGAACACCACACTACTTTCATATCGTGATATTAATAATGCTTTAAGTACACTAACAAGTGAAACATGGAACTAAACATCAAAAACTGCAAGTACATGCTTGTGTCTCGTTGTAACACCACACTACTTTCATATCGTGCTATTAATCATGCTCTCGATTACACTAACAAGTGAAACATGGAACTAAACATCAAAAACTGCAAGTACATGCGTGTGTCTCGTCGTAACACCACACTACTTTAATATCGTGAATTTAATCATGCTCTCGAGTACACTAACTAGTGAAACATGGACTTAAACATCAAAAACTGCAAGTACTTGCGTGTGTCTCGTCGTAACACCACACTACTTTCATATCGTGAATTTAATCATGCTCTTGAGTACACTAACAAGTGAAACATAGAACTATACATCAAAAACTGCATGTACATGCGTGTGTCTCGTCGGAACACCACACTACTTTCATGCCGTGATATTAATCATGCTCTCGAGTACACTTACAAGTGAAACATGGTAAAAAACATCAAAAACTGCAAGTACATGCGTGTGTCTCGTCGTAACACCACACTACTTTCGTATCGTGATTTTAATCATCCTCTCGAGAACACTAACAAGTGAAACATGGAACTAATCATCAAAAACTGCAAGTACAAGGGTGTGTCTCGTCGTAACACCACACTACTTTCTTATCGTGATATTAATCATGCTCTCGAGTACACTAACAAGTGAAACATTGTAATAAACATCAAAAACTGCAAGTACAATCTTGTGTCTCGTATTAACACCACACTACTTTCATATCGTGATTTTAATCATGCTCTCGAGAACACTAACAAGTGAAACAAGGAACTAAACATGAAAAACTGCGAGTACATGCGTGTGTCTCGTCGTAACACCACACTACTTTCATATCGTGATATTAATCATGCTCTCGAGTACACTAAAAAGTGAAACATAGGACTAAACATCAAAAACTGCAAGTACAAGCGTGTGTGTCGTCGTAACACCTCACCACTTCCATATCGTGATATTAATCATGCTCTCGAATACACGAACAAGTGAAACATGGACCTAAACATCAAAAACTGCAAGTACATGCGTATGTTTCGTCGTAACACCACACTACTTTATATCGTGATATTAATCATGCTCTCGAGAACACTAACAAGTGAAACAAGGAACTAAACATCAAAAACTGCGAGTACATGCGTGTGTCTCGTCGTAACACCACACTATTTTTATATTATGAATTTAATCATGCTCTCGAGTACACTAACAAGTGAAACATGAAACTAAACATCAAAAACTGCAAGTACATGCGTGTGTCTCGTCGTAACACCACACTACTTTCATATCGTGAATTTAATCATGCTCTCGAGTACACTAACAAGTGAAACATAGAACTATACATCAAAAACTGCAAGTACATGTGTGTGTCTCGTCGTAACACCACACTACTTTCATATATTGATATTAATCATGCTCTTGAGTACACTAAGAAGTGAAACATGGAACTAAACATCAAAAACTTCAAGTACTTGCGTGTGGCTCGTCGTAACACCACACTACTTTCATATCGTGATATTAATCATGCTCTCGAGTACACTAACAAGTGAAACATGGTAATAAACATCAAAAACTGCAAGTACAATCTTGTGTCTCGTATTAACACCACACTACTTTCATATCGTGATATTAATCATGCTCTCGAGTACACTAACAAGTGAAACATGGAACTAAACATCAAAAAATGCAAGTACATGCGTGTGTCTCGTATTAACACCACACTACTTTCATATCGTGATTTTAATCATGCTCTCGAGAACACTAACAAGTGAAACAAGAAACTAAACATCAAAAACTGCGAGTACATGCGTGTGTCTCGTCGTAACACCACACTACTTTCATATCGTGAATTTAATCATGCTCTCGAGTACACTAACAAGTGAAACATGGAACTAAACATCAAAAACTGCAAGTACATGTGTGTGTCTCGTTGTAACACCACACTATTTTCATATCGTGCTATTAATCATGCTCTCGAGTACACTAACAAGTGAAACATGAAACTAAACATCAAAAACTGCAAGTACATGCGTGTGTCCCGTCGTAACACCACACTACTTTCATATCGTGAATTTATTCATGCTCTCGAGTACACTAACAAGTGAAACATGGACTTAAACATCAAAAAGTGCAAGTACATGCGTGTGTCTCATCGTAACACCACACTACTTTCATATCGTGAATTTAATCATGCTCTCGAGTACACTAACAAGTGAAACATGGAACTAAACATCAAAAACTGCAAGTACATGCGTGTGTCTCGTCGTAACACCACACTACTTTCATATCGTGAATTTAATCATGCTCTCGAGTACACTAACAAGTGAAACATGGACTTAAACATCAAAAACTGCAAGTACATGCGTGTGTCTCGTCGTAACACCACACTACTTTCATATCGTGAATTTAATTATGCTCTCGAGTACACTAACAAGCGAAACATAGAACTATACATCAAAAACTGCAAGCACATGCGTGTGTCTCGTCGTAACACCACATTACTTTCATATCTTGATATTAGTCATGCTCTCGAGTACACTAACAAGTGAAACATGGTAAAAAACATCAAAAACTGCAAGTACATGCGTGTGTCTCGTCGTAACACCACACTACTTTCATATCGTGATTTTAATCATGCTCTCGAGAACACTAAAAAGTGAAACATGGAACTATTCATCAAAAACTGCAAGTACAAAGGTGTGTCTCGTCGTAACACCACACTACTTTTTTTTCGTGATATTAATCATGCTCTCGAGTACACTAACAAGTGAAATATGGTAATAAACATCAAAAACTGCAAGTACATGCGTGTGTCTCGTCGTAACGCCACACTACTTTCATATCGTGATTTTAATCATGCTCTCGAGAACACTAACAAGTGAAACATGGAACTAATCATCAAAAACTGCAAGTACAAGGGTGTGTCTCGTCGTAACACCACACTACTTTCTTATCGTGATATTAATCATGCTCTCGAGTACACTAACAAGTGAAACATGGTAATAAACATCAAAAACTGCAAGTACAATCTTGTGTCTCGTATTAACACCACACTACTTTCATATCGTGATATTAATCATGCTCTCGAGTACACTAACAAGTGAAACATGGAAATAAACATCAAAAGCTGCAAGTACATGCGTATGTTTCGTCGTAACACCACACTACTTTATATCGTGATATTATTCATGCTCTCGAGAACACTAACAAGTGAAACAAGGAACTAAACATAAAAAACTGCGAGTACATGCGTGTGTCTCGTCGTAACACCCCACTACTTTCATATCGTGATATTAATCATGCTCTCGAGTACACTAAAAGTGAAACATGGGACTAAACATCAAAAACTGCAAGTACAAGCGTGTGTGTCGTCGTAACACCTCACCACTTCCATATCGTGATATTAATCATGCTCTCGAGTACACGAACAAGTGAAACATGGACCTAAACATCAAAAACTGCAAGTACATGCGTATGTTTCGTCGTAACACCACACTACTTTCATATCATGATATTAATCATGCTCTCGAATGCACTAACAAGTGAAACATGGAACATCAAAAATTGACAGTACATGCATGTGTCCCGTCGTAACACCACACTACTTTCATATCGTGATATTAATCAAGCTCTCGAGTACACTAACAAGTGAAACATAGAACTAAACTTCAAAAATTGCAAGTACATGCGTGTGTCGTCGTAACACCACACTACTTTCATATCGTGATATTAATTAAGCTCTCGAGTACACTAACAAGTGAAACATGGAACTAAACATCAAAAACTGCAAGTACACGCGTCTGTCTCGTCGTAACACCACACTACTTTCTTATCCTGCTATTAATCATGCTGTCGAGTACACTAACAAGTGAAATATGGTAATGAACATCAAAAACTTCAAGTACATGCGTGTGTCTCGTCGTAACACCACACTACTTTCTTATCGTGATTTTAATCATGCTCTCGAGAACACTAACAAGTGAAACATGGAACTAATCATCAAAAACTGCAAGAACAAGGGTGTGTCTCGTCGTAACACCACACTACTTTTTTATCGTGATATTAATCATGCTCTCGAGTACACTAACAAGTGAAACATGGTAATAAACATCAAAAACTGCAAGTACAATCTTGTGTCTCGTATTAACACCACACTACTTTCATATCGTGATTTTAATCATGCTCTCGAGAACACTAACAAGTGAAACAAGAAACTAAACATCAAAAACTGCGAGTACATGCGTGTGTCTCGTCGTAACACCACACTATTTTTATATTATGAATTTAATCATGCTCTCGAGTACACTAACAAGTGAAACATGAAACTAAACATCAAAAACTGCAAGTACATGCGTGTGTCTCGTCGTAACACCACACTACTTTCATATCGTGAATTTAATCACGCTCTCGAGTACACTAACAAGTGAAACATAGAACTATACATCAAAAACTGCAAGTACATGTGTGTGTCTCGTCGTAACACCACACTACTTTCATATATTGATATTAATCATGCTCTTGAGTACACTAAGAAGTGAAACATGGAACTAAACATCAAAAACTTCAAGTACTTGCGTGTGGCTCGTCGTAACACCACACTACTTTCATATCGTGATATTAATCATGCTCTCGAGTACACTAACGAGTGAAACATGGTAATAAACACCAAAAACTGCAAGTACAATCTTGTGTCTCGTATTAACACCACACTACTTTCATATCGTGGTATTAATCATGCTCTCGAGTACACTAACAAGTGAAACATGGAACTAAACATCAAAAGCTGCAAGTACATGCGTGTGTCTCGTCGGAACACCACACTACTTTCATATCGTGATATTAATAATGCTTTAAGTACACTAACAAGTGAAACATGGAACTAAACATCAAAAACTGCAAGTACATGCTTGTGTCTTGTTGTAACACCACACTACTTTCATATCGTGCTATTAATCATGCTCTCGAGTACACTAACAAGTGAAACATGGAACTAAACATCAAAAACTGCATGTACATGCGTGTGTCTCGTCGTAACACCACACTACTTTAATATCGTGAATTTAATCATGCTCTCGAGTACACTAACTAGTGAAACATGGACTTAAACATCAAAAACTGCATGTACTTGCGTGTGTCTCGTCGTAACACCACACTACTTTCATATCGTGAATTTAATCATGCTCTTGAGTACACTAACAAGTGAAACATAGAACTATACATCAAAAACTGCATGTACATGCGTGTGTCTCGTCGTAACACCACACTACTTTCATGCCGTGATATTAATCATGCTCTCGAGTACACTTACAAGTGAAACATGGTAAAAAACATCAAAAACTGCAAGTACATGCGTGTGTCTCGTCGTAACACCACACTACTTTCGTATCGTGATTTTAATCATCCTCTCGAGAACACTAACAAGTGAAACATGGAACTAATCATCAAAAACTGCAAGTACAAGGGTGTGTCTCGTCGTAACACCACACTACTTTCTTATCGTGATATTAATCATGCTCTCGAGTACACTAACAAGTGAAACATGGTAATAAACATCAAAAACTGCAAGTACAATCTTGTGTCTCGTATTAACACCACACTACTTTCATATAGTGATTTTAATCATGCTCTCGAGAACACTAACAAGTGAAACAAGGAACTAAACATCAAAAACTGCGAGTACATGCCTGTGTCTCGTCGTAACACCACACTACTTTCATATCGTGATATTAATCATGCTCTCGAGTACACTAAAAAGTGAAACATAGGACTAAACATCAAAAACTGCAAGTACAAGCGTGTGTGTCGTCGTAATACCTCACCACTTCCATATCGTGATATTAATCATGCTCTCGAATACACGAACAAGTGAAACATGGACCTAAACATCAAAAACTGCAAGTACATGCGTATGTTTCGCCGTAACACCACACTACTTTATATCGTGATATTAATCATGCTCTCGAGAACACTAACAAGTGAAACAAGGAACTAAACATCAAAAACTGCGAGTACATGCGTGTGTCTCGTCGTAACACCACACTACTTTCATATCGTGATATTATTCATGCTCTCGAGTACACTAAAAGTGAAACATGGGACTAAACATCAAAAACTGCAAGTACAAGCGTGTGTGTCGTCGTAACACCTCACCACTTCCATATCGTGATATTAATCATGCTCTCGAGTACACGAACAAGTGAAACGTGGACCTAAACACCAAAAACTGCAAGTACATGCGTATGTTTCGTCGTAACACCACACTACTTTCATATCGTGATATTAATCATGCTCTCGAATGCACTAACAAGTGAAACATGGAACATCACAAATTGACAGTACATGCATGTGTCCCGTCGTAACACCACACTACTTTCATATCGTGATATTAATCACGCTCTCGAGTACACTAACAAGTGAAACAAAACTAAACTTTAAAAATTGCAAGTACATGCATGTGTCTCGTCGTAACACCACACTACTTTCATATCGTGATATTAATTAAGCTCTCGAGAATACTAACAAGTGAAACATGGAACTAAACATCAAAAACTGCAAGTACACGCGTGTGTCTCGTCGTAACACCACACTACTTTCTTATCGTGCTATTAATCATGCTCTCGAGTACACTAACAATTGAAACATGAAACTAATCATCAAAAACTGCAAGTACATGCGTGTGTCTCGTCGTAACACCACACTACTTTCATATCGTGATATTAATCATGCTTTGAGTACACTAACAAGTGAAACATGGAAGTAAACATCAAAAACTGCAAGTACATGCGTGTGTCTTGTCGTAACAGCACACTACTTTCATATCGTGATATTATTCATGCTCTCGAGTACACTAACAAGTGTAACATGGAACTAAACATCAAAAACTGTAAGTACAAGCGTGTGTGTCGTCGTAACACCACACTACTTTCATATCGTGATATTAATCATGCTCTCGAGTACACTAACAAGTGAAACATGGAACTAAACATCAAAAGCGGCAAGTACATGCGTGTGTCTCGTCGGAACACCACACTACTTTCATATCGTGATATTAATCATGCTTTAGGTACACTAACAAGTGAAACATGGAACTAAACATCAAAAACTGCAAGTACATGCTTGTGTCTCGTTGTAACACCACACTTCTTTCATATCGTGCTATTAATCATGCTCTCGAGTACACTAACAAGTGAAACATAGAACTAAACATCAAAAACTGTAAGTACATGCGTGTGTCTCGTCGTAACACCACACTACGTTCATATCGTGAATTTAATCATGCTCTCGAGTACACTAACAAGTGAAACATGGAACTAAACATAAAAAACTGCAAGTACATGCGTGTGTCTCGTCGTAACACCACAATACTTTCATATCGTGATATTAATTAAGCTCTCGAGTACACTAACAAGTGAAACATTGAACTAAACACCAACAACTGAAAGTACATGCATGTTTCTCGTCGTATTACCACACTACTTTCATATCGTGATATTAATCATGCTCTCGAGTACACTAACAAGTGAAACATGAAACTAAACATCAAAAACTGCGAGTACATGCGTGTGTCTCGTCGTAACACCACATTACTTTTATATCGTGATATTAATCATGCTCTCGAGTACACTAACAAGTGACATATGGTAATAAACATCAAAAACTGCAAGTACATGCGTGTGTCTCGTCGTAACGCCACACTACTTTCATATCGTGATTTTAATCATGCTCACGAGAACACTAACAAATGAAACATGGAACTAATCATCAAAAACTGCAAGTACAAGGGTGTGTCTCGTCGTAACACCACACTACTTTCTTATCGTGATATTAATCATGCTCTCGAGTACACTAACAAGTGAAACATGGTAATAAACATCAAAAACTGCAAGTACAATCTTGTTTCTCGTATTAACACCACACTACTTTCATATCGTGATTTTAATTATGCTCTCGAGAACACTAACAAGTGAAACAAGGAACTAAACATCAATAACTGCGAGTACATGCGTGTGTCTCGTCGTAACACCACACTACTTTCATATCGTGATATTAATCATGCTCTCGAGTACACTAAAAAGTGAAACATGGGACTAAACATCAAAAACTGCAAGTACAAGCGTGTGTGTCGTCGTAACACCTCACCACTTCCATATCGTGATATTAATCATGCTCTCGAATACACGAACAAGTGAAACATGGACCTAAACATCAAAAACTGCAAGTACATGCGTATGTTTCGTCGTAACACCACACTAATTTACATCCTGGTATTAATCATGCTCTCGAGAACACTAACAAGTGAAACAAGGAACTAAACATCAAAAACTGCGAGTACATGCGTGTGTCTCGTCGTAACACCACACTACTTTCATATCGTGATATTAATCATGCTCTCGAGTACACTAAAAGTGAAACATGGGACTAAACATCAAAAACTGCAAGTACAAGCGTGTGTGTCGTCGTAACACCTCACCACTTCCATATCGTGATATTAATCATGCTCTCGAGTACACGAACAGGTGAAACATGGACCTAAACATCAAAAAGTGCAAGTACATGAGTATGTTTCGTCGTAACACCACACTACTTTCATATCGTGATATTAATCATGCTCTCGATTGCACTAACAAGTGAAACATGGAACATCAAAAATTGACAGTACATGCATGTGTCCCGTCGTAACACCACACTACTTTCATATCGTGATATTAATCAAGCTCTCGAGTACACTAACAAGTGAAACATAGAACTAAACTTCAAAAACTGCAAGTACATGCGTGTGTCTCGTCGCAACACCACACTACTTTCATATCGTGATATTAATTAAGCTCTCGAGTACACTAACAAGTGTAACAAGGAACTAAACATCAAAAACTGCAAGTACACGCGTGTGTCTCGTCGTAACACCACACTACTTTCTTATCGTGATATTAATCATGCTCTCGAGTACACTAACAAGTGAAACATAGAACTAAACATCAAAACTGCAAGTACATGCGTGTGTTTCGTCGTAACACCACACTACTTTCATATCGTGAATTTAATCATGCTCTCGAGTACACTAACAAGTGAAACATGGAACTAAACATCAAAAACTGCAAGTACATGCGTGTGTCTCGTCGTAACACCACACTACTTTCATATCGTGATATTATTCATGCTTTGAGCACACTAACAAGTGAAACATGGAACTAAACATCAAAAACTGCATGTACATGCGTGTGTCTCATCGTATTACCACACTACTTTCATATCGTGATAATAATCATGCTCTCGATTACACTAACAAGTGAAACATGAAACTAAACATCAAAAACTGTAAGTACATGCGTGTTTCTCGTCGTAGCACCACACTACTTATATATCGTGATATTAATCATGCTCTCGAGAACACTAACAAGCGAAACATGGAACTAAACATCAAAAACTGCAAGTACATGCGGGTGTCTCGTCGTAACACCACACTACTTTCATATCGTGATATTAATTAAGCTCTCGAGTACACTAACAAGTGAAACATGGAACTAAACATCAAAAACTGCAAGTACACGCGTGTGTCTCGTCGTAACACCACACTACTTTCTTATCGTGCTATTAATCATGCTCTCGAGTACACTAACAAGTGAAACATAAAACTAATCATCAAAAACTGCAAGTACACGCGTGTGTCTCGTCGTTACACCACACTACTTTCTTATCGTGCTATTAATCATGCTCTCGAGTACACTAACAAGTGAAACATGAAACTAATCATCAAAAACTGCATGTACATGCGCGTGTCTCGTCGTAACACCACACTACTTTCATATCGTGATATTAATCATGCTTTGAGTACACTAACAAGTGAAACATGGAAGTAAACATCAAAAACTGCAAGTACATGCGTGTGTCTCGTCGTAACACTACACTACTTTCATAACGTGATATTAATCATGCTTTCGAGGACACTAACAAGTGAAACATAGAACTAAACATCAAAAACTGCAAGTACATGCGTGTGTCTTGTCGTAACACCACACTACTTTCATATCGTGATATTATTCATGCTCTCGAGTACACTAACAAGTGTAACATGGAACTAAACATCAAAAACTGTAAGTACAAGCGTGTGTGTCGTCGTAACACCACACTACTTTCATATCGTGATATTAATCATGCTCTCGAGTACACTAACAAGTGAAACATAGAACTAAACATCAAAAGCTGCAAGTACTTTCGTGTGTCTCGTCGGAACACCACACAACTTTCATATCGTGATATTAATCATGCTTTAAGTACACTAACAAGTGAAACATGGAACTAAACATCAAAAACTGCAAGTACATGCTTGTGTCTCGTTGTAACACCACACTACGTTCATATCGTGCTATTAATCATGCTCTCGAGTACACTAACAAGTGAAACATAGAACTAAACATCAAAAACTGCAAGTACATGCGTGTGTCTCGTCGTAACACCACACTACTTTCATATCGTGAATTTAATCATGCTCTCGAGTACACTAACAAGTGAAACATGGAACTAAACATCAAAAACTGCAAGTACATGCGTGTGTCTCGTCGTAACACCACACTACTTTCATATCGTGATATTAATTAAGCTCTCGAGTACACTAACAAGTGAAACATGGAACTAAACACCAACAACTGAAAGTAAATGCATGTTTCTCGTCGTATTACCACACTACTTTCATATCGTGATATTAATCATGCTCTCGAGTACACTAACAAGTGAAACATGAAACTAAACATCAAAAACTGCAAGTACATGCGTGTGTCTCGTCGTAACACCACATTACTTTTATATCGTGATATTATTCATGCTCTCGAGTACACTAACAAGTGTAACATGGAACTAAACATCAAAAACTGTAAGTACAAGCGTGTGTGTCGTCGTAACACCACACTACTTTCATATCGTGATATTAATCATGCTCTCGAGTACACTAACAAGTGAAACATGGGACTAAACATCAAAAGCGGCAAGTACATGCGTGTGTTTCGTCGGAACACCACACTACTTTCATATCGTGATATTAATCATGCTTTAGGTACACTAACAAGTGAAACATGGAACTAAACATCAAAAACTGCAAGTACATGCTTGTGTCTCGTTGTAACACCACACTACTTTCATATCGTGCTATTAATCATGCTCTCGAGTACACTAACAAGTGAAACATAAAACTAAACATCAAAAACTGCAAGTACATGCGTGTGTCTCGTCGTAACACCACACTACTTTCATATCGTGAATTTAATCATGCTCTCGAGTACACTAACAAGTGAAACATGGAACTAAACATAAAAAACTGCAAGTACTTGCGTGTGTCTCGTCGTAACACCACACTACTTTCATATCGTGATATTAATTAAGCTCTCGAGTACACTAACAAGTGAAACATTGAACTAAACACCAACAACTGAAAGTACATGCATGTTTCTCGTCGTATTACCACACTACTTTCATATCGTGATATTAATCATGCTTTAGGTACACTAACAAGTGAAACATGGAACTAAACATCAAAAACTGCAAGTACATGCTTGTGTCTCGTTGTAACACCACACTACTTTCATATCGTGCTATTAATCATGCTCTCGAGTACACTAACAAGTGAAACATAGAACTAAACATCAAAAACTGCAAGTACATGCGTGTGTCTCGTCGTAACACCACACTACTTTCATATCGTGAATTTAATCATGCTCTCGAGTACACTAACAAGTGAAACATGGAACTAAACATAAAAAACTGCAAGTACATGCGTGTGTCTCGTCGTAACACCACACTACTTTCATATCGTGATATTAATTAAGCTCTCGAGTACACTAACAAGTGAAACATTGAACTAAACACCAACAACTGAAAGTACATGCATGTTTCTCGTCGTATTACCACACTACTTTCATATCGTGATATTAATCATGCTCTCGAGTACACTAACAAGTGAAACATGAAACTAAACATCAAAAACTGCGAGTACATGCGTGTGTCTCGTCGTAACACCACATTACTTTTATATCGTGATATTAATCATGCTCTCGAGTACACTAACAAGTGACATATGGTAATAAACATCAAAAACTGCAAGTACATGCGTGTGTCTCGTCGTAACGCCACACTACTTTCATATCGTGATTTTAATCATGCTCACGAGAACACTAACAAGTGAAACATGGAACTAATCATAAAAAACTGCAAGTACAAGGGTGTGTCTCGTCGTAACACCACACTACTTTCTTATCGTGATATTAATCATGCTCTCGAGTACACTAACAAGTGAAACATGGTAATAAACATCAAAAACTGCAAGTACAATCTTGTTTCTCGTAATAACACCACACTACTTTCATATCGTGATTTTATTTATGCTCTCGAGAACACTAACAAGTGAAACAAGGAACTAAACATCAATAACTGCGAGTACATGCGTGTGTCTCGTCGTAACACCACACTACTTTCATATCGTGATATTAATCATGCTCTCGAGTACACTAAAAAGTGAAACATGGGACTAAACATCAAAAACTGCAAGTACAAGCGTGTGTGTCGTCGTAACACCTCACCACTTCCATATCGTGATATTAATCATGCTCTCGAATACACGAACAAGTGAAACATGGACCTAAACATCAAAAACTGCAAGTACATGCGTTTGTTTCGTCGTAACACCACACTAATTTACATCCTGGTATTAATCATGCTCTCGAGAACACTAACAAGTGAAACAAGGAACTAAACATCAAAAACTGCGAGTACATGCGTGTGTCTCGTCGTAACACCACACTACTTTCATATCGTGATATTAATCATGCTCTCGAGTACACTAAAAGTGAAACATGGGACTAAACATCAAAAACTGCAAGTACAAGCGTGTGTGTCGTCGTAACACCTCACCACTTCCATATCGTGATATTAATCATGCTCTCGAGTACACGAACAGGTGAAACATGGACCTAAACATCAAAAAGTGCAAGTACATGAGTATGTTTCGTCGTAACACCACACTACTTTCATATCGTGATATTAATCATGCTCTCGATTGCACTAACAAGTGAAACATGGAACATCAAAAATTGACAGTACATGCATGTGTCCCGTCGTAACACCACACTACTTTCATATCGTGATATTAATCAAGCTCTCGAGTACACTAACAAGTGAAACATAGAACTAAACTTCAAAAACTGCAAGTACATGCGTGTGTCTCGTCGCAACACCACACTACTTTCATATCGTGATATTAATTAAGCTCTCGAGTACACTAACAAGTGTAACATGGAACTAAACATCAAAAACTGCAAGTACACGCGTGTGTCTCGTCGTAACACCACACTACTTTCTTATCGTGATATTAATCATGCTCTAGAGTACACTAACAAGTGAAATATGGTAATAAACATCAAAAACTGCAAGTACATGCGTGTGTCTCGTCGTAACGCCACACTACTTTTATATCGTGATTTTAATCATGCTCACGAGAACACTAACAAGTGAAACATAAAACTAATCATCAAAAACTGCAAGTACACGCGTGTGTCTCGTCGTTACACCACACTACTTTCTTATCGTGCTATTAATCATGCTCTCGAGTACACTAACAAGTGAAACATGAAACTAATCATCAAAAACTGCAAGTACATGCGCGTGTCTCGTCGTAACACCACACTACTTTCATATCGTGATATTAATCATGCTTTGAGTACACTAACAAGTGAAACATGGAAGTAAACATCAAAAACTGCAAGTACATGCGTGTGTCTCGTCGTAACACTACACTACTTTCATAACGTGATATTAATCATGCTTTCGAGGACACTAACAAGTGAAACATAGAACTAAACATCAAAAACTGCAAGTACATGCGTGTGTCTTGTCGTAACACCACACTACTTTCATATCGTGATATTATTCATGCTCTCGAGTACACTAACAAGTGTAACATGGAACTAAACATCAAAAACTGTAAGTACAAGCGTGTGTGTCGTCGTAACACCGCACTACTTTCATATCGTGATATTAATCATGCTCTCGAGTACACTAACAAGCGAAACATAGAACTAAACATCAAAAGCTGCAAGTACTTGCGTGTGTCTCGTCGGAACACCACACAACTTTCATATCGTGATATTAATCATGCTTTAAGTACACTAACAAGTGAAACATGGAACTAAACATCAAAACCTGCAAGTACATGCTTGTGTCTCGTTGTAACACCACACTACTTTCATATCGTGCTATTAATCATGCTCTCGAGTACACTAACAAGTGAAACATAGAACTAAACATCAAAAACTGCAAGTACATGCGTGTGTCTCGTCGTAACACCACACTACTTTCATATCGTGAATTTAATCATGCTCTCGAGTACACTAACAAGTGAAACATGGAACTAAACATCAAAAACTGCAAGTACATGCGTGTGTCTCGTCGTAACACCACACTACTTTCATATCGTGATATTAATTAAGCTCTCGAGTACACTAACAAGTGAAACATGGAACTAAACACCAACAACTGAAAGTAAATGCATGTTTCTCGTCGTATTACCACACTACTTTCATATCGTGATATTAATCATGCTCTCGAGTACACTAACAAGTGAAACATGAAACTAAACATCAAAAACTGCAAGTAAATGCGTGTGTCTCGTCGTAACACCACATTACTTTTATATCGTGATATTAATCATGCTCTCGAGTACACTAACAAGTGAAATATGGTAATAAACATCAAAAACTGCAAGTACATGCGTGTGTCTCGTCGTAACGCCACACTACTTTCATATCGTGATTTTAATCATGCTCACGAGAACACTAACAAGTGAAACATGGAACTAATCATCAAAAACTGCAAGTACAAGGGTGTGTCTCGTCGTAACACCACACTACTTTCTTATCGTGATATTAATCATGCTCTCGAGTACACTAACAAGTGAAGCATGGTAATAAACATCAAGAACTGCAAGTACAATCTTGTTTCTCGTATTAACACCACACTACTTTCATATCGTGATTTTAATCATGCTCTCGAGAACACTAACAAGTGAAACAAGGAACTAAACATCAATAACTGCGAGTACATGCGTGTGTCTCGTCGTAACACCACACTACTTTCATATCGTGATATTAATCATGCTCTCGAGTACACTAAAAAGTGAAACATGGGACTAAACATCAAAAACTGCAAGTAAAAGCGTGTGTGTCGTCGTAACACCTCACCACTTCCATATCGTGATATTAATCATGCTCTCGAATACACGAACAAGTGAAACATGGACCTAAACATCAAAAACTGCAAGTACATGCGTATGTTTCGTCGTAACACCACACTAATTTATATCGTGGTATTAATCATGCTCTCGAGAACACTAACAAGTGAAACAAGGAACTAAACATCAAAAACTGCGAGTACATGCGTGTGTCTCGTCGTAACACCACACTACTTTCATATCGTGATATTAATCATGCTCTCGAGTACACTAAAAGTGAAACATGGGACTAAACATCAAAAACTGCAAGTACAAGCGTGTGTGTCGTCGTGACACCACACTACTTTCATATCGTGATATTATTCATGCTCTCGATTGCACTAACAAGTGAAACATGGAACATCAAAAATTGACAGTACATGCATGTGTCCCGTCGTAACACCACACTACTTTCATATCGTGATATTAATCAAGCTCTCGAGTACACTAACAAGTGAAACATAGAACTAAACTTCAAAAACTGCAAGTACATGCGTGTGTCTCGTCGCAACACCACACTACTTTCATATCGTGATATTAATTAGGCTCTCGAGTACACTAACAAGTGAAACATGGAACTAAACATCAAAAACTGCAAGTACACGCGTGTGTCTCGTCGTAACACCACACTACTTTCTTATCGTGATAATAATCATGCTCTCGAGTACACTAACAAGTGAAACATAGAACTAAACATCAAAAACTGCAAGTACATGCGTGTGTCTCGTCGTAACACCACACTACTTTCATATCGTGAATTTAATCATGCTCTTGAGTACACTAACAAGTGAAACATGGAACTAAACATCAAAAACTGCAAGTACATGCGTGTGTCTCGTCGTAACACCACACTACTTTCATATCGTGATATTAATCATGCTCTCGAGTACACTAACAAGTGAAACATGAAACTAAACATCATAAACTGCAAGTACATGCGTGTTTCTCGTCGTAGCACCACACTACTTATATATCGTGATATTAATCATGCTCTCGAGAACACTAACAAGTGAAACATGGAACTAAACATCAAAAACTGCAAGTACATGCGGGTGTCTCGTCGTAACACCACACTACTTTCATATCGTGATATTAATTAAGCTCTCGAGTACACTAACAAGTGAAACATGGAACTAAACATCAAAAACTGCAAGTACACGCGTGTGTCTCGTCGTAACACCACACTACTTTCTTATCGTGCTATTAATCATGCTCTCGAGTACACTAACAAGTGAAACATGAAACTAATCATCAAAAACTGCAAGTATATGCGTGTGTCTCGTCGTAACACCACACTACTTTCGTATCGTGATATTAATCATGCTTTGAGTACACTAACAAGTGAAACATGAAAGTAAACATAAAAAAAGGAAGTACATGCGCGTGTCTCGTCGTAACACCACACTACTTTTATATCGTGATATTAATCATGCTCTCGAGTACAATAACAAGTGAAACATGGAAGTAAACATCAAAAACTGCAAGTACATGCGTGTGTCTCGTCGTAACACTACACTACTTTCATAACGTGATATTAATCATGCTTTCGAGGACACTAACAAGTGAAACATGGAACTAAACATCAAAAACTGCAAGTACATGCGTGTGTCTCGTCGTAACACCACACTACTTTCATATCGTGATATTATTCATGCTCTCGAGTACACTAACAAGTGTAACATGAAACTAAACATCAAAAACTGTAAGTACAAGCGTGTGTGTCGTCGTAACACCACACTACTTTCATATCGTGATATTAATCATGCTCTCGAGTACACTAACAAGTGAAACATGGAACTAAACATCAAAAGCTGCAAGTACATGCGTGTGTCTCGTCGGAACACCACACTACTTTCATATCGTGATATTAATCATGCTTTAAGTACACTAACAAGTGAAACATGGAACTAAACATCAAAAACTGCAAGTACATGCTTGTGTCTCGTTGTAACACCACACTACTTTCATATCGTGCTATTAATCATGCTCTCGAGTACACTAACAAGTGAAACATGGAACTAAACATCAAAAACTGCAAGTACATGCGTGTGTCTCGTCGTAACACAACACTACTTTTATATCGTGATATTAATTAACCTCTCGAGTACACTAACAAGTGAAACATGGAACTAAACACCAAAAACTGAAAGTACATGCATGTTTCTTGTCGTATTACCACACTACTTTCATATCGTGATATTAATCATGCTCTCGAGTACACTAACAAGTGAAACATGAAACTAAACATCAAAAACTGCAAGTACATGCGTGTGTCTCGTCGTAACACCACATTACTTTTATATCGTGATATTAATCATGCTCTCGAGTACACTAACAAGTGAAATATGGTAATAAACATCAAAAACTGCAAGTACATGCGTGTGTCTCGTCGTAACGCCACACTACTTTTATATCGTGATTTTAATCATGCTCACGAGAACACTAACAAGTGAAACATGGAACTAATCATCAAAAACTGCAAGTACAAGGGTGTGTCTCGTCGTAACACCACACTACTTTCTTATCGTGATAATTATCATGCTCTCGAGTACACTAACAAGTGGAACATGGTAATAAACATCAAAAACTGCAAGTACAATCTAGTTTCTCGTATTAACACCACACTACTTTTATATCGTGATTTTAATCATGCTCTCGAGAACAATAACAAGTGAAACAAGGAACTAAACATCAATAACTGCGAGTGCATGCGTGTGTCTCGTCGTAACACCACACTAATTTATATCGTGGTATTAATCATGCTCTCGAGTACACTAACAAGTGAAACATGGAACTAAACATCAAAAACTGCAAGTACACGCGTGTGTCTCGTCGTAACGCCACACTACTTTTATATCGTGATTTTAATCATGCTCACGAGAACACTAACAAGTGAAACATGGAACTAATCATCAAAAACTGCAAGTACAAGGGTGTGTCTCGTCGTAACACCACACTACTTTCTTATCGTGATAATTATCATGCTCTCGAGTACACTAACAAGTGGAACATGGTAATAAACATCAAAAACTGCAAGTACAATCTAGTTTCTCGTATTAACACCACACTACTTTTATATCGTGATTTTAATCATGCTCTCGAGAACAATAACAAGTGAAACAAGGAACTAAACATCAATAACTGCGAGTACATGCGTGTGTCTCGTCGTAACACCACACTAATTTATATCGTGGTATTAATCATGCTCTCGAGAACACTAACAAGTGAAACATGGAACTAAACATCAAAAACTGCAAGTACACGCGTGTGTCTCGTCGTAACACCACACTACTTTCTTATCGTGATATTAATCATGCTCTCGAGTACACTAACAAGTGAAACATGAAACTAAACATCAAAAACTGCAAGTACACGCGTGTGTCTCGTCGTAACACCACACTACTTTCTTATCGTGATATTAATCATGCTCTCGAGAACACTAACAAGTGAAACATGGAACTAAACATCAAAAACTGCAAGTACATGCGGGTGTCTCGTCGTAACACCACACTACTTTCATATCGTGATATTAATCATGCTCTCGAGTACACTAAAAGTGAAACATGGGACTAAACATCAAAAACTGCAAGTACAAGCGTGTGTGTCGTCGTGACACCACACTACTTTCATATCGTGATATTATTCATGCTCTCGATTGCACTAACAAGTGAAACATGGAACATCAAAAATTGACAGTACATGCATGTGTCCCGTCGTAACACCACACTACTTTCATATCGTGATATTAATCAAGCTCTCGAGTACACTAGCAAGTGAAACATAGAACTAAACTTCAAAAACTGCAAGTGCATGCGTGTGTCTCGTCGCAACACCACACTACTTTCATATCGTGATATTAATTAAGCTCTCGAGTACACTAACAAGTGAAACATGGAACTAAACATCAAAAACTGCAAGTACACGCGTGTGTCTCGTCGTAACACCACACTACTTTCTTATCGTGATAATAATCATGCTCTCGAGTACACTAACAAGTGAAACATAGAACTAAACATCAAAAACTGCAAGTACATGCGTGTGTCTCGTCGTAACACCACACTACTTTCATATCGTGAATTTAATCATGCTCTTGAGTACACTAACAAGTGAAACATGGAACTAAACATCAAAAACTGCAAGTACATGCGTGTGTCTCGTCGTAACACCACACTACTTTCATATCGTGATATTAATCATGCTCTCGAGTACACTAAAAAGTGAAACATGGGACTAAACATCAAAAACTGCAAGTAAAAGCGTGTGTGTCGTCGTAACACCTCACCACTTCCATATCGTGATATTAATCATGCTCTCGAATACACGAACAAGTGAAACATGGACCTAAACATCAAAAACTGCAAGTACATGCGTATGTTTCGTCGTAACACCACACTAATTTATATCGTGGTATTAATCATGCTCTCGAGAACACTAACAAGTGAAACAAGGAACTAAACATCAAAAACTGCGAGTACATGCGTGTGTCTCGTCGTAACACCACACTACTTTCATATCGTGATATTATTCATGCTCTCGATTGCACTAACAAGTGAAACATGGAACATCAAAAATTGCCAGTAAATGCATGTGTCCCGTCGTAACACCACACTACTTTCATATCGTGATATTAATCAAGCTCTCGAGTACACTAGCAAGTGAAACATAGAACTAAACTTCAAAAACTGCAAGTGCATGCGTGTGTCTCGCAGCAACACCACACTACTTTCATATCGTGATATTAATTAAGCTCTCGAGTACACTAACAAGTGAAACATGGAACTAAACATCAAAAACTGCAAGTACACGCGTGTGTCTCGTCGTAACACCACACTACTTTCTTATCGTGATAATAATCATGCTCTCGAGTACACTAACAAGTGAAACATAGAACTAAACATCAAAAACTGCAAGTACATGCGTGTGTCTCGTCGTAACACCACACTACTTTCATATCGTGAATTTAATCATGCTCTTGAGTACACTAACAAGTGAAACATGGAACTAAACATCAAAAACTGCAAGTACATGCGTGTGTCTCGTCATAACACCACACTACTTTCATATCGTGATATTAATCATGCTTTGAGCACACTAACAAGTGAAACATGGAACTAAACATCAAAAACTGCATGTACATGCGTGTGTCTCATCGTATTACCACACTACTGTCATATCGTGATATTAATCATGCTCTCGAGTACACTAACAAGTGAAACATGAAACTAAACATCAAAAACTGCAAGTACATGCGTGTGTCTCGTCGTAACACCACACTACTTTCATATCGTGATATTAATCATGCTTTGAGCACACTAACAAGTGAAACATGGAACTAAACATCAAAAACTGCATGTACATGCGTGTGTCTCATCGTATTACCACACTACTGTCATATCGTGATATTAATCATGCTCTCGAGTACACTAACAAGTGAAACATGGTAATAAACATCAAAAACTGCAAGTACAATCTTGTTTCTCGTAATAACACCACACTACTTTCATATCGTGATTTTAATTATGCTCTCGAGAACACTAACAAGTGAAACAAGGAACTAAACATCAATAACTGCGAGTACATGCGTGTGTCTCGTCGTAACACCACACTACTTTCATATCGTGATATTAATCATGCTCTCGAGTACACTAAAAAGTGAAACATGGGACTAAACATCAAAAACTGCAAGTACAAGCGTGTGTGTCGTCGTAACACCTCACCACTTCCATATCGTGATATTAATCATGCTCTCGAATACACGAACAAGTGAAACATGGACCTAAACATCAAAAACTGCAAGTACATGCGTTTGTTTCGTCGTAACACCACACTAATTTACATCCTGGTATTAATCATGCTCTCGAGAACACTAACAAGTGAAACAAGGAACTAAACATCAAAAACTGCGAGTACATGCGTGTGTCTCGTCGTAACACCACACTACTTTCATATCGTGATATTAATCATGCTCTCGAGTACACTAAAAGTGAAACATGGGACTAAACATCAAAAACTGCAAGTACAAGCGTGTGTGTCGTCGTAACACCTCACCACTTCCATATCGTGATATTAATCATGCTCTCGAGTACACGAACAGGTGAAACATGGACCTAAACATCAAAAAGTGCAAGTACATGAGTATGTTTCGTCGTAACACCACACTACTTTCATATCGTGATATTAATCATGCTCTCGATTGCACTAACAAGTGAAACATGGAACATCAAAAATTGACAGTACATGCATGTGTCCCGTCGTAACACCACACTACTTTCATATCGTGATATTAATCAAGCTCTCGAGTACACTAACAAGTGAAACATAGAACTAAACTTCAAAAACTGCAAGTACATGCGTGTGTCTCGTCGCAACACCACACTACTTTCATATCGTGATATTAATTAAGCTCTCGAGTACACTAACAAGTGTAACATGGAACTAAACATCAAAAACTGCAAGTACACGCGTGTGTCTCGTCGTAACACCACACTACTTTCTTATCGTGATATTAATCATGCTCTCGAGTACACTAACAAGTGAAACATAGAACTAAACATCAAAACTGCAAGTACATGCGTGTGTTTCGTCGTAACACCACACTACTTTCATATCGTGAATTTAATCATGCTCTCGAGTACACTAACAAGTGAAACATGGAACTAAACATCAAAAACTGCAAGTACATGCGTGTGTCTCGTCGTAACACCACACTACTTTCATATCGTGATATTATTCATGCTTTGAGCACACTAACAAGTGAAACATGGAACTAAACATCAAAAACTGCATGTACATGCGTGTGTCTCATCGTATTACCACACTACTTTCATATCGTGATAATAATCATGCTCTCGATTACACTAACAAGTGAAACATGAAACTAAACATCAAAAACTGCAAGTACATGCGTGTTTCTCGTCGTAGCACCACACTACTTTAATATCGTGATATTAATTAAGCTCTCGAGTACACTAACAAGTGAAACATGGAACTAAACATCAAAAACTGCAAGTACACGCGTGTGTCTCGTCGTAACACCACACTACTTTCTTATCGTGCTATTAATCATGCTCTCGAGTACACTAACAAGTGAAACATAAAACTAATCATCAAAAACTGCAAGTACACGCGTGTGTCTCGTCGTTACACCACACTACTTTCTTATCGTGCTATTAATCATGCTCTCGAGTACACTAACAAGTGAAACATGAAACTAATCATCAAAAACTGCAAGTACATGCGCGTGTCTCGTCGTAACACCACACTACTTTCATATCGTGATATTAATCATGCTTTGAGTACACTAACAAGTGAAACATGGAAGTAAACATCAAAAACTGCAAGTACATGCGTGTGTCTCGTCGTAACACTACACTACTTTCATAACGTGATATTAATCATGCTTTCGAGGACACTAACAAGTGAAACATAGAACTAAACATCAAAAACTGCAAGTACATGCGTGTGTCTTGTCGTAACACCACACTACTTTCATATCGTGATATTATTCATGCTCTCGAGTACACTAACAAGTGTAACATGGAACTAAACATCAAAAACTGTAAGTACAAGCGTGTGTGTCGTCGTAACACCGCACTACTTTCATATCGTGATATTAATCATGCTCTCGAGTACACTAACAAGTGAAACATAGAACTAAACATCAAAAGCTGCAAGTACTTGCGTGTGTCTCGTCGGAACACCACACAACTTTCATATCGTGATATTAATCATGCTTTAAGTACACTAACAAGTGAAACATGGAACTAAACATCAAAACCTGCAAGTACATGCTTGTGTCTCGTTGTAACACCACACTACTTTCATATCGTGCTATTAATCATGCTCTCGAGTACACTAACAAGTGAAACATAGAACTAAACATCAAAAACTGCAAGTACATGCGTGTGTCTCGTCGTAACACCACACTACTTTCATATCGTGAATTTAATCATGCTCTCGAGTACACTAACAAGTGAAACATGGAACTAAACATCAAAAACTGCAAGTACACGCGTGTGTCTCGTCGTAACACCACACTACTTTCATATCGTGATATTAATTAAGCTCTCGAGTACACTAACAAGTGAAACATAGAACTAAACACCAACAACTGAAAGTAAATGCATGTTTCTCGTCGTATTACCACACTACTTTCATATCGTGATATTAATCATGCTCTCGAGTACACTAACAAGTGAAACATGAAACTAAACATCAAAAACTGCAAGTAAATGCGTGTGTCTCGTCGTAACACCACATTACTTTTATATCGTGATATTAATCATGCTCTCGAGTACACTAACAAGTGAAATATGGTAATAAACATCAAAAACTGCAAGTACATGCGTGTGTCTCGTCGTAACGCCACACTACTTTCATATCGTGATTTTAATCATGCTCACGAGAACACTAACAAGTGAAACATGGAACTAATCATCAAAAACTGCAAGTACAAGGGTGTGTCTCGTCGTAACACCACACTACTTTCTTATCGTGATATTAATCATGCTCTCGAGTACACTAACAAGTGAAGCATGGTAATAAACATCAAGAACTGCAAGTACAATCTTGTTTCTCGTATTAACACCACACTACTTTCATATCGTGATTTTAATCATGCTCTCGAGAACACTAACAAGTGAAACAAGGAACTAAACATCAATAACTGCGAGTACATGCGTGTGTCTCGTCGTAACACCACACTACTTTCATATCGTGATATTAATCATGCTCTCGAGTACACTAAAAAGTGGAACATGGGACTAAACATCAAAAACTGCAAGTAAAAGCGTGTGTGTCGTCGTAACACCTCACCACTTCCATATCGTGATATTAATCATGCTCTCGAATACACGAACAAGTGAAACATGGACCTAAACATCAAAAACTGCAAGTACATGCGTATGTTTCGTCGTAACACCACACTAATTTATATCGTGGTATTAATCATGCTCTCGAGAACACTAACAAGTGAAACAAGGAACTAAACATCAAAAACTGCGAGTACATGCGTGTGTCTCGTCGTAACACCACACTACTTTCATATCGTGATATTAATCATGCTCTCGAGTACACTAAAAGTGAAACATGGGACTAAACATCAAAAACTGCAACTACAAGCGTGTGTGTCGTCGTGACACCACACTACTTTCATATCGTGATATTATTCATGCTCTCGATTGCACTAACAAGTGAAACATGGAACATCAAAAATTGACAGTACATGCATGTGTCCCGTCGTAACACCACACTACTTTCATATCGTGATATTAATCAAGCTCTCGAGTACACTAACAAGTGAAACATAGAACTAAACTTCAAAAACTGCAAGTACATGCGTGTGTCTCGTCGCAACACCACACTACTTTCATATCGTGATATTAATTAGGCTCTCGAGTACACTAACAAGTGAAACATGGAACTAAACATCAAAAACTGCAAGTACACGCGTGTGTCTCGTCGTAACACCACACTACTTTCTTATCGTGATAATAATCATGCTCTCGAGTACACTAACAAGTGAAACATAGAACTAAACATCAAAAACTGCAAGTACATGCGTGTGTCTCGTCGTAACACCACACTACTTTCATATCGTGAATTTAATCATGCTCTTGAGTACACTAACAAGTGAAACATGGAACTAAACATCAAAAACTGCAAGTACATGCGTGTGTCTCGTCGTAACACCACACTACTTTCATATCGTGATATTAATCATGCTTTGAGCACACTAACAAGTGAAACATGGAACTAAACATCAAAAACTGCATGTACATGCGTGTCTCATCGTATTACCACACTACTGTCTTATCGTGATATTAATCATGCTCTCGAGTACACTAACAAGTGAAACATGAAACTAAACATCATAAACTGCAAGTACATGCGTGTTTCTCGTCGTAGCACCACACTACTTATATATCGTGATATTAATCATGCTCTCGAGAACACTAACAAGTGAAACATGGAACTAAACATCAAAAACTGCAAGTACATGCGGGTGTCTCGTCGTAACACCACACTACTTTCATATCGTGATATTAATTAAGCTCTCGAGTACACTAACAAGTGAAACATGAAACTAATCATCAAAAACTGCAAGTATATGCGTGTGTCTCGTCGTAACACCACACTACTTTCGTATCGTGATATTAATCATGCTTTGAGTACACTAACAAGTGAAACATGAAAGTAAACATAAAAAAAGGAAGTACATGCGCGTGTCTCGTCGTAACACCACACTACTTTTATATCGTGATATTAATCATGCTCTCGAGTACAATAACAAGTGAAACATGGAAGTAAACATCAAAAACTGCAAGTACATGCGTGTGTCTCGTCGTAACACTACACTACTTTCATAACGTGATATTAATCATGCTTTCGAGGACACTAACAAGTGAAACATGGAACTAAACATCAAAAACTGCAAGTACATGCGTGTGTCTCGTCGTAACACCACACTACTTTCATATCGTGATATTATTCATGCTCTCGAGTACACTAACAAGTGTAACATGAAACTAAACATCAAAAACTGTAAGTACAAGCGTGTGTGTCGTCGTAACACCACACTACTTTCATATCGTGATATTAATCATGCTCTCGAGTACACTAACAAGTGAAACATGGAACTAAACATCAAAAACTGCAAGTACATGCTTGTGTCTCGTTGTAACACCACACTACTTTCATATCGTGCTATTAATCATGCTCTCGAGTACACTAACAAGTGAAACATGGAACTAAACATCAAAAACTGCAAGTACATGCGTGTGTCTCGTCGTAACACAACACTACTTTTATATCGTGATATTAATTAACCTCTCGAGTACACTAACAAGTGAAACATGGAACTAAACACCAAAAACTGAAAGTACATGCATGTTTCTTGTCGTATTACCACACTACTTTCATATCGTGATATTAATCATGCTCTCGAGTACACTAACAAGTGAAACATGAAACTAAACATCAAAAACTGCAAGTACATGCGTGTGTCTCGTCGTAACACCACATTACTTTTATATCGTGATATTAATCATGCTCTCGAGTACACTAACAAGTGAAATATGGTAATAAACATCAAAAACTGCAAGTACATGCGTGTGTCTCGTCGTAACGCCACACTACTTTTATATCGTGATTTTAATCATGCTCACGAGAACACTAACAAGTGAAACATGGAACTAATCATCAAAAACTGCAAGTACAAGGGTGTGTCTCGTCGTAACACCACACTACTTTCTTATCGTGATAATTATCATGCTCTCGAGTACACTAACAAGTGGAACATGGTAATAAACATCAAAAACTGCAAGTACAATCTAGTTTCTCGTATTAACACCACACTACTTTTATATCGTGATTTTAATCATGCTCTCGAGAACAATAACAAGTGAAACAAGGAACTAAACATCAATAACTGCGAGTGCATGCGTGTGTCTCGTCGTAACACCACACTAATTTATATCGTGGTATTAATCATGCTCTCGAGTACACTAACAAGTGAAACATGGAACTAAACATCAAAAACTGCAAGTACACGCGTGTGTCTCGTCGTAACGCCACACTACTTTTATATCGTGATTTTAATCATGCTCACGAGAACACTAACAAGTGAAACATGGAACTAATCATCAAAAACTGCAAGTACAAGGGTGTGTCTCGTCGTAACACCACACTACTTTCTTATCGTGATAATTATCATGCTCTCGAGTACACTAACAAGTGGAACATGGTAATAAACATCAAAAACTGCAAGTACAATCTAGTTTCTCGTATTAACACCACACTACTTTTATATCGTGATTTTAATCATGCTCTCGAGAACAATAACAAGTGAAACAAGGAACTAAACATCAATAACTGCGAGTACATGCGTGTGTCTCGTCGTAACACCACACTAATTTATATCGTGGTATTAATCATGCTCTCGAGAACACTAACAAGTGAAACATGGAACTAAACATCAAAAACTGCAAGTACACGCGTGTGTCTCGTCGTAACACCACACTACTTTCTTATCGTGATATTAATCATGCTCTCGAGTACACTAACAAGTGAAACATGAAACTAAACATCAAAAACTGCAAGTACACGCGTGTGTCTCGTCGTAACACCACACTACTTTCTTATCGTGATATTAATCATGCTCTCGAGAACACTAACAAGTGAAACATGGAACTAAACATCAAAAACTGCAAGTACATGCGTGTGTCTCGTCGTAACACCACACTACTTTCATATCGTGATATTAATCATGCTCTCGAGTACACTAAAAGTGAAACATGGGACTAAACATCAAAAACTGCAAGTACAAGCGTGTGTGTCGTCGTGACACCACACTACTTTCATATCGTGATATTATTCATGCTCTCGATTGCACTAACAAGTGAAACATGGAACATCAAAAATTGACAGTACATGCATGTGTCCCGTCGTAACACCACACTACTTTCATATCGTGATATTAATCAAGCTCTCGAGTACACTAGCAAGTGAAACATAGAACTAAACTTCAAAAACTGCAAGTGCATGCGTGTGTCTCGTCGCAACACCACACTACTTTCATATCGTGATATTAATTAAGCTCTCGAGTACACTAACAAGTGAAACATGGAACTAAACATCAAAAACTGCAAGTACACGCGTGTGTCTCGTCGTAACACCACACTACTTTCTTATCGTGATAATAATCATGCTCTCGAGTACACTAACAAGTGAAACATAGAACTAAACATCAAAAACTGCAAGTACATGCGTGTGTCTCGTCGTAACACCACACTACTTTCATATCGTGAATTTAATTATGCTCACGAGAACACTAACAAGTGAAACATGGAACTAATCATCAAAAACTGCAAGTACAAGGGTGTGTCTCGTCGTAACACCACACTACTTTCTTATCGTGATATTAATCATGCTCTCGAGTACACTAACAAGTGAAGCATGGTAATAAACATCAAGAACTGCAAGTACAATCTTGTTTCTCGTATTAACACCACACTACTTTCATATCGTGATTTTAATCATGCTCTCGAGAACACTAACAAGTGAAACAAGGAACTAAACATCAATAACTGCGAGTACATGCGTGTGTCTCGTCGTAACACCACACTACTTTCATATCGTGATATTAATCATGCTCTCGAGTACACTAAAAAGTGAAACATGGGACTAAACATCAAAAACTGCAAGTAAAAGCGTGTGTGTCGTCGTAACACCTCACCACTTCCATATCGTGATATTAATCATGCTCTCGAATACACGAACAAGTGAAACATGGACCTAAACATCAAAAACTGCAAGTACATGCGTATGTTTCGTCGTAACACCACACTAATTTATATCGTGGTATTAATCATGCTCTCGAGAACACTAACAAGTGAAACAAGGAACTAAACATCAAAAACTGCGAGTACATGCGTGTGTCTCGTCGTAACACCACACTACTTTCATATCGTGATATTAATCATGCTCTCGAGTACACTAAAAGTGAAACATGGGACTAAACATCAAAAACTGCAAGTACAAGCGTGTGTGTCGTCGTGACACCACACTACTTTCATATCGTGATATTATTCATGCTCTCGATTGCACTAACAAGTGAAACATGGAACATCAAAAATTGACAGTACATGCATGTGTCCCGTCGTAACACCACACTACTTTCATATCGTGATATTAATCAAGCTCTCGAGTACACTAACAAGTGAAACATAGAACTAAACTTCAAAAACTGCAAGTACATGCGTGTGTCTCGTCGCAACACCACACTACTTTCATATCGTGATATTAATTAGGCTCTCGAGTACACTAACAAGTGAAACATGGAACTAAACATCAAAAACTGCAAGTACACGCGTGTGTCTCGTCGTAACACCACACTACTTTCTTATCGTGATAATAATCATGCTCTCGAGTACACTAACAAGTGAAACATAGAACTAAACATCAAAAACTGCAAGTACATGCGTGTGTCTCGTCGTAACACCACACTACTTTCATATCGTGAATTTAATCATGCTCTTGAGTACACTAACAAGTGAAACATGGAACTAAACATCAAAAACTGCAAGTACATGCGTGTGTCTCGTCGTAACACCACACTACTTTCATATCGTGATATTAATCATGCTTTGAGCACACTAACAAGTGAAACATGGAACTAAACATCAAAAACTGCATGTACATGCGTGTCTCATCGTATTACCACACTACTGTCTTATCGTGATATTAATCATGCTCTCGAGTACACTAACAAGTGAAACATGAAACTAAACATCATAAACTGCAAGTACATGCGTGTTTCTCGTCGTAGCACCACACTACTTATATATCGTGATATTAATCATGCTCTCGAGAACACTAACAAGTGAAACATGGAACTAAACATCAAAAACTGCAAGTACATGCGGGTGTCTCGTCGTAACACCACACTACTTTCATATCGTGATATTAATTAAGCTCTCGAGTACACTAACAAGTGAAACATGGAACTAAACATCAAAAACTGCAAGTACACGCGTGTGTCTCGTCGTAACACCACACTACTTTCTTATCGTGCTATTAATCATGCTCTCGAGTACACTAACAAGTGAAACATGAAACTAATCATCAAAAACTGCAAGTATATGCGTGTGTCTCGTCGTAACACCACACTACTTTCGTATCGTGATATTAATCATGCTTTGAGTACACTAACAAGTGAAACATGAAAGTAAACATAAAAAAAGGAAGTACATGCGCGTGTCTCGTCGTAACACCACACTACTTTTATATCGTGATATTAATCATGCTCTCGAGTACAATAACAAGTGAAACATGGAAGTAAACATCAAAAACTGCAAGTACATGCGTGTGTCTCGTCGTAACACTACACTACTTTCATAACGTGATATTAATCATGCTTTCGAGGACACTAACAAGTGAAACATGGAACTAAACATCAAAAACTGCAAGTACATGCGTGTGTCTCGTCGTAACACCACACTACTTTCATATCGTGATATTATTCATGCTCTCGAGTACACTAACAAGTGTAACATGAAACTAAACATCAAAAACTGTAAGTACAAGCGTGTGTGTCGTCGTAACACCACACTACTTTCATATCGTGATATTAATCATGCTCTCGAGTACACTAACAAGTGAAACATGGAACTAAACATCAAAAGCTGCAAGTACATGCGTGTGTCTCGTCGGAACACCACACTACTTTCATATCGTGATATTAATCATGCTTTAAGTACACTAACAAGTGAAACATGGAACTAAACATCAAAAACTGCAAGTACATGCTTGTGTCTCGTTGTAACACCACACTACTTTCATATCGTGCTATTAATCATGCTCTCGAGTACACTAACAAGTGAAACATGGAACTAAACATCAAAAACTGCAAGTACATGCGTGTGTCTCGTCGTAACACAACACTACTTTTATATCGTGATATTAATTAACCTCTCGAGTACACTAACAAGTGAAACATGGAACTAAACACCAAAAACTGAAAGTACATGCATGTTTCTTGTCGTATTACCACACTACTTTCATATCGTGATATTAATCATGCTCTCGAGTACACTAACAAGTGAAACATGAAACTAAACATCAAAAACTGCAAGTACATGCGTGTGTCTCGTCGTAACACCACATTACTTTTATATCGTGATATTAATCATGCTCTCGAGTACACTAACAAGTGAAATATGGTAATAAACATCAAAAACTGCAAGTACATGCGTGTGTCTCGTCGTAACGCCACACTACTTTTATATCGTGATTTTAATCATGCTCACGAGAACACTAACAAGTGAAACATGGAACTAATCATCAAAAACTGCAAGTACAAGGGTGTGTCTCGTCGTAACACCACACTACTTTCTTATCGTGATAATTATCAGGCTCTCGAGTACACTAACAAGTGGAACATGGTAATAAACATCAAAAACTGCAAGTACAATCTAGTTTCTGGTATTAACACCACACTACTTTTATATCGTGATTTTAATCATGCTCTCGAGAACAATAACAAGTGAAACAAGGAACTAAACATCAATAACTGCGAGTGCATGCGTGTGTCTCGTCGTAACACCACACTAATTTATATCGTGGTATTAATCATGCTCTCGAGTACACTAACAAGTGAAACATGGAACTAAACATCAAAAACTGCAAGTACACGCGTGTGTCTCGTCGTAACGCCACACTACTTTTATATCGTGATTTTAATCATGCTCACGAGAACACTAACAAGTGAAACATGGAACTAATCATCAAAAACTGCAAGTACAAGGGTGTGTCTCGTCGTAACACCACACTACTTTCTTATCGTGATAATTATCATGCTCTCGAGTACACTAACAAGTGGAACATGGTAATAAACATCAAAAACTGCAAGTACAATCTAGTTTCTCGTATTAACACCACACTACTTTTATATCGTGATTTTAATCATGCTCTCGAGAACAATAACAAGTGAAACAAGGAACTAAACATCAATAACTGCGAGTACATGCGTGTGTCTCGTCGTAACACCACACTAATTTATATCGTGGTATTAATCATGCTCTCGAGAACACTAACAAGTGAAACATGGAACTAAACATCAAAAACTGCAAGTACACGCGTGTGTCTCGTCGTAACACCACACTACTTTCTTATCGTGATATTAATCATGCTCTCGAGTACACTAACAAGTGAAACATGAAACTAAACATCAAAAACTGCAAGTACACGCGTGTGTCTCGTCGTAACACCACACTACTTTCTTATCGTGATATTAATCATGCTCTCGAGAACACTAACAAGTGAAACATGGAACTAAACATCAAAAACTGCAAGTACATGCGGGTGTCTCGTCGTAACACCACACTACTTTCATATCGTGATATTAATCATGCTCTCGAGTACACTAAAAGTGAAACATGGGACTAAACATCAAAAACTGCAAGTACAAGCGTGTGTGTCGTCGTGACACCACACTACTTTCATATCGTGATATTATTCATGCTCTCGATTGCACTAACAAGTGAAACATGGAACATCAAAAATTGACAGTACATGCATGTGTCCCGTCGTAACACCACACTACTTTCATATCGTGATATTAATCAAGCTCTCGAGTACACTAGCAAGTGAAACATAGAACTAAACTTCAAAAACTGCAAGTGCATGCGTGTGTCTCGTCGCAACACCACACTACTTTCATATCGTGATATTAATTAAGCTCTCGAGTACACTAACAAGTGAAACATGGAACTAAACATCAAAAACTGCAAGTACACGCGTGTGTCTCGTCGTAACACCACACTACTTTCTTATCGTGATAATAATCATGCTCTCGAGTACACTAACAAGTGAAACATAGAACTAAACATCAAAAACTGCAAGTACATGCGTGTGTCTCGTCGTAACACCACACTACTTTCATATCGTGAATTTAATCATGCTCTTGAGTACACTAACAAGTGAAACATGGAACTAAACATCAAAAACTGCAAGTACATGCGTGTGTCTCGTCGTAACACCACACTACTTTCATATCGTGATATTAATCATGCTTTGAGCACACTAACAAGTGAAACATGAAACTAAACATCAAAAACTGCAAGTACACGCGTGTGTCTCGTCGTAACACCACACTACTTTCTTATCGTGATATTAATCATGCTCTCGAGAACACTAACAAGTGAAACATGGAACTAAACATCAAAAACTGCAAGTACATGCGGGTGTCTCGTCGTAACACCACACTACTTTCATATCGTGATATTAATCATGCTCTCGAGTACACTAAAAGTGAAACATGGGACTAAACATCAAAAACTGCAAGTACAAGCGTGTGTGTCGTCGTGACACCACACTACTTTCATATCGTGATATTATTCATGCTCTCGATTGCACTAACAAGTGAAACATGGAACATCAAAAATTGACAGTACATGCATGTGTCCCGTCGTAACACCACACTACTTTCATATCGTGATATTAATCAAGCTCTCGAGTACACTAGCAAGTGAAACATAGAACTAAACTTCAAAAACTGCAAGTGCATGCGTGTGTCTCGTCGCAACACCACACTACTTTCATATCGTGATATTAATTAAGCTCTCGAGTACACTAACAAGTGAAACATGGAACTAAACATCAAAAACTGCAAGTACATGCGTGTGTCTCGTCGTAACACCACACTACTTTCTTATCGTGATAATAATCATGCTCTCGAGTACACTAACAAGTGAAACATAGAACTAAACATCAAAAACTGCAAGTACATGCGTGTGTCTCGTCGTAACACCACACTACTTTCATATCGTGAATTTAATCATGCTCTTGAGTACACTAACAAGTGAAACATGGAACTAAACATCAAAAACTGCAAGTACATGCGTGTGTCTCGTCGTAACACCACACTACTTTCATATCGTGATATTAATCATGCTTTGAGCACACTAACAAGTGAAACATGGAACTAAACATCAAAAACTGCATGTACATGCGTGTGTCTCATCGTATTACCACACTACTGTCATATCGTGATATTAATCATGCTCTCGAGTACACTAACAAGTGAAACATGGTAATAAACATCAAAAACTGCAAGTACAATCTTGTTTCTCGTAATAACACCACACTACTTTCATATCGTGATTTTAATTATGCTCTCGAGAACACTAACAAGTGAAACAAGGAACTAAACATCAATAACTGCGAGTACATGCGTGTGTCTCGTCGTAACACCACACTACTTTCATATCGTGATATTAATCATGCTCTCGAGTACACTAAAAAGTGAAACATGGGACTAAACATCAAAAACTGCAAGTACAAGCGTGTGTGTCGTCGTAACACCTCACCACTTCCATATCGTGATATTAATCATGCTCTCGAATACACGAACAAGTGAAACATGGACCTAAACATCAAAAACTGCAAGTACATGCGTTTGTTTCGTCGTAACACCACACTAATTTACATCCTGGTATTAATCATGCTCTCGAGAACACTAACAAGTGAAACAAGGAACTAAACATCAAAAACTGCGAGTACATGCGTGTGTCTCGTCGTAACACCACACTACTTTCATATCGTGATATTAATCATGCTCTCGAGTACACTAAAAGTGAAACATGGGACTAAACATCAAAAACTGCAAGTACAAGCGTGTGTGTCGTCGTAACACCTCACCACTTCCATATCGTGATATTAATCATGCTCTCGAGTACACGAACAGGTGAAACATGGACCTAAACATCAAAAAGTGCAAGTACATGAGTATGTTTCGTCGTAACACCACACTACTTTCATATCGTGATATTAATCATGCTCTCGATTGCACTAACAAGTGAAACATGGAACATCAAAAATTGACAGTACATGCATGTGTCCCGTCGTAACACCACACTACTTTCATATCGTGATATTAATCAAGCTCTCGAGTACACTAACAAGTGAAACATAGAACTAAACTTCAAAAACTGCAAGTACATGCGTGTGTCTCGTCGCAACACCACACTACTTTCATATCGTGATATTAATTAAGCTCTCGAGTACACTAACAAGTGTAACATGGAACTAAACATCAAAAACTGCAAGTACACGCGTGTGTCTCGTCGTAACACCACACTACTTTCTTATCGTGATATTAATCATGCTCTCGAGTACACTAACAAGTGAAACATAGAACTAAACATCAAAACTGCAAGTACATGCGTGTGTTTCGTCGTAACACCACACTACTTTCATATCGTGAATTTAATCATGCTCTCGAGTACACTAACAAGTGAAACATGGAACTAAACATCAAAAACTGCAAGTACATGCGTGTGTCTCGTCGTAACACCACACTACTTTCATATCGTGATATTATTCATGCTTTGAGCACACTAACAAGTGAAACATGGAACTAAACATCAAAAACTGCTTGTACATGCGTGTGTCTCATCGTATTACCACACTACTTTCATATCGTGATAATAATCATGCTCTCGATTACACTAACAAGTGAAACATGAAACTAAACATCAAAAACTGCAAGTACATGCGTGTTTCTCGTCGTAGCACCACACTACTTATATATCGTGATATTAATCATGCTCTCGAGAACACTAACAAGTGAAACATGGAACTAAACATCAAAAACTGCAAGTACATGCGGGTGTCTCGTCGTAACACCACACTACTTTCATATCGTGATATTAATTAAGCTCGCGAGTACACTAACAAGTGAAACATGGAACTAAACATCAAAAACCGCAAGTACACGCGTGTGTCTCGTCGTAACACCACACTACTTTCTTATCGTGCTATTAATCATGCTCTCGAGTACACTAACAAGTGAAACATAAAACTAATCATCAAAAACTGCAAGTACACGCGTGTGTCTCGTCGTTACACCACACTACTTTCTTATCGTGCTATTAATCATGCTCTCGAGTACACTAACAAGTGAAACATGAAACTAATCATCAAAAACTGCAAGTACATGCGCGTGTCTCGTCGTAACACCACACTACTTTCATATCGTGATATTAATCATGCTTTGAGTACACTAACAAGTGAAACATGGAAGTAAACATCAAAAACTGCAAGTACATGCGTGTGTCTCGTCGTAACACTACACTACTTTCATAACGTGATATTAATCATGCTTTCGAGGACACTAACAAGTGAAACATAGAACTAAACATCAAAAACTGCAAGTACATGCGTGTGTCTTGTCGTAACACCACACTACTTTCATATCGTGATATTATTCATGCTCTCGAGTACACTAACAAGTGTAACATGGAACTAAACATCAAAAACTGTAAGTACAAGCGTGTGTGTCGTCGTAACACCGCACTACTTTCATATCATGATATTAATCATGCTCTCGAGTACACTAACAAGTGAAACATAGAACTAAACATCAAAAGCTGCAAGTACTTGCGTGTGTCTCGTCGGAACACCACACAACTTTCATATCGTGATATTAATCATGCTTTAAGTACACTAACAAGTGAAACATGGAACTAAACATCAAAACCTGCAAGTACATGCTTGTGTCTCGTTGTAACACCACACTACTTTCATATCGTGCTATTAATCATGCTCTCGAGTACACTAACAAGTGAAACATAGAACTAAACATCAAAAACTGCAAGTACATGCGTGTGTCTCGTCGTAACACCACACTACTTTCATATCGTGAATTTAATCATGCTCTCGAGTACACTAACAAGTGAAACATGGAACTAAACATCAAAAACTGCAAGTACATGCGTGTGTCTCGTCGTAACACCACACTACTTTCATATCGTGATATTAATTAAGCTCTCGAGTACACTAACAAGTGAAACATGGAACTAAACACCAACAACTGAAAGTAAATGCATGTTTCTCGTCGTATTACCACACTACTTTCATATCGTGATATTAATCATGCTCTCGAGTACACTAACAAGTGAAACATGAAACTAAACATCAAAAACTGCAAGTAAATGCGTGTGTCTCGTCGTAACACCACATTACTTTTATATCGTGATATTAATCATGCTCTCGAGTACACTAACAAGTGAAATATGGTAATAAACATCAAAAACTGCAAGTACATGCGTGTGTCTCGTCGTAACGCCACACTACTTTCATATCGTGATTTTAATCATGCTCACGAGAACACTAACAAGTGAAACATGGAACTAATCATCAAAAACTGCAAGTACAAGGGTGTGTCTCGTCGTAACACCACACTACTTTCTTATCGTGATATTAATCATGCTCTCGAGTACACTAACAAGTGAAGCATGGTAATAAACATCAAGAACTGCAAGTACAATCTTGTTTCTCGTATTAACACCACACTACTTTCATATCGTGATTTTAATCATGCTCTCGAGAACACTAACAAGTGAAACAAGGAACTAAACATCAATAACTGCGAGTACATGCGTGTGTCTCGTCGTAACACCACACTACTTTCATATCGTGATATTAATCATGCTCTCGAGTACACTAAAAAGTGAAACATGGGACTAAACATCAAAAACTGCAAGTAAAAGCGTGTGTGTCGTCGTAACACCTCACCACTTCCATATCGTGATATTAATCATGCTCTCGAATACACGAACAAGTGAAACATGGACCTAAACATCAAAAACTGCAAGTACATGCGTATGTTTCGTCGTAACACCACACTAATTTATATCGTGGTATTAATCATGCTCTCGAGAACACTAACAAGTGAAACAAGGAACTAAACATCAAAAACTGCGAGTACATGCGTGTGTCTCGTCGTAACACCACACTACTTTCATATCGTGATATTAATCATGCTCTCGAGTACACTAAAAGTGAAACATGGGACTAAACATCAAAAACTGCAAGTACAAGCGTGTGTGTCGTCGTGACACCACACTACTTTCATATCGTGATATTATTCATGCTCTCGATTGCACTAACAAGTGAAACATGGAACATCAAAAATTGACAGTACATGCATGTGTCCCGTCGTAACACCACACTACTTTCATATCGTGATATTAATCAAGCTCTCGAGTACACTAACAAGTGAAACATAGAACTAAACTTCAAAAACTGCAAGTACATGCGTGTGTCTCGTCGCAACACCACACTACTTTCATATCGTGATATTAATTAGGCTCTCGAGTACACTAACAAGTGAAACATGGAACTAAACATCAAAAACTGCAAGTACACGCGTGTGTCTCGTCGTAACACCACACTACTTTCTTATCGTGATAATAATCATGCTCTCGAGTACACTAACAAGTGAAACATAGAACTAAACATCAAAAACTGCAAGTACATGCGTGTGTCTCGTCGTAACACCACACTACTTTCATATCGTGAATTTAATCATGCTCTTGAGTACACTAACAAGTGAAACATGGAACTAAACATCAAAAACTGCAAGTACATGCGTGTGTCTCGTCGTAACACCACACTACTTTCATATCGTGATATTAATCATGCTTTGAGCACACTAACAAGTGAAACATGGAACTAAACATCAAAAACTGCATGTACATGCGTGTCTCATCGTATTACCACACTACTGTCTTATCGTGATATTAATCATGCTCTCGAGTACACTAACAAGTGAAACATGAAACTAAACATCATAAACTGCAAGTACATGCGTGTTTCTCGTCGTAGCACCACACTACTTATATATCGTGATATTAATCATGCTCTCGAGAACACTAACAAGTGAAACATGGAACTAAACATCAAAAACTGCAAGTACATGCGGGTGTCTCGTCGTAACACCACACTACTTTCATATCGTGATATTAATTAAGCTCTCGAGTACACTAACAAGTGAAACATGAAACTAATCATCAAGAACTGCAAGTATATGCGTGTGTCTCGTCGTAACACCACACTACTTTCGTATCGTGATATTAATTATGCTTTGAGTACACTAACAAGTGAAACATGAAAGTAAACATAAAAAAAGGAAGTACATGCGCGTGTCTCGTCGTAACACCACACTACTTTTATATCGTGATATTAATCATGCTCTCGAGTACAATAACAAGTGAAACATGGAAGTAAACATCAAAAACTGCAAGTACATGCGTGTGTCTCGTCGTAACACTACACTTCTTTCATAACGTGATATTAATCATGCTTTCGAGGACACTAACAAGTGAAACATGGAACTAAACATCAAAAACTGCAAGTACATGCGTGTGTCTCGTCGTAACACCACACTACTTTCATATCGTGATATTATTCATGCTCTCGAGTACACTAACAAGTGTAACATGAAACTAAACATCAAAAACTGTAAGTACAAGCGTGTGTGTCGTCGTAACACCACACTACTTTCATATCGTGATATTAATCATGCTCTCGAGTACACTAACAAGTGAAACATGGAACTAAACATCAAAAACTGCAAGTACATGCTTGTGTCTCGTTGTAACACCACACTACTTTCATATCGTGCTATTAATCATGCTCTCGAGTACACTAACAAGTGAAACATGGAACTAAACATCAAAAACTGCAAGTACATGCGTGTGTCTCGTCGTAACACAACACTACTTTTATATCGTGATATTAATTAACCTCTCGAGTACACTAACAAGTGAAACATGGAACTAAACACCAAAAACTGAAAGTACATGCATGTTTCTTGTCGTATTACCACACTACTTTCATATCGTGATATTAATCATGCTCTCGAGTACACTAACAAGTGAAACATGAAACTAAACATCAAAAACTGCAAGTACATGCGTGTGTCTCGTCGTAACACCACATTACTTTTATATCGTGATATTAATCATGCTCTCGAGTACACTAACAAGTGAAATATGGTAATAAACATCAAAAACTGCAAGTACATGCGTGTGTCTCGTCGTAACGCCACACTACTTTTATATCGTGATTTTAATCATGCTCACGAGAACACTAACAAGTGAAACATGGAACTAATCATCAAAAACTGCAAGTACAAGGGTGTGTCTCGTCGTAACACCACACTACTTTCTTATCGTGATAATTATCATGCTCTCGAGTACACTAACAAGTGGAACATGGTAATAAACATCAAAAACTGCAAGTACAATCTAGTTTCTCGTATTAACACCACACTACTTTTATATCGTGATTTTAATCATGCTCTCGAGAACAATAACAAGTGAAACAAGGAACTAAACATCAATAACTGCGAGTGCATGCGTGTGTCTCGTCGTAACACCACACTAATTTATATCGTGGTATTAATCATGCTCTCGAGTACACTAACAAGTGAAACATGGAACTAAACATCAAAAACTGCAAGTACACGCGTGTGTCTCGTCGTAACGCCACACTACTTTTATATCGTGATTTTAATCATGCTCACGAGAACACTAACAAGTGAAACATGGAACTAATCATCAAAAACTGCAAGTACAAGGGTGTGTCTCGTCGTAACACCACACTACTTTCTTATCGTGATAATTATCATGCTCTCGAGTACACTAACAAGTGGAACATGGTAATAAACATCAAAAACTGCAAGTACAATCTAGTTTCTCGTATTAACACCACACTACTTTTATATCGTGATTTTAATCATGCTCTCGAGAACAATAACAAGTGAAACAAGGAACTAAACATCAATAACTGCGAGTACATGCGTGTGTCTCGTCGTAACACCACACTAATTTATATCGTGGTATTAATCATGCTCTCGAGAACACTAACAAGTGAAACATGGAACTAAACATCAAAAACTGCAAGTACACGCGTGTGTCTCGTCGTAACACCACACTACTTTCTTATCGTGATATTAATCATGCTCTCGAGTACACTAACAAGTGAAACATGAAACTAAACATCAAAAACTGCAAGTACACGCGTGTGTCTCGTCGTAACACCACACTACTTTCTTATCGTGATATTAATCATGCTCTCGAGAACACTAACAAGTGAAACATGGAACTAAACATCAAAAACTGCAAGTACATGCGTGTGTCTCGTCGTAACACCACACTACTTTCATATCGTGATATTAATCATGCTCTCGAGTACACTAAAAGTGAAACATGGGACTAAACATCAAAAACTGCAAGTACAAGCGTGTGTGTCGTCGTGACACCACACTACTTTCATATCGTGATATTATTCATGCTCTCGATTGCACTAACAAGTGAAACATGGAACATCAAAAATTGACAGTACATGCATGTGTCCCGTCGTAACACCACACTACTTTCATATCGTGATATTAATCAAGCTCTCGAGTACACTAGCAAGTGAAACATAGAACTAAACTTCAAAAACTGCAAGTGCATGCGTGTGTCTCGTCGCAACACCACACTACTTTCATATCGTGATATTAATTAAGCTCTCGAGTACACTAACAAGTGAAACATGGAACTAAACATCAAAAACTGCAAGTACACGCGTGTGTCTCGTCGTAACACCACACTACTTTCTTATCGTGATAATAATCATGCTCTCGAGTACACTAACAAGTGAAACATAGAACTAAACATCAAAAACTGCAAGTACATGCGTGTGTCTCGTCGTAACACCACACTACTTTCATATCGTGAATTTAATCATGCTCTTGAGTACACTAACAAGTGAAACATGGAACTAAACATCAAAAACTGCAAGTACATGCGTGTGTCTCGTCGTAACACCACACTACTTTCATATCGTGATATTAATCATGCTTTGAGCACACTAACAAGTGAAACATGGAACTAAACATCAAAAACTGCATGTACATGCGTGTGTCTCATCGTATTACCACACTACTGTCATATCGTGATATTAATCATGCTCTCGAGTACACTAACAAGTGAAACATGAAACTAAACATCAAAAACTGCAAGTACATGCGTGTGTCTCGTCGTAACACCACACTACTTTCATATCGTGATATTAATCATGCTTTGAGCACACTAACAAGTGAAACATGGAACTAAACATCAAAAACTGCATGTACATGCGTGTGTCTCATCGTATTACCACACTACTGTCATATCGTGATATTAATCATGCTCTCGAGTACACTAACAAGTGAAACATGAAACTAAACATCAAAAGCTGCAAGTACATGCGTGTGTCTCTTCGGAACACCACACTACTTTCATATCGTGATATTAATCATGCTTTAAGTACACTAACAAGTGAAACATGGAACTAAACATCAAAAACTGCAAGTACATGCTTGTGTCTCGTTGTAACACCACACTACTTTCATATCGTGCTATTAATCATGCTCTCGAGTACGCTAACAAGTGAAACATAGAACTAAACATCAAAAACTGCAAGTACATGCGTGTGTCTCGTCGTAACACCACACTACTTTCATATCGTGATATTAATCATGCTCTCGAGTACACTAACAAGTGAAACATGGAACTAAACATCAAAAGCTGCAAGTACATGCTTGTGTCTCGTTGTAACACCACACTACTTTCATATCGTGCTATTAATCATGCTCTCGAGTACGCTAACAAGTGAAACATAGAACTAAACATCAAAAACTGCAAGTACATGCGTGTGTCTCGTCGTAACACCACACTACTTTCATATCGTGATATTAATCATGCTCTCGAGTACACTAACAAGTGAAACATGGAACTAAACATCAAAAACTGCAAGTACATGCTTGTGTCTCGTTGTAACACCACACTACTTTCATATCGTGCTATTAATCATGCTCTCGAGTACGCTAACAAGTGAAACATAGAACTAAACATCAAAAACTGCAAGTACATGCGTGTGTCTCGTCGTAACACCACACTACTTTCATATCGTGATATTAATCATGCTCTCGAGTACACTAACAAGTGAAACATGGAACTAAACATCAAAAGCTGCAAGTACATGCTTGTGTCTCGTTGTAACACCACACTACTTTCATATCGAGCTATTAATCATGCTCTCGAGTACGCTAACAAGTGAAACATAGAACTAAACATCAAAAACTGCAAGTACAAGCGTGTGTGTCGTCGTAACACCACACTACTTTCATATCGTGATATTAATCATGCTCTCGAGTACACTAACAAGTGAAACATGGAACTAAACATCAAAAGCTGCAAGTACATGCGTGTGTCTCGTCGGAACACCACACTACTTTTATATCGTGATATTAATCATGCTTTAAGTACACTAACAAGTGAAACATGGAACTAAACATCAAAAACTGCAAGTACATGCTTGTGTCTCGTTGTAACACCACACTGCTTTCATATCGTGCTATTAATCATGCTCTCGAGTACGCTAACAAGTGAAACATAGAACTAAACATCAAAAACTGCAAGTACATGCGTGTGTCTCGTCGTAGCACCACACTACTTTCATATCGTGAATTTAATCATGCTCTCGAGTACAATAACAAGTGAAACATGGAACTAAACATCAAAAACTGCAAGTACATGCGTGTGTCTCGTCGTAACACAACACTACTTTTATATCGTGATATTAATTAGGCTCTCGAGTACACTAACAAGTGAAACATGGAACTAAACACCAAAAACTGAAAGTACATGCATGTTTCTTGTCGTATTACCACACTACTTTCATATCGTGATATTAATCATGCTCTCGAGTACACTAACAAGTGAAACATGAAACTAAACATCAAAAACTGCAAGTACATGCATGTGTCTCGTCGTAACACCACATTACTTTTATATCGTGATATTAATCATGCTCTCGAGTACACTAACAAGTGAAATATGGTAATAAACATCAAAAACTGCAAGTACATGCGTGTGTCTCGTCGTAACGCCACACTACTTTCATATCGTGATTTTAATCATGCTCACGAGAACACTAACAAGTGAAACATGGAACTAATCATCAAAAACTGCAAGTACAAGGGTGTGTCTCGTCGTAACACCACACTACTTTCTTATCGTGATATTAATCATGCTCTCGAGTACACTAACAAGTGAAACATGGTAATAAACATCAAAAACTGCAAGTACAATCTAGTTTCTCGTATTAACACCACACTACTTTCATATCGTGATTTTAATCATGCTCTCGAGAACACTAACAAGTGAAACAAGGAACTAAACATCAATAACTGCGAGTACATGCGTGTGTCTCGTCGTAACACCACACTAATTTATATCGTGGTATTATTCATGCTCTCGAGAACACTAACAAGTGAAACATGGAACTAAACATCAAAAACTGCAAGTACACGCGTGTGTCTCGTCGTAACACCACACTACTTTCTTATCGTGATATTAATCATGCTCTCGAGTACACTAACAAGTGAAACATGAAACTAAACATCAAAAACTGCAAGTACATGCGTGTTTCGCGTCGTAGCACCACACTACTTATATATCGTGATATTAATCATGCTCTCGAGAACACTAACAAGTGAAACATGGAACTAAACATCAAAAACTGCAAGTACATGCGGGTGTCTCGTCGTAACACCACACTACTTTCATATCGTGATATTAATCATGCTCTCGAGTACACTAAAAGTGAAACATGGGACTAAACATCAAAAACTGCAAGTACAAGCGTGTGTGTCGTCGTGACACCACACTACTTTCATATCGTGATATTATTCATGCTCTCGATTGCACTAACAAGTGAAACATGGAACATCAAAAATTGACAGTACATGCATGTGTCCCGTCGTAACACCACACTACTTTCATATCGTGATATTAATCAAGCTCTCGAGTACACTAACAAGTGAAACATCGAACTAAACATCAAAAACTGCAAGTACATCCGTGTGTCTCGTCGCAACACCACACTACTTTCATATCGTGATATTAATTAAGCTCTCGAGTACACTAACAAGTGAAACATGGAACTAAACATCAAAAACTGCAAGTACACGCGTGTGTCTCGTCGTAACACCACACTACTTTCTTATCGTGATAATAATCATGCTCTCGAGTACACTAACAAGTGAAACATAGAACTAAACATCAAAAACTGCAAGTACATACGTGTGTCTCGTCGTAACACCACACTACTTTCATATCGTGAATTTAATCATGCTCTTGAGTACACTAACAAGTGAAACATGGAACTAAACATCAAAAACTGCAAGTACATGCGTGTGTCTCGTCGTAACACCACAATAGTTTCATATCGTGATATCAATCATGCTTTGAGCACACTAACAAGTGAAACATGGAACTAAACATCAAAAACTGCATGTACATGCGTGTGTCTCATCGTATTACCACACTACTGTCATATCGTGATATTAATCATGCTCTCGAGTACACTAACAAGTGAAACATGAAACTAAACATCAAAAACTGCAAGTACATGCGTGTGTCTCGTCGTAACACCACAACACTTTCATATCGTGATATTAATCATGCTTTGAGCACACTAACAAGTGAAACATGGAACTAAACATCAAGAACTGCATGTACATGCGTGTGTCTCATCGTATTAGCCCACTACTGTCATATCGTGATATTAATCATGCTCTCGAGTACACTAACAAGTGAAACATGAAACTAAACATCATAAACTGCAAGTACATGCGTGTGTCTCGTCGTAACACCACACTACTTTCATATCATGATATTAATCATGCTTTGAGTACACTAACAAGTGAAACATGAAAGTAAACATAAAAAAAGGAAGTACATGCGCGTGTCTCGTCGTAACACCACACTACTTTTATATCGTGATATTAATGATGCTCTCGAGTACAATAACAAGTGAAACATGGAAGTAAACATCAAAAACTGCAAGTACATGCGTGTGTCTCGTCGTAACACTACACTACTTTCATAACGTGATATTAATCATGCTTTCGAGGACACTAACAAGTGAAACATGGAACTAAACATCAAAAACTGCAAGTACATGCGTGTGTCTCGTCGTAACACCACACTACTTTCATATCGTGATATTATTCATGCTCTCGAGTACACTAACAAGTGTAACATGAAACTAAACATCAAAAACTGTAAGTACAAGCGTGTGTGTCGTCGTAACACCACACTACTTTCATATCTTGATATTAATCATGCTCTCGAGTACACTAACAAGTGAAACATGGAACTAAACATCAAAAGCTGCAAGTACATGCGTGTGTCTCGTCGGAACACCACACTACTTTCATATCGTGATATTAATCATGCTTTAGGTACACTAACAAGTGAAACATGGAACTAAACATCAAAAACTGCAAGTACATGCTTGTGTCTCGTTGTAACACCACACTACTTTCATATCGTGCTATTAATCATGCTCTCGAGTACACTAACAAGTGAAACATGAAACTAAACATCAAAAACTGCAAGTACATGCGTGTGTCTCGTCGTAACACAACACTACTTTTATATCGTGATATTAATTAGGCTCTCGAGTACACTAACAAGTGAAACATGGAACTAAACACCAAAAACTGAAAGTACATGCATGTTTCTTGTCGTATTACCACACTACTTTCATATCGTGATATTAATCATGCTCTCGAGTACACTAACAAGTGAAACATGAAACTAAACATCAAAAACTGCAAGTACATGCATGTGTCTCGTCGTAACACCACATTACTTTTATATCGTGATATTAATCATGCTCTCGAGTACACTAACAAGTGAAATATGGTAATAAACATCAAAAACTGCAAGTACATGCGTGTGTCTCGTCGTAACGCCACACTACTTTCATATCGTGATTTTAATCATGCTCACGAGAACACTAACAAGTGAAACATGGAACTAATCATCAAAAACTGCAAGTACAAGGGTGTGTCTCGTCGTAACACCACACTACTTTCTTATCGTGATATTAATCATGCTCTCGAGTACACTAACAAGTGAAACATGGTAATAAACATCAAAAACTGCAAGTACAATCTAGTTTCTCGTATTAACACCACACTACTTTCATATCGTGATTTTAATCATGCTCTCGAGAACACTAACAAGTGAAACAAGGAACTAAACATCAATAACTGCGAGTACATGCGTGTGTCTCGTCGTAACACCACACTAATTTATATCGTGGTATTATTCATGCTCTCGAGAACACTAACAAGTGAAACATGGAACTAAACATCAAAAACTGCAAGTACACGCGTGTGTCTCGTCGTAACACCACACTACTTTCTTATCGTGATATTAATCATGCTCTCGAGTACACTAACAAGTGAAACATGAAACTAAACATCAAAAACTGCAAGTACATGCGTGTTTCGCGTCGTAGCACCACACTACTTATATATCGTGATATTAATCATGCTCTCGAGAACACTAACAAGTGAAACATGGAACTAAACATCAAAAACTGCAAGTACATGCGGGTGTCTCGTCGTAACACCACACTACTTTCATATCGTGATATTAATCATGCTCTCGAGTACACTAAAAGTGAAACATGGGACTAAACATCAAAAACTGCAAGTACAAGCGTGTGTGTCGTCGTGACACCACACTACTTTCATATCGTGATATTATTCATGCTCTCGATTGCACTAACAAGTGAAACATGGAACATCAAAAATTGACAGTACATGCATGTGTCCCGTCGTAACACCACACTACTTTCATATCGTGATATTAATCAAGCTCTCGAGTACACTAACAAGTGAAACATCGAACTAAACTTCAAAAACTGCAAGTACATCCGTGTGTCTCGTCGCAACACCACACTACTTTCATATCGTGATATTAATTAAGCTCTCGAGTACACTAACAAGTGAAACATGGAACTAAACATCAAAAACTGCAAGTACACGCGTGTGTCTCGTCGTAACACCACACTACTTTCTTATCGTGATAATAATCATGCTCTCGAATACACTAACAAGTGAAACATAGAACTAAACATCAAAAACTGCAAGTACATACGTGTGTCTCGTCGTAACACCACACTACTTTCATATCGTGAATTTAATCATGCTCTTGAGTACACTAACAAGTGAAACATGGAACTAAACATCAAAAACTGCAAGTACATGCTTGTGTCTCGTTGTAACACCACACTACTTTCATATCGTGTTATTAATCATGCTCTCGAGTACACTAACAAGTGAAACATAGAACTAAACATCAAAAACTGCAAGTACATGCGTGTGTCTCGTCGTAACACCACACTACTTTCATATCGGGAATTTAATCATGCTCTCGAGTACACTAACAAGTGAAACATGGAACTAAACATCAAAAACTGCAAGTACATGCGTGTGTCTCGTCGTAACACCACACTACTTTCATATCGTGATAGTAATTAAGCTCTCGAGTACACTAACAAGTGAAACATGGAACTAAACATCAAAAACTGCAAGTACATGCGTGTGTCTCGTCGTAACACCACACTACTTTCATGCCTTGATATTAATCATGCTCTCGAGTACACTTACAAGTGAAACATGAAACTAAACATCAAAAACTGCAAGCACATGCGTGTGTCTCGTCGTAACACCACATTACTTTCATATAGTTATATTAATCATGCTCTCGTGTACACTAACAAATGAAACATGTAACTAAACACCAAAAACTGAAAGTACATGCATGTTTCTCGTCGTATTACCACACTACTTTCATATCGTGATATTAATCATGCTCTCGAGTACACTAACAAGTGAAACATGAAACTAATCATCAAAAACTGCAAGTACATGCGTGTGTCTCGTCGTAACACCACACTACTTTCATATCGTGATATTAATCATGCTTTGAGTGCACTAACAAGTGAAACATGAAAGTAAACATAAAAAAAGGAAGTACATGCGCGTGTCTCGTCGTAACACCAGACTACTTTTATATCGTGATATTAATCATGCTCTCGAGTACAATAACAAGTGAAACATGGAACTAAACATCAAAAACTGCAAGTACACGCGTGTGTCTCGTCGTAACACCACACTACTTTCTTATCGTGATATTAATCATGCTCTCGAGTACACTAACAAGTGAAACATGAAACTAAACATCAAAAACTGCAAGTACATGCGTGTTTCTCGTCGTAGCACCACACTACTTATATATCGTGATATTAATCATGCTCTCGAGAACACTAACAAGTGAAACATGGAACTAAACATCAAAAACTGCAAGTACATGCGGGTGTCTCGTCGTAACACCACACTACTTTCATATCGTGATATTAATCATGCTCTCGAGTACACTAAAAGTGAAACATGGGACTAAACATCAAAAACTGCAAGTACGAGCGTGTGTGTCGTCGTGACACCACACTACTTTCATATCGTGATATTATTCATGCTCTCGATTGCACCAACAAGTGAAACATGGAACATCAAAAATTGACAGTACATGCATGTGTCCCGTCGTAACACCACACTACTTTCATATCGTGATATTAATCAAGCTCTCGAGTACACTAACAAGTGAAACATAGAACTAAACTTCAAAAACTGCAAGTACATGCGTGTGTCTCGTCGCAACACCACACTACTTTCATATCGTGATATTAATTAAGCTCTCGAGTACACTAACAAGTGAAACATGAAACTAAACATCATAAACTGCAAGTACATGCGTGTTTCTCGTCGTAGCACCACACTACTTATATATCGTGATATTAATCATGCTCTCGAGAACACTAACAAGTGAAACATGGAACTAAACATAAAACTGCAAGTACATGCGGGTGTCTCGTCGTAACACCACACTACTTTCATATCGTGATATTAATTAAGCTCTCGAGTGCACTAAGAAGTGAAACATGGAACTAAACATCAAAAACTGCAAGTACACGCGTGTGTCTCGTCGTAACACCACACTACTTTCTTATCGTGCTATTAATCATGCTCTCGAGTACACTAACAAGTGAAACATGAAACTAATCATCAAAAACTGCAAGTACATGCGTGTGTCTCGTCGTAACACCACACTACTTTCATATCGTGATATTATTCATGCTTTGAGTACACTAACAAGTGAAACATAAAAGTAAACATAAAAAAAGGAAGTACATGCGCGTGTCTCGTCGTAACACCACACTACTTTTATATCGTGATATTAATCATGCTCTCGAGTACAATAACATGTGAAACATGGAAGTAAACATCAAAAACTGCAAGTACACGCGTGTGTCTCGTCGTAACACCAAACTACTTTCTTATCGTGCTATTAATCATGCTCTCGAGTACACTAACAAGTGAAACATGAAACTAATCATCAAAAACTGCAAGTGCATGCGTGTGTCCCGTCGTAACACCACACTACTTTCATATCGTGATATTAATCATGCTTTGAGTACACTAACAAGTGAAACATGAAAGTAAACATAAAAAAGGAAGTACATGCGCGTGTCTCGTCATAACACCACACTACTTTTATATCGTGATATTAATCATGCTCTCGGGTACAATAACAAGTGAAACATGGAAGTAAACATCAAAAACTGCAAGTACATGCGTGTGTCTCGTCGTAACACTACACTACTTTCATAACGTCATATTAATCATGCTTTCGAGGACACTAACAAGTGAAACATGGAACTATACATCAAAAACTGCAAGCACATGCGTGTGTCTTGTCGTAACACCACACTACTTTCATATCGTGATATTATTCATGCTCTCGAGTACACTAACAAGTGTAACATGGAACTAAACATCAAAAACTGTAAGTACAAGCGTGTGTGTCGTCGTAACACCACACTACTTTCATATCGTGATATTAATCATGCTCTCGAGTACACTAACAAGTGAAACATGGAACTAAACATCAAAAACTGCAAGTACATGCTTGTGTCTCGTTGTAACACCACACTACTTTCATATCGTGCTATTAATCATGCTCTCGAGTACACTAACAAGTGAAACATGGAAATAAACATCAAAAACTGCCAGTACATGCGTGTGTCTCGCCGTAACACCACACTACTTTCATATCGTGAATTTAATCATGCTCTCGAGTACACTAACAAGTGAAACATGGACTTAAACATCAAAAACTGCAAGTACATGCGAGTGTCTCGTCGTAACACCACACTACTTTCATGCCGTGATATTAATCATGCTCTCGAGTACACTTACAAGTGAAACATGAAACTAAACATCAAAAACTGCAAGCACATGCATGTGTCTCGTCGTAACACCACATTACTTTCATATCTTGATATTAGTCATGCTCTCGAGTACACTAACAAGTGAAACATGGTAAAAAACATCAAAAACTGCAAGTACATGCGTGTGTCTCGTCGTAACACCACACTACTTTCATATCGTGATTTTATTCATGCTCTCCAGAACACTAACAAGTGGAACATGGAAATAATCATCAAAAACTGCAAGTACAAGGGTGTGTCTCGTCGTAACACCACACTACTTTTTTATCGTGATATTAATCATGCTCTCGAGTACACTAACAAGTGAAATATGGTAATAAACATCAAAAACTGCAAGTACATGCGTGTGTCTCGTCGTAACGCCACACTACTTTCATATCGTGATTTTATTCATGCTCTCGAGAACACTAACAAGTGAAACATAGAACTAATCAATAAAAACTGCAAGTACAAGAGTGTGTCTCGTCGTAACACCTCACCACTTCCATATCGTGATATTAATCATGCTCTCGAATACACGAACAAGTGAAACATGGACCTAAACATCAAAAACTGCAAGTACATGCGTATGTTTCGTCGTAACACCACACTACTTTATATCGTGATATTAATCATGCTCTCGAGAACACTAACAAGTGAAACAAGGAACTAAACATCAAAAACTGCGAGTACATGCGTGTGTCTCGTCGTAACACCACACTACTTTCATATCGTGATATTAATCATGCTCTCGAGTACACTAAATGTGAAACATGGGACTAAACATCAAAAACTGCAAGTACAAGCGTGTGTGTCGTCGTAACACCTCACCACTTCCATATCGTGATATTAATCATGCTCTCGAGTACACGAACAAGTGAAACATGGACCTAAACATCAAAAACTGCAAGTACATGCGTATGTTTCGTCGTAACACCACACTACTTTCATATCGTGATATTAATCATGCTCTCGATTGCACTAACAAGTGAAACATGGAACATCAAAAATTGACAGTACATGCATGTGTCCCGTCGTAACACCACACTACTTTCATATCGTGATATTAATCAAGCTCTCGAGTACACTAACAAGTGAAACATAGAACTAAACTTCAAAAATTGCAAGTACATGCGTGTGTCTCGTCGTAACACCACACTACTTTCATATCGTGATATTAATTAAGCTCTCAAGTACACTAACAAGTGAAACATGGAACTAAACATCAAAAACTGCAAGTACATGCGTGTGTCTCGTCGTAACACTTCACTACTTTCATAACGTGATATTAATCATGCTTTCGAGGACACTAACAAGTGAAACATAGAACTAAACATCAAAAACTGCAAGTACATGCGTGTGTCTTGTCGTAACACCACACTACTTTCATATCGTGATATTATTCATGCTCTCGAGTACACTAAGAAGTGTAACATGGAACTAAACATCAAAAACTGTAAGTACAAGCGTGTGTGTCGTCGTAACACCACACTACTTTCATATCGTGATATTAATCATGCTCTCGAGTACACTAACAAGTGAAGCATGGAACTAAACATCAAAAGCCGCAAGTACATGCGTGTGTCTCGTCGGAACACCACACTACTTTCATATCGTGATATTAATCATGCTTTAAGTACACTAACAAGTGAAACATGGAACTAAACATCAAAAACTGCAAGTACATGCTTGTGTCTCGTTGTAACACCACACTACTTTCATAACGTGATATTAATCATGCTTTCGAGGACACTAACAAGTGAAACATAGAACTAAACATCAAAAACTGCAAGTACATGCGTGTGTCTCGTCGTAACACTACACTACTTTCATAACGTGATATTAATCATGCTTTCGAGGACACTAACAAGTGAAACATAGAACTAAACATCAAAAACTGCAAGTACATGCGTGTGTCTTGTCGTAACACCACACTACTTTCATATCGTGATATTATTCATGCTCTCGAGTACACTAACAAGTGTAACATGGAACTAAACATCAAAAACTGTAAGTACAAGCGTGTGTGTCGTCGTAACACCACACTACTTACATATCTTGATATTAATCATGCTCTCGAGTACACTAACAAGTGAAGCATGGAACTAAACATCAAAAGCCGCAAGTACATGCGTGTGTCTCGTCGGAACACCACACTACTTTCATATCGTGATATTAATCATGCTTTAAGTACACTAACAAGTGAAACATGGAACTAAACATCAAAAACTGCAAGTACATGCTTGTGTCTCGTTGTAACACCACACTACTTTCATATCGTGTTATTAATCATGCTCTCGAGTACACTAACAAGTGAAACATAGAACTAAACATCAAAAACTGCAAGTACATGCGTGTGTCTCGTCGTAACACCACACTACTTTCATATCGGGAATTTAATCATGCTCTCGAGTACACTAACAAGTGAAACATGGAACTAAACATCAAAAACTGCAAGTACATGCGTGTGTCTCGTCGTAACACCACACTACTTTCATATCGTGATAGTAATTAGGCTCTCGAGTACACTAACAAGTGAAACATGGAACTAAACATCAAAAACTGCAAGTACATGCGTGTGTCTCGTCGTAACACCACACTACTTTCATGCCGTGATATTAATCATGCTCTCGAGTACACTTACAAGTGAAACATGAAACTAAACATCAAAAACTGCAAGCACATGCGTGTGTCTCGTCGTAACACCACATTACTTTCGTATAGTTATATTAATCATGCTCTCGTGTACACTAACAAATGAAACATGTAACTAAACACCAAAAACTGAAAGTACATGCATGTTTCTCGTCGTATTACCACACTACTTTCATATCGTGATATTATTCATGCTCTCGAGTACACTAACAAGTGAAACATGAAACTAATCATCAAAAACTGCAAGTACATGCGTGTGTCTCGTCGTAACACCACACTACTTTCATATCGTGATATTAATCATGCTTTGAGTGCACTAACAAGTGAAACATGAAAGTAAACATAAAAAAAGGAAGTACATGCGTGTTTCTCGTCGTAGCACCACACTACTTATATATCGTGATATTAATCATGCTCTCGAGAACACTAACAAGTGAAACATGGAACTAAACATCAAAAACTGCAAGTACATGCGGGTGTCTCGTCGTAACACCACACTACTTTCATATCGTGATATTAATCATGCTCTCGAGTACACTAAAAGTGAAACATGGGACTAAACATCAAAAACTGCAAGTACGAGCGTGTGTGTCGTCGTGACACCACACTACTTTCATATCGTGATATTATTCATGCTCTCGATTGCACTAACAAGTGAAACATGGAACATCAAAAATTGACAGTACATGCATGTGTCCCGTCGTAACACCACACTACTTTCATATCGTGATATTAATCAAGCTCTCGAGTACACTAACAAGTGAAACATAGAACTAAACTTCAAAAACTGCAAGTACATGCGTGTGTCTCGTCGTAACACCACACTACTTTCTTATCGTGATAATAATCATGCTCTCGAGTACACTAACAAGTGAAACATAGAACTAAACATCAAAAACTGCAAGTACATGCGTATGTCTCGTCGTAACACCACACTACTTTCATATCGTGAATTTAATCATGCTCTTGAGTACACTAACAAGTGAAACATGGAACTAAACATCAAAAACTGCAAGTACATGCATGTGTCTCGTCGTAACACCACACTACTTTCATATCGTGATATTAATCATGCTTTGAGCACACTAACAAGTGAAACATGGAACTAAACAGAAAAAACTGCATGTACATGCGTGTGTCTCATCGTATTACCACACTACTGTCATATCGTGATATTAATCATGCTCTCGAGTACACTAACAAGTGAAACATGAAACTAAACATCATAAACTGCAAGTACATGCGTGTTTCTCGTCGTAGCACCACACTACTTATATATCGTGATATTAATCATGCTCTCGAGAACACTAACAAGTGAAACATGGAACTAAACATCAAAAACTGCAAGTACATGCGGGTGTCTCCTCGTAACACCACACTACTTTCATATCGTAATATTAATTAAGCTCTCGAGTGCACTAACAAGTGAAACATGGAACTAAACATCAAAAACTGCAAGTACACGCGTGTGTCTCGTCGTAACACCACACTACTTTCTTATCGTGCTATTAATCATGCTCTCGAGTACACTAACAAGTGAAACATGAAACTAATCATCAAAAACTGCAAGTACATGCGTGTGTCTCGTCGTAACACCACACTAGTTTCATATCGTGATATTATTCATGCTTTGAGTACACTAACAAGTGAAACATAAAAGTAAACATAAAAAAAGGAAGTACATACGCGTGTCTCGTCGTAACACCACACTACTTTTATATCGTGATATTAATCATGCTCTCGAGTACAATAACAAGTGAAACATGGAAGTAAACATCAAAAACTGCAAGTACACGCGTGTGTCTCGTCGTAACACCAAACTACTTTCTTATCGTGCTATTAATCATGCTCTCGAGTACACTAACAAGTGAAACATGAAACTAATCATCAAAAACTGCAAGTGCATGCGTGTGTCTCGTCGTAACACCACACTACTTTCATATCGTGATATTAATCATTCTTTGAGTACACTAACAAGTGAAACATGAAAGTAAACATAAAAAAGGAAGTACATGCGCGTGTCTCGTCATAACACCACACTACTTTTATATCGTGATATTAATCATGCTCTCGGGTACAATAACAAGTGAAACATGGAAGTAAACATCAAAAACTGCAAGTACATGCGTGTGTCTCGTCGTAACACTACACTACTTTCATAACGTCATATTAATCATGCTTTCGAGGACACTAACAAGTGAAACATGGAACTATACATCAAAAACTGCAAGTACATGCGTGTGTCTTGTCGTAACACCACACTACTTTCATATCGTGATATTATTCATGCTCTCGAGAACACTAACAAGTGAAACATGGAACTAATCAATAAAAACTGCAAGTACAAGAGTGTGTCTCGTCGTAACACCTCACCACTTCAATATCGTGATATTAATCATGCTCTCGAATACACGAACAAGTGAAACATGGACCTAAACATCAAAAACTGCAAGTACATGCGTATGTTTCGTCGTAACACCACACTACTTTATATCGTGATATTAATCATGCTCTCGAGAACACTAACAAGTGAAACAAGGAACTAAACATCAAAAACTGCGAGTACACGCGTGTGTCTCGTCGTAACACCACACTACTTTCATATCGTGATATTAATCATGCTCTCGAGTACACTAAATGTGAAACATGGGACTAAACATCAAAAACTGCATGTACAAGCGTGTGTGTTGTCGTAACACCTCACCACTTCCATATCGTGATATTAATCATGCTCTCGAGTACACGAACAAGTGAAACATGGACCTAAACATCAAAAACTGCAAGTACATGCGTATGTTTCGTCGTAACACCACACTACTTTCATATCGTGATATTAATCATGCTCTCGATTGCACTAACAAGTGAAACATGGAACATCAAAAATTGACAGTACATGCATGTGTCCCGTCGTAACACCACACTACTTTCATATCGTGATATTAATCAAGCTCTCGAGTACACTAACAAGTGAAACATAGAACTAAACTTCAAAAATTGCAAGTACATGCGTGTGTCTCGTCGTAACACCACACTACATTCATATCGTGATATTAATTAAGCTCTCAAGTACACTAACAAGTGAAACATGGAACTAAACATCAAAAACTGCAAGTACATGCGTGTGTCTCGTCGTAACACTACGCTACTTTCATAACGTGATATTAATCATGCTTTCGAGGACACTAACAAGTGAAACATAGAACTAAACATCAAAAACTGCAAGTACATGCGTGTGTCTTGTCGTAACACCACACTACTTTCATATCGTGATATTATTCATGCTCTCGAGTACACTAAGAAGTGTAACATGGAACTAAACATCAAAATCTGTAAGTACAAGCGTGTGTGTCGTCGTAACACCACACTACTTTCATATCGTGATATTAATCATGCTCTCGAGTACACTAACAAGTGAAGCATGGAACTAAACATCAAAAGCCGCAAGTACATGCGTGTGTCTCGTCGGAACACCACACTACTTTCATATCGTGATATTATTCATGCTTTAAGTACACTAACAAGTGAAACATGGAACTAAACATCAAAAACTGCAAGTACATGCTTGTGTCTCGTTGTAACACCACACTACTTTCATAACGTGATATTAATCATGCTTTCGAGGACACTAACAAGTGAAACATAGAACTAAACATCAAAAACTGCAAGTACATGCGTGTGTCTTGTCGTAACACCACACTACTTTCATATCGTGATATTATTCATGCTCTCGAGTACACTAAGAAGTGTAACATGGAACTAAACATCAAAAACTGTAAGTACAAGCGTGTGTGTCGTCGTAACACCACACTACTTTCATATCGTGATATTAATCATGCTCTCGAGTACACTAACAAGTGAAGAATGGAACTAAACATCAAAAGCCGCAAGTACATGCGTGTGTCTCGTCGGAACACCACACTACTTTCATATCTTGATATTAATCATGCTCTCGAGTACACTAACAAGTGAAGCATGGAACTAAACATCAAAAGCCGCAAGTACATGCGTGTGTCTCGTCGGAACACCACACTACTTTCATATCGTGTTATTAATCATGCTCTCGAGTACACTATCAAGTGAAACATAGAACTAAACATCAAAAACTGCAAGTACATGCGTGTGTCTCGTCGTAACACCACACTACTTTCATATCGGGAATTTAATCATGCTTTAAGTACACTAACAAGTGAAACATGGAACTAAACATCAAAAACTGCAAGTACATGCTTGTGTCTCGTTGTAACACCACACTACTTTCATAACGTGATATTAATCATGCTTTCGAGGACACTAACAAGTGAAACATGGAACTATACATCAAAAACTGCAAGTACATGCGTGTGTCTTGTCGTAACACCACACTACTTTCATATCGTGATATTATTCATGCTCTCGAGAACACTAACAAGTGAAACATGGAACTAATCAATAAAAACTGCAAGTACAAGAGTGTGTCTCGTCGTAACACCTCACCACTTCCATATCGTGATATTAATCATGCTCTCGAATACACGAACAAGTGAAACATGGACCTAAACATCAAAAACTGCAAGTACATGCGTATGTTTCGTCGTAACACCACACTACTTTATATCGTGATATTAATCATGCTCTCGAGAACACTAACAAGTGAAACAAGGAACTAAACATCAAAAACTGCGAGTACATGCGTGTGTCTCGTCGTAACACCACACTACTTTCATATCGTGATATTAATCATGCTCTCGAGTACACTAAATGTGAAACATGGGACTAAACATCAAAAACTGCATGTACAAGCGTGTGTGTCGTCGTAACACCTCACCACTTCCATATCGTGATATTAATCATGCTCTCGAGTACACGAACAAGTGAAACATGGACCTAAACATCAAAAACTGCAAGTACATGCGTATGTTTCGTCGTAACACCACACTACTTTCATATCGTGATATTAATAATGCTCTCGATTGCACTAACAATGAAACATGGAACATCAAAAATTGACAGTACATGCATGTGTCCCGTCGTAACACCACACTACTTTCATATCGTGATATTAATCAAGCTCTCGAGTACACTAACAAGTGAAACATAGAACTAAACTTCAAAAATTGCAAGTACATGCGTGTGTCTCGTCGTAACACCACACTACTTTCATATCGTGATATTAATTAAGCTCTCAAGTACACTAACAAGTGAAACATGGAACTAAACATCAAAAACTGCAAGTACATGCGTGTGTCTCGTTGTAACACTACACTACTTTCATAACGTGATATTAATCATGCTTTCGAGGACACTAACAAGTGAAACATAGAACTAAACATCAAAAACTGCAAGTACATGCGTGTGTCTTGTCGTAACACCACACTACTTTCATATCGTGATATTATTCATGCTCTCGAGTACACTAAGAAGTGTAACATGGAACTAAACATCAAAAACTGTAAGTACAAGCGTGTGTGTCGTCGTAACACCACACTACTTTCATATCGTGATATTAATCATGCTCTCGAGTACACTAACAAGTCAAGCATGGAACTAAACATCAAAAGCCGCAAGTACATGCGTGTGTCTCGTCGGGACACCACACTACTTTCATATCGTGATATTATTCATGCTTTAAGTACACTAACAAGTGAAACATGGAACTAAACATCAAAAACTGCAAGTACATGCTTGTGTCTCGTTGTAACACCACACTACTTTCATAACGTGATATTAATCATGCTTTCGAGGACACTAACAAGTGAAACATAGAACTAAACATCAAAAACTGCAAGTACATGCGTGTGTCTCGTCGTAACACTACACTACTTTCATAACGTGATATTAATCATGCTTTCGAGGACACTAACAAGTGAAACATAGAACTAAACATCAAAAACTGCAAGTACATGCGTGTGTCTTGTCGTAACACCACACTACTTTCATATCGTGATATTATTCATGCTCTCGAGTACACTAACAAGTGTAACATGGAACTAAACATCAAAAACTGTAAGTACAAGCGTGTGTGTCGTCGTAACACCACACTACTTTCATATCTTGATATTAATCATGCTCTCGAGTACACTAACAAGTGAAGCATGGAACTAAACATCAAAAGCCGCAAGTACATGCGTGTGTCTCGTCGGAACACCACACTACTTTCATATCGTGATATTAATCATGCTTTAAGTACACTAACAAGTGAAACATGGAACTAAACATCAAAAACTGCAAGTACATGCTTGTGTCTCGTTGTAACACCACACTACTTTCATATCGTGTTATTAATCATGCTCTCGAGTACACTAACAAATGAAACATAGAACTAAACATCAAAAACTGCAAGTACATGCGTGTGTCTCGTCGTAACACCACACTACTTTCATATCGGGAATTTAATCATGCTCTCGAGTACACTAACAAGTGAAACATGGAACTAAACATCAAAAACTGCAAGTAAATGCGTGTGTCTCGTCGTAACACCACACTACTTTCATATCGTGATAGTAATTAAGCTCTCGAGTACACTAACAAGTGAAACATGGAACTAAACATCAAAAACTGCAAGTACATGCGTGTGTCTCGTCGTAACACCACACTACTTTCATGCCTTGATATTAATCATGCTCTCGAGTACACTTACAAGTGAAACATGAAACTAAACATCAAAAACTGCAAGCACATGCGTGTGTCTCGTCGTAACACCACATTACTTTCATATAGTTATATTAATCATGCTCTCGTGTACACTAACAAATGAAACATGTAACTAAACACCAAAAACTGAAAGTACATGCATGTTTCTCGTCGTATTACCACACTACTTTCATATCGTGATATTAATCATGCTCTCGAGTACACTAACAAGTGAAACATGAAACTAATCATCAAAAACTGCAAGTACATGCGTGTGTCTCGTCGTAACACCACACTACTTTCATATCGTGATATTAATCATGCTTTGAGTGCACTAACAAGTGAAACATGAAAGTAAACATAAAAAAAGGAAGTACATGCGCGTGTCTCGTCGTAACACCAGACTCCTTTTATATCGTGATATTAATCATGCTCTCGAGTACAATAACAAGTGAAACATGGAACTAAACATCAAAAACTGCAAGTACACGCGTGTGTCTCGTCGTAACACCACACTACTTTCTTATCGTGATATTAATCATGCTCTCGAGTACACTAACAAGTGAAACATGAAACTAAACATCAAAAACTGCAAGTACATGCGTGTTTCTCGTCGTAGCACCACACTACTTATATATCGTGATATTAATCATGCTCTCGAGAACACTAACAAGTGAAACATGGAACTAAACATCAAAAACTGCAAGTACATGCGGGTGTCTCGTCGTAACACCACACTACTTTCATATCGTGATATTAATCATGCTCTCGAGTACACTAAAAGTGAAACATGGGACTAAACATCAAAAACTGCAAGTACGAGCGTGTGTGTCGTCGTGACACCACACTACTTTCATATCGTGATATTATTCATGCTCTCGATTGCACTAACAAGTGAAACATGGAACATCAAAAATTGACAGTACATGCATGTGTCCCGTCGTAACACCACACTACTTATATATCGTGATATTAATCATGCTCTCGAGTACACTAACAAGTGAAACACAGAACTAAACATCAAAAACTGCAAGTACATGCGTGTGTCTCGTCGCAACACCACACTACTTTCATATCGTGATATTAATTAAGCTCTCGAGTACACTAACAAGTGAAACATAGAACTAAACATCAAAAACTGCAAGTACACGCGTGTGTCTCGTCGTAACACCACACTACTTTCTTATCGTGATAATAATCATGCTCTCGAGTACACTAACAAGTGAAACATAGAACTAAACATCAAAAACTGCAAGTACATGCGTGTGTCTCGTCGTAACACCACACTACTTTCATATCGTGAATTTAATCATGCTCTTGAGTACACTAACAAGTGAAACATGGAACTAAACATCAAAAACTGCAAGTACATGCGTGTGTCTCGTCGTAACACCACACTACTTTCATATCGTGATATTAATCATGCTTTGAGCACACTAACAAGTGAAACATGGAACTAAACATCAAAAACTGCATGTACATGCGTGTGTCTCATCGTATTACCACACTACTGTCATATCGTGATATTAATCATGCTCTCGAGTACACTAACAAGTGAAACATGGAACTAAACATCAAAAACTGCAAGTACATGCGTGTGTCTCGTCGTAACACCACACTACTTTCATATCGTGATATTAATTAAGCTCTCGAGTACACTAACAAGTGAAACACAGAACTAAACATCAAAAACTGCAAGTACACGCGTGTGTCTCGTCGTAACACCACACTACTTTCTTATCGTGCTATTAATCATGCTCTCGAGTACACTAACAAGTGAAACATGAAACTAATCATCAAAAACTGCAAGTACATGCGTGTGTCTCGTTGTAACACCACACTACTTTCATATCGTGATATTATTCATGCTTTGAGTACACTAAGAAGTGAAACATGAAAGTAAACATAAAAAAAGGAAGTACATGCGCGTGTCTCGTCGTAACACCACACTACTTTTATATCGTGATATTAATCATGCTCTCGAGTACAATAACAAGTGAAACATGGAAGTAAACATCAAAAACTGCAAGTACACGCGTGTGTCTCGTCGTAACACCACACTACTTTCTTATCGTGCTATTAATCATGCTCTCGAGTACACTAACAAGTGAAACATGAAACTAATCATCAAAAACTGCAAGTGCATGCGTGTGTCTCGTCGTAACACCACACTACTTTCATATCGTGATATTAATCATGCTTTGAGTACACTAACAAGTGAAACATGAAAGTAAACATAAAAAAAGGAAGTACATGCGCGTGTCTCGTCGTAACACCACACTACTTTTATATCGTGATATTAATCATGCTCTCGGGTACAATAACAAGTGAAACATGGAAGTAAACATCAAAAACTGCAAGTACATGCGTGTGTCTCGTCGTAACACTACACTACTTTCATAACGTCATATTAATCATGCTTTCGAGGACACTAACAAGTGAAACATGGAACTATACATCAAAAACTGCAAGTACATGCGTGTGTCTTGTCGTAACACCACACTACTTTCATATCGTGATATTATTCATGCTCTCGAGTACACTAACAAGTGTAACATGGAACTAAACATCAAAAACTGTAAGTACAAGCGTGTGTGTCGTCGTAACACCACACTACTTTCATATCGTGATATTAATCATGCTCTCGAGTACACTAACAAGTGAAACATGGAAATAAACATCAAAAACTGCAAGTACATGCGTGTGTCTCGCCGTAACACCACACTACTTTCATATCGTGAATTTAATCATGCTCTCGAGTACACTAACAAGTGAAACATGGACTTAAACATCAAAAACTGCAAGTACATGCGTGTGTCTCGTCGTAACACCACACTACTTTCATGCCGTGATATTAATCATGCTCTCGAGTACACCTACAAGTGAAACATGAAACTAAACATCAAAAACTGCAAGCAAATGCGTGTGTCTCGTCGTAACACCACATTACTTTCATATCTTGATATTAGTCATGCTCTCGAGTACACTAACAAGTGAAACATGGTAAAAAACATCAAAAACTGCAAGTACATGCGTGTGTCTCGTCGTAACACCACACTACTTTCATATCGTGATTTTATTTATGCTCTCGAGAACACTAACAAGTGAAACATGGAACTAATCATCAAAAACTGCAAGTACAAGGGTGTGTCTCGTCGTAACACCACACTACTTTTTTATCGTGATATTAATCATGCTCTCGAGTACACTAACAAGTGAAATATGGTAATAAACATCAAAAACTGCAAGTACATGCGTGTGTCTCGTCGTAACGCCACACTACTTTCATATCGTGATTTTATTCATGCTCTCGAGAACACTAACAAGTGAAACATGGAACTAATCATCACTTTCATATCGTGATTTTATTCATGCTCTCGAGAACACTAACAAGTGAAACATGGAACTAATCATCAAAAACTGCAAGTACAAGAGTGTGTCTCGTCGTAACACCTCACCACTTCCATATCGTGATATTAATCATGCTCTCGAATACACGAACAAGTGAAACATGGACCTAAACATCAAAAACTGCAAGTACATGCGTATGTTTCGCCGTAACACCACACTACTTTATATCGTGATATTAATCATGCTCTCGAGAACACTAACAAGTGAAACAAGAAACTAAACATAAAAAACTGCGAGTACATGCGTGTGTCTCGTCGTAACACCACACTACTTTCATATCGTGATATTAATCATGCTCTCGAGTACACTAAATGTGAAACATGGGACTAAACATCAAAAACTGCAAGTACATGCGTGTGTCTCGTCGTAACACCACACTACTTTCATATCGTGATATTAATCATGCTTTGAGCACACTAACAAGTGAAACATGGAACTAAACATCAAAAACTGCATGTACATGCGTGTGTCTCATCGTATTACCACACTACTGTCATATCGTGATATTAATCATGATCTCGAGTACACTAACAAGTGAAACATGAAACTAAACATCATAAACTGCAAGTACATGCGTGTTTCTCGTCGTAGCACCACACTACTTATATATCGTGATATTAATCATGCTCTCGAGAACACTAACAAGTGAAACATGGAACTAAACATCAAAAACTGCAAGTACATGCGGGTGTCTCGTCGTAACACCACACTACTTTCATATCGTGATATTAATTAAGCTCTCGAGAACACTAACAAGTGAAACATGGAACTAAACATCAAAAACTGCAAGTACACGCGTGTGTCTCGTCGTAACACCACACTACTTTCTTATCGTGCTATTAATCATGCTCTCGAGTACACTAACAAGTGAAACATGAAACTAATCATCAAAAACTGCAAGTACATGCGTGCGTCTCGTCGTAACACCACACTACTTTCATATCGTGATATTATTCATGCTTTGAGTACACTAACAAGTGAAACATAAAAGTAAAGATAAAAAAAGGAAGTACATGCGCGTGTCTCGTCGTAACACCACACTACTTTTATATCGTGATATTAATCATGCTCTCGAGTACAATAACAAGTGAAACATGGAAGTAAACATCAAAAACTGCAACTACACGCGTGTGTCTCGTCGTAACACCACACTACTTTCTTATCGTGCTATTAATCATGCTCTCGAGTACACTAACAAGTGAAACATGAAACTAATCATCAAAAACTGCAAGTGCATGCGTGTGTCTCGTCGTAACACCACACTACTTTCATATCGTGATATTAATCATGCTTTGAGTACACTAACAAGTGAAACATGAAAGTAAACATAAAAAAAGGAAGTACATGCGCGTGTCTCGTCGTAACACCACACTACTTTTATATCGTGATATTAATCATGCTCTTCACAATTTCACCAGCGCTGCGACTAGTCGCAGCGCTGGCTAGTCGCAGCGCTGGTGAAATTGTGAATATGTACCAACTAGCTCAAACCACCATTTTGCTACAGTGCATAATCATGCTCTCGGGTACAATAACAAGCGAAACATGGAAGTAAACATCAAAAACTGCAAGTACATGCGTGTGTCTCGTCGTAACACTACACTACTTTCATAACGTCATATTAATCATGCTTTCGAGGACACTAACAAGTGAAACATGGAACTATACATCAAAAACTGCAAGTACATGCGTGTGTCTCGTCGTAACACCACACTACTTTCATATCGTGATTTTATTCATGCTCTCGAGAACACTAACAAGTGAAACATGGAACTAATCATCAAAAACTGCAAGTACAAGGGTGTGTCTCGTCGTAACACCACACTACTTTTTTATCGTGATATTAATCATGCTCTCGAGTACACTAACAAGTGAAATATGGTAATAAACATCAAAAACTGCAAGTACATGCGTGTGTCTCGTCGTAACGCCACACTACTTTCATATCGTGATTTTATTCATGCTCTCGAGAACACTAACAAGTGAAACATGGAACTAATCATCACTTTCATATCGTGATTTTATTCATGCTCTCGAGAACACTAACAAGTGAAACATGGAACTAATCATCAAAAACTGCAAGTACAAGAGTGTGTCTCGTCGTAACACCTCACCACTTCCATATCGTGATATTAATCATGCTCTCGAATACACGAACAAGTGAAACATGGACCTAAACATCAAAAACTGCAAGTACATGCGTATGTTTCGTCGTAACACCACACTACTTTATATCGTGATATTAATCATGCTCTCGAGAACACTAACAAGTGAAACAAGGAACTAAACATAAAAAACTGCGAGTACATGCGTGTGTCTCGTCGTAACACCACACTACTTTCATATCGTGATATTAATCATGCTCTCGAGTACACTAAATGTGAAACATGGGACTAAACATCAAAAACAGCAAGTACATGCGTGTGTCTCGTCGTAACACCACACTACTTTCATATCGTGATATTAATCATGCTTTGAGCACACTAACAAGTGAAACATGGAACTAAACATCAAAAACTGCATGTACATGCGTGTGTCTCATCGTATTACCACACTACTGTCATATCGTGATATTAATCATGATCTCGAGTACACTAACAAGTGAAACATGAAACTAAACATCATAAACTGCAAGTACATGCGTGTTTCTCGTCGTAGCACCACACTACTTATATATCGTGATATTAATCATGCTCTCGAGAACACTAACAAGTGAAACATGGAACTAAACATCAAAAACTGCAAGTACATGCGGGTGTCTCGTCGTAACACCACACTACTTTCATATCGTGATATTAATTAAGCTCTCGAGAACACTAACAAGTGAAACATGGAACTAAACATCAAAAACTGCAAGTACACGCGTGTGTCTCGTCGTAACACCACACTACTTTCTTATCGTGCTATTAATCATGCTCTCGAGTACACTAACAAGTGAAACATGAAACTAATCATCAAAAACTGCAAGTACATGCGTGCGTCTCGTCGTAACACCACACTACTTTCATATCGTGATATTATTCATGCTTTGAGTACACTAACAAGTGAAACATAAAAGTAAACATAAAAAAAGGAAGTACATGCGCGTGTCTCGTCGTAACACCACACTACTTTTATATCGTGATATTAATCATGCTCTCGAGTACAATAACAAGTGAAACATGGAAGTAAACATCAAAAACTGCAACTACACGCGTGTGTCTCGTCGTAACACCACACTACTTTCTTATCGTGCTAATAATCATGCTCTCGAGTACACTAACAAGTGAAACATGAAACTAATCATCAAAAACTGCAAGTGCATGCGTGTGTCTCGTCGTAACACCACACTACTTTCATATCGTGATATTAATCATGCTTTGAGTACACTAACAAGTGAAACATGAAAGTAAACATAAAAAAAGGAAGTACATGCGCGTGTCTCGTCGTAACACCACACTACTTTTATATCGTGATATTAATCATGCTCTTCACAATTTCACCAGCGCTGCGACTAGTCGCAGCGCTGGCTAGTCGCAGCGCTGGTGAAATTGTGAATATGTACCAACTAGCTCAAACCACCATTTTGCTACAGTGCATAATCATGCTCTCGGGTACAATAACAAGCGAAACATGGAAGTAAACATCAAAAACTGCAAGTACATGCGTGTGTCTCGTCGTAACACTACACTACTTTCATAACGTCATATTAATCATGCTTTCGAGGACACTAACAAGTGAAACATGGAACTATACATCAAAAACTGCAAGTACATGCGTGTGTCTTGTCGTAACACCACACTACTTTCATATCGTGATATTATTCATGCTCTCGAGTACACTAACAAGTGTAACATGGAACTAAACATCAAAAACTGTAAGTACAAGCGTGTGTGTCGTCGTAACACCACACTACTTTCATATCGTGATATTAATCATGCTCTCGAGTACACTAACAAGTGAAACATGGAACTAAACATCAAAAACTGCAAGTACATGCTTGTGTCTCGTTGTAACACCACACTACTTTCATATCGTGCTATTAATCATGCTCTCGAGTACACTAACAAGTGAAACATGGAAATAAACATCAAAAACTGCAAGTACATGCGTGTGTCTCGCCGTAACACCACACTACTTTCATATCGTGAATTTAATCATGCTCTCGAGTACACTAACAAGTGAAACATGGACTTAAACATCAAAAACTGCAAGTACATGCGTGTGTCTCGTCGTAACACCACACTACTTTCATGCCGTGATATTAATCATGCTCTCGAGTACACTTACAAGTGAAACATGAAACTAAACATCAAAAACTGCAAGCACATGCATGTGTCTCGTCGTAACACCACATTACTTTCATATCTTGATATTAGTCATGCTCTCGAGTACACTAACAAGTGAAACATGGTAAAAAACATCAAAAACTGCAAGTACATGCGTGTGTCTCGTCGTAACACCACACTACTTTCATATCGTGATTTTATTCATGCTCTCGAGAACACTAACAAGTGGAACATGGAAATAATCATCAAAAACTGCAAGTACAAGGGTGTGTCTCGTCGTAACACCACACTACTTTTTTATCGTGATATTAATCATGCTCTCGAGTACACTAACAAGTGAAATATGGTAATAAACATCAAAAACTGCAAGTACATGCGTGTGTCTCGTCGTAACGCCACACTACTTTCATATCGTGATTTTATTCATGCTCTCGAGAACACTAACAAGTGAAACATAGAACTAATCAATAAAAACTGCAAGTACAAGAGTGTGTCTCGTCGTAACACCTCACCACTTCCATATCGTGATATTAATCATGCTCTCGAATACACGAACAAGTGAAACATGGACCTAAACATCAAAAACTGCAAGTACACGCGTGTGTCTCGTCGTAACACCACACTACTTTCTTATCGTGATAATAATCATGCTCTCGAGTACACTAACAAGTGAAACATGGAACTAAACATCAAAAACTGCAAGTACATGCGGGTGTCTCGTCGTAACACCACACTACTTTCATATCGTGATATTAATTAAGCTCTCGAGTACACTAACAAGTGAAACACAGAACTAAACATCAAAAACTGCAAGTACAGGCGTGTGTCTCGTCGTAACACCACACTACTTTCTTATCGTGCTATTAATCATGCTCTCGAGTACACTAACAAGTGAAACATGAAACTAATCATCAAAAACTGCAAGTACATGCGTGTGTCTCGTTGTAACACCACACTACTTTCATATCGTGATATTATTCATGCTTTGAGTACACTAACAAGTGAAACATGAAAGTAAACATAAAAAAGGAAGTACATGCGCGTGTCTCGTCGTAACACCACACTACTTTTATATCGTGATATTAATCATGCTCTCGAGTACAATAACAAGTGAAACATGGAAGTAAACATCAAAAACTGCAAGTACACGCGTGTGTCTCGTCGTAACACCACACTACTTTCTTATCGTGCTATTAATCATGCTCTCGAGTACACTAACAAGTGAAACATGAAACTAATCATCAAAAACTGCAAGTGCATGCGTGTGTCTCGTCGTAACACCACACTACTTTCATATCGTGATATTAATCATGCTTTGAGTACACTAACAAGTGAAACATGAAAGTAAACATAAAAAAAGGAAGTACATGCGCGTGTCTCGTCGTAACACCACACTACTTTTATATCGTGATATTAATCATGCTCTCGGGTACAATAACAAGTGAAACATGGAAGTAAACATCAAAAACTGCAAGTACATGCGTGGGTCTCGTCGTAAAACTACACTACTTTCATAACGTCATATTAATCATGCTTTCGAGGACACTAACAAGTGAAACATGGAACTATACATCAAAAACTGCAAGTACATGCGTGTGTCTTGTCGTAACACCACACTACTTTCATATCGTGATATTATTCATGCTCTCGAGTACACTAACAAGTGTAACATGGAACTAAACATCAAAAACTGTAAGTACAAGCGTGTGTGTCGTCGTAACACCACACTACTTTCATATCGTGATATTAATCATGCTCTCGAGTACACTAACAAGTGAAACATGGAAATAAACATCAAAAACTGCAAGTACATGCGTGTGTCTCGCCGTAACACCACACTACTTTCATATCGTGAATTTAGTCATGCTCTCGAGTACACTAACAAGTGAAACATGGACTTAAACATCAAAAACTGCAAGTACATGCGTGTGTCTCGTCGTAACACCACACTACTTTCATGCCGTGATATTAATCATGCTCTCGAGTACACTTACAAGTGAAACATGAAACTAAACATCAAAAACTGCAAGCAAATGCGTGTGTCTCGTCGTAACACCACATTACTTTCATATCTTGATATTAGTCATGCTCTCGAGTACACTAACAAGTGAAACATGGTAAAAAACATCAAAAACTGCAAGTACATGCGTGTGTCTCGTCGTAACACCACACTACTTTCATATCGTGATTTTATTCATGCTCTCGAGAACACTAACAAGTGAAACATGGAACTAATCATCAAAAACTGCAAGTACAAGGGTGTGTCTCGTCGTAACACCACACTACTTTTTTATCGTGATATTAATCATGCTCTCGAGTACACTAACAAGTGAAATATGGTAATAAACATCAAAAACTGCAAGTACATGCGTGTGTCTCGTCGTAACGCCACACTACTTTCATATCGTGATTTTATTCATGCTCTCGAGAACACTAACAAGTGAAACATGGAACTAATCATCACTTTCATATCGTGATTTTATTCATGCTCTAGAGAACACTAACAAGTGAAACATGGAACTAATCATCAAAAACTGCAAGTACAAGAGTGTGTCTCGTCGTAACACCTCACCACTTCCATATCGTGATATTAATCATGCTCTCGAATACACGAACAAGTGAAACATGGACCTAAACATCAAAAACTGCAAGTACATGCGTATGTTTCGTCGTAACACCACACTACTTTATATCGTGATATTAATCATGCTCTCGAGAACACTAACAAGTGAAACAAGGAACTAAACATAAAAAACTGCGAGTACATGCGTGTGTCTCGTCGTAACACCACACTACTTTCATATCGTGATATTAATCATGCTCTCGAGTACACTAAATGTGAAACATGGGACTAAACATCAAAAACTGCAAGTACATGCGTGTGTCTCGTCGTAACACCACACTACTTTCATATCGTGATATTAATCATGCTTTGAGCACACTAACAAGTGAAACATGGAACTAAACATCAAAAACTGCATGTACATGCGTGTGTCTCATCGTATTACCACACTACTGTCATATCGTGATATTAATCATGATCTCGAGTACACTAACAAGTGAAACATGAAACTAAACATCATAAACTGCAAGTACATGCGTGTTTCTCGTCGTAGCACCACACTACTTATATATCGTGATATTAATCATGCTCTCGAGAACACTAACAAGTGAAACATGGAACTAAACATCAAAAACTGCAAGTACATGCGGGTGTCTCGTCGTAACACCACACTACTTTCATATCGTGATATTAATTAAGCTCTCGAGAACACTAACAAGTGAAACATGGAACTAAACATCAAAAACTGCAAGTACACGCGTGTGTCTCGTCGTAACACCACACTACTTTCTTATCGTGCTATTAATCATGCTCTCGAGTACACTAACAAGTGAAACATGAAACTAATCATCAAAAACTGCAAGTACATGCGTGCGTCTCGTCGTAACACCACACTACTTTCATATCGTGATATTATTCATGCTTTGAGTACACTAACAAGTGAAACATAAAAGTAAACATAAAAAAAGGAAGTACATGCGCGTGTCTCGTCGTAACACCACACTACTTTTATATCGTGATATTAATCATGCTCTCGAGTACAATAACAAGTGAAACATGGAGGTAAACATCAAAAACTGCAACTACACGCGTGTGTCTCGTCGTAACACCACACTACTTTCTTATCGTGCTATTAATCATGCTCTCGAGTACACTAACAAGTGAAACATGAAACTAATCATCAAAAACTGCAAGTGCATGCGTGTGTCTCGTCGTAACACCACACTACTTTCATATCGTGATATTAATCATGCTTTGAGTACACTAACAAGTGAAACATGAAAGTAAACATAAAAAAAGGAAGTACATGCGCGTGTCTCGTCGTAACACCACACTACTTTTATATCGTGATATTAATCATGCTCTTCACAATTTCACCAGCGCTGCGACTAGTCGCAGCGCTGGCTAGTCGCAGCGCTGGTGAAATTGTGAATATGTACCAACTAGCTCAAACCACCATTTTGCTACAGTGCATAATCATGCTCTCGGGTACAATAACAAGCGAAACATGGAAGTAAACATCAAAAACTGCAAGTACATGCGTGTGTCTCGTCGTAACACTACACTACTTTCATAACGTCATATTAATCATGCTTTCGAGGACACTAACAAGTGGAACATGGAACTATACATCAAAAACTGCAAGTACATGCGTGTGTCTCGTCGTAACACCACACTACTTTCATATCGTGATTTTATTCATGCTCTCGAGAACACTAACAAGTGAAACATGGAACTAATCATCAAAAACTGCAAGTACAAGGGTGTGTCTCGTCGTAACACCACACTACTTTTTTATCGTGATATTAATCATGCTCTCGAGTACACTAACAAGTGAAATATGGTAATAAACATCAAAAACTGCAAGTACATGCGTGTGTCTCGTCGTAACGCCACACTACTTTCATATCGTGATTTTATTCATGCTCTCGAGAACACTAACAAGTGAAACATGGAACTAATCATCACTTTCATATCGTGATTTTATTCATGCTCTCGAGAACACTAACAAGTGAAACATGGAACTAATCATCAAAAACTGCAAGTACAAGAGTGTGTCTCGTCGTAACACCTCACCACTTCCATATCGTGATATTAATCATGCTCTCGAATACACGAACAAGTGAAACATGGACCTAAACATCAAAAACTGCAAGTACATGCGTATGTTTCGTCGTAACACCACACTACTTTATATCGTGATATTAATCATGCTCTCGAGAACACTAACAAGTGAAACAAGGAACTAAACATAAAAAACTGCGAGTACATGCGTGTGTCTCGTCGTAACACCACACTACTTTCATATCGTGATATTAATCATGCTCTCGAGTACACTAAATGTGAAACATGGGACTAAACATCAAAAACTGCAAGTACATGCGTGTGTCTCGTCGTAACACCACACTACTTTCATATCGTGATATTAATCATGCTTTGAGCACACTAACAAGTGAAACATGGAACTAAACATCAAAAACTGCATGTACATGCGTGTGTCTCATCGTATTACCACACTACTGTCATATCGTGATATTAATCATGATCTCGAGTACACTAACAAGTGAAACATGAAACTAAACATCATAAACTGCAAGTACATGCGTGTTTCTCGTCGTAGCACCACACTACTTATATATCGTGATATTAATCATGCTCTCGAGAACACTAACAAGTGAAACATGGAACTAAACATCAAAAACTGCAAGTACATGCGGGTGTCTCGTCGTAACACCACACTACTTTCATATCGTGATATTAATTAAGCTCTCGAGAACACTAACAAGTGAAACATGGAACTAAACATCAAAAACTGCAAGTACACGCGTGTGTCTCGTCGTAACACCACACTACTTTCTTATCGTGCTATTAATCATGCTCTCGAGTACACTAACAAGTGAAACATGAAACTAATCATCAAAAACTGCAAGTACATGCGTGCGTCTCGTCGTAACACCACACTACTTTCATATCGTGATATTATTCATGCTTTGAGTACACTAACAAGTGAAACATAAAAGTAAACATAAAAAAAGGAAGTACATGCGCGTGTCTCGTCGTAACACCACACTACTTTTATATCGTGATATTAATCATGCTCTCGAGTACAATAACAAGTGAAACATGGAGGTAAACATCAAAAACTGCAACTACACGCGTGTGTCTCGTCGTAACACCACACTACTTTCTTATCGTGCTATTAATCATGCTCTCGAGTACACTAACAAGTGAAACATGAAACTAATCATCAAAAACTGCAAGTGCATGCGTGTGTCTCGTCGTAACACCACACTACTTTCATATCGTGATATTAATCATGCTTTGAGTACACTAACAAGTGAAACATGAAAGTAAACATAAAAAAAGGAAGTACATGCGCGTGTCTCGTCGTAACACCACACTACTTTTATATCGTGATATTAATCATGCTCTTCACAATTTCACCAGCGCTGCGACTAGTCGCAGCGCTGGCTAGTCGCAGCGCTGGTGAAATTGTGAATATGTACCAACTAGCTCAAACCACCATTTTGCTACAGTGCATAATCATGCTCTCGGGTACAATAACAAGCGAAACATGGAAGTAAACATCAAAAACTGCAAGTACATGCGTGTGTCTCGTCGTAACACTACACTACTTTCATAACGTCATATTAATCATGCTTTCGAGGACACTAACAAGTGGAACATGGAACTATACATCAAAAACTGCAAGTACATGCGTGTGTCTCGTCGTAACACCACACTACTTTCATATCGTGATTTTATTCATGCTCTCGAGAACACTAACAAGTGAAACATGGAACTAATCATCAAAAACTGCAAGTACAAGGGTGTGTCTCGTCGTAACACCACACTACTTTTTTATCGTGATATTAATCATGCTCTCGAGTACACTAACAAGTGAAATATGGTAATAAACATCAAAAACTGCAAGTACATGCGTGTGTCTCGTCGTAACGCCACACTACTTTCATATCGTGATTTTATTCATGCTCTCGAGAACACTAACAAGTGAAACATGGAACTAATCATCACTTTCATATCGTGATTTTATTCATGCTCTCGAGAACACTAACAAGTGAAACATGGAACTAATCATCAAAAACTGCAAGTACAAGAGTGTGTCTCGTCGTAACACCTCACCACTTCCATATCGTGATATTAATCATGCTCTCGAATACACGAACAAGTGAAACATGGACCTAAACATCAAAAACTGCAAGTACATGCGTATGTTTCGTCGTAACACCACACTACTTTATATCGTGATATTAATCATGCTCTCGAGAACACTAACAAGTGAAACAAGGAACTAAACATAAAAAACTGCGAGTACATGCGTGTGTCTCGTCGTAACACCACACTACTTTCATATCGTGATATTAATCATGCTCTCGAGTACACTAAATGTGAAACATGGGACTAAACATCAAAAACTGCAAGTACATGCGTGTGTCTCGTCGTAACACCACACTACTTTCATATCGTGATATTAATCATGCTTTGAGCACACTAACAAGTGAAACATGGAACTAAACATCAAAAACTGCATGTACATGCGTGTGTCTCATCGTATTACCACACTACTGTCATATCGTGATATTAATCATGATCTCGAGTACACTAACAAGTGAAACATGAAACTAAACATCATAAACTGCAAGTACATGCGTGTTTCTCGTCGTAGCACCACACTACTTATATATCGTGATATTAATCATGCTCTCGAGAACACTAACAAGTGAAACATGGAACTAAACATCAAAAACTGCAAGTACATGCGGGTGTCTCGTCGTAACACCACACTACTTTCATATCGTGATATTAATTAAGCTCTCGAGAACACTAACAAGTGAAACATGGAACTAAACATCAAAAACTGCAAGTACACGCGTGTGTCTCGTCGTAACACCACACTACTTTCTTATCGTGCTATTAATCATGCTCTCGAGTACACTAACAAGTGAAACATGAAACTAATCATCAAAAACTGCAAGTACATGCGTGCGTCTCGTCGTAACACCACACTACTTTCATATCGTGATATTATTCATGCTTTGAGTACACTAACAAGTGAAACATAAAAGTAAACATAAAAAAAGGAAGTACATGCGCGTGTCTCGTCGTAACACCACACTACTTTTATATCGTGATATTAATCATGCTCTCGAGTACAATAACAAGTGAAACATGGAAGTAAACATCAAAAACTGCAACTACACGCGTGTGTCTCGTCGTAACACCACACTACTTTCTTATCGTGCTATTAATCATGCTCTCGAGTACACTAACAAGTGAAACATGAAACTAATCATCAAAAACTGCAAGTGCATGCGTGTGTCTCGTCGTAACACCACACTACTTTCATATCGTGATATTAATCATGCTTTGAGTACACTAACAAGTGAAACATGAAAGTAAACATAAAAAAAGGAAGTAAATGCGCGTGTCTCGTCGTAACACCACACTACTTTTATATCGTGATATTAATCATGCTCTTCACAATTTCACCAGCGCTGCGACTAGTCGCAGCGCTGGCTAGTCGCAGCGCTGGTGAAATTGTGAATATGTACCAACTAGCTCAAACCACCATTTTGCTACAGTGCATAATCATGCTCTCGGGTACAATAACAAGCGAAACATGGAAGTAAACATCAAAAACTGCAAGTACATGCGTGTGTCTCGTCGTAACACTACACTACTTTCATAACGTCATATTAATCATGCTTTCGAGGACACTAACAAGTGAAACATGGAACTATACATCAAAAACTGCAAGTACATGCGTGTGTCTTGTCGTAACACCACACTACTTTCATATCGTGATATTATTCATGCTCTCGAGTACACTAACAAGTGTAACATGGAACTAAACATCAAAAACTGTAAGTACAAGCGTGTGTGTCGTCGTAACACCACACTACTTTCATATCGTGATATTAATCATGCTCTCGAGTACACTAACAAGTGAAACATGGAACTAAACATCAAAAACTGCAAGTACATGCTTGTGTCTCGTTGTAACACCACACTACTTTCATATCGTGCTATTAATCATGCTCTCGAGTACACTAACAAGTGAAACATGGAAATAAACATCAAAAACTGCAAGTACATGCGTGTGTCTCGCCGTAACACCACACTACTTTCATATCGTGAATTTAATCATGCTCTCGAGTACACTAACAAGTGAAACATGGACTTAAACATCAAAAACTGCAAGTACATGCGTGTGTCTCGTCGTAACACCACACTACTTTCATGCCGTGATATTAATCATGCTCTCGAGTACACTTACAAGTGAAACATGAAACTAAACATCAAAAACTGCAAGCACATGCATGTGTCTCGTCGTAACACCACATTACTTTCATATCTTGATATTAGTCATGCTCTCGAGTACACTAACCAGTGAAACATGGTAAAAAACATCAAAAACTGCAAGTACATGCGTGTGTCTCGTCGTAACACCACACTACTTTCATATCGTGATTTTATTCATGCTCTCGAGAACACTAACAAGTGGAACATGGAAATAATCATCAAAAACTGCAAGTACAAGGGTGTGTCTCGTCGTAACACCACACTACTTTTTTATCGTGATATTAATCATGCTCTCGAGTACACTAACAAGTGAAATATGGTAATAAACATCAAGAACTGCAAGTACATGCGTGTGTCTCGTCGTAACGCCACACTACTTTCATATCGTGATTTTATTCATGCTCTCGAGAACACTAACAAGTGAAACATAGAACTAATCAATAAAAACTGCAAGTACAAGAGTGTGTCTCGTCGTAACACCTCACCACTTCCATATCGTGATATTAATCATGCTCTCGAATACACGAACAAGTGAAACATGGACCTAAACATCAAAAACTGCAAGTACATGCGTATGTTTCGTCGTAACACCACACTACTTTATATCGTGATATTAATCATGCTCTCGAGAACACTAACAAGTGAAACAAGGAACTAAACATCAAAAACTGCGAGTACATGCGTGTGTCTCGTCGTAACACCACACTACTTTCATATCGTGATATTAATCATGCTCTCGAGTACACTAAATGTGAAACATGGGACTAAACATCAAAAACTGCAAGTACAAGCGTGTGTGTCGTCGTAACACCTCACCACTTCCATATCGTGATATTAATCATGCTCTCGAGTACACGAACAAGTGAAACATGGACCTAAACATCAAAAACTGCAAGTACATGCGTATGTTTCGTCGTAACACCACACTACTTTCATATCGTGATATTAATCATGCTCTCGATTGCACTAACAAGTGAAACATGGAACATCAAAAATTGACAGTACATGCATGTGTCCCGTCGTAACACCACACTACTTTCATATCGTGATATTAATCAAGCTCTCGAGTACACTAACAAGTGAAACATAGAACTAAACTTCAAAAATTGCAAGTACATGCGTGTGTCTCGTCGTAACACCACACTACTTTCATATCGTGATATTAATTAAGCTCTCAAGTACACTAACAAGTGAAACATGGAACTAAACATCAAAAACTGCAAGTACATGCGTGTGTCTCGTCGTAACACTTCACTACTTTCATAACGTGATATTAATCATGCTTTCGAGGACACTAACAAGTGAAACATGAAACTAATCATCAAAAACTGCAAGTGCATGCGTGTGTCTCGTCGTAACACCACACTACTTTCATATCGTGATATTAATCATGCTTTGAGTACACTAACAAGTGAAACATGAAAGTAAACATAAAAAAAGGAAGTACATGCGCGTGTCTCGTCGTAACACCACACTACTTTTATATCGTGATATTAATCATGCTCTTCACAATTTCACCAGCGCTGCGACTAGTCGCAGCGCTGGCTAGTCGCAGCGCTGGTGAAATTGTGAATATGTACCAACTAGCTCAAACCACCATTTTGCTACAGTGCATAATCATGCTCTCGGGTACAATAACAAGCGAAACATGGAAGTAAACATCAAAAACTGCAAGTACATGCGTGTGTCTCGTCGTAACACTACACTACTTTCATAACGTCATATTAATCATGCTTTCGAGGACACTAACAAGTGGAACATGGAACTATACATCAAAAACTGCAAGTACATGCGTGTGTCTCGTCGTAACACCACACTACTTTCATATCGTGATTTTATTCATGCTCTCGAGAACACTAACAAGTGAAACATGGAACTAATCATCAAAAACTGCAAGTACAAGGGTGTGTCTCGTCGTAACACCACACTACTTTTTTATCGTGATATTAATCATGCTCTCGAGTACACTAACAAGTGAAATATGGTAATAAACATCAAAAACTGCAAGTACATGCGTGTGTCTCGTCGTAACGCCACACTACTTTCATATCGTGATTTTATTCATGCTCTCGAGAACACTAACAAGTGAAACATGGAACTAATCATCACTTTCATATCGTGATTTTATTCATGCTCTCGAGAACACTAACAAGTGAAACATGGAACTAATCATCAAAAACTGCAAGTACAAGAGTGTGTCTCGTCGTAACACCTCACCACTTCCATATCGTGATATTAATCATGCTCTCGAATACACGAACAAGTGAAACATGGACCTAAACATCAAAAACTGCAAGTACATGCGTATGTTTCGTCGTAACACCACACTACTTTATATCGTGATATTAATCATGCTCTCGAGAACACTAACAAGTGAAACAAGGAACTAAACATAAAAAACTGCGAGTACATGCGTGTGTCTCGTCGTAACACCACACTACTTTCATATCGTGATATTAATCATGCTCTCGAGTACACTAAATGTGAAACATGGGACTAAACATCAAAAACTGCAAGTACATGCGTGTGTCTCGTCGTAACACCACACTACTTTCATATCGTGATATTAATCATGCTTTGAGCACACTAACAAGTGAAACATGGAACTAAACATCAAAAACTGCATGTACATGCGTGTGTCTCATCGTATTACCACACTACTGTCATATCGTGATATTAATCATGATCTCGAGTACACTAACAAGTGAAACATGAAACTAAACATCATAAACTGCAAGTACATGCGTGTTTCTCGTCGTAGCACCACACTACTTATATATCGTGATATTAATCATGCTCTCGAGAACACTAACAAGTGAAACATGGAACTAAACATCAAAAACTGCAAGTACATGCGGGTGTCTCGTCGTAACACCACACTACTTTCATATCGTGATATTAATTAAGCTCTCGAGAACACTAACAAGTGAAACATGGAACTAAACATCAAAAACTGCAAGTACACGCGTGTGTCTCGTCGTAACACCACACTACTTTCTTATCGTGCTATTAATCATGCTCTCGAGTACACTAACAAGTGAAACATGAAACTAATCATCAAAAACTGCAAGTACATGCGTGCGTCTCGTCGTAACACCACACTACTTTCATATCGTGATATTATTCATGCTTTGAGTACACTAACAAGTGAAACATAAAAGTAAACATAAAAAAAGGAAGTACATGCGCGTGTCTCGTCGTAACACCACACTACTTTTATATCGTGATATTAATCATGCTCTCGAGTACAATAACAAGTGAAACATGGAAGTAAACATCAAAAACTGCAACTACACGCGTGTGTCTCGTCGTAACACCACACTACTTTCTTATCGTGCTATTAATCATGCTCTCGAGTACACTAACAAGTGAAACATGAAACTAATCATCAAAAACTGCAAGTGCATGCGTGTGTCTCGTCGTAACACCACACTACTTTCATATCGTGATATTAATCATGCTTTGAGTACACTAACAAGTGAAACATGAAAGTAAACATAAAAAAAGGAAGTAAATGCGCGTGTCTCGTCGTAACACCACACTACTTTTATATCGTGATATTAATCATGCTCTTCACAATTTCACCAGCGCTGCGACTAGTCGCAGCGCTGGCTAGTCGCAGCGCTGGTGAAATTGTGAATATGTACCAACTAGCTCAAACCACCATTTTGCTACAGTGCATAATCATGCTCTCGGGTACAATAACAAGCGAAACATGGAAGTAAACATCAAAAACTGCAAGTACATGCGTGTGTCTCGTCGTAACACTACACTACTTTCATAACGTCATATTAATCATGCTTTCGAGGACACTAACAAGTGAAACATGGAACTATACATCAAAAACTGCAAGTACATGCGTGTGTCTTGTCGTAACACCACACTACTTTCATATCGTGATATTATTCATGCTCTCGAGTACACTAACAAGTGTAACATGGAACTAAACATCAAAAACTGTAAGTACAAGCGTGTGTGTCGTCGTAACACCACACTACTTTCATATCGTGATATTAATCATGCTCTCGAGTACACTAACAAGTGAAACATGGAACTAAACATCAAAAACTGCAAGTACATGCTTGTGTCTCGTTGTAACACCACACTACTTTCATATCGTGCTATTAATCATGCTCTCGAGTACACTAACAAGTGAAACATGGAAATAAACATCAAAAACTGCAAGTACATGCGTGTGTCTCGCCGTAACACCACACTACTTTCATATCGTGAATTTAATCATGCTCTCGAGTACACTAACAAGTGAAACATGGACTTAAACATCAAAAACTGCAAGTACATGCGTGTGTCTCGTCGTAACACCACACTACTTTCATGCCGTGATATTAATCATGCTCTCGAGTACACTTACAAGTGAAACATGAAACTAAACATCAAAAACTGCAAGCACATGCTGGTGTCTCGTCGTAACACCACATTACTTTCATATCTTGATATTAGTCATGCTCTCGAGTACACTAACCAGTGAAACATGGTAAAAAACATCAAAAACTGCAAGTACATGCGTGTGTCTCGTCGTAACACCACACTACTTTCATATCGTGATTTTATTCATGCTCTCGAGAACACTAACAAGTGGAACATGGAAATAATCATCAAAAACTGCAAGTACAAGGGTGTGTCTCGTCGTAACACCACACTACTTTTTTATCGTGATATTAATCATGCTCTCGAGTACACTAACAAGTGAAATATGGTAATAAACATCAAGAACTGCAAGTACATGCGTGTGTCTCGTCGTAACGCCACACTACTTTCATATCGTGATTTTATTCATGCTCTCGAGAACACTAACAAGTGAAACATAGAACTAATCAATAAAAACTGCAAGTACAAGAGTGTGTCTCGTCGTAACACCTCACCACTTCCATATCGTGATATTAATCATGCTCTCGAATACACGAACAAGTGAAACATGGACCTAAACATCAAAAACTGCAAGTACATGCGTATGTTTCGTCGTAACACCACACTACTTTATATCGTGATATTAATCATGCTCTCGAGAACACTAACAAGTGAAACAAGGAACTAAACATCAAAAACTGCGAGTACATGCGTGTGTCTCGTCGTAACACCACACTACTTTCATATCGTGATATTAATCATGCTCTCGAGTACACTAAATGTGAAACATGGGACTAAACATCAAAAACTGCAAGTACAAGCGTGTGTGTCGTCGTAACACCTCACCACTTCCATATCGTGATATTAATCATGCTCTCGAGTACACGAACAAGTGAAACATGGACCTAAACATCAAAAACTGCAAGTACATGCGTATGTTTCGTCGTAACACCACACTACTTTCATATCGTGATATTAATCATGCTCTCGATTGCACTAACAAGTGAAACATGGAACATCAAAAATTGACAGTACATGCATGTGTCCCGTCGTAACACCACACTACTTTCATATCGTGATATTAATCAAGCTCTCGAGTACACTAACAAGTGAAACATAGAACTAAACTTCAAAAATTGCAAGTACATGCGTGTGTCTCGTCGTAACACCACACTACTTTCATATCGTGATATTAATTAAGCTCTCAAGTACACTAACAAGTGAAACATGGAACTAAACATCAAAAACTGCAAGTACATGCGTGTGTCTCGTCGTAACACTTCACTACTTTCATAACGTGATATTAATCATGCTTTCGAGGACACTAACAAGTGAAACATAGAACTAAACATCAAAAACTGCAAGTACATGCGTGTGTCTTGTCGTAACACCACACTACTTTCATATCGTGATATTATTCATGCTCTCGAGTACACTAAGAAGTGTAACATGGAACTAAACATCAAAAACTGTAAGTACAAGCGTGTGTGTCGTCGTAACACCACACTACTTTCATATCGTGATATTAATCATGCTCTCGAGTACACTAACAAGTGAAGCATGGAACTAAACATCAAAAGCCGCAAGTACATGCGTGTGTCTCGTCGGAACACCACACTACTTTCATATCGTGATATTAATCATGCTTTAAGTACACTAACAAGTGAAACATGGAACTAAACATCAAAAACTGCAAGTACATGCTTGTGTCTCGTTGTAACACCACACTACTTTCATAACGTGATATTAATCATGCTTTCGAGGACACTAACAAGTGAAACATAGAACTAAACATCAAAAACTGCAAGTACATGCGTGTGTCTCGTCGTAACACTACACTACTTTCATAACGTGATATTAATCATGCTTTCGAGGACACTAACAAGTGAAACATAGAACTAAACATCAAAAACTGCAAGTACATGCGTGTGTCTTGTCGTAACACCACACTACTTTCATATCGTGATATTATTCATGCTCTCGAGTACACTAACAAGTGTAACATGGAACTAAACATCAAAAACTGTAAGTACAAGCGTGTGTGTCGTCGTAACACCACACTACTTTCATATCTTGATATTAATCATGCTCTCGAGTACACTAACAAGTGAAGCATGGAACTAAACATCAAAAGCCGCAAGTACATGCGTGTGTCTCGTCGGAACACCACACTACTTTCATATCGTGATATTAATCATGCTTTAAGTACACTAACAAGTGAAACATGGAACTAAACATCAAAAACTGCAAGTACATGCTTGTGTCTCGTTGTAACACCACACTACTTTCATATCGTGTTATTAATCATGCTCTCGAGTACACTAACAAGTGAAACATAGAACTAAACATCAAAAACTGCAAGTACATGCGTGTGTCTCGTCGTAACACCACACTACTTTCATATCGGGAATTTAATCATGCTCTCGAGTACACTAACAAGTGAAACATGGAACTAAACATCAAAAACTGCAAGTACATGCGTGTGTCTCGTCGTAACACCACACTACTTTCATATCGTGATAGTAATTAAGCTCTCGAGTACACTAACAAGTGAAACATGGAACTAAACATCAAAAACTGCAAGTACATGCGTGTGTCTCGTCGTAACACCACACTACTTTCATGCCGTGATATTAATCATGCTCTCGAGTACACTTACAAGTGAAACCTGAAACTAAACATCAAAAACTGCAAGCACATGCGTGTGTCTCGTCGTAACACCACATTACTTTCATATAGTTATATTAATCATGCTCTCGTGTACACTAACAAATGAAACATGTAACTAAACACCAAAAACTGAAAGTACATGCATGTTTCTCGTCGTATTACCACACTACTTTCATATCGTGATATTAATCATGCTCTCGAGTACACTAACAAGTGAAACATGAAACTAATCATCAAAAACTGCAAGTACATGCGTGTGTCTCGTCGTAACACCACACTACTTTCATATCGTGATATTAATCATGCTTTGAGTGCACTAACAAGTGAAACATGAAAGTAAACATAAAAAAAGGAAGTACATGCGCGTGTCTCGTCGTAACACCAGACTACTTTTATATCGTGATATTAATCATGCTCTCGAGTACAATAACAAGTGAAACATGGAACTAAACATCAAAAACTGCAAGTACACGCGTGTGTCTCGTCGTAACACCACACTACTTTCTTATCGTGATATTAATCATGCTCTCGAGTACACTAACAAGTGAAACATGAAACTAAACATCAAAAACTGCAAGTACATGCGTGTTTCTCGTCGTAGCACCACACTACTTATATATCGTGATATTAATCATGCTCTCGAGAACACTAACAAGTGAAACATGGAACTAAACATCAAAAACTGCAAGTACATGCGGGTGTCTCGTCGTAACACCACACTACTTTCATATCGTGATATTAATCATGCTCTCGAGTACACTAAAAGTGAAACATGGGACTAAACATCAAAAACTGCAAGTACGAGCGTGTGTGTCGTCGTGACACCACACTACTTTCATATCGTGATATTATTCATGCTCTCGATTGCACTAACAAGTGAAACATGGAACATCAAAAATTGACAGTACATGCATGTGTCCCGTCGTAACACCACACTACTTTCATATCGTGATATTAATCAAGCTCTCGAGTACACTAACAAGTGAAACATAGAACTAAACTTCAAAAACTGCAAGTACATGCGTGTGTCTCGTCGTAACACCACACTACTTTCTTATCGTGATAATAATCATGCTCTCGAGTACACTAACAAGTGAAACATAGAACTAAACATCAAAAACTGCAAGTACATGCGTGTGTCTCGTCGTAACACCACACTACTTTAATATCGTGAATTTAATCATGCTCTTGAGTACACTAACAAGTGAAACATGGAACTAAACATCAAAAACTGCAAGTACATGCATGTGTCTCGTCGTAACACCACACTACTTTCATATCGTGATATTAATCATGCTTTGAGCACACTAACAAGTGAAACATGGAACTAAACATCAAAAACTGCATGTACATGCGTGTGTCTCATCGTATTACCACACTACTGTCATATCGTGATATTAATCATGCTCTCGAGTACACTAACAAGTGAAACATGAAACTAAACATCATAAACTGCAAGTACATGCGTGTTTCTCGTCGTAGCACCACACTACTTATATATCGTGATATTAATCATGCTCTCGAGAACACTAACAAGTGAAACATGGAACTAAACATCAAAAACTGCAAGTACATGCGTGTGTCTCGTCGTAACACCACACTAGTTTCATATCGTGATATTATTCATGCTTTGAGTACACTAACAAGTGAAACATAAAAGTAAACATAAAAAAAGGAAGTACATACGCGTGTCTCGTCGTAACACCACACTACTTTTATATCGTGATATTAATCATGCTCTCGAGTACAATAACAAGTGAAACATGGAAGTAAACATCAAAAACTGCAAGTACACGCGTGTGTCTCGTCGTAACACCAAACTACTTTCTTATCGTGCTATTAATCATGCTCTCGAGTACACTAACAAGTGAAACATGAAACTAATCATCAAAAACTGCAAGTGCATGCGTGTGTCTCGTCGTAACACCACACTACTTTCATATCGTGATATTAATCATTCTTTGAGTACACTAACAAGTGAAACATGAAAGTAAACATAAAAAAGGAAGTACATGCGCGTGTCTCGTCATAACACCACACTACTTTTATATCGTGATATTAATCATGCTCTCGGGTACAATAACAAGTGAAACATGGAAGTAAACATCAAAAACTGCAAGTACATGCGTGTGTCTCGTCGTAACACTACACTACTTTCATAACGTCATATTAATCATGCTTTCGAGGACACTAACAAGTGAAACATGGAACTATACATCAAAAACTGCAAGTACATGCGTGTGTCTTGTCGTAACACCACACTACTTTCATATCGTGATATTATTCATGCTCTCGAGAACACTAACAAGTGAAACATGGAACTAATCAATAAAAACTGCAAGTACAAGAGTGTGTCTCGTCGTAACACCTCACCACTTCCATATCGTGATATTAATCATGCTCTCGAATACACGAACAAGTGAAACATGGACCTAAACATCAAAAACTGCAAGTACATGCGTATGTTTCGTCGTAACACCACACTACTTTATATCGTGATATTAATCATGCTCTCGAGAACACTAACAAGTGAAACAAGGAACTAAACATCAAAACCTGCGAGTACATGCGTGTGTCTCGTCGTAACACCACACTACTTTCATATCGTGATATTAATCATGCTCTCGAGTACACTAAATGTGAAACATGGGACTAAACATCAAAAACTGCATGTACAAGCGTGTGTGTCGTCGTAACACCTCACCACTTCCATATCGTGATATTAATCATGCTCTCGAGTACACGAACAAGTGAAACATGGACCTAAACATCAAAAACTGCAAGTACATGCGTATGTTTCGTCGTAACACCACACTACTTTCATATCGTGATATTAATCATGCTCTCGATTGCACTAACAAGTGAAACATGGAACATCAAAAATTGACAGTACATGCATGTGTCCCGTCGTAACACCACACTACTTTCATATCGTGATATTAATCAAGCTCTCGAGTACACTAACAAGTGAAACATAGAACAAAACTTCAAAAATTGCAAGTACATGCGTGTGTCTCGTCGTAACACCACACTACTTTCATATCGTGATATTAATTAAGCTCTCAAGTACACTAACAAGTGAAACATGGAACTAAACATCAAAAACTGCAAGTACATGCGTGTGTCTCGTCGTAACACTACGCTACTTTCATAACGTGATATTAATCATGCTTTCGAGGACACTAACAAGTGAAACATAGAACTAAACATCAAAAACTGCAAGTACATGCGTGTGTCTTGTCGTAACACCACACTACTTTCATATCGTGATATTATTCATGCTCTCGAGTACACTAAGAAGTGTAACATAGAACTAAACATCAAAAACTGTAAGTACAAGCGTGTGTGTCGTCGTAACACCACACTACTTTCATATCGTGATATTAATCATGCTCTCGAGTACACTAACAAGTGAAGCATGGAACTAAACATCAAAAGCCGCAAGTACATGCGTGTGTCTCGTCGGAACACCACACTACTTTCATATCGTGATATTAATCATGCTTTAAGTACACTAACAAGTGAAACATGGAACTAAACATCAAAAACTGCAAGTACATGCTTGTGTCTCGTTGTAACACCACACTACTTTCATAACGTGATATTAATCATGCTTTCGAGGACACTAACAAGTGAAACATAGAACTAAACATCAAAAACTGCAAGTACATGCGTGTGTCTTGTCGTAACACCACACTACTTTCATATCGTGATATTATTCATGCTCTCGAGTACACTAAGAAGTGTAACATGGAACTAAACATCAAAAACTGTAAGTACAAGCGTGTGTGTCGTCGTAACACCACACTACTTTCATATCGTGATATTAATCATGCTCTCGAGTACACTAACAAGTGAAGCATGGAACTAAACATCAAAAGCCGCAAGTACATGCGTGTGTCTCGTCGGAACACCACACTACTTTCATATCTTGATATTAATCATGCTCTCGAGTACACTAACAAGTGAAGCATGGAACTAAACATCAAAAGCCGCAAGTACATGCGTGTGTCTCGTCGGAACACCACACTACTTTCATATCGTGATATTAATCATGCTTTAAGTACACTAACAAGTGAAACATGGAACTAAACATCAAAAACTGCAAGTACATGCTTGTGTCTCGTTGTAACACCACACTACTTTCATATCGTGTTATTAATCATGCTCTCGAGTACACTAACAAGTGAAACATAGAACTAAACATCAAAAACTGCAAGTACATGCGTGTGTCTCGTCGTAACACCACACTACTTTCATATCGGGAATTTAATCATGCTTTAAGTACACTAACAAGTGAAACATGGAACTAAACATCAAAAACTGCAAGTACATGCTTGTGTCTCGTTGTAACACCACACTACTTTCATAACGTGATATTAATCATGCTTTCGAGGACACTAACAAGTGAAACATGGAACTATACATCAAAAACTGCAAGTACATGCGTGTGTCTTGTCGTAACACCACACTACTTTCATATCGTGATATTATTCATGCTCTCGAGAACACTAACAAGTGAAACATGGAACTAATCAATAAAAACTGCAAGTACAAGAGTGTGTCTCGTCGTAACACCTCACCACTTCTATATCGTGATATTAATCATGCTCTCGAATACACGAACAAGTGAAACATGGACCTAAACATCAAAAACTGCAAGTACATGCGTATGTTTCGTCGTAACACCACACTACTTTATATCGTGATATTAATCATGCTCTCGAGAACACTAACAAGTGAAACAAGGAACTAAACATCAAAAACTGCGAGTACATGCGTGTGTCTCGTCGTAACACCACACTACTTTCATATCGTGATATTAATCATGCTCTCGAGTACACTAAATGTGAAACATGGGACTAAACATCAAAAACTGCATGTACAAGCGTGTGTGTCGTCGTAACACCTCACCACTTCCATATCGTGATATTAATCATGCTCTCGAGTACACGAACAAATGAAACATGGACCTAAACATCAAAAACTGCAAGTACATGCGTATGTTTCGTCGTAACACCACACTACTTTCATATCGTGATATTAATTATGCTCTCGATTGCACTAACAAGTGAAACATGGAACATCAAAAATTGACAGTACATGCATGTGTCCCGTCGTAACACCACACTACTTTCATATCGTGATATTAATCAAGCTCTCGAGTACACTAACAAGTGAAACATAGAACTAAACTTCAAAAATTGCAAGTACATGCGTGTGTCTCGTCGTAACACCACACTACTTTCATATCGTGATATTAATTAAGCTCTCAAGTACACTAACAAGTGAAACATGGAACTAAACATCAAAAACTGCAAGTACATGCGTGTGTCTCGTCGTAACACTACACTACTTTCATAACGTGATATTAATCATGCTTTCGAGGACACTAACAAGTGAAACATAGAACTAAACATCAAAAACTGCAAGTACATGCGTGTGTCTTGTCGTAACACCACACTACTTTCATATCGTGATATTATTCATGCTCTCGAGTACACTAAGAAGTGTAACATGGAACTAAACATCAAAAACTGTAAGTACAAGCGTGTGTGTCGTCGTAACACCACACTACTTTCATATCGTGATATTAATCATGCTCTCGAGTACACTAACAAGTGAAGCATGGAACTAAACATCAAAAGCCGCAAGTACATGCGTGTGTCTCGTCGGGACACCACACTACTTTCATATCGTGATATTATTCATGCTTTAAGTACACTAACAAGTGAAACATGGAACTAAACATCAAAAACTGCAAGTACATGCTTGTGTCTCGTTGTAACACCACACTACTTTCATAACGTGATATTAATCATGCTTTCGAGGACACTAACAAGTGAAACATAGAACTAAACATCAAAAACTGCAAGTACATGCGTGTGTCTCGTCGTAACACTACACTACTTTCATAACGTGATATTAATCATGCTTTCGAGGACACTAACAAGTGAAACATATAACTAAACATCAAAAACTGCAAGTACATGCGTGTGTCTTGTCGTAACACCACACTACTTTCATATCGTGATATTATTCATGCTCTCGAGTACACTAACAAGTGTAACATTGAACTAAACATCAAAAACTGTAAGTACAAGCGTGTGTGTCGTCGTAACACCACACTACTTTCATATCTTGATATTAATCATGCTCTCGAGTACACTAACAAGTGAAGCATGGAACTAAACATCAAAAGCCGCAAGTACATGCGTGTGTCTCGTCGGAACACCACACTACTTTCATATCGTGATATTAATCATGCTTTAAGTACACTAACAAGTGAAACATGGAACTAAACATCAAAAACTGCAAGTACATGCTTGTGTCTCGTTGTAACACCACACTACTTTCATATCGTGTTATTAATCATGCTCTCGAGTACACTAACAAGTGAAACATAGAACTAAACATCAAAAACTGCAAGTACATGCGTGTGTCTCGTCGTAACACCACACTACTTTCATATCGGGAATTTAATCATGCTCTCGAGTACACTAACAAGTGAAACATGGAACTAAACATCAAAAACTGCAAGTACATGCGTGTGTCTCGTCGTAACACCACACTACTTTCATATCGTGATAGTAATTAAGCTCTCGAGTACACTAACAAGTGAAACATGGAACTAAACATCAAAAACTGCAAGTACATGCGTGTGTCTCGTCGTAACACCACACTACTTTCATGCCTTGATATTAATCATGCTCTCGAGTACACTTACAAGTGAAACATGAAACTAAACATCAAAAACTGCAAGCACATGCGTGTGTCTCGTCGTAACACCACATTACTTTCATATAGTTATATTAATCATGCTCTCGTGTACACTAACAAATGAAACATGTAACTAAACACCAAAAACTGAAAGTACATGCATGTTTCTCGTCGTATTACCACACTACTTTCATATCGTGATATTAATCATGCTCTCGAGTACACTAACAAGTGAAACATGAAACTAATCATCAAAAACTGCAAGTACATGCGTGTGTCTCGTCGTAACACCACACTACTTTCATATCGTGATATTAATCATGCTTTGAGTGCACTAACAAGTGAAACATGAAAGTAAACATAAAAAAAGGAAGTACATGCGCGTGTCTCGTCGTAACACCAGACTATTTTTATATCGTGATATTAATCATGCTCTCGAGTACAATAACAAGTGAAACATGGAACTAAACATCAAAAACTGCAAGTACACGCGTGTGTCTCGTCGTAACACCCCACTACTTTCTTATCGTGATATTAATCATGCTCTCGAGTACACTAACAAGTGAAACATGAAACTAAACATCAAAAACTGCAAGTACATGCGTGTTTCTCGTCGTAGCACCACACTACTTATATATCGTGATATTAATCATGCTCTCGAGAACACTAACAAGTGAAACATGGAACTAAACATCAAAAACTGCAAGTACATGCGGGTGTCTCGTCGTAACACCACACCACTTTCATATCGTGATATTAATCATGCTCTCGAGTACACTAAAAGTGAAACATGGGACTAAACATCAAAAACTGCAAGTACGAGCGTGTGTGTCGTCGTGACACCACACTACTTTCATATCGTGATATTATTCATGCTCTCGATTGCACTAACAAGTGAAACATGGAACATCAAAAATTGACAGTACATGCATGTGTCCCGTCGTAACACCACACTACTTTCATATCGTGATATTAATCAAGCTCTCGAGTACACTAACAAGTGAAACATAGAACTAAACTTCAAAAACTGCAAGTACATGCGTGTGTCTCGTCGCAACACCACACTACTTTCATATCGTGATATTAATTAAGCTCTCGAGTACACTAACAAGTGAAACATAGAACTAAACATCAAAAACTGCAAGTACACGCGTGTGTCTCGTCGTAACACCACACTACTTTCTTATCGTGATAATAATCATGCTCTCGAGTACACTAACAAGTGAAACATAGAACTAAACATCAAAAACTGCAAGTACATGCGTGTGTCTCGTCGTAACACCACACTACTTTCATATCGTGAATTTAATCATGCTCTTGAGTACACTAACAAGTGAAACATGGAACTAAACATCAAAAACTGCAAGTACATGCGTGTGTCTCGTCGTAACACCACACTACTTTCATATCGTGATATTAATAATGCTTTGAGCACACTAACAAGTGAAACATGGAACTAAACATCAAAAACTGCATGTACATGCGTGTGTGTCATCGTATTACCACACTACTGTCATATCGTGATATTAATCATGCTCTCGAGTACACTAACAAGTGAAACATGAAACTAAACATCATAAACTGCAAGTACATGCGTGTTTCTCGTCGTAGCACCACACTACTTATATATCGTGATATTAATCATGCTCTCGAGAACACTAACAAGTGAAACATGGAACTAAACATCAAAAACTGCAAGTACATGCGGGTGTCTCGTCGTAACACCACACTACTTTCATATCGTGATATTAATTAAGCTCTCGAGTGCACTAAGAAGTGAAACATGAAACTAAACATCAAAAACTGCAAGTACACGCGTGTGTCTCGTCGTAACACCACACTACTTTCTTATCGTGCTATTAATCATGCTCTCGAGTACACTAACAAGTGAAACATGAAACTAATCATCAAAAACTGCAAGTACATGCGTGTGTCTCGTCGTAACACCACACTACTTTCATATCGTGATATTATTCATGCTTTGAGTACACTAACAAGTGAAACATAAAAGTAAACATAAAAAAAGGAAGTACATGCGCGTGTCTCGTCGTAACACCACACTACTTTTATATCGTGATATTAATCATGCTCTCGAGTACAATAACAAGTGAAACATGGAAGTAAACATCAAAAACTGCAAGTACACGCGTGTGTCTCGTCGTAACACCAAACTACTTTCTTATCGTGCTATTAATCATGCTCTCGAGTACACTAACAAGTGAAACATGAAACTAATCGTCAAAAACTGGAAGTGCATGCGTGTGTCCCGTCGTAACACCACACTACTTTCATATCGTGATATTAATCATGCTTTGAGTACACTGACAAGTGAAACATGAAAGTAAACATAAAAAAGGAAGTACATGCGCGTGTCTCGTCATAACACCACACTACTTTTATATCGTGATATTAATCATGCTCTCGGGTACAATAACAAGTGAAACATGGAAGTAAACATCAAAAACTGCAAGTACATGCGTGTGTCTCGTCGTAACACTACACTACTTTCATAACGTCATATTAATCATGCTTTCGAGGACACTAACAAGTGAAACATGGAACTATACATCAAAAACTGCAAGTACATGCGTGTGTCTTGTCGTAACACCACACTACTTTCATATCGTGATATTATTCATGCTCTCGAGTACACTAACAAGTGTAACATGGAACTAAACATCAAAAACTGTAAGTACAAGCGTGTGTGTCGTCGTAACACCACACTACTTTCATATCGTGATATTAATCATGCTCTCGAGTACACTAACAAGTGAAACATGGAACTAAACATCAAAAACTGCAAGTACATGCTTGTGTCTCGTTGTAACACCACACTACTTTCATATCGTGCTATTAATCATGCTCTCGAGTACACTAACAAGTGAAACATGGAAATAAACATCAAAAACTGCCAGTACATGCGTGTGTCTCGCCGTAACACCACACTACTTTCATATCGTGAATTTAATCATGCTCTCGAGTACACTAACAAGTGAAACATGGACTTAAACATCAAAAACTGCAAGTACATGCGTGTGTCTCGTCGTAACACCACACTACTTTCATGCCGTGATATTAATCATGCTCTCGAGTACACTTACAAGTGAAACATGAAACTAAACATCAAAAACTGCAAGCACATGCATGTGTCTCGTCGTAACACCACATTACTTTCATATCTTGATATTAGTCATGCTCTCGAGTACACTAACAAGTGAAACATGGTAAAAAACATCAAAAACTGCAAGTACATGCGTGTGTCTCGTCGTAACACCACACTACTTTCATATCGTGATTTTATTCATGCTCTCGAGAACACTAACAAGTGGAACATGGAAATAATCATCAAAAACTGCAAGTACAAGGGTGTGTCTCGTCGTAACACCACACTACTTTTTTATCGTGATATTAATCATGCTCTCGAGTACACTAACAAGTGAAATATGGTAATAAACATCAAAAACTGCAAGTACATGCGTGTGTCTCGTCGTAACGCCACACTACTTTCATATCGTGATTTTATTCATGCTCTCGAGAACACTAACAAGTGAAACATAGAACTAATCAATAAAAACTGCAAGTACAAGAGTGTGTCTCGTCGTAACACCTCACCACTTCCATATCGTGATATTAATCATGCTCTCGAATACACGAACAAGTGAAACATGGACCTAAACATCAAAAACTGCAAGTACATGCGTATGTTTCGTCGTAACACCACACTACTTTATATCGTGATATTAATCATGCTCTCGAGAACACTAACAAGTGAAACAAGGAACTAAACATCAAAAACTGCGAGTACATGCGTGTGTCTCGTCGTAACACCACACTACTTTCATATCGTGATATTAATCATGCTCTCGAGTACACTAAATGTGAAACATGGGACTAAACATCAAAAACTGCAAGTACAAGCGTGTGTGTCGTCGTAACACCTCACCACTTCCATATCGTGATATTAATCATGCTCTCGAGTACACGAACAAGTGAAACATGGACCTAAACATCAAAAACTGCAAGTACATGCGTATGTTTCGTCGTAACACCACACTACTTTCATATCGTGATATTAATCATGCTCTCGATTGCACTAACAAGTGAAACATGGAACATCAAAAATTGACAGTACATGCATGTGTCCCGTCGTAACACCACACTACTTTCATATCGTGATATTAATCAAGCTCTCGAGTACACTAACAAGTGAAACATAGAACTAAACTTCAAAAATTGCAAGTACATGCGTGTGTCTCGTCGTAACACCACACTACTTTCATATCGTGATAATAATTAAGCTCTCAAGTACACTAACAAGTGAAACATGGAACTAAACATCAAAAACTGCAAGTACATGCGTGTGTCTCGTCGTAACACTTCACTACTTTCATAACGTGATATTAATCATGCTTTCGAGGACACTAACAAGTGAAACATAGAACTAAACATCAAAAACTGCAAGTACATGCGTGTGTCTTGTCGTAACACCACACTACTTTCATATCGTGATATTATTCATGCTCTCGAGTACACTAAGAAGTGTAACATGGAACTAAACATCAAAAACTGTAAGTACAAGCGTGTGTGTCGTCGTAACACCACACTACTTTCATATCGTGATATTAATCATGCTCTCGAGTACACTAACAAGTGAAGCATGGAACTAAACATCAAAAGCCGCAAGTACATGCGTGTGTCTCGTCGGAACACCACACTACTTTCATATCGTGATATTAATCATGCTTTAAATACACTAACAAGTGAAACATGGAACTAAACATCAAAAACTGCAAGTACATGCTTGTGTCTCGTTGTAACACCACACTACTTTCATAACGTGATATTAATCATGCTTTCGAGGACACTAACAAGTGAAACATAGAACTAAACATCAAAAACTGCAAGTACATGCGTGTGTCTCGTCGTAACACTACACTACTTTCATAACGTGATATTAATCATGCTTTCGAGGACACTAACAAGTGAAACATAGAACTAAACATCAAAAACTGCAAGTACATGCGTGTGCCTTGTCGTAACACCACACTACTTTCATATCGTGATATTATTCATGCTCTCGAGTACACTAACAAGTGTAACATGGAACTAAACATCAAAAACTGTAAGTACAAGCGTGTGTCTCGTCGTAACACCACACTACTTTCATGCCGTGATATTAATCATGCTCTCGAGTACACTTACAAGTGAAACATGAAACTAAACATCAAAAACTGCAAGCACATGCATGTGTCTCGTCGTAACACCACATTACTTTCATATCTTGATATTAGTCATGCTCTCGAGTACACTAACAAGTGAAACATGGTAAAAAACATCAAAAACTGCAAGTACATGCGTGTGTCTCGTCGTAACACCACACTACTTTCATATCGTGATTTTATTCATGCTCTCGAGAACACTAACAAGTGGAACATGGAAATAATCATCAAAAACTGCAAGTACAAGGGTGTGTCTCGTCGTAACACCACACTACTTTTTTATCGTGATATTAATCATGCTCTCGAGTACACTAACAAGTGAAATATGGTAATAAACATCAAAAACTGCAAGTACATGCGTGTGTCTCGTCGTAACGCCACACTACTTTCATATCGTGATTTTATTCATGCTCTCGAGAACACTAACAAGTGAAACATAGAACTAATCAATAAAAACTGCAAGTACAAGAGTGTGTCTCGTCGTAACACCTCACCACTTCCATATCGTGATATTAATCATGCTCTCGAATACACGAACAAGTGAAACATGGACCTAAACATCAAAAACTGCAAGTACATGCGTATGTTTCGTCGTAACACCACACTACTTTATATCGTGATATTAATCATGCTCTCGAGAACACTAACAAGTGAAACAAGGAACTAAACATCAAAAACTGCGAGTACATGCGTGTGTCTCGTCGTAACACCACACTACTTTCATATCGTGATATTAATCATGCTCTCGAGTACACTAAATGTGAAACATGGGACTAAACATCAAAAACTGCAAGTACAAGCGTGTGTGTCGTCGTAACACCTCACCACTTCCATATCGTGATATTAATCATGCTCTCGAGTACACGAACAAGTGAAACATGGACCTAAACATCAAAAACTGCAAGTACATGCGTATGTTTCGTCGTAACACCACACTACTTTCATATCGTGATATTAATCATGCTCTCGATTGCACTAACAAGTGAAACATGGAACATCAAAAATTGACAGTACATGCATGTGTCCCGTCGTAACACCACACTACTTTCATATCGTGATATTAATCAAGCTCTCGAGTACACTAACAAGTGAAACATAGAACTAAACTTCAAAAATTGCAAGTACATGCGTGTGTCTCGTCGTAACACCACACTACTTTCATATCGTGATATTAATTAAGCTCTCAAGTACACTAACAAGTGAAACATGGAACTAAACATCAAAAACTGCAAGTACATGCGTGTGTCTCGTCGTAACACTTCACTACTTTCATAACGTGATATTAATCATGCTTTCGAGGACACTAACAAGTGAAACATAGAACTAAACATCAAAAACTGCAAGTACATGCGTGTGTCTTGTCGTAACACCACACTACTTTCATATCGTGATATTATTCATGCTCTCGAGTACACTAAGAAGTGTAACATGGAACTAAACATCAAAAACTGTAAGTACAAGCGTGTGTGTCGTCGTAACACCACACTACTTTCATATCGTGATATTAATCATGCTCTCGAGTACACTAACAAGTGAAGCATGGAACTAAACATCAAAAGCCGCAAGTACATGCGTGTGTCTCGTCGGAACACCACACTACTTTCATATCGTGATATTAATCATGCTTTAAGTACACTAACAAGTGAAACATGGAACTAAACATCAAAAACTGCAAGTACATGCTTGTGTCTCGTTGTAACACCACACTACTTTCATAACGTGATATTAATCATGCTTTCGAGGACACTAACAAGTGAAACATAGAACTAAACATCAAAAACTGCAAGTACATGCGTGTGTCTTGTCGTAACACCACACTACTTTCATATCGTGATATTATTCATGCTCTCGAGTACACTAACAAGTGTAACATGGAACTAAACATCAAAAACTGTAAGTACAAGCGTGTGTGTCGTCGTAACACCACACTACTTTCATATCGTGATATTAATCATGCTCTCGAGTACACTAACAAGTGAAACATGGAACTAAACATCAAAAACTGCAAGTACATGCTTGTGTCTCGTTGTAACACCACACTACTTTCATATCGTGCTATTAATCATGCTCTCGAGTACACTAACAAGTGAAACATGGAAATAAACATCAAAAACTGCAAGTACATGCGTGTGTCTCGCCGTAACACCACACTACTTTCATATCGTGAATTTATTCATGCTCTCGAGTACACTAACAAGTGAAACATGGACTTAAACATCAAAAACTGCAAGTACATGCGTGTGTCTCGTCGTAACACCACACTACTTTCATGCCGTGATATTAATCATGCTCTCGAGTACACTTACAAGTGAAACATGAAACTAAACATCAAAAACTGCAAGCACATGCATGTGTCTCGTCGTAACACCACATTACTTTCATATCTTGATATTAGTCATGCTCTCGAGTACACTAACAAGTGAAACATGGTAAAAAACATCAAAAACTGCAAGTACATGCGTGTGTCTCGTCGTAACACCACACTACTTTCATATCGTGATTTTATTCATGCTCTCGAGAACACTAACAAGTGGAACATGGAAATAATCATCAAAAACTGCAAGTACAAGGGTGTGTCTCGTCGTAACACCACACTACTTTTTTATCGTGATATTAATCATGCTCTCGAGTACACTAACAAGTGAAATATGGTAATAAACATCAAAAACTGCAAGTACATGCGTGTGTCTCGTCGTAACACCACACTACTTTCTTATCGTGATAATAATCATGCTCTCGAGTACACTAACAAGTGAAACATAGAACTAAACATCAAAAACTGCAAGTACATGCGTGTGTCTCGTCGTAACACCACACTACTTTCATATCGTGAATTTAATCATGCTCTTGAGTACACTAACAAGTGAAACATGGAACTAAACATCAAAAACTGCAAGTACATGCGTGTGTCTCGTCGTAACACCACACTACTTTCATATCGTGATATTAATCATGCTTTGAGCACACTAACAAGTGAAACATGGAACTAAACATCAAAAACTGCATGTACATGCGTGTGTCTCATCGTATTACCACACTACTGTCATATCGTGATATTAATCATGCTCTCGAGTACACTAACAAGTGAAACATGAAACTAAACATCATAAACTGCAAGTACATGCGTGTTTCTCGTCGTAGCACCACACTACTTATATATCGTGATATTAATCATGCTCTCGAGAACACTAACAAGTGAAACATGGAACTAAACATCAAAAACTGCAAGTACATGCGGGTGTCTCGTCGTAACACCACACTACTTTCATATCGTGATATTAATTAAGCTCTCGAGTACACTAACAAGTGAAACACAGAACTAAACATCAAAAACTGCAAGTACACGCGTGTGTCTCGTCGTAACACCACACTACTTTCTTATCGTGCTATTAATCATGCTCTCGAGTACACTAACAAGTGAAACATGAAACTAATCATCAAAAACTGCAAGTACATGCGTGTGTCTCGTTGTAACACCACACTACTTTCATATCGTGATATTATTCATGCTTTGAGTACACTAACAAGTGAAACATGAAAGTAAACATAAAAAAAGGAAGTACATGCGCGTGTCTCGTCGTAACACCACACTACTTTTATATCGTGATATTAATCATGCTCTCGAGTACAATAACAAGTGAAACATGGAAGTAAACATCAAAAACTGCAAGTACACGCGTGTGTCTCGTCGTAACACCACACTACTTTCTTATCGTGCTATTAATCATGCTCTCGAGTACACTAACAAGTGAAACATGAAACTAATCATCAAAAACTGCAAGTGCATGCGTGTGTCTCGTCGTAACACCACACTACTTTCATATCGTGATATTAATCATGCTTTGAGTACACTAACAAGTGAAACATGAAAGTAAACATAAAAAAAGGAAGTACATGCGCGTGTCTCGTCGTAACACCACACTACTTTTATATCGTGATATTAATCATGCTCTCGGGTACAATAACAAGTGAAACATGGAAGTAAACATCAAAAACTGCAAGTACATGCGTGGGTCTCGTCGTAAAACTACACTACTTTCATAACGTCATATTAATCATGCTTTCGAGGACACTAACAAGTGAAACATGGAACTATACATCAAAAACTGCAAGTACATGCGTGTGTCTTGTCGTAACACCACACTACTTTCATATCGTGATATTATTCATGCTCTCGAGTACACTAACAAGTGTAACATGGAACTAAACATCAAAAACTGTAAGTACAAGCGTGTGTGTCGTCGTAACACCACACTACTTTCATATCGTGATATTAATCATGCTCTCGAGTACACTAACAAGGGAAACATGGAAATAAACATCAAAAACTGCAAGTACATGCGTGTGTCTCGCCGTAACACCACACTACTTTCATATCGTGAATTTAATCATGCTCTCGAGTACACTAACAAGTGAAACATGGACTTAAACATCAAAAACTGCAAGTACATGCGTGTGTCTCGTCGTAACACCACACTACTTTCATGCCGTGATATTATTCATGCTCTCGAGTACACTTACAAGTGAAACATGAAACTAAACATCAAAAACTGCAAGCAAATGCGTGTGTCTCGTCGTAACACCACATTACTTTCATATCTTGATATTAGTCATGCTCTCGAGTACACTAACAAGTGAAACATGGTAAAAAACATCAAAAACTGCAAGTACATGCGTGTGTCTCGTCGTAACACCACACTACTTTCATATCGTGATTTTATTCATGCTCTCGAGAACACTAACAAGTGAAACATGGAACTAATCATCAAAAACTGCAAGTACAAGGGTGTGTCTCGTCGTAACACCACACTACTTTTTTATCGTGATATTAATCATGCTCTCGAGTACACTAACAAGTGAAATATGGTAATAAACATCAAAAACTGCAAGTACATGCGTGTGTCTCGTCGTAACGCCACACTACTTTCATATCGTGATTTTATTCATGCTCTCGAGAACACTAACAAGTGAAACATGGAACTAATCATCACTTTCATATCGTGATTTTATTCATGCTCTCGAGAACACTAACAAGTGAAACATGGAACTAATCATCAAAAACTGCAAGTACAAGAGTGTGTCTCGTCGTAACACCTCACCACTTCCATATCGTGATATTAATCATGCTCTCGAATACACGAACAAGTGAAACATGGACCTAAACATCAAAAACTGCAAGTACATGCGTATGTTTCGTCGTAACACCACACTACTTTATATCGTGATATTAATCATGCTCTCGAGAACACTAACAAGTGAAACAAGGAACTAAACATAAAAAACTGCGAGTACATGCGTGTGTCTCGTCGTAACACCACACTACTTTCATATCGTGATATTAATCATGCTCTCGAGTACACTAAATGTGAAACATGGGACTAAACATCAAAAACTGCAAGTACATGCGTGTGTCTCGTCGTAACACCACACTACTTTCATATCGTGATATTAATCATGCTTTGAGCACACTAACAAGTGAAACATGGAACTAAACATCAAAAACTGCATGTACATGCGTGTGTCTCATCGTATTACCACACTACTGTCATATCGTGATATTAATCATGATCTCGAGTACACTAACAAGTGAAACATGAAACTAAACATCATAAACTGCAAGTACATGCGTGTTTCTCGTCGTAGCACCACACTACTTATATATCGTGATATTAATCATGCTCTCGAGAACACTAACAAGTGAAACATGGAACTAAACATCAAAAACTGCAAGTACATGCGGGTGTCTCGTCGTAACACCACACTACTTTCATATCGTGATATTAATTAAGCTCTCGAGAACACTAACAAGTGAAACATGGAACTAAACATCAAAAACTGCAAGTACACGCGTGTGTCTCGTCGTAACACCACACTACTTTCTTATCGTGCTATTAATCATGCTCTCGAGTACACTAACAAGTGAAACATGAAACTAATCATCAAAAACTGCAAGTACATGCGTGCGTCTCGTCGTAACACCACACTACTTTCATATCGTGATATTATTCATGCTTTGAGTACACTAACAAGTGAAACATAAAAGTAAACATAAAAAAAGGAAGTACATGCGCGTGTCTCGTCGTAACACCACACTACTTTTATATCGTGATATTAATCATGCTCTCGAGTACAATAACAAGTGAAACATGGAAGTAAACATCAAAAACTGCAACTACACGCGTGTGTCTCGTCGTAACACCACACTACTTTCTTATCGTGCTATTAATCATGCTCTCGAGTACACTAACAAGTGAAACATGAAACTAATCATCAAAAACTGCAAGTGCATGCGTGTGTCTCGTCGTAACACCACACTACTTTCATATCGTGATATTAATCATGCTTTGAGTACACTAACAAGTGAAACATGAAAGTAAACATAAAAAAAGGAAGTACATGCGCGTGTCTCGTCGTAACACCACACTACTTTTATATCGTGATATTAATCATGCTCTTCACAATTTCACCAGCGCTGCGACTAGTCGCAGCGCTGGCTAGTCGCAGCGCTGGTGAAATTGTGAATATGTACCAACTAGCTCAAACCACCATTTTGCTACAGTGCATAATCATGCTCTCGGGTACAATAACAAGCGAAACATGGAAGTAAACATCAAAAACTGCAAGTACATGCGTGTGTCTCGTCGTAACACTACACTACTTTCATAACGTCATATTAATCATGCTTTCGAGGACACTAACAAGTGGAACATGGAACTATACATCAAAAACTGCAAGTACATGCGTGTGTCTCGTCGTAACACCACACTACTTTCATATCGTGATTTTATTCATGCTGTCGAGAACACTAACAAGTGAAACATGGAACTAATCATCAAAAACTGCAAGTACAAGGGTGTGTCTCGTCGTAACACCACACTACTTTTTTATCGTGATATTAATCATGCTCTCGAGTACACTAACAAGTGAAATATGGTAATAAACATCAAAAACTGCAAGTACATGCGTGTGTCTCGTCGTAACGCCACACTACTTTCATATCGTGATTTTATTCATGCTCTCGAGAACACTAACAAGTGAAACATGGAACTAATCATCACTTTCATATCGTGATTTTATTCATGCTCTCGAGAACACTAACAAGTGAAACATGGAACTAATCATCAAAAACTGCAAGTACAAGAGTGTGTCTCGTCGTAACACCTCACCACTTCCATATCGTGATATTAATCATGCTCTCGAATACACGAACAAGTGAAACATGGACCTAAACATCAAAAACTGCAAGTACATGCGTATGTTTCGTCGTAACACCACACTACTTTATATCGTGATATTAATCATGCTCTCGAGAACACTAACAAGTGAAACAAGGAACTAAACATAAAAAACTGCGAGTACATGCGTGTGTCTCGTCGTAACACCACACTACTTTCATATCGTGATATTAATCATGCTCTCGAGTACACTAAATGTGAAACATGGGACTAAACATCAAAAACTGCAAGTACATGCGTGTGTCTCGTCGTAACACCACACTACTTTCATATCGTGATATTAATCATGCTTTGAGCACACTAACAAGTGAAACATGGAACTAAACATCAAAAACTGCATGTACATGCGTGTGTCTCATCGTATTACCACACTACTGTCATATCGTGATATTAATCATGATCTTGAGTACACTAACAAGTGAAACATGAAACTAAACATCATAAACTGCAAGTACATGCGTGTTTCTCGTCGTAGCACCACACTACTTATATATCGTGATATTATTCATGCTCTCGAGAACACTAACAAGTGAAACATGGAACTAAACATCAAAAACTGCAAGTACATGCGGGTGTCTCGTCGTAACACCACACTACTTTCATATCGTGATATTAATTAAGCTCTCGAGAACACTAACAAGTGAAACATGGAACTAAACATCAAAAACTGCAAGTACACGCGTGTGTCTCGTCGTAACACCACACTACTTTCTTATCGTGCTATTAATCATGCTCTCGAGTACACTAACAAGTGAAACATGAAACTAATCATCAAAAACTGCAAGTACATGCGTGCGTCTCGTCGTAACACCACACTACTTTCATATCGTGATATTATTCATGCTTTGAGTACACTAACAAGTGAAACATAAAAGTAAACATAAAAAAAGGAAGTACATGCGCGTGTCTCGTCGTAACACCACACTACTTTTATATCGTGATATTAATCATGCTCTCGAGTACAATAACAAGTGAAACATGGAAGTAAACATCAAAAACTGCAACTACACGCGTGTGTCTCGTCGTAACACCACACTACTTTCTTATCGTGCTATTAATCATGCTCTCGAGTACACTAACAAGTGAAACATGAAACTAATCATCAAAAACTGCAAGTGCATGCGTGTGTCTCGTCGTAACACCACACTACTTTCATATCGTGATATTAATCATGCTTTGAGTACACTAACAAGTGAAACATGAAAGTAAACATAAAAAAAGGAAGTAAATGCGCGTGTCTCGTCGTAACACCACACTACTTTTATATCGTGATATTAATCATGCTCTTCACAATTTCACCAGCGCTGCGACTAGTCGCAGCGCTGGCTAGTCGCAGCGCTGGTGAAATTGTGAATATGTACCAACTAGCTCAAACCACCATTTTGCTACAGTGCATAATCATGCTCTCGGGTACAATAAAAGCGAAACATGGAAGTAAACATCAAAAACTGCAAGTACATGCGTGTGTCTCGTCGTAACACTACACTACTTTCATAACGTCATATTAATCATGCTTTCGAGGACACTAACAAGTGAAACATGGAACTATACATCAAAAACTGCAAGTACATGCGTGTGTCTTGTCGTAACACCACACTACTTTCATATCGTGATATTATTCATGCTCTCGAGTACACTAACAAGTGTAACATGGAACTAAACATCAAAAACTGTAAGTACAAGCGTGTGTGTCGTCGTAACACCACACTACTTTCATATCGTGATATTAATCATGCTCTCGAGTACACTAACAAGTGAAACATGGAACTAAACATCAAAAACTGCAAGTACATGCTTGTGTCTCGTTGTAACACCACACTACTTTCATATCGTGCTATTAATCATGCTCTCGAGTACACTAACAAGTGAAACATGGAAATAAACATCAAAAACTGCAAGTACATGCGTGTGTCTCGCCGTAACACCACACTACTTTCATATCGTGAATTTAATCATGCTCTCGAGTACACTAACAAGTGAAACATGGACTTAAACATCAAAAACTGCAAGTACATGCGTGTGTCTCGTCGTAACACCACACTACTTTCATGCCGTGATATTAATCATGCTCTCGAGTACACTTACAAGTGAAACATGAAACTAAACATCAAAAACTGCAAGCACATGCATGTGTCTCGTCGTAACACCACATTACTTTCATATCTTGATATTAGTCATGCTCTCGAGTACACTAACCAGTGAAACATGGTAAAAAACATCAAAAACTGCAAGTACATGCGTGTGTCTCGTCGTAACACCACACTACTTTCATATCGTGATTTTATTCATGCTCTCGAGAACACTAACAAGTGGAACATGGAAATAATCATCAAAAACTGCAAGTACAAGGGTGTGTCTCGTCGTAACACCACACTACTTTTTTATCGTGATATTAATCATGCTCTCGAGTACGCTAACAAGTGAAATATGGTAATAAACATCAAAAACTGCAAGTACATGCGTGTGTCTCGTCGTAACGCCACACTACTTTCATATCGTGATTTTATTCATGCTCTCGAGAACACTAACAAGTGAAACATAGAACTAATCAATAAAAACTGCAAGTACAAGAGTGTGTCTCGTCGTAACACCTCACCACTTCCATATCGTGATATTAATCATGCTCTCGAATACACGAACAAGTGAAACATGGACCTAAACATCAAAAACTGCAAGTACATGCGTATGTTTCGTCGTAACACCACACTACTTTATATCGTGATATTAATCATGCTCTCGAGAACACTAACAAGTGAAACAAGGAACTAAACATCAAAAACTGCGAGTACATGCGTGTGTCTCGTCGTAACACCACACTACTTTCATATCGTGATATTAATCATGCTCTCGAGTACACTAAATGTGAAACATGGGACTAAACATCAAAAACTGCAAGTACAAGCGTGTGTGTCGTCGTAACACCTCACCACTTCCATATCGTGATATTAATCATGCTCTCGAGTACACGAACAAGTGAAACATGGACCTAAACATCAAAAACTGCAAGTACATGCGTATGTTTCGTCGTAACACCACACTACTTTCATATCGTGATATTAATCATGCTCTCGATTGCACTAACAAGTGAAACATGGAACATCAAAAATTGACAGTACATGCATGTGTCCCGTCGTAACACCACACTACTTTCATATCGTGATATTAATCAAGCTCTCGAGTACACTAACAAGTGAAACATAGAACTAAACTTCAAAAATTGCAAGTACATGCGTGTGTCTCGTCGTAACACCACACTACTTTCATATCGTGATATTAATTAAGCTCTCAAGTGCACTAACAAGTGAAACATGGAACTAAACATCAAAAACTGCAAGTACATGCGTGTGTCTCGTCGTAACACTTCACTACTTTCATAACGTGATATTAATCATGCTTTCGAGGACACTAACAAGTGAAACATAGAACTAAACATCAAAAACTGCAAGTACATGCGTGTGTCTTGTCGTAACACCACACTACTTTCATATCGTGATATTATTCATGCTCTCGAGTACACTAAGAAGTGTAACATGGAACTAAACATCAAAAACTGTAAGTACAAGCGTGTGTGTCGTCGTAACACCACACTACTTTCATATCGTGATATTAATCATGCTCTCGAGTACACTAACAAGTGAAGCATGGAACTAAACATCAAAAGCCGCAAGTACATGCGTGTGTCTCGTCGGAACACCACACTACTTTCATATCGTGATATTAATCATGCTTTAAGTACACTAACAAGTGAAACATGGAACTAAACATCAAAAACTGCAAGTACATGCTTGTGTCTCGTTGTAACACCACACTACTTTCATAACGTGATATTAATCATGCTTTCGAGGACACTAACAAGTGGAACATAGAACTAAACATCAAAAACTGCAAGTACATGCGTGTGTCTCGTCGTAACACTACACTACTTTCATAACGTGATATTAATCATGCTTTCGAGGACACTAACAAGTGAAACATAGAACTAAACATCAAAAACTGCAAGTACATGCGTGTGTCTTGTCGTAACACCACACTACTTTCATATCGTGATATTATTCATGCTCTCGAGTACACTAACAAGTGTAACATGGAACTAAACATCAAAAACTGTAAGTACAAGCGTGTGTGTCGTCGTAACACCACACTACTTTCATATCTTGATATTAATCATGCTCTCGAGTACACTAACAAGTGAAGCATGGAACTAAACATCAAAAGCCGCAAGTACATGCGTGTGTCTCGTCGGAACACCACACTACTTTCATATCGTGATATTAATCATGCTTTAAGTACACTAACAAGTGAAACATGGAACTAAACATCAAAAACTGCAAGTACATGCTTGTGTCTCGTTGTAACACCACACTACTTTCATATCGTGTTATTAATCATGCTCTCGAGTACACTAACAAGTGAAACATAGAACTAAACATCAAAAACTGCAAGTACATGCGTGTGTCTCGTCGTAACACCACACTACTTTCATATCGGGAATTTAATCATGCTCTCGAGTACACTAACAAGTGAAACATGGAACTAAACATCAAAAACTGCAAGTACATGCGTGTGTCTCGTCGTAACACCACACTACTTTCATATCGTGATAGTAATTAAGCTCTCGAGTACACTAACAAGTGAAACATGGAACTAAACATCAAAAACTGCAAGTACATGCGTGTGTCTCGTCGTAACACCACACTACTTTCATGCCGTGATATTAATCATGCTCTCGAGTACACTTACAAGTGAAACATGAAACTAAACATCAAAAACTGCAAGCACATGCGTGTGTCTCGTCGTAACACCACATTACTTTCATATAGTTATATTAATCATGCTCTCGTGTACACTAACAAATGAAACATGTAACTAAACACCAAAAACTGAAAGTACATGCATGTTTCTCGTCGTATTACCACACTACTTTCATATCGTGATATTAATCATGCTCTCGAGTACACTAACAAGTGAAACATGAAACTAATCATCAAAAACTGCAAGTACATGCGTGTGTCTCGTCGTAACACCACACTACTTTCATATCGTGATATTAATCATGCTTTGAGTGCACTAACAAGTGAAACATGAAAGTAAACATAAAAAAAGGAAGTACATGCGCGTGTCTCGTCGTAACACCAGACTACTTTTATATCGTGATATTAATCATGCTCTCGAGTACAATAACAAGTGAAACATGGAACTAAACATCAAAAACTGCAAGTACACGCGTGTGTCTCGTCGTAACACCACACTACTTTCTTATCGTGATATTAATCATGCTCTCGAGTACACTAACAAGTGAAACATGAAACTAAACATCAAAAACTGCAAGTACATGCGTGTTTCTCGTCGTAGCACCACACTACTTATATATCGTGATATTAATCATGCTCTCGAGAACACTAACAAGTGAAACATGGAACTAAACATCAAAAACTGCAAGTACATACGGGGGTCTCGTCGTAACACCACACTACTTTCATATCGTGATATTAATCATGCTCTCGAGTACACTAAAAGTGAAACATGGGACTAAACATCAAAAACTGCAAGTACGAGCGTGTGTGTCGTCGTGACACCACACTACTTTCATATCGTGATATTATTCATGCTCTCGATTGCACTAACAAGTGAAACATGGAACATCAAAAATTGACAGTACATGCATGTGTCCCGTCGTAACACCACACTACTTTCATATCGTGATATTAATCAAGCTCTCGAGTACACTAACAAGTGAAACATAGAACTAAACTTCAAAAACTGCAAGTACATGCGTGTGTCTCGTCGTAACACCACACTACACTCTTATCGTGATAATAATCATGCTCTCGAGTACACTAACAAGTGAAACATAGAACTAAACATCAAAAACTGCAAGTACATGCGTGTGTCTCGTCGTAACACCACACTACTTTAATATCGTGAATTTAATCATGCTCTTGAGTACACTAACAAGTGAAACATGGAACTAAACATCAAAAACTGCAAGTACATGCATGTGTCTCGTCGTAACACCACACTACTTTCATATCGTGATATTAATCATGCTTTGAGCACACTAACAAGTGAAACATGGAACTAAACATCAAAACCTGCATGTACATGCGTGTGTCTCATCGTATTACCACACTACTGTCATATCGTGATATTAATCATGCTCTCGAGTACACTAACAAGTGAAACATGAAACTAAACATCATAAACTGCAAGTACATGCGTGTTTCTCGTCGTAGCACCACACTACTTATATATCGTGATATTAATCATGCTCTCGAGAACACTAACAAGTGAAACATGGAACTAAACATCAAAAACTGCAAGTACATGCGGGTGTCTCGTCGTAACACCACACTACTTTCATATCGTGATATTAATTAAGCTCTCGAGTGCACTAACAAGTGAAACATGGAACTAAACATCAAAAACTGCAAGTACACGCGTGTGTCTCGTCGTAACACCACACTACTTTCTTATCGTGCTATTAATCATGCTCTCGAGTACACTAACAAGTGAAACATGAAACTAATCATCAAAAACTGCAAGTACATGCGTGTGTCTCGTCGTAACACCACACTAGTTTCATATCGTGATATTATTCATGCTTTGAGTACACTAACAAGTGAAACATAAAAGTAAACATAAAAAAAGGAAGTACATACGCGTGTCTCGTCGTAACACCACACTACTTTTATATCGTGATATTAATCATGCTCTCGAGTACAATAACAAGTGAAACATGGAAGTAAACATCAAAAACTGCAAGTACACGCGTGTGTCTCGTCGTAACACCAAACTACTTTCTTATCGTGCTATTATTCATGCTCTCGAGTACACTAACAAGTGAAACATGAAACTAATCATCAAAAACTGCAAGTGCATGCGTGTGTCTCGTCGTAACACCACACTACTTTCATATCGTGATATTAATCATTCTTTGAGTACACTAACAAGTGAAACATGAAAGTAAACATAAAAAAGGAAGTACATGCGCGTGTCTCGTCATAACACCACACTACTTTTATATCGTGATATTAATCATGCTCTCGGGTACAATAACAAGTGAAACATGGAAGTAAACATCAAAAACTGCAAGTACATGCGTGTGTCTCGTCGTAACACTACACTACTTTCATAACGTCATATTAATCATGCTTTCGAGGACACTAACAAGTGAAACATGGAACTATACATCAAAAACTGCAAGTACATGCGTGTGTCTTGTCGTAACACCACACTACTTTCATATCGTGATATTATTCATGCTCTCGAGAACACTAACAAGTGAAACATGGAACTAATCAATAAAAACTGCAAGTACAAGAGTGTGTCTCGTCGTAACACCTCACCACTTCCATATCGTGATATTAATCATGCTCTAGAATACACGAACAAGTGAAACATGGACCTAAACATCAAAAACTGCAAGTACATGCGTATGTTTCGTCGTAACACCACACTACTTTATATCGTGATATTAATCATGCTCTCGAGAACACTAACAAGTGAAACAAGGAACTAAACATCAAAAACTGCGAGTACATGCGTGTGTCTCGTCGTAACACCACACTACTTTCATATCGTGATATTAATCATGCTCTCGAGTACACTAAATGTGAAACATGGGACTAAACATCAAAAACTGCATGTACAAGCGTGTGTGTCGTCGTAACACCTCACCACTTCCATATCGTGATATTAATCATGCTCTCGAGTACACGAACAAGTGAAACATGGACCTAAACATCAAAAACTGCAAGTACATGCGTATGTTTCGTCGTAACACCACACTACTTTCATATCGTGATATTAATCATGCTCTCGATTGCACTAACAAGTGAAACATGGAACATCAAAAATTGACAGTACATGCATGTGTCCCGTCGTAACACCACACTACTTTCATATCGTGATATTAATCAAGCTCTCGAGTACACTAACAAGTGAAACATAGAACAAAACTTCAAAAATTGCAAGTACATGCGTGTGTCTCGTCGTAACACCACACTACTTTCATATCGTGATATTAATTAAGCTCTCAAGTACACTAACAAGTGAAACATGGAACTAAACATCAAAAACTGCAAGTACATGCGTGTGTCTCGTCGTAACACTACGCTACTTTCATAACGTGATATTAATCATGCTTTCGAGGACACTAACAAGTGAAACATAGAACTAAACATCAAAAACTGCAAGTACATGCGTGTGTCTTGTCGTAACACCACACTACTTTCATATCGTGATATTATTCATGCTCTCGAGTACACTAAGAAGTGTAACATAGAACTAAACATCAAAAACTGTAAGTACAAGCGTGTGTGTCGTCGTAACACCACACTACTTTCATATCGTGATATTAATCATGCTCTCGAGTACACTAACAAGTGAAGCATGGAACTAAACATCAAAAGCCGCAAGTACATGCGTGTGTCTCGTCGGAACACCAAACTACTTTCATATCGTGATATTAATCATGCTTTAAGTACACTAACAAGTGAAACATGGAACTAAACATCAAAAACTGCAAGTACATGCTTGTGTCTCCTTGTAACACCACACTACTTTCATAACGTGATATTAATCATGCTTTCGAGGACACTAACAAGTGAAACATAGAACTAAACATCAAAAACTGCAAGTACATGCGTGTGTCTTGTCGTAACACCACACTACTTTCATATCGTGATATTATTCATGCTCTCGAGTACACTAAGAAGTGTAACATGGAACTAAACATCAAAAACTGTAAGTACAAGCGTGTGTGTCGTCGTAACACCACACTACTTTCATATCGTGATATTAATCATGCTCTCGAGTACACTAACAAGTGAAGCATGGAACTAAACATCAAAAGCCGCAAGTACATGCGTGTGTCTCGTCGGAACACCACACTACTTTCATATCTTGATATTAATCATGCTCTCGAGTACACTAACAAGTGAAGCATGGAACTAAACATCAAAAGCCGCAAGTACATGCGTGTGTCTCGTCGGAACACCACACTACTTTCATATCGTGATATTAATCATGCTTTAAGTACACTAACAAGTGAAACATGGAACTAAACATCAAAAACTGCAAGTACATGCTTGTGTCTCGTTGTAACACCACACTACTTTCATATCGTGTTATTAATCATGCTCTCGAGTACACTAACAAGTGAAACATAGAACTAAACATCAAAAACTGCAAGTACATGCGTGTGTCTCGTCGTAACACCACACTACTTTCATATCGGGAATTTAATCATGCTTTAAGTACACTAACAAGTGAAACATGGAACTAAACATCAAAAACTGCAAGTACATGCTTGTGTCTCGTTGTAACACCACACTACTTTCATAACGTGATATTAATCTTGCTTTCGAGGACACTAACAAGTGAAACATGGAACTATACATCAAAAACTGCAAGTACATGCGTGTGTCTTGTCGTAACACCACACTACTTTCATATCGTGATATTATTCATGCTCTCGAGAACACTAACAAGTGAAACATGGAACTAATCAATAAAAACTGCAAGTACAAGAGTGTGTCTCGTCGTAACACCTCACCACTTCTATATCGTGATATTAATCATGCTCTCGAATACACGAACAAGTGAAACATGGACCTAAACATCAAAAACTGCAAGTACATGCGTATGTTTCGTCGTAACACCACACTACTTTATATCGTGATATTAATCATGCTCTCGAGAACACTAACAAGTGAAACAAGGAACTAAACATCAAAAACTGCGAGTACATGCGTGTGTCTCGTCGTAACACCACACTACTTTCATATCGTGATATTAATCATGCTCTCGAGTACACTAAATGTGAAACATGGGACTAAACATCAAAAACTGCATGTACAAGCGTGTGTGTCGTCGTAACACCTCACCACTTCCATATCGTGATATTAATCATGCTCTCGAGTACACGAACAAGTGAAACATGGACCTAAACATCAAAAACTGCAAGTACATGCGTATGTTTCGTCGTAACACCACACTACTTTCATATCGTGATATTAAACATGCTCTCGATTGCACTAACAAGTGAAACATGGAACATCAAAAATTGACAGTACATGCATGTGTCCCGTCGTAACACCACACTACTTTCATATCGTGATATTAATCAAGCTCTCGAGTACACTAACAAGTGAAACATAGAACTAAACTTCAAAAATTGCAAGTACATGCGTGTGTCTCGTCGTAACACCACACTACTTTCATATCGTGATATTAATTAAGCTCTCAAGTACACTAACAAGTGAAACATGGAACTAAACATCAAAAACTGCAAGTACATGCGTGTGTCTCGTCGTAACACTACACTACTTTCATAACGTGATATTAATCATGCTTTCGAGGACACTAACAAGTGAAACATAGAACTAAACATCAAAAACTGCAAGTACATGCGTGTGTCTTGTCGTAACACCACACTACTTTCATATCGTGATATTATTCATGCTCTCGAGTACACTAAGAAGTGTAACATGGAACTAAACATCAAAAACTGTAAGTACAAGCGTGTGTGTCGTCGTAACACCACACTACTTTCATATCGTGATATTAATCATGCTCTCGAGTACACTAACAAGTGAAGCATGGAACTAAACATCAAAAGCCGCAAGTACATGCGTGTGTCTCGTCGGGACACCACACTACTTTCATATCGTGATATTATTCATGCTTTAAGTACACTAACAAGTGAAACATGGAACTAAACATCAAAAACTGCAAGTACATGCTTGTGTCTCGTTGTAACACCACACTACTTTCATAACGTGATATTAATCATGCTTTCGAGGACACTAACAAGTGAAACATAGAACTAAACATCAAAAACTGCAAGTACATGCGTGTGTCTCGTCGTAACACTACACTACTTTCATAACGTGATATTAATCATGCTTTCGAGGACACTAACAAGTGAAACATAGAACTAAACATCAAAAACTGCAAGTACATGCGTGTGTCTTGTCGTAACACCACACTACTTTCATATCGTGATATTATTCATGCTCTCGAGTACACTAACAAGTGTAACATGGAACTAAACATCAAAAACTGTAAGTACAAGCGTGTGTGTCGTCGTAACACCACACTACTTTCATATCTTGATATTAATCATGCTCTCGAGTACACTAACAAGTGAAGCATGGAACTAAACATCAAAAGCCGCAAGTACATGCGTGTGTCTCGTCGGAACACCACACTACTTTCATATCGTGATATTAATCATGCTTTAAGTACACTAACAAGTGAAACATGGAACTAAACATCAAAAACTGCAAGTACATGCTTGTGTCTCGTTGTAACACCACACTACTTTCATATAGTGTTATTAATCATGCTCTCGAGTACACTAACAAGTGAAACATAGAACTAAACATCAAAAACTGCAAGTACATGCGTGTGTCTCGTCGTAACACCACACTACTTTCATATCGGGAATTTAATCATGCTCTCGAGTACACTAACAAGTGAAACATGGAACTAAACATCAAAAACTGCAAGTACATGCGTGTGTCTCGTCGTAACACCACACTACTTTCATATCGTGATAGTAATTAAGCTCTCGAGTACACTAACAAGTGAAACATGGAACTAAACATCAAAAACTGCAAGTACATGCGTGTGTCTCGTCGTAACACCACACTACTTTTATGCCTTGATATTAATCATGCTCTCGAGTACACTTACAAGTGAAACATGAAACTAAACATCAAAAACTGCAAGCACATGCGTGTGTCTCGTCGTAACACCACATTACTTTCATATAGTTATATTAATCATGCTCTCGTGTACACTAACAAATGAAACATGTAACTAAACACCAAAAACTGAAAGTACATGCATGTTTCTCGTCGTATTACCACACTACTTTCATATCGTGATATTAATCATGCTCTCGAGTACACTAACAAGTGAAACATGAAACTAATCATCAAAAACTGCAAGTACATGCGTGTGTCTCGTCGTAACACCACACTACTTTCATATCGTGATATTAATCATGCTTTGAGTGCACTAACAAGTGAAACATGAAAGTAAACATAAAAAAAGGAAGTACATGCGCGTGTCTCGTCGTAACACCAGACTACTTTTATATCGTGATATTAATCATGCTCTCGAGTACAATAACAAGTGAAACATGGAACTAAACATCAAAAACTGCAAGTACACGCGTGTGTCTCGTCGTAACACCACACTACTTTCTTATCGTGATATTAATCATGCTCTCGAGTACACTAACAAGTGAAACATGAAACTAAACATCAAAAACTGCAAGTACATGCGTGTTTCTCGTCGTAGCACCACACTACTTATATATCGTGATATTAATCATGCTCTCGAGAACACTAACAAGTGAAACATGGAACTAAACATCAAAAACTGCAAGTACATGCGGGTGTCTCGTCGTAACACCACACCACTTTCATATCGTGATATTAATCATGCTCTCGAGTACACTAAAAGTGAAACATGGGACTAAACATCAAAAACTGCAAGTACGAGCGTGTGTGTCGTCGTGACACCACACTACTTTCATATCGTGATATTATTCATGCTCTCGATTGCACTAACAAGTGAAACATGGAACATCAAAAATTGACAGTACATGCATGTGTCCCGTCGTAACACCACACTACTTTCATATCGTGATATTAATCAAGCTCTCGAGTACACTAACAAGTGAAACATAGAACTAAACTTCAAAAACTGCAAGTACATGCGTGTGTCTCGTCGCAACACCACACTACTTTCATATCGTGATATTAATTAAGCTCTCGAGTACACTAACAAGTGAAACATAGAACTAAACATCAAAAACTGCAAGTACACGCGTGTGTCTCGTCGTAACACCACACTACTTTCTTATCGTGATAATAATCATGCTCTCGAGTACACTAACAAGTGAAACATAGAACTAAACATCAAAAACTGCAAGTACATGCGTGTGTCTCGTCGTAACACCACACTACTTTCATATCGTGAATTTAATCATGCTCTTGAGTACACTAACAAGTGAAACATGGAACTAAACATCAAAAACTGCAAGTACATGCGTGTGTCTCGTCGTAACACCACACTACTTTCATATCGTGATATTAATCATGCTTTGAGCACACTAACAAGTGAAACATGGAACTAAACATCAAAAACTGCATGTACATGCGTGTGTGTCATCGTATTACCACACTACTGTCATATCGTGATATTAATCATGCTCTCGAGTACACTAACAAGTGAAACATGAAACTAAACATCATAAACTGCAAGTACATGCGTGTTTCTCGTCGTAGCACCACACTACTTATATATCGTGATATTAATCATGCTCTCGAGAACACTAACAAGTGAAACATGAAACTAAACATCAAAAACTGCAAGTACATGCGGGTGTCTCGTCGTAACACCACACTACTTTCATATCGTGATATTAATTAAGCTCTCGAGTGCACTAAGAAGTGAAACATGAAACTAAACATCAAAAACTGCAAGTACACGCGTGTGTCTCGTCGTAACACCACACTACTTTCTTATCGTGCTATTAATCATGCTCTCGAGTACACTAACAAGTGAAACATGAAACTAATCATCAAAAACTGCAAGTACATGCGTGTGTCTCGTCGTAACACCACACTACTTTCATATCGTGATATTATTCATGCTTTGAGTACACTAACAAGTGAAACATAAAAGTAAACATAAAAAAAGGAAGTACATGCGCGTGTCTCGTCGTAACACCACACTACTTTTATATCGTGATATTAATCATGCTCTCGAGTACAATAACAAGTGAAACATGGAAGTAAACATCAAAAACTGCAAGTACACGCGTGTGTCTCGTCGTAACACCAAACTACTTTCTTATCGTGCTATTAATCATGCTCTCGAGTACACTAACAAGTGAAACATGAAACTAATCATCAAAAACTGCAAGTGCATGCGTGTGTCCCGTCGTAACACCACACTACTTTCATATCGTGATATTAATCATGCTTTGAGTACACTGACAAGTGAAACATGAAAGTAAACATAAAAAAGGAAGTACATGCGCGTGTCTCGTCATAACACCACACTACTTTTATATCGTGATATTAATCATGCTCTCGGGTACAATAACAAGTGAAACATGGAAGTAAACATCAAAAACTGCAAGTACATGCGTGTGTCTCGTCGTAACACTACACTACTTTCATAACGTCATATTAATCATGCTTTCGAGGACACTAACAAGTGTAACATGCAACTAAACATCAAAAACTGTAAGTACAAGCGTGTGTGTCGTCGTAACACCACACTACTTTCATATCGTGATATTAATCATGCTCTCGAGTACACTAACAAGTGAAACATGGAACTAAACATCAAAAACTGCAAGTACATGCTTGTGTCTCGTTGTAACACCACACTACTTTCATATCGTGCTATTAATCATGCTCTCGAGTACACTAACAAGTGAAACATGGAAATAAACATCAAAAACTGCCAGTACATGCGTGTGTCTCGCCGTAACACCACACTACTTTCATATCGTGAATTTAATCATGCTCTCGAGTACACTAACAAGTGAAACATGGACTTAAACATCAAAAACTGCAAGTACATGCGTGTGTCTCGTCGTAACACCACACTACTTTCATGCCGTGATATTAATCATGCTCTCGAGTACACTTACAAGTGAAACATGAAACTAAACATCAAAAACTGCAAGCACATGCATGTGTCTCGTCGTAACACCACATTACTTTCATATCTTGATATTAGTCATGCTCTCGAGTACACTAACAAGTGAAACATGGTAAAAAACATCAAAAACTGCAAGTACATGCGTGTGTCTCGTCGTAACACCACACTACTTTCATATCGTGATTTTATTCATGCTCTCGAGAACACTAACAAGTGGAACATGGAAATAATCATCAAAAACTGCAAGTACAAGGGTGTGTCTCGTCGTAACACCACACTACTTTTTTATCGTGATATTAATCATGCTCTCGAGTACACTAACAAGTGAAATATGGTAATAAACATCAAAAACTGCAAGTACATGCGTGTGTCTCGTCGTAACGCCACACTACTTTCATATCGTGATTTTATTCATGCTCTCGAGAACACTAACAAGTGAAACATAGAACTAATCAATAAAAACTGCAAGTACAAGAGTGTGTCTCGTCGTAACACCTCACCACTTCCATATCGTGATATTAATCATGCTCTCGAATACACGAACAAGTGAAACATGGACCTAAACATAAAAAACTGCAAGTACATGCGTATGTTTCGTCGTAACACCACACTACTTTATATCGTGATATTAATCATGCTCTCGAGAACACTAACAAGTGAAACAAGGAACTAAACATCAAAAACTGCGAGTACATGCGTGTGTCTCGTCGTAACACCACACTACTTTCATATCGTGATATTAATCATGCTCTCGAGTACACTAAATGTGAAACATGGGACTAAACATCAAAAACTGCAAGTACAAGCGTGTGTGTCGTCGTAACACCTCACCACTTCCATATCGTGATATTAATCATGCTCTCGAGTACACGAACAAGTGAAACATGGACCTAAACATCAAAAACTGCAAGTACATGCGTATGTTTCGTCGTAACACCACACTACTTTCATATCGTGATATTAATCATGCTCTCGATTGCACTAACAAGTGAAACATGGAACATCAAAAATTGACAGTACATGCATGTGTCCCGTCGTAACACCACACTACTTTCATATCGTGATATTAATCAAGCTCTCGAGTACACTAACAAGTGAAACATAGAACTAAACTTCAAAAATTGCAAGTACATGCGTGTGTCTCGTCGTAACACCACACTACTTTCATATCGTGATATTAATTAAGCTCTCAAGTACACTAACAAGTGAAACATGGAACTAAACATCAAAAACTGCAAGTACATGCGTGTGTCTCGTCGTAACACTTCACTACTTTCATAACGTGATATTAATCATGCTTTCGAGGACACTAACAAGTGAAACATAGAACTAAACATCAAAAACTGCAAGTAAATGCGTGTGTCTTGTCGTAACACCACACTACTTTCATATCGTGATATTATTCATGCTCTCGAGTACACTAAGAAGTGTAACATGGAACTAAACATCAAAAACTGTAAGTACAAGCGTGTGTGTCGTCGTAACACCACACTACTTTCATATCGTGATATTAATCATGCTCTCGAGTACACTAACAAGTGAAGCATGGAACTAAACATCAAAAGCCGCAAGTACATGCGTGTGTCTCGTCGGAACACCACACTACTTTCATATCGTGATATTAATCATGCTTTAAGTACACTAACAAGTGAAACATGGAACTAAACATCAAAAACTGCAAGTACATGCTTGTGTCTCGTTGTAACACCACACTACTTTCATAACGTGATATTAATCATGCTTTCGAGGACACTAACAAGTGAAACATAGAACTAAACATCAAAAACTGCAAGTACATGCGTGTGTCTCGTCGTAACACTACACTACTTTCATAACGTGATATTAATCATGCTTTCGAGGACACTAACAAGTGAAACATAGAACTAAACATCAAAAACTGCAAGTACATGCGTGTGTCTTGTCGTAACACCACACTACTTTCATATCGTGATATTATTCATGCTCTCGAGTACACTAACAAGTGTAACATGGAACTAAACATCAAAAACTGTAAGTACAAGCGTGTGTCTCGTCGTAACACCACACTACTTTCATGCCGTGATATTAATCATGCTCTCGAGTACACTTACAAGTGAAACATGAAACTAAACATCAAAAACTGCAAGCACATGCATGTGTCTCGTCGTAACACCACATTACTTTCATATCTTGATATTAGTCATGCTCTCGAGTACACTAACAAGTGAAACATGGTAAAAAACATCAAAAACTGCAAGTACATGCGTGTGTCTCGTCGTAACACCACACTACTTTCATATCGTGATTTTATTCATGCTCTCGAGAACACTAACAAGTGGAACATGGAAATAATCATCAAAAACTGCAAGTACAAGGGTGTGTCTCGTCGTAACACCACACTACTTTTTTATCGTGATATTAATCATGCTCTCGAGTACACTAACAAGTGAAATATGGTAATAAACATCAAAAACTGCAAGTACATGCGTGTGTCTCGTCGTAACGCCACACTACTTTCATATCGTGATTTTATTCATGCTCTCGAGAACACTAACAAGTGAAACATAGAACTAATCAATAAAAACTGCAAGTACAAGAGTGTGTCTCGTCGTAACACCTCACCACTTCCATATCGTGATATTAATCATGCTCTCGAATACACGAACAAGTGAAACATGGACCTAAACATCAAAAACTGCAAGTACATGCGTATGTTTCGTCGTAACACCACACTACTTTATATCGTGATATTAATCATGCTCTCGAGAACACTAACAAGTGAAACAAGGAACTAAACATCAAAAACTGCGAGTACATGCGTGTGTCTCGTCGTAACACCACACTACTTTCATATCGTGATATTAATCATGCTCTCGAGTACACTAAATGTGAAACATGGGACTAAACATCAAAAACTGCAAGTACAAGCGTGTGTGTCGTCGTAACACCTCACCACTTCCATATCGTGATATTAATCATGCTCTCGAGTACACGAACAAGTGAAACATGGACCTAAACATCAAAAACTGCAAGTACATGCGTATGTTTCGTCGTAACACCACACTACTTTCATATCGTGATATTAATCATGCTCTCGATTGCACTAACAAGTGAAACATGGAACATCAAAAATTGACAGTACATGCATGTGTCCCGTCGTAACACCACACTACTTTCATATCGTGATATTAATCAAGCTCTCGAGTACACTAACAAGTGAAACATAGAACTAAACTTCAAAAATTGCAAGTACATGCGTGTGTCTCGTCGTAACACCACACTACTTTCATATCGTGATATTAATTAAGCTCTCAAGTACACTAACAAGTGAAACATGGAACTAAACATCAAAAACTGCAAGTACATGCGTGTGTCTCGTCGTAACACTTCACTACTTTCATAACGTGATATTAATCATGCTTTCGAGGACACTAACAAGTGAAACATAGAACTAAACATCAAAAACTGCAAGTACATGCGTGTGTCTTGTCGTAACACCACACTACTTTCATATCGTGATATTATTCATGCTCTCGAGTACACTAAGAAGTGTAACATGGAACTAAACATCAAAAACTGTAAGTACAAGCGTGTGTGTCGTCGTAACACCACACTACTTTCATATCGTGATATTAATCATGCTCTCGAGTACACTAACAAGTGAAGCATGGAACTAAACATCAAAAGCCGCAAGTACATGCGTGTGTCTCGTCGGAACACCACACTACTTTCATATCGTGATATTAATCATGCTTTAAGTACACTAACAAGTGAAACATGGAACTAAACATCAAAAACTGCAAGTACATGCTTGTGTCTCGTTGTAACACCACACTACTTTCATATCGTGTTATTAATCATGCTCTCGAGTACACTAACAAGTGAAACATAGAACTAAACATCAAAAACTGCAAGTACATGCGTGTGTCTCGTCGTAACACCACACTACTTTCATATCGGGAATTTAATCATGCTCTCGAGTACACTAACAAGTGAAACATGGAACTAAACATCAAAAACTGCAAGTACATGCGTGTGTCTCGTCGTAACACCACACTACTTTCATATCGTGATAGTAATTAAGCTCTCGAGTACACTAACAAGTGAAACATGGAACTAAACATCAAAAACTGCAAGTACATGCGTGTGTCTCGTCGTAACACCACACTACTTTCATGCCGTGATATTAATCATGCTCTCGAGTACACTTACAAGTGAAACATGAAACTAAACATCAAAAACTGCAAGCACATGCGTGTGTCTCGTCGTAACACCACATTACTTTCATATAGTTATATTAATCATGCTCTCGTGTACACTAACAAATGAAACATGTAACTAAACACCAAAAACTGAAAGTACATGCATGTTTCTCGTCGTATTACCACACTACTTTCATATCGTGATATTAATCATGCTCTCGAGTACACTAACAAGTGAAACATGAAACTAATCATCAAAAACTGCAAGTACATGCGTGTGTCTCGTCGTAACACCACACTACTTTCATATCGTGATATTAATCATGCTTTGAGTGCACTAACAAGTGAAACATGAAAGTAAACATAAAAAAAGGAAGTACATGCGCGTGTCTCGTCGTAACACCAGACTACTTTTATATCGTGATATTAATCATGCTCTCGAGTACAATAACAAGTGAAACATGGAACTAAACATCAAAAACTGCAAGTACACGCGTGTGTCTCGTCGTAACACCACACTACTTTCTTATCGTGATATTAATCATGCTCTCGAGTACACTAACAAGTGAAACATGAAACTAAACATCAAAAACTGCAAGTACATGCGTGTTTCTCGTCGTAGCACCACACTACTTATATATCGTGATATTAATCATGCTCTCGAGAACACTAACAAGTGAAACATGGAACTAAACATCAAAAACTGCAAGTACATGCGGGTGTCTCGTCGTAACACCACACTACTTTCATATCGTGATATTAATCATGCTCTCGAGTACACTAAAAGTGAAACATGGGACTAAACATCAAAAACTGCAAGTACGAGCGTGTGTGTCGTCGTGACACCACACTACTTTCATATCGTGATATTATTCATGCTCTCGATTGCACTAACAAGTGAAACATGGAACATCAAAAATTGACAGTACATGCATGTGTCCCGTCGTAACACCACACTACTTTCATATCGTGATATTAATCAAGCTCTCGAGTACACTAACAAGTGAAACATAGAACTAAACTTCAAAAACTGCAAGTACATGCGTGTGTCTCGTCGTAACACCACACTACTTTCTTATCGTGATAATAATCATGCTCTCGAGTACACTAACAAGTGAAACATAGAACTAAACATCAAAAACTGCAAGTACATGCGTGTGTCTCGTCGTAACACCACACTACTTTCATATCGTGAATTTAATCATGCTCTTGAGTACACTAACAAGTGAAACATGGAACTAAACATCAAAAACTGCAAGTACATGCATGTGTCTCGTCGTAACACCACACTACTTTCATATCGTGATATTAATCATGCTTTGAGCACACTAACAAGTGAAACATGGAACTAAACATCAAAAACTGCATGTACATGCGTGTGTCTCATCGTATTACCACACTACTGTCATATCGTGATATTAATCATGCTCTCGAGTACACTAACAAGTGAAACATGAAACTAAACATCATAAACTGCAAGTACATGCGTGTTTCTCGTCGTAGCACCACACTACTTATATATCGTGATATTAATCATGCTCTCGAGAACACTAACAAGTGAAACATGGAACTAAACATCAAAAACTGCAAGTACATGCGGGTGTCTCGTCGTAACACCACACTACTTTCATATCGTGATATTAATTAAGCTCTCGAGTGCACTAACAAGTGAAACATGGAACTAAACATCAAAAACTGCAAGTACACGCGTGTGTCTCGTCGTAACACCACACTACTTTCTTATCGTGCTATTAATCATGCTCTCGAGTACACTAACAAGTGAAACATGAAACTAATCATCAAAAACTGCAAGTACATGCGTGTGTCTCGTCGTAACACCACACTAGTTTCATATCGTGATATTATTCATGCTTTGAGTACACTAACAAGTGAAACATAAAAGTAAACATAAAAAAAGGAAGTACATACGCGTGTCTCGTCGTAACACCACACTACTTTTATATCGTGATATTAATCATGCTCTCGAGTACAATAACAAGTGAAACATGGAAGTAAACATCAAAAACTGCAAGTACACGCGTGTGTCTCGTCGTAACACCAAACTACTTTCTTATCGTGCTATTAATCATGCTCTCGAGTACACTAACAAGTGAAACATGAAACTAATCATCAAAAACTGCAAGTGCATGCGTGTGTCTCGTCGTAACACCACACTACTTTCATATCGTGATATTAATCATTCTTTGAGTACACTAACAAGTGAAACATGAAAGTAAACATAAAAAAGGAAGTACATGCGCGTGTCTCGTCATAACACCACACTACTTTTATATCGTGATATTATTCATGCTCTCGGGTACAATAACAAGTGAAACATGGAAGTAAACATCAAAAACTGCAAGTACATGCGTGTGTCTCGTCGTAACACTACACTACTTTCATAACGTCATATTAATCATGCTTTCGAGGACACTAACAAGTGAAACATGGAACTATACATCAAAAACTGCAAGTACATGCGTGTGTCTTGTCGTAACACCACACTACTTTCATATCGTGATATTATTCATGCTCTCGAGAACACTAACAAGTGAAACATGGAACTAATCAATAAAAACTGCAAGTACAAGAGTGTGTCTCGTCGTAACACCTCACCACTTCCATATCGTGATATTAATCATGCTCTCGAATACACGAACAAGTGAAACATGGACCTAAACATCAAAAACTGCAAGTACATGCGTATGTTTCGTCGTAACACCACACTACTTTATATCGTGATATTAATCATGCTCTCGAGAACACTAACAAGTGAAACAAGGAACTAAACATCAAAAACTGCGAGTACATGCGTGTGTCTCGTCGTAACACCACACTACTTTCATATCGTGATATTAATCATGCTCTCGAGTACACTAAATGTGAAACATGGGACTAAACATCAAAAACTGCATGTACAAGCGTGTGTGTCGTCGTAACACCTCACCACTTCCATATCGTGATATTAATCATGCTCTCGAGTACACGAACAAGTGAAACATGGACCTAAACATCAAAAACTGCAAGTACATGCGTATGTTTCGTCGTAACACCACACTAATTTCATATCGTGATATTAATCATGCTCTCGATTGCACTAACAAGTGAAACATGGAACATCAAAAATTGACAGTACATGCATGTGTCCCGTCGTAACACCACACTACTTTCATATCGTGATATTAATCAAGCTCTCGAGTACACTAACAAGTGAAACATAGAACTAAACTTCAAAAATTGCAAGTACATGCGTGTGTCTCGTCGTAACACCACACTACTTTCATATCGTGATATTAATTAAGCTCTCAAGTACACTAACAAGTGAAACATGGAACTAAACATCAAAAACTGCAAGTACATGCGTGTGTCTCGTCGTAACACTACGCTACTTTCATAACGTGATATTAATCATGCTTTCGAGGACACTAACAAGTGAAACATAGAACTAAACATCAAAAACTGCAAGTACATGCGTGTGTCTTGTCGTAACACCACACTACTTTCATATCGTGATATTATTCATGCTCTCGAGTACACTAAGAAGTGTAACATGGAACTAAACATCAAAAACTGTAAGTACAAGCGTGTGTGTCGTCGTAACACCACACTACTTTCATATCGTGATATTAATCATGCTCTCGAGTACACTAACAAGTGAAGCATGGAACTAAACATCAAAAGCCGCAAGTACATGCGTGTGTCTCGTCGGAACACCACACTACTTTCATATCGTGATATTAATCATGCTTTAAGTACACTAACAAGTGAAACATGGAACTAAACATCAAAAACTGCAAGTACATGCTTGTGTCTCGTTGTAACACCACACTACTTTCATAACGTGATATTAATCATGCTTTCGAGGACACTAACAAGTGAAACATAGAACTAAACATCAAAAACTGCAAGTACATGCGTGTGTCTTGTCGTAACACCACACTACTTTCATATCGTGATATTATTCATGCTCTCGAGTACACTAAGAAGTGTAACATGGAACTAAACATCAAAAACTGTAAGTACAAGCGTGTGTGTCGTCGTAACACCACACTACTTTCATATCGTGATATTAATCATGCTCTCGAGTACACTAACAAGTGAAGCATGGAACTAAACATCAAAAGCAGCAAGTACATGCGTGTGTCTCGTCGGAACACCACACTACTTTCATATCTTGATATTAATCATGCTCTCGAGTACACTAACAAGTGAAGCATGGAACTAAACATCAAAAGCCGCAAGTACATGCGTGTGTCTCGTCGGAACACCACACTACTTTCATATCGTGATATTAATCATGCTTTAAGTACACTAACAAGTGAAACATGAAACTAAACATCAAAAACTGCAAGTACATGCGTGTTTCTCGTCGTAGCACCACACTACTTATATATCGTGATATTAATCATGCTCTCGAGAACACTAACAAGTGAAACATGGAACTAAACATCAAAAACTGCAAGTACATGCGGGTGTCTCGTCGTAACACCACACTACTTTCATATCGTGATATTAATCATGCTCTCGAGTACACTAAAAGTGAAACATGGGACTAAACATCAAAAACTGCAAGTACGAGCGTGTGTGTCGTCGTGACACCACACTACTTTCATATCGTGATATTATTCATGCTCTCGATTGCACTAACAAGTAAAACATGGAACATCAAAAATTGACAGTACATGCATGTGTCCCGTCGTAACACCACACTACTTTCATATCGTGATATTAATCAAGCTCTCGAGTACACTAACAAGTGAAACATAGAACTAAACTTCAAAAACTGCAAGTACATGCGTGTGTCTCGTCGTAACACCACACTACTTTCTTATCGTGATAATAATCATGCTCTCGAGTACACTAACAAGTGAAACATAGAACTAAACATCAAAAACTGCAAGTACATGCGTGTGTCTCGTCGTAACACCACACTACTTTCATATCGTGAATTTAATCATGCTCTTGAGTACACTAACAAGTGAAACATGGAACTAAACATCAAAAACTGCAAGTACATGCATGTGTCTCGTCGTAACACCACACTACTTTCATATCGTGATATTAATCATGCTTTGAGCACACTAACAAGTGAAACATGGAACTAAACATCAAAAACTGCATGTACATGCGTGTGTCTCATCGTATTACCACACTACTGTCATATCGTGATATTAATCATGCTCTCGAGTACACTAACAAGTGAAACATGAAACTAAACATCATAAACTGCAAGTACATGCGTGTTTCTCGTCGTAGCACCACACTACTTATATATCGTGATATTAATCATGCTCTCGAGAACACTAACAAGTGAAACATGGAACTAAACATCAAAAACTGCAAGTACATGCGGGTGTCTCGTCGTAACACCACACTACTTTCATATCGTGATATTAATTAAGCTCTCGAGTGCACTAACAAGTGAAACATGGAACTAAACATCAAAAACTGCAAGTACACGCGTGTGTCTCGTCGTAACACCACACTACTTTCTTATCGTGCTATTAATCATGCTCTCGAGTACACTAACAAGTGAAACATGAAACTAATCATCAAAAACTGCAAGTACATGCGTGTGTCTCGTCGTAACACCACACTAGTTTCATATCGTGATATTATTCATGCTTTGAGTACACTAACAAGTGAAACATAAAAGTAAACATAAAAAAAGGAAGTACATACGCGTGTCTCGTCGTAACACCACACTACTTTTATATCGTGATATTAATCATGCTCTCGAGTACAATAACAAGTGAAACATGGAAGTAAACATCAAAAACTGCAAGTACACGCGTGTGTCTCGTCGTAACACCAAACTACTTTCTTATCGTGCTATTAATCATGCTCTCGAGTACACTAACAAGTGAAACATGAAACTAATCATCAAAAACTGCAAGTGCATGCGTGTGTCTCGTCGTAACACCACACTACTTTCATATCGTGATATTAATCATTCTTTGAGTACACTAACAAGTGAAACATGAAAGTAAACATAAAAAAGGAAGTACATGCGCGTGTCTCGTCATAACACCACACTACTTTTATATCGTGATATTATTCATGCTCTCGGGTACAATAACAAGTGAAACATGGAAGTAAACATCAAAAACTGCAAGTACATGCGTGTGTCTCGTCGTAACACTACACTACTTTCATAACGTCATATTAATCATGCTTTCGAGGACACTAACAAGTGAAACATGGAACTATACATCAAAAACTGCAAGTACATGCGTGTGTCTTGTCGTAACACCACACTACTTTCATATCGTGATATTATTCATGCTCTCGAGAACACTAACAAGTGAAACATGGAACTAATCAATAAAAACTGCAAGTACAAGAGTGTGTCTCGTCGTAACACCTCACCACTTCCATATCGTGATATTAATCATGCTCTCGAATACACGAACAAGTGAAACATGGACCTAAACATCAAAAACTGCAAGTACATGCGTATGTTTCGTCGTAACACCACACTACTTTATATCGTGATATTAATCATGCTCTCGAGAACACTAACAAGTGAAACAAGGAACTAAACATCAAAAACTGCGAGTACATGCGTGTGTCTCGTCGTAACACCACACTACTTTCATATCGTGATATTAATCATGCTCTCGAGTACACTAAATGTGAAACATGGGACTAAACATCAAAAACTGCATGTACAAGCGTGTGTGTCGTCGTAACACCTCACCACTTCCATATCGTGATATTAATCATGCTCTCGAGTACACGAACAAGTGAAACATGGACCTAAACATCAAAAACTGCAAGTACATGCGTATGTTTCGTCGTAACACCACACTAATTTCATATCGTGATATTAATCATGCTCTCGATTGCACTAACAAGTGAAACATGGAACATCAAAAATTGACAGTACATGCATGTGTCCCGTCGTAACACCACACTACTTTCATATCGTGATATTAATCAAGCTCTCGAGTACACTAACAAGTGAAACATAGAACTAAACTTCAAAAATTGCAAGTACATGCGTGTGTCTCGTCGTAACACCACACTACTTTCATATCGTGATATTAATTAAGCTCTCAAGTACACTAACAAGTGAAACATGGAACTAAACATCAAAAACTGCAAGTACATGCGTGTGTCTCGTCGTAACACTACGCTACTTTCATAACGTGATATTAATCATGCTTTCGAGGACACTAACAAGTGAAACATAGAACTAAACATCAAAAACTGCAAGTACATGCGTGTGTCTTGTCGTAACACCACACTACTTTCATATCGTGATATTATTCATGCTCTCGAGTACACTAAGAAGTGTAACATGGAACTAAACATCAAAAACTGTAAGTACAAGCGTGTGTGTCGTCGTAACACCACACTACTTTCATATCGTGATATTAATCATGCTCTCGAGTACACTAACAAGTGAAGCATGGAACTAAACATCAAAAGCCGCAAGTACATGCGTGTGTCTCGTCGGAACACCACACTACTTTCATATCGTGATATTAATCATGCTTTAAGTACACTAACAAGTGAAACATGGAACTAAACATCAAAAACTGCAAGTACATGCTTGTGTCTCGTTGTAACACCACACTACTTTCATAACGTGATATTAATCATGCTTTCGAGGACACTAACAAGTGAAACATAGAACTAAACATCAAAAACTGCAAGTACATGCGTGTGTCTTGTCGTAACACCACACTACTTTCATATCGTGATATTATTCATGCTCTCGAGTACACTAAGAAGTGTAACATGGAACTAAACATCAAAAACTGTAAGTACAAGCGTGTGTGTCGTCGTAACACCACACTACTTTCATATCGTGATATTAATCATGCTCTCGAGTACACTAACAAGTGAAGCATGGAACTAAACATCAAAAGCAGCAAGTACATGCGTGTGTCTCGTCGGAACACCACACTACTTTCATATCTTGATATTAATCATGCTCTCGAGTACACTAACAAGTGAAGCATGGAACTAAACATCAAAAGCCGCAAGTACATGCGTGTGTCTCGTCGGAACACCACACTACTTTCATATCGTGATATTAATCATGCTTTAAGTACACTAACAAGTGAAACATGGAACTAAACATCAAAAACTGCAAGTACATGCTTGTGTCTCGTTGTAACACCACACTACTTTCATATCGTGTTATTAATCATGCTCTCGAGTACACTAACAAGTGAAACATAGAACTAAACATCAAAAACTGCAAGTACATGCGTGTGTCTCGTCGTAACACCACACTACTTTCATATCGGGAATTTAATCATGCTTTAAGTACACTAACAAGTGAAACATGGAACTAAACATCAAAAACTGCAAGTACATGCTTGTGTCTCGTTGTAACACCACACTACTTTCATAACGTGATATTAATCATGCTTTCGAGGACACTAACAAGTGAAACATGGAACTATACATCAAAAACTGCAAGTACATGCGTGTGTCTTGTCGTAACACCACACTACTTTCATATCGTGATATTATTCATGCTCTCGAGAACACTAACAAGTGAAACATGGAACTAATCAATAAAAACTGCAAGTACAAGAGTGTGTCTCGTCGTAACACCTCACCACTTCCATATCGTGATATTAATCATGCTCTCGAATACACGAACAAGTGAAACATGGACCTAAACATCAAAAACTGCAAGTACATGCGTATGTTTCGTCGTAACACCACACTACTTTATATCGTGATATTAATCATGCTCTCGAGAACACTAACAAGTGAAACAAGGAACTAAACATCAAAAACTGCGAGTACATGCGTGTGTCTCGTCGTAACACCACACTACTTTCATATCGTGATATTAATCATGCTCTCGAGTACACTAAATGTGAAACATGGGACTAAACATCAAAAACTGCATGTACAAGCGTGTGTGTCGTCGTAACACCTCACCACTTCCATATCGTGATATTAATCATGCTCTCGAGTACACGAACAAGTGAAACATGGACCTAAACATCAAAAACTGCAAGTACATGCGTATGTTTCGTCGTAACACCACACTACTTTCATATCGTGATATTAATCATGCTCTCGATTGCACTAACAAGTGAAACATGGAACATCAAAAATTGACAGTACATGCATGTGTCCCGTCGTAACACCACACTACTTTCATATCGTGATATTAATCAAGCTCTCGAGTACACTAACAAGTGAAACATAGAACTAAACTTCAAAAATTGCAAGTACATGCGTGTGTCTCGTCGTAACACCACACTACTTTCATATCGTGATATTAATTAAGCTCTCAAGTACACTAACAAGTGAAACATGGAACTAAACATCAAAAACTGCAAGTACATGCGTGTGTCTCGTCGTAACACTACACTACTTTCATAACGTGATATTAATCATGCTTTCGAGGACACTAACAAGTGAAACATAGAACTAAACATCAAAAACTGCAAGTACATGCGTGTGTCTTGTCGTAACACCACACTACTTTCATATCGTGATATTATTCATGCTCTCGAGTACACTAAGAAGTGTAACATGGAACTAAACATCAAAAACTGTAAGTACAAGCGTGTGTGTCGTCGTAACACCACACTACTTTCATATCGTGATATTAATCTTGCTCTCGAGTACACTAACAAGTGAAGCATGGAACTAAACATCAAAAGCCGCAAGTACATGCGTGTGTCTCGTCGGGACACCACACTACTTTCATATCGTGTTATTAATCATGCTCTCGAGTACACTAACAAGTGAAACATAGAACTAAACATCAAAAACTGCAAGTACATGCGTGTGTCTCGTCGTAACACCACACTACTTTCATATCGGGTATTTAATCATGCTCTCGAGTACACTAACAAGTGAAACATGGAACTAAACATCAAAAACTGCAAGTACATGCGTGTGTCTCGTCGTAACACCACACTACTTTCATATCGTGATAGTAATTAAGCTCTCGAGTACACTAACAAGTGAAACATGGAACTAAACATCAAAAACTGCAAGTACATGCGTGTGTCTCGTAGTAACACCACACTACTTTCATGCCTTGATATTAATCATGCTCTCGAGTACACTTACAAGTGAAACATGAAACTAAACATCAAAAACTGCAAGCACATGCGTGTGTCTCGTCGTAACACCACATTACTTTCATATAGTTATATTAATCATGCTCTCGTGTACACTAACAAATGAAACATGTAACTAAACACCAAAAACTGAAAGTACATGCATGTTTCTCGTCGTATTACCACACTACTTTCATATCGTGATATTAATCATGCTCTCGAGTACACTAACAAGTGAAACATGAAACTAATCATCAAAAACTGCAAGTACATGCGTGTGTCTCGTCGTAACACCACACTACTTTCATATCGTGAATTTAATCATGCTCTTGAGTACACTAACAAGTGAAACATGGAACTAAACATCAAAAACTGCAAGTACATGCGTGTGTCTCGTCGTAACACCACACTACTTTCATATCGTGATATTAATCATGCTTTGAGCACACTAACAAGTGAAACATGGAACTAAACATCAAAAACTGCATGTACATGCGTGTGTCTCATCGTATTACCACACTACTGTCATATCGTGATATTAATCATGCTCTCGTGTACACTAACAAATGAAACATGTAACTAAACACCAAAAACTGAAAGTACATGCATGTTTCTCGTCGTATTACCACACTACTTTCATATCGTGATATTAATCATGCTCTCGAGTACACTAACAAGTGAAACATGAAACTAATCATCAAAAACTGCAAGTACATGCGTGTTTCTCGTCGTAGCACCACACTACTTATATATCGTGATATTAATCATGCTCTCGAGAACACTAACAAGTGAAACATGGAACTAAACATCAAAAACTGCAAGTACATGCGGGTGTCTCGTCGTAACACCACACTACTTTCATATCGTGATATTAATCATGCTCTCGAGTACACTAAAAGTGAAACATGGGACTAAACATCAAAAACTGCAAGTACGAGCGTGTGTGTCGTCGTGACACCACACTACTTTCATATCGTGATATTATTCATGCTCTCGATTGCACTAACAAGTGAAACATGGAACATCAAAAATTGACAGTACATGCATGTGTCCCGTCGTAACACCACACTACTTTCATATCGTGATATTAATCAAGCTCTCGAGTACACTAACAAGTGAAACATAGAACTAAACTTCAAAAACTGCAAGTACATGCGTGTGTCTCGTCGTAACACCACACTACTTTCTTATCGTGATAATAATCATGCTCTCGAGTACACTAACAAGTGAAACATAGAACTAAACATCAAAAACTGCAAGTACGAGCGTGTGTGTCGTCGTGACACCACACTACTTTCATATCGTGATATTATTCATGCTCTCGATTGCACTAACAATTGAAACATGGAACATCAAAAATTGACAGTACATGCATGTGTCCCGTCGTAACACCACACTACTTTCATATCGTGATATTAATCAAGCTCTCGAGTACACTAACAAGTGAAACATAGAACTAAACATCAAAAACTGCAAGTACACGCGTGTGTCTCGTCGTAACACCACACTACATTCTTATCGTGATAATAATCATGCTCTCGAGTACACTAACAAGTGAAACATAGAACTAAACATCAAAAACTGCAAGTACATGCGTGTGTCTCGTCGTAACACCACACTACTTTCATATCGTGAATTTAATCATGCTCTTGAGTACACTAACAAGTGAAACATGGAACTAAACATCAAAAACTGCAAGTACATGCGTGTGTCTCGTCGTAACACCACACTACTTTCATATCGTGATATTAATCATGCTTTGAGCACACTAACAAGTGAAACATGGAATTTAACATCAAAAACTGCATGTACATGCGTGTGTCTCATCGTATTACCACACTACTGTCATATCGTGATATTAATCATGCTCTCGAGTACACTAACAAGTGAAACATGAAACTAAACATCATAAACTGCAAGTACATGCGTGTTTCTCGTCGTAGCACCACACTACTTTCACATCGTGATATTATTCATGCTTTGAGTACACTAACAAGTGAAACATAAAAGTAAACATAAAAAAAGGAAGTACATGCGCGTGTCTCGTCGTAACACCACACTACTTTTATATCGTGATATTAATCATGCTCTCGAGTACAATAACAAGTGAAACATGGAAGTAAACATCAAAAACTGCAAGTACACGCGTGTGTCTCGTCGTAACACCAAACTACTTTCTTATCGTGCTATTAATCATGCTCTCGAGTACACTAACAAGTGAAACATGAAAATAATCATCAAAAACTGCAAGTGCATGCGTGTGTCCCGTCGTAACACCACACTACTTTCATATCGTGATATTAATCATGCTTTCAGTACACTAACAAGTGAAACATGAAAGTAAACATAAAAAAGGAAGTACATGCGCGTGTCTCGTCATAACACCACACTACTTTTATATCGTGATATTAATCATGCTCTCGGGTACAATAACAAGTGAAACATGGAAGTAAACATCAAAAACTGCAAGTACATGCGTGTGTCTCGTCGTAACACTACACTACTTTCATAACGTCATATTAATCATGCTTTCGAGGACACTAACAAGTGAAACATGGAACTATACATCAAAAACTGCAAGTACATGCGTGTGTCTTGTCGTAACACCACACTACTTTCATATCGTGATATTATTCATGCTCTCGAGTACACTAACAAGTGTAACATGGAACTAAACATCAAAAACTGTAAGTACAAGCGTGTGTGTCGTCGTAACACCACACTACTTTCATATCGTGATATTAATCATGCTCTCGAGTACACTAACAAGTGAAACATGGAACTAAACATCAAAAACTGCAAGTACATGCTTGTGTCTCGTTGTAACACTACACTACTTTCATATCGTGCTATTAATCATGCTCTCGAGTACACTAACAAGTGAAACATGGAAATAAACATCAAAAACTGCCAGTACATGCGTGTGTCTCGCCGTAACACCACACTACTTTCATATCGTGAATTTAATCATGCTCTCGAGTACACTAACAAGTGAAACATGGACTTAAACATCAAAAACTGCAAGTACATGCGTGTGTCTCGTCGTAACACCACACTACTTTCATGCCGTAATATTAATCATGCTCTCGAGTACACTTACAAGTGAAACATGAAACTAAACATCAAAAACTGCAAGCACATGCGTGTGTCTCGTCGTAACACCACATTACTTTCATATCTTGATATTAGTCATGCTCTCGAGTACACTAACAAGTGAAACATGGTAAAAAACATCAAAAACAGCAAGTACATGCGTGTGTCTCGTCGTAACACCACACTACTTTCATATCGTGATTTTATTCATGCTCTCGAGAACACTAACAAGTGAAACATGGAAGTAATCATCAAAAACTGCAAGTACAAGGGTGTGTCTCGTCGTAACACCACACTACTTTTTTATCGTGATATTAATCATGCTCTCGTGTACACTAACAAGTGAAATATGGTAATAAACATCAAAAACTGCAAGTACATGCGTGTGTCTCGTCGTAACGCCACACTACTTTCATATCGTGATTTTATTCATGCTCTCGAGAACACTAACAAGTGAAACATGGAACTAACATTAAAAACTGCAAGTACAAGAGTGTGTCTCGTCGTAACACCTCACCACTTCCATATCGTGATATTAATCATGCTCTCGAATACACGAACAAGTGAAACATGGACCTAAACATCAAAAACTGCAAGTACATGCGTATGTTTCGTCGTAACACCACACTACTTTATATCGTGATATTATTCATGCTCTCGAGAACACTAACAAGTGAAACAAGGAACTAAACATCAAAAACTGCGAGTACATGCGTGTGTCTCGTCGTAACACCACACTACTTTCATATCGTGATATTAATCATGCTCTCGAGTACACTAAATGTGAAACATGGGACTAAACATCAAAAACTGCAAGTACAAGCGTGTGTGTCGTCGTAACACCTCACCACTTCCATATCGTGATATTAATCATGCTCTCGAGTACACGAACAAGTGAAACATGGACCTAAACATCAAAAACTGCAAGTACATGCGTATGTTTCGTCGTAACACCACACTACTTTCATATCGTGATATTAATCATGCTCTCGATTGCACTAACAAGTGAAACATGGAACATCAAAAATTGACAGTACATGCATGTGTCCCGTCGTAACACCACACTACTTTCATATCGTGATATTAATCAAGCTCTCGAGTACACTAACAAGTGAAACATAGAACTAAACCTCAAAAATTGCAAGTACATGCGTGTGTCTCGTCGTAACACCACACTACTTTCATATCGTGATATTAATCATGCTTTGAGTGCATTAACAAGTGAAACATGAAAGTAAACATAAAAAAGGAAGTACATGCGCGTGTCTCGTCGTAACACCAGACTACTTTTATATCGTGATATTAATCATGCTCTCGAGTACAATAACAAGTGAAACATGGAACTAAACATCAAAAACTGCAAGTACACGCGTGTGTCTCGTCGTAACACCACACTACTTTCTTATCGTGATATTAATCATGCTCTCGAGTACACTAACAAGTGAAACATGAAACTAAACATCAAAAACTGCAAGTACATGCGTGTTTCTCGTCGTAGCACCACACTACTTATATATCGTGATATTAATCATGCTCTCGAGAACACTAACAAGTGAAACATGGAACTAAACATCAAAAACTGCAAGTACATGCGGGTGTCTCGTCGTAACACCACACTACTTTCATATCGTGATATTAATCATGCTCTCGAGTACACTAAAAGTGAAACATGGGACTAAACATCAAAAACTGCAAGTACGAGCGTGTGTGTCGTCGTGACACCACACTACTTTCATATCGTGATATTATTCATGCTCTCGATTGCACTAACAAGTGAAACATGGAACATCAAAAATTGACAGTACATGCATGTGTCCCGTCGTAACACCACACTACTTTCATATCGTGATATTAATCAAGCTCTCGAGTACACTAACAAGTGAAACATAGAACTAAACTTCAAAAACTGCAAGTACATGCGTGTGTCTCGTCGCAACACCACACTACTTTCATATCGTGATATTAATTAAGCTCTCGAGTACACTAACAAGTGAAACATAGAACTAAACATCAAAAACTGCAAGTACACGCGTGTGTCTCGTCGTAACACCACACTACTTTCTTATCGTGATAATAATCATGCTCTCGAGTACACTAACAAGTGAAACATAGAACTAAACATCAAAAACTGCAAGTACATGCGTGTGTCTCGTCGTAACACCACACTACTTTCATATCGTGAATTTAATCATGCTCTTGAGTACACTAACAAGTGAAAAATGGAACTAAACATCAAAAACTGCAAGTACATGCGTGTGTCTCGTCGTAACACCACACTACTTTCATATCGTGATATTAATCATGCTTTGAGCACACTAACAAGTGAAACATGGAACTAAACATCAAAAACTGCATGTACATGCGTGTGTCTCATCGTATTACCACACTACTGTCATATCGTGATATTAATCATGCTCTCGAGTACACTAACAAGTGAAACATGAAACTAAACATCATAAACTGCAAGTACATGCGTGTTTCTCGTCGTAGCACCACACTACTTATATATCGTGATATTAATCATGCTCTCGAGAACACTAACAAGTGAAACATGGAACTAAACATCAAAAACTGCAAGTACATGCGGGTGTCTCGTCGTAACACCACACTACTTTCATATCGTGATATTAATTAAGCTCTCGAGTGCACTAAGAAGTGAAACATGGAACTAAACATCAAAAACTGCAAGTACACGCGTGTGTCTCGTCGTAACACCACACTACTTTCTTATCGTGCTATTAATCATGCTCTCGAGTACACTAACAAGTGAAACATGAAACTAATCATCAAAAACTGCAAGTACATGCGTGTGTCTCGTCGTAACACCACACTACTTTCATATCGTGATATTATTCATGCTTTGAGTACACTAACAAGTGAAACATAAAAGTAAACATAAAAAAAGGAAGTACATGCGCGTGTCTCGTCGTAACACCACACTACTTTTATATCGTGATATTAATCATGCTCTCGAGTACAATAACAAGTGAAACATGGAAGTAAACATCAAAAACTGCAAGTACACGCGTGTGTCTCGTCGTAACACCAAACTACTTTCTTATCGTGCTATTAATCATGCTCTCGAGTACACTAACAAGTGAAACATGAAACTAATCATCAAAAACTGCAAGTGCATGCGTGTGTCTCGTCGTAACACCACACTACTTTCATATCGTGATATTAATCATGCTTTGAGTACACTAACAAGTGAAACATGAAAGTAAACATAAAAAAGGAAGTACATGCGCGTGTCTCGTCATAACACCACACTACTTTTATATCGTGATATTAATCATGCTCTCGGGTACAATAACAAGTGAAACATGGAAGTAAACATCAAAAACTGCAAGTGCATGCGTGTGTCTCGTCGTAACACTACACTACTTTCATAACGTCATATTAATCATGCTTTCGAGGACACTAACAAGTGAAACATGGAACTATACATCAAAAACTGCAAGTACATGCGTGTGTCTTGTCGTAACACCACACTACTTTCATATCGTGATATTATTCATGCTCTCGAGTACACTAACAAGTGTAACATGGAACTAAACATCAAAAACTGTAAGTACAAGCGTGTGTGTCGTCGTAACACCACACTACTTTCATATCGTGATATTAATCATGCTCTCGAGTACACTAACAAGTGAAACATGGAACTAAACATCAAAAACTGCAAGTACATGCTTGGTTCTCGTTGTAACACCACACTACTTTCATATCGTGCTATTAATCATGCTCTCGAATACACTAACAAGTGAAACATGGAAATAAACATCAAAAACTGCCAGTACATGCGTGTGTCTCGCCGTAACACCACACTACTTTCATATCGTGAATTTAATCATGCTCTCGAGTACACTAACAAGTGAAACATGGACTTAAACATCAAAAACTGCAAGTACATGCGTGTGTCTCGTCGTAACACCACACTACTTTCATGCCGTAATATTAATCATGCTCTCGAGTACACTTACAAGTGAAACATGAAACTAAACATCAAAAACTGCAAGCACATGCGTGTGTCTCGTCGTAACACCACATTACTTTCATATCTTGATATTAGTCATGCTCTCGAGTACACTAACAAGTGAAACATGGTAAAAAACATCAAAAACAGCAAGTACATGCGTGTGTCTCGTCGTAACACCACACTACTTTCATATCGTGATTTTATTCATGCTCTCGAGAACACTAACAAGTGAAACATGGAACTAATCATCAAAAACTGCAAGTACAAGGGTGTGTCTCGTCGTAACACCACACTACTTTTTATCGTGATATTAATCATGCTCTCGAGTACACTAACAAGTGAAATATGGTAATAAACATCAAAAACTGCAAGTACATGCGTGTGTCTCGTCGTAACGCCACACTACTTTCATATCGTGATTTTATTCATGCTCTCGAGAACACTAACAAGTGAAACATGGAACTAACATTAAAAACTGCAAGTACAAGAGTGTGTCTCGTCGTAACACCTCACCACTTCCATATCGTGATATTAATCATGCTCTCGAATACACGAACAAGTGAAACATGGACCTAAACATCAAAAACTGCAAGTACATGCGTATGTTTCGTCGTAACACCACACTACTTTATATCGTGATATTAATCATGCTCTCGAGAACACTAACAAGTGAAACAAGGAACTAAACATCAAAAACTGCGAGTACATGCGTGTGTCTCGTCGTAACACCACACTACTTTCATATCGTGATATTAATCATGCTCTCGAGTACACTAAATGTGAAACATGGGACTAAACATCAAAAACTGCAAGTACAAGCGTGTGTGTCGTCGTAACACCTCACCACTTCCATATCGTGATATTAATCATGCTCTCGAGTACACGAACAAGTGAAACATGGACCTAAACATCAAAAACTGCAAGTACATGCGTATGTTTCGTCGTAACACCACACTACTTTCATATCGTGATATTAATCATGCTCTCGATTGCACTAACAAGTGAAACATGGAACATCAAAAATTGACAGTACATGCATGTGTCCCGTCGTAACACCACACTACTTTCATATCGTGATATTAATCAAGCTCTCGAGTACACTAACAAGTGAAACATAGAACTAAACCTCAAAAATTGCAAGTACATGCGTGTGTCTCGCCGTAACACCACACTACTTTCATATCGTGATATTAATTAAGCTCTCAAGTACACTAACAAGTGAAACATGGAACTAAACATCAAAAACTGCAAGTACATGCGTGTGTCTCGTCGTAACACCACACTACTTTCATATCGTGATATTAATCATGCTTTGAGTACACTAACAAGTGAAACATGGAACTAAACATCAAAAACTGCAAGTACATGCGTGTGTCTTGTCGTAACACCACACTACTTTCATATCGTGATATTAATCATGCTTTGAGCACACTAACAAGTGAAACATGGAACTAAACATCAAAAACTGCATGTACATGCATGTGTCTTATCGTATTACCACACTACTTTCATATCGTGATATTAATCATGCTCTCGAGTACACTAACAAGTGAAACATGAAACTAAACATCAAAAACTGCAAGTACATGCGTGTTTCTCGTCGTAGCACCACACTACTTATATATCGTGATATTATTCATGCTCTCGAGAACACTAACAAGTGAAACATGGAACTAAACATCAAAAACTGCAAGTACATGTGTGTGTCTCGTCGTAACACCACACTACTTTCATATATTGATATTAATCATGCTCTCGAGTACACTAAGAAGTGAAACATGGAACTAAACATCAAAAACTGCAAGTACTTGCGTGTGTCTCGTCGTATCACCACACTACTTACATATCGTGAGATTAATCATGCTCTCGAGTACACTAACAAGTGAAGCATGGAACTAAAAATCAAAAACTGCAAGTACAAGCGTGTGTGTCGTCGTAACACCACACTACTTCATATCGTGATATTAATCATGCTCTCGAGTACACTAACAAGTGAAACATGGAACTAAACATCAAAAGCTGCAAGTACATGCGTGTGTCTCGTCGGAACACCACACTACTTTCATATCGTGATATTAGTCATGCTTTAAGTACACTAACAAGTGAAACATGGAACTAAACATCAAAAACTGCAAGTACATGCGTGTGTCTCATCGTAACACCACACTACTTTCATATCGTGAATTTAATCATGCTCTCGAGTACACTAACAAGTGAAACATGGACTTAAACATCAAAAACTGCAAGTACATGCGTGTGTCTCGTCGTAACACCACACTACTTTCATATAGTGAATTTAATCATGCTCCCGAGTACACTAACAAGTGAAACATAGAACTATACATCAAAAACTGCAAGTACATGCGTGTGTCTCGTCGTAACACCACACTACTTTCATGCCGTGATATTAATCATGCTCTCGAGAACACTAACAAGTGAAACATGGAACTAAACATCAAAAACTGCAAGTACATGCGGGTGTCTCGTCGTAACACCACACAACTTTCATATAGTTATATTAATCATGCTCTCGTGTACACTAACAAATTAAACATGTAACTAAACACCAAAAACTGAAAGTACATGCATGTTTCTCGTCGTATTACCACACTACTTTCATATCGTGATATTAATCATGCTCTCGAGTACACTAACAAGTGAAACATAGAACTAAACATCAAAAACTGCAAGCACAAGCGTGTGTCTCATCGTATTACCACACTACTTTCATATTGTGAATTTAATCATGCTCTCGAGTACACTAACAAGTGAAACATGGAACTAAACATCAAAAACTGCAAGTACATGTGTGTGTCTCGTCGTAACACCACACTACTTTCATATATTGATATTAATCACGCTCTCGAGTACACTAAGAAGTGAAACATGGAACTAAACATCAAAAACTGCAAGTACTTACGTGTGTCTCGTCGTATCACCACACTACTTTCATATCGTGATATTAATCATGCTCTCGAGTACACTAACAAGTGAAACATGGAACTAAAAATCAAAAACTGCAAGTACAAGCGTGTGTCTCGTCGTAGCACCACACTACTTTCTTATCGTGATATTAATCATGCTCTCGAGTACACTAACAAGTGAAACATGGAACTAAACATCAAAAACTGCAAGTAAATGCGTGTGTCTGGTCGTAAGACCACACTACTTTCATATCGTGATTTTAATCATGCTCTCGAGAACACTAACCAGTGAAACATGGAACTATTCATCAAAAACTGCAAGTACAAGGGTGTGTCTCGTCATACCACCACACTACTTATCGTGATATTAATCGTGCTCTCAAGTACACTAGCAAGTGAAACATGGTAATAAACATCAAAAACTGCAAGTACATGCGTGTGTCTCGTCGTAAGACCACACTGCTTTCATATCGTGATTTTAATCATGCTCTCGAGAACACTAACCAGTGAAACATGGAACTATTCATCAAAAACTGCAAGTACAAGGGTGTGTCTCGTCATACCACCACACTACTTTCTTATCGTGATATTAATCGTGCTCTCGAGTACACTAGCAAGTGAAACATGGTAATAAACATCAAAAATCGCAAGTACATGCGTGTGTCTCGTCGTATCACCACACTACTTTCATATCGTGATTTTAATCATGCTCTCGAGAACACTAACAAGTGAAACATGAAACTAATCATCAAAAACTGAAAGTACAAGGGTGTGTCTCGTCGTAACACCACACTACTTTCTTATCGTGATATTAATCATGCTCTCGAGTACACTAACAAGTGAAACATGGTAATAAACATCAAAAACTGCAAGTACAATCTTGTGTCTCGTATTAACACCACACTACTTTCATATCGTGATTTTAATCATGCTCTCGAGAACACTAACAAGTGAAACAAGAAACTAAACATCAAAAACTGCGAGTACATGCGTGTGTCTCGTCGTAACACCACACTACTTTCATATCGTGATATTAATCATGCTCTCGAGTACACTAAAAAGTGAAACATGGGACTAAACATCAAAAACTGCAAGTACATGCTTGTGTCTCGTTGTAACACCACACTACTTTCATATCGTGCTATTAATCATGCTCTCGAGTACACTAACAAGTGAAACATGGAACTAAACATCAAAAACTGCAAGTACATGCGTGTGTCTCGTCGTAACACCACACTACTTTCATATCGTGAATTTAATCATGCTCTCGAGTACACTAACAAGTGAAACATGGACTTAAACATCAAAAACTGCAAGTACATGCGTGTGTCTCGTCGTAACACCACACTATTTTCATATCGTGAATTTAATCATGCTTTAAGTACACTAACAAGTGAAACATGGAACTAAACATCAAAAACTGCAAGTACATGCTTGTGTCTCGTTGTAACACCACACTACTTTCATATCGTGCTATTAATCATGCTCTCGAGCACACTAACAAGTGAAACATAGAACTAAACATCAAAAACTGCAAATACATGCGTGTGTCTCGTCGTAACACCACACTACTTTCATATCGTGAATTTAATCATGCTCTCGAGTACACTAACAAGTGAAACATGGAACTAAACATCAAAAACTGCAAATACATGCGTGTGCCTCGTCGTAACACCACACTACTTTCATATCGTGAATTTAATCATGCTCTCGAGTACACTAACAAGTGAAACATGGAACTAAACATCAAAAACTGCAAGTACATGCGTGTGTCTCGTCGTAACACCACACTACTTTCATATCGTGATATTAATCATGCTTTGAGCACACTAACAAGTCAAACATAAAACTAAACATCAAAAACTGCGTGTACATGCGTGTGTCTCATCGTATTACCACACTACTTTCATATCGTGATATTAATCATGCTCTCGAGTACACTAACAAGTGAAACATGAAACTAAACATTAAAAACTGCAAGTACATGCGTGTTTCTCGTCGTAGCACCACACTACTTATATATCGTGATATTAATCATGCTCTCGAGAACACTAACAAGTGAAACATGGAACTAAACATCAAAAACTGCAAGTACATGCGGGTGTCTCGTCGTAACACCACACAACTTTCATATAGTTATATTAATCATGCTCTCGTGTACACTAACAAATGAAACATGTAACTAAACACCAAAAACTGAAAGTACATGCATGTTTCTCGTCGTATTACCACACTACTTTCATATCGTGATATTAATCATGCTCTCGAGTACACTAACAAGTGAAACATGAAACTAAACATTAAAAACTGCAAGTACATGCGTGTTTCTCGTCGTAGCACCACACTACTTATATATCGTGATATTAATCATGCTCTCGAGAACACTAACAAGTGAAACATGAAACTAAACATCAAAAACTGCAAGTACATGCGTGTGTCTCATCGTATTACCACACTACTTTCATATCGTGATATTAATCATGCTCTCGAGTACACTAACAAGTGAAACATGGAACTAAACATCAAAAACTGCAAGTAATGTGGTGTCTCGTCGTAACACCACACTATTTTCATATATTGATATTAATCATGCTCTCGAGAACACTAACAAGTGAAACATGGAACTAATCATCAAAAACTGCAAGTACAAGGGTGTGTCTCGTCGTAACACCACACTACTTTCTTATCGTGATATTTATCATGCTCTCGAGTACGCTAACAAGTGAAACATGGTAATAAACATCAAAAACTGCAAGTACAATCTTGTGTCTCGTATTAACACCACACTACTTTCATATCGTGATTTTAATCATGCTCTCGAGAACACTAACAAGTGGAACATGGACCTAAATATCAAAAACTGCAAGTACATGCGTATGTTTCGTCGTAACACCACACTACTTTATATCGTGATATTAATCATGCTCTCGAGAACACTAACAAGTGAAACAAGGAACTAAACATCAAAAACTGCGAGTACATGCGTGTGTCTCGTCGTAACACCACACTACTTTCATATCGTGATATTAATCATGCTCTCGAGTACACTAAAAAGTGAAACATGGGACTAAACATCAAAAACTGCAAGTACAAGCGTGTGTGTCGTCGTAACACCTCACCACTTCCATATCGTGATATTAATCATGCTCTCGAGTACACGAACAAGTGAAACATGTACCTAAACATCAAAAACTGCAAGTACATGCGTATGTTTCGTCGTAACACCACACTACTTTCATATCGTGATATTAATCATGCTCTCGATTGCACTAACAAGTGAAACATGGAACATCAAAAATTGACAGTACATGCATGTGTCCCGTCGTAACACCACACTACTTTCATATCGTGATATTAATCAAGCTCTCGAGTACACTAACAAGTGAAACATAGAACTAAACTTCAAAAACTGCAAGTACATGAGTGTGTCTCGTCGTAACACCACACTACTTTCATATCGTGATATTAATTAAGCTCTCGAGTACACTAACAAGTGAAACATGGAACTAAACATCAAAAACTGCAAGTACACGCGTGTGTCTCGTCGTAACACCACACTACTTTCTTATCGTGTTATTAATCATGCTCTCGAGTACACTAACAAGTGAAACATGAAACAAAACATCAAAAACTGCAAGTACATGCGTGTGTCTCCTCGTAAAACCACACTACTTTTATATCGTGATATTAATCATGCTTTGAGTACACTAACAAGTGAAACATGAAAGTAAACATAAAAAAAGGAAGTACATGCGCGTGTCTTGTCGTAACACCACACTACTTTTATATCGTGATATTAATCATGCTCTCGAGTACAATAACAAGTGAAACATGGAAGTAAACATCAAAAACTGCAAGTACATGCGTGTGTCTCGTCGTAACACTACACTACTTTCATAACGTGATATTAATCATGCTCTCGAGGACACTAAGAAGTGAAACATGGAACTAAACATCAAAAACTGTAAGTACAAGCGTGTGTGTCGTCGTAACACCACACTACTTTCATATCGTGATATTATTCATGCTCTCGAGTACACTAACAAGTGTAACATGGAACTAAACATCAAAAACTGTAAGTACAAGCGTGTGTGTCGTCGTAACACCACACTACTTTCATATCGTGATATTATTCATGCTCTCGAGTACACTAACAAGTGAAACATAGAACTAAACATCAAAAGCTGCAAGTACATGCGTGTGTCTCGTCGGAACACCACACTACTTTCATATCGTGATATTTATCATGCTTTAAGTACACTAACAAGTGAAACATGGAACTAAACATCAAAAACTGCAAGTACATGCTTGTGTCTCGTTGTAACACCACACTACTTTCATATCGTGCTATTAATCATGCTCTCGAGTACACTAACAAGTGAAACATAGAACTAAACATCAAAAACTGCAAATACATGCGTGTGTCTCGTCGTAACACCACACTACTTTCATATCGTGAATTTATTCATGCTCTCGAGTACACTAACAAGTGAAACATGGAACTAAACATCAAAAACTGCAAATACATGCGTGTGTCTCGTCGTAACACCACACTACTTTCATATCGTGATATTAATCATGCTTTGAGCACACTAACAAGTGAAACATGGAACTAAACATCAAAAACAGCATGTACATGCGTGTGTCTCATCGTATTACCACACTACTTTCATATCGTGATATTAATCAAGCTCTCGAGTACACTAACAAGTGAAACATGAAACTAAACATCAAAAACTGCAAGTACATGCGTGTTTCTCGTCGTAGCACCACACTACTTATATATCGTGATATTAATCATGCTCTCGAGAACACTAACAAGTGAAACATGGAACTAAACATCAAAAACTGCAAGTACATGCGGGTGTCTCGTCGTAACACCACACAACTTTCATATAGTTATATTAATCATGCTCTCGTGTACACTAACAAATGAAACATGTAACTAAACACCAAAAACTGAAAGTACATGCATTTTTCTCGTCGTATTACCACACTACTTTCATATCGTGATAATAATCATGCTCTCGAGTACACTAACCAGTGAAACATGAAACTAAACATTAAAAACTGCAAGTACATGCGTGTGTCTCATCGTATTACCACACTACTTTCATATCGTGATATTAATCATGCTCTCGAGTACACTAACAAGTGAAACATGGAACTAAACATCAAAAACTGCAAGTACATGTGATGTCTCGTCGTAACACCACACTACTTTCATATATTGATATTAATCATGCTCTCGAGAACACTAACAAGTGAAACATGGAACTAATCATCAAAAACTGCAAGTACAAGGGTGTGTCTCGTCGTAACACCACACTACTTTCTTATCGTAATATTTATCATGCTCTCGAGTACACTAACAAGTGAAACATGGTAATAAACATCAAAAACTGCAAGTACAATCTTGTGTCTCGTAATAACACCACACTACTTTCATATCGTGATTTTAATCATGCTCTCGAGAACACTAACAAGTGAAACAAGGAACTAAACATCAAAAACTGCGAGTACATGCGTGTGTCTCGTCGTAACACCACACTACTTTCATTTCGTGATATTAATCATGCTCTCGAGTACACTATAAAGTGAAACATGGAACTGAACATCAAAAACTGCAAGTACAAGCGTGTGTGTCGTCGTAACACCTCACCACTTCCATATCGTGATATTAATCATGCTCTCGAGTACACGAACAAGTGAAACATGTACCTAAACATCAAAAACTGCAAGTACATGCGTATGTTTCGTCGTAACACGACACTATTTATTTATTTATTTATTTACTTATTTATTTATTTATTCAAAATACCTTACAGGGCCCAGAAGGGCATTGAGTAAGGGGGGCAAAACAATAGATTAAGCATATAGGAAGAATAAATTAAAAACAACGCGTGATACAAGGCAAAAATAAACACAATTTTAAATATACAGGGCAAAACGTAACTAAAATACATACATCACCGCGAGCAACAAAAATTAAATTAGTAGCAAGAATGCATCGCAAGTGTCCAATAGGCATCAAAAGGAAAAAGCAGTAGTCATAAAAAACATACAGATGGCTGAAATTGCACAAGAAACCAAAACTTTGTAAAATACCAACGAGAAGAAAAGGGGACCAAGGACACAGAACAACCTGAAACAAGACACAATGTCGTTAAAGAAAATGTTTGTGCAGTTGGTCTTGAAATGATTGGTGGTTCCCGATAGATGCGATACAGTTGGGAAGATCATTCCAAAGAATAATGGCACGTGGAAGTGCAGATGAATTGAATGCCAAGGTTCTTCCGTAAATGCGTGTAATGCTAACTGATTATGTAGGCGGCGTGAAATGCGTGAAGGCTCTTCGAGGGGCAAGGGAGATGGCCTGGTGCTATGACGATATTTATGAAGTAAGCATAAAACAGCGATGGAGCGACGAATATGTAATGGTTCGAGGTAGATATCAAGTTTAATCTTAGTGATACTGGACTGGGGGTGGTACTTTTGTGTGATGAAACGAGCGGCTCTATTTTGTACGGATTCAAGCATGTTGATCAGGTAATTTTGATAAGGGGACCACATAGGTGAAGCAAATTCTAGTTGAGGACGCACGATTGTTAAGTAAGCGACTTTTCTCACGTTATTAGGGGCGTTTCGCAAGTTCCGGCGCAGGTACCCAAGTGATCTTGAAGCTTTGGCACAGATGGATTGAATGTGTGTGGCCCATGAAAGATTATCTGTGAGGTGGATACCTAAATACTTATAAGATGATGCCCGAGACACTGCGGTACCTTCAATGGAGTACGAGAAATTAGAATTATTACGCTTGCGGGTGAAAGAGATGACCTTGCATTTAGATGAGTTGAGCATCATTTGCCATTTACTGCACCAATTTGAAATTAAGTTCAAGTCAATTTAGAGGGCAAGGTGATCATGCATAGAATTAATGGGCCGGTAAATGATGCAGTCGTCAGCAAAGAGGCGTATAGAAGAAGATATGTCTGTTGGCAAGTCGTTAATGTATATTAGAAACAATAAGGGGCCAAGAACACTACCTTGGGGTACGCCAGACTCTACATCACTGAGTGGGGAGGTGAAATTGTTAACTGTAGTGAACTGCTGGCGAAATGAAAGAAAGTTACGTAGCCATGACAGTGTTAAAGAATCTAGGCACAGAGCAGACAATTTTGAGAACAAGCGGGAATGTGCAACACGGTCGAAGGCTTTAGCAAAATCTAAAAAGATAGAGTCAGTTTGAAGGTTAGCATCCATGTTGAAATGCAAGTCAGTCGTAAATTCTAGCAGTTGGGTGTCACAAGAAAAACCTTTTCGGAAGCCGTGCTGATTAGGAAAAAAGAAAGAGTTAAGTTCCAGATGGCAGTAAATGTGAGAAGCGATAACATGCTCGAGTAATTTACAGCAAATGCAGGTTAGCGAAATGGGGCGGTAGTACCAACATCGCGACACTGGCAGTAGAAAACGCTTCACTTCGGCGCGGAACTCTGTTGGGCACGACACCGCTAGCAGACAGTAATCATCACTCTTGGCACAAGTAGCACTGTTGAGGTAACTAACCTGCACAATCAGGACCGGTAAGTTGTGCATGGCTGACGCGGTGTCGAGCCCAATTCCGCGCGCAGCTCTGTCGCCGTTATATACCGGGCTGGCTGTGACGTGGTCCGTTGTCGACGATGGATGTTGCCAGATGAAAGTGTCGGTGGCATCCAAAAACAGCAAAGGCGGCAGTGAACCAAGAAAGGGCGGCAGCGATGCTCTAAGACCAGCCTCGCGGTAGATGGCCGGCCAGCAAGTGACGCCACAGATGAAAGCACCCTGCACAATCAGGACCGGTAAGTTGTGCATGGCTGACGCGGTGTCGAGCCCAATTCCGCGCGCAGCTCTGTCGCCGTTATATACCGGGCTGGCTGTGACGTGGCCCGTTGTCGACGATGGATGTTGCCAGATGAAAGTGTCGGTGGCATCCAAAAACAGCGAAGGCGGCAGTGAACCAAGAACGGGCGGCAGCGATGCTCTAAGACCAGCCTCGCGGTAGATGGCCGGCCAGCAAGCGACGCCACAGATGAAAGCACCCTGCACAATCAGGACCGGTAAGTTGTGCATGGCTGACGCGGTGTCGAGCCCAATTCCGCGCGCAGCTCTGTCGCCGTTATATACCGGGCTGGCTGTGACGTGGTCCGTTGTCGACAATGGATGTTGCCAGATGAAAGTGTCGTTGGCATCCAAAAACAGCGAAGGCGGCAGTGAACCAAGAACGGGCGGCAGCGATGCTCTAAGACCAGCCTCGCGGTAGATGGCCGGCCAGCAAGCGACGCCACAGATGAAAGCACCCTGCACAATCAGGACCGGTAAGTTGTGCATGGCTGACGCGGTGTCGAGCCCCTTTCATATCGTGATATTAATCATGCTCTCGATTGCACTAACAAGTGAAACATGGAACATCAAAAATTGACAGTACATGCATGTGTCCCGTCGTAACACCACACTACTTTCATATCGTGATATTAATCAAGCTCTCGAGTACACTAACAAGTGAAACATAGAATTAAACTTCAAAAACTGCAAGTACATGCGTGTGTCTCGTCGTAACACCACACTACTTTCATATCGTGATATTAATTAGGCTCTCGAGTACACTAACAAGTGAAACATGGAACTAAACATCAAAAACTGCAAGTACACGCGTGTGTCTCGTCGTAACACCACACTACTTTCTTATCGTGATATTAATCATGCTCTCGAGTACACTAACAAGTGAAACATGAAACTAAACATCAAAAACTGCAAGTACATGCGTGTGTCTCGTCGTAACACCACACTACTTTCATATCGTGATATTAATCATGCTTTGAGTACACTAACAAGTGAAACATGAAAGTAAACATAAAAAAGGAAGTACATGCGCGTGTCTCGTCGTAACACCACACTACTTTTATATCGTGATAATATTCATGCTCTCGAGTACAATAACAAGTGAAACAAGGAAGTAAACATCAAAAACTGCAAGTACATGCGTGTGTCTCGTCGTAACACTACACTACTTTCATAACGTTATATTAATCATGCTCTCGAGGACACTAACAAGTGAAACATGGACCTAAACATCAAAAACTGCAAGTACATGCGTATGTTTCGTCGTAACACCACACTACTTTATATCGTGATATTAATCATGCTCTCGAGAACACTAACAAGTGAAACAAGGAACTAAACATCAAAAACTGCGAGTACATGCGTGTGTCTCGTCGTAACACCACACTACTTTCATATCGTGATATTAATCATGCTCTCGAGTACACTAAATGTGAAACATGGGACTAAACATCAAAAACTGCATGTACAAGCGTGTGTGTCGTCGTAACACCTCACCACTTCCATATCGTGATATTAATCATGCTCTCGAGTACACGAACAAGTGAAACATGGACCTAAACATCAAAAACTGCATGTACATGCGTATGTTTCGTCGTAACACCACACTACTTTCATATCGTGATATTAATCATGCTCTCGATTGCACTAACAAGTGAAACATGGAACATCAAAAATTAACAGTACATGCATGTGTCCCGTCGTAACACCACATACTTTCATATCGTGATATTAATCAAGCTCTCGAGTACACTAACAAGTGAAACATAGAACTAAACTTCAAAAATATCAAGTACATGCGTGTGTCTCGTCGTAACACCACACTACTTTCATATCGTGATATTAATTAAGCTCTCAAGTACACTAACAAGTGAAACATGGAACTAAACATCAAAAACTGCAAGTACATGCGTGTGTCTCGTCGTAACACTACACTACTTTCATAACGTGATATTAATCATGCTTTCGAGGACACTAACAAGTGAAACATAGAACTAAACATCAAAAACTGCAAGTACATGCGTGTGTCTTGTCGTAACACCACACTACTTTCATATCGTGATATTATTCATGCTCTCGAGTACACTAAGAAGTGTAACATGGAACTAAACATCAAAAACTGTAAGTACAAGCGTGTGTGTCGTCGTAACACCACACTACTTTCATATCGTGATATTAATCATGCTCTCGAGTACACTAACAAGTGAAGCATGGAACTAAACATCAAAAGCCGCAAGTACATGCGTGTGTCTCGTCGGGACACCACACTACTTTCATATCGTGATATTATTCATGCTTTAAGTACACTAACAAGTGAAACATGGAACTAAACATCAAAAACTGCAAGTACATGCTTGTGTCTCGTTGTAACACCACACTACTTTCATAACGTGATATTAATCATGCTTTCGAGGACACTAACAAGTGAAACATAGAACTAAACATCAAAAACTGCAAGTACATGCGTGTGTCTCGTCGTAACACTACACTACTTTCATAACGTGATATTATTCATGCTTTCGAGGACACTAACAAGTGAAACATAGAACTAAACATCAAAAACTGCAAGTACATGCGTGTGTCTTGTCGTAACACCACACTACTTTCATATCGTGATATTATTCATGCTCTCGAGTACACTAACAAGTGTAACATGGAACTAAACATCAAAAACTGTAAGTACAAGCGTGTGTGTCGTCGTAACACCACACTACTTTCATATCTTGATATTAATCATGCTCTCGAGTACACTAACAAGTGAAGCATGGAACTAAACATCAAAAGCCGCAAGTACATGCGTGTGTCTCGTCGGAACACCACACTACTTTCATATCGTGATAATAATCATGCTTTAAGTACACTAACAAGTGAAACATGGAACTAAACATCAAAAACTGCAAGTACATGCTTGTGTCTCGTTGTAACACCACACTACTTTCATATCGTGTTATTAATCATGCTCTCGAGTACACTAACAAGTGAAACATAGAACTAAACATCAAAAACTGCAAGTACATGCGTGTGTCTCGTCGTAACACCACACTACTTTCATATCGGGAATTTAATCATGCTCTCGAGTACACTAACAAGTGAAACATGGAACTAAACATCAAAAACTGCAAGTACATGCGTGTGTCTCGTCGTAACACCACACTACTTTCATATCGTGATAGTAATTAAGCTCTCGAGTACACTAACAAGTGAAACATGGAACTAAACATCAAAAACTGCAAGTACATGCGTGTGTCTCGTCGTAACACCACACTACTTTCATGCCTTGATATTAATCATGCTCTCGAGTACACTTACAAGTGAAACATGAAACTAAACATCAAAAACTGCAAGCACATGCGTGTGTCTCGTCGTAACACCACATTACTTTCATATAGTTATATTAATCATGCTCTCGTGTACACTAACAAATGAAACATGTAACTAAACACCAAAAACTGAAAGTACATGCATGTTTCTCGTCGTATTACCACACTACTTTCATATCGTGATATTAATCATGCTCTCGAGTACACTAACAAGTGAAACATGAAACTAATCATCAAAAACTGCAAGTACATGCGTGTGTCTCGTCGTAACACCACACTACTTTCATATCGTGATATTAATCATGCTTTGAGTGCACTAACAAGTGAAACATGAAAGTAAACATAAAAAAAGGAAGTACATGCGCGTGTCTCGTCGTAACACCAGACTACTTTTATATCGTGATATTAATCATGCTCTCGAGTACAATAACAAGTGAAACATGGAACTAAACATCAAAAACTGCAAGTACACGCGTGTGTCTCGTCGTAACACCACACTACTTTCTTATCGTGATATTAATCATGCTCTCGAGTACACTAACAAGTGAAACATGAAACTAAACATCAAAAACTGCAAGTACATGCGTGTTTCTCGTCGTAGCACCACACTACTTATATATCGTGATATTAATCATGCTCTCGAGAACACTAACAAGTGAAACATGGAACTAAACATCAAAAACTGCAAGTACATGCGGGTGTCTCGTCGTAACACCACACTACTTTCATATCGTGATATTAATCATGCTCTCGAGTACACTAAAAGTGAAACATGGGACTAAACATCAAAAACTGCAAGTACGAGCGTGTGTGTCGTCGTGACACCACACTACTTTCATATCGTGATATTATTCATGCTCTCGATTGCACTAACAAGTGAAACATGGAACATCAAAAATTGACAGTACATGCATGTGTCCCGTCGTAACACCACACTACTTTCATATCGTGATATTAATCAAGCTCTCGAGTACACTAACAAGTGAAACATAGAACTAAACTTCAAAAACTGCAAGTACATGCGTGTGTCTCGTCGCAACACCACACTACTTTCATATCGTGATATTAATTAAGCTCTCGAGTACACTAACAAGTGAAACATAGAACTAAACATCAAAAACTGCAAGTAAACGCGTGTGTCTCGTCGTAACACCACACTACTTTCTTATCGTGATAATAATCATGCTCTCGAGTACACTAACAAGTGAAACATAGAACTAAACATCAAAAACTGCAAGTACATGCGTGTGTCTCGTCGTAACACCACACTACTTTCATATCGTGAATTTAATCATGCTCTTGAGTACACTAACAAGTGAAACATGGAACTAAACATCAAAAACTGCAAGTACATGCGTGTGTCTCGTCGTAACACCACACTACTTTCATATCGTGATATTAATCATGCTTTGAGCACACTAACAAGTGAAACATGGAACTAAACATCAAAAACTGCATGTACATGCGTGTGTCTCATCGTATTACCACACTACTGTCATATCGTGATATTATTCATGCTCTCGAGTACACTAACAAGTGAAACATGAAACTAAACATCATAAACTGCAAGTACATGCGTGTTTCTCGTCGTAGCACCACACTACTTATATATCGTGATATTAATCATGCTCTCGAGAACACTAACAAGTGAAACATGGAACTAAACATCAAAAACTGCAAGTACATGCGGGTGTCTCGTCGTAACACCACACTACTTTCATATCGTGATATTAATTAAGCTCTCGAGTGCACTAAGAAGTGAAACATGGAACTAAACATCAAAAACTGCAAGTACACGCGTGTGTCTCGTCGTAACACCACACTACTTTCTTATCGTGCTATTAATCATGCTCTCGAGTACACTAACAAGTGAAACATGAAACTAATCATCAAAAACTGCAAGTACATGCGTGTGTCTCGTCGTAACACCACACTACTTTCATATCGTGATATTATTCGTGCTTTGAGTACACTAACAAGTGAAACATAAAAGTAAACATAAAAAAAGGAAGTACATGCGCGTGTCTCGTCGTAACACCACACTACTTTTATATCGTGATATTATTCATGCTCTCGAGTACAATAACAAGTGAAACATGGAAGTAAACATCAAAAACTGCAAGTACACGCGTGTGTCTCGTCGTAACACCAAACTACTTTCTTATCGTGCTATTAATCATGCTCTCGAGTACACTAACAAGTGAAACATGAAACTAATCATCAAAAACTGCAAGTGCATGCGTGTGTCTCGTCGTAACACCACACTACTTTCATATCGTGATATTAATCATGCTTTGAGTACACTAACAAGTGAAACATGAAAGTAAACATAAAAAAGGAAGTACATGCGCGTGTCTCGTCATAACACCACACTACTTTTATATCGTGATATTAATCATGCTCTCGGGTACAATAACAAGTGAAACATGGAAGTAAACATCAAAAACTGCAAGTACATGCGTGTGTCTCGTCGTAACACTACACTACTTTCATAACGTCATATTAATCATGCTTTCGAGGACACTAACAAGTGAAACATGGAACTATACATCAAAAACTGCAAGTACATGCGTGTGTCTTGTCGTAACACCACACTACTTTCATATCGTGATATTATTCATGCTCTCGAGTACACTAACAAGTGTAACATGGAACTAAACATCAAAAACTGTAAGTACAAGCGTGTGTGTCGTCGTAACACCACACTACTTTCATATCGTGATATTAATCATGCTCTCGAGTACACTAACAAGTGAAACATGGAACTAAACATCAAAAACTGCAAGTACATGCTTGTGTCTCGTTGTAACACCACACTACTTTCATATCGTGCTATTAATCATGCTCTCAAGTACACTAACAAGTGAAACATGGAAATAAACATCAAAAACTGCCAGTACATGCGTGTGTCTCGCCGTAACACCACACTACTTTCATATCGTGAATTTAATCATGCTCTCGAGTACACTAACAAGTGAAACATGGACTTAAACATCAAAAACTGCAAGTACATGCGTGTGTCTCGTCGTAACACCACACTACTTTCATGCCGTAATATTAATCATGCTCTCGAGTACACTTACAAGTGAAACATGAAACTAAACATCAAAAACTGCAAGCACATGCGTGTGTCTCGTCGTAACACCACATTACTTTCATATCTTGATATTAGTCATGCTCTCGAGTACACTAACAAGTGAAACATGGTAAAAAACATCAAAAACAGCAAGTACATGCGTGTGTCTCGTCGTAACACCACACTACTTTCATATCGTGATTTTATTCATGCTCTCGAGAACACTAACAAGTGAAACATGGAACTAATCATCAAAAACTGCAAGTACAAGGGTGTGTCTCGTCGTAACACCACACTACTTTTTTATCGTGATATTAATCATGCTCTCGAGTACACTAACAAGTGAAATATGGTAATAAACATCAAAAACTGCAAGTACATGCGTGTGTCTCGTCGTAACGCCACACTACTTTCATATCGTGATTTTATTCATGCTCTCGAGAACACTAACAAGTGAAACATGGAACTAATCATTAAAAACTGCAAGTACAAGAGTGTGTCTCGTCGTAACACCTCACCACTTCCATATCGTGATATTAATCATGCTCTCGAATACACGAACAAGTGAAACATGGACCTAAACATCAAAAACTGCAAGTACATGCGTATGTTTCGTCGTAACACCACACTACTTTATATCGTGATAATAATCATGCTCTCGAGAACACTAACAAGTGAAACAAGGAACTAAACATCAAAAACTGCGAGTACATGCGTGTGTCTCGTCGTAACACCACACTACTTTCATATCGTGATATTAATCATGCTCTCGAGTACACTAAATGTGAAACATGGGACTAAACATCAAAAACTGCAAGTACAAGCGTGTGTGTCGTCGTAACACCTCACCACTTCCATATCGTGATATTAATCATGCTCTCGAGTACAGGAACAAGTGAAACATGGACCTAAACATCAAAAACTGCAAGTACATGCGTATGTTTCGTCGTAACACCACACTACTTTCATATCGTGATATTAATCATGCTCTCGATTGCACTAACAAGTGAAACATGGAACATCAAAAATTGACAGTACATGCATGTGTCCCGTCGTAACACCACACTACTTTCATATCGTGATATTAATCAAGCTCTCGAGTACACTAACAAGTGAAACATAGAACTAAACCTCAAAAATTGCAAGTACATGCGTGTGTCTCGTCGTAACACCACACTACTTTCATATCGTGATATTAATTAAGCTCTCAAGTACACTAACAAGTGAAACATGGAACTAAACATCAAAAACTGCAAGTACATGCGTGTGTCTCGTCGTAACACCACACTACTTTCATATCGTGATATTAATCATGCTTTGAGTACACTAACAAGTGAAACATGGAACTAAACATCAAAAACTGCAAGTACATGCGTGTGTCTTGTCGTAACACCACACTACTTTCATATCGTGATATTAATCATGCTTTGAGCACACTAACAAGTGAAACATGGAACTAAACATCAAAAACTGCATGTACATGCATGTGTCTTATCGTATTACCACACTACTTTCATATCGTGATATTAATCATGCTCTCGAGTACACTAACAAGTGAAACATGAAACTAAACATCAAAAACTGCAAGTACATGCGTGTTTCTCGTCGTAGCACCACACTACTTATATATCGTGATATTAATCATGCTCTCGAGAACACTAACAAGTGAAACATGGAACTAAACATCAAAAACTGCAAGTACATGTGTGTGTCTCGTCGTAACACCACACTACTTTCATATATTGATATTAATCATGCTCTCGAGTACACTAAGAAGTGAAACATGGAACTAAACATCAAAAACTGCAAGTACTTGCGTGTGTCTCGTCGTAACACCACACTACTTACATATCGTGAGATTAATCATGCTCTCGAGTACACTAACAAGTGAAGCATGGAACTAAAAATCAAAAACTGCAAGTACAAGCGTGTGTGTCGTCGTAACACCACACTACTTCATATCGTGATATTAATCATGCTCTCGAGTACACTAACAAGTGAAACATGGAACTAAACATCAAAAGCTGCAAGTACATGCGTGTATCTCGTCGGAACACCACACTACTTTCATATCGTGATATTAGTCATGCTTTAAGTACACTAACAAGTGAAACATGGAACTAAACATCAAAAACTGCAAGTACATGCGTGTGTCTCATCGTAACACCACACTACTTTCATATCGTGAATTTAATCATGCTCTCGAGTACACTAACAAGTGAAACATGGACTTAAACATCAAAAACTGCAAGTACATGCGTGTGTCTCGTCGTAACACCACACTACTTTCATATAGTGAATTTAATCATGCTCCCGAGTACACTAACAAGTGAAACATAGAACTATACATCAAAAACTGCAAGTACATGCGTGTGTCTCGTCGTAACACCACACTACTTTCATGCCGTGATATTAATCATGCTCTCGAGAACACTAACAAGTGAAACATGGAACTAAACATCAAAAACTGCAAGTACATGCGGGTGTCTCGTCGTAACACCACACAACTTTCATATAGTTATATTAATCATGCTCTCGTGTACACTAACAAATTAAACATGTAACTAAACACCAAAAACTGAAAGTACATGCATGTTTCTCGTCGTATTACCACACTACTTTCATATCGTGATATTAATCATGCTCTCGAGTACACTAACAAGTGAAACATGGAACTAAACATCAAAAACTGCAAGCACAAGCGTGTGTCTCATCGTATTACCACACTACTTTCATATTGTGAATTTAATCATGCTCTCGAGTACACTAACAAGTGAAACATGGAACTAAACATCAAAAACTGCAAGTACATGTGTGTGTCTCGTCGTAACACCACACTACTTTCATATATTGATATTAATCACGCTCTCGAGTACACTAAGAACTGAAACATGGAACTAAACATCAAAAACTGCAAGTACTTACGTGTGTCTCGTCGTATCACCACACTACTTTCATATCGTGATATTAATCATGCTCTCGAGTACACTAACAAGTGAAACATGGAACTAAAAATCAAAAACTGCAAGTACAAGCGTGTGTCTCGTCGTAGCACCACACTACTTTCTTATCGTGATATTAATCATGCTCTCGAGTACACTAACAAGTGAAACATGGAACTAAACATCAAAAACTGCAAGTAAATGCGTGTGTCTGGTCGTAAGACCACACTACTTTCATATCGTGATTTTAATCATGCTCTCGAGAACACTAACCAGTGAAACATGGAACTATTCATCAAAAACTGCAAGTACAAGGGTGTGTCTCGTCATACCACCACACTACTTTCTTATCGTGATATTAATCGTGCTCTCGAGTACACTAGCAAGTGAAACATGGTAATAAACATCAAAAATCGCAAGTACATGCGTGTGTCTCGTCGTATCACCACACTACTTTCATATCGTGATTTTAATCATGCTCTCGAGAACACTAACAAGTGAAACATGAAACTAATCATCAAAAACTGCAAGTACAAGGGTGTGTCTCGTCGTAACACCACACTACTTTCTTATCGTGATATTAATCATGCTCTCGAGTACACTAACAAGTGAAACATGGTAATAAACATCAAAAACTGCAAGTACAATCTTGTGTCTCGTATTAACACCACACTACTTTCATATCGTGATTTTAATCATGCTCTCGAGAACACTAACAAGTGAAACAAGAAACTAAACATCAAAAACTGCGAGTACATGCGTGTGTCTCGTCGTAACACCACACTACTTTCATATCGTGATATTAATCATGCTCTCGAGTACACTAAAAAGTGAAACATGGGACTAAACATCAAAAACTGCAAGTACATGCTTGTGTCTCGTTGTAACACCACACTACTTTCATATCGTGCTATTAATCATGCTCTCGAGTACACTAACAAGTGAAACATGGAACTAAACATCAAAAACTGCAAGTACATGCGTGTGTCTCGTCGTAACACCACACTACTTTCATATCGTGAATTTAATCATGCTCTCGAGTACACTAACAAGTGAAACATGGACTTAAACATCAAAAACTGCAAGTACATGCGTGTGTCTCGTCGTAACACCACACTATTTTCATATCGTGAATTTAATCATGCTTTAAGTACACTAACATGTGAAACATGGAACTAAACATCAAAAACTGCAAGTACATGCTTGTGTCTCGTTGTAACACCACACTACTTTCATATCGTGCTATTAATCATGCTCTCGAGCACACTAACAAGTGAAACATAGAACTAAACATCAAAAACTGCAAATACATGCGTGTGTCTCGTCGTAACACCACACTACTTTCATATCGTGAATTTAATCATGCTCTCGAGTACACTAACAAGTGAAACATGGAACTAAACATCAAAAACTGCAAATACATGCGTGTGCCTCGTCGTAACACCACACTACTTTCATATCGTGAATTTAATCATGCTCTCGAGTACACTAACAAGTGAAACATGGAACTAAACATCAAAAACTGCAAGTACATGCGTGTGTCTCGTCGTAACACCACACTACTTTCATATCGTGATATTAATCATGCTTTGAGCACACTAACAAGTGAAACATAAAACTAAACATCAAAAACTGCATGTACATGCGTGTGTCTCATCGTATTACCACACTACTTTCATATCGTGATATTAATCATGCTCTCGAGTACACTAACAAGTGAAACATGAAACTAAACATCAAAAACTGCAAGTACATGCGTGTTTCTCGTCGTAGCACCACACTACTTATATATCGTGATATTAATCATGCTCTCGAGAACACTAACAAGTGAAACATGGAACTAAACATCAAAAACTGCAAGTACATGCGGGTGTCTCGTCGTAACACCACACAACTTTCATATAGTTATATTAATCATGCTCTCGTGTACACTAACAAATGAAACATGTAACTAAACACCAAAAACTGAAAGTACATGCATGTTTCTCGTCGTATTACCACACTACTTTCATATCGTGATATTAATCATGCTCTCGAGTACACTAACAAGTGAAACATGAAACTAAACATCAAAAACTGCAAGTACATGCGTGTGTCTCATCGTATTACTACACTACTTTCATATCGTGATATTAATCATGCTCTCGAGTACACTAACAAGTGAAACATGGAACTAAACATCAAAAACTGCAAGTAATGTGGTGTCTCGTCGTAACACCACACTATTTTCATATATTGATATTAATCATGCTCTCGAGAACACTAACAAGTGAAACATGGAACTAATCATCAAAAACTGCAAGTACAAGGGTGTGTCTCGTCGTAACACCACACTACTTTCTTATCGTGATATTTATCATGCTCTCGAGTACACTAACAAGTGAAACATGGTAGTAAACATAAAAAACTGCAAGTACAATCTTGTGTCTCGTATTAACCCCACACTACTTTCATATCGTGATTTTAATCATGCTCTCGAGAACACTAACAAGTGAAACAAGGAACCAAACATCAAAAACTGCGAGTACATGCGTGTGTCTCGTCGTAACACCACACTACTTTCATTTCGTGATATTAATCATGCTCTCGAGTACACTAAAAAGTGAAACATGGGACTAAACATCAAAAACTGCAAGTACAAGCGTGTGTGTCGTCGTAACACCTCACCACTTCCATATCGTGATATTAATCATGCTCTCGAATACACGAACAAGTGGAACATGGACCTAAATATCAAAAACTGCAAGTACATGCGTATGTTTCGTCGTAACACCACACTACTTTATATCGTGATATTAATCATGCTCTCGAGAACACTAACAAGTGAAACAAGGAACTAAACATCAAAAACTGCGAGTACATGCGTGTGTCTCGTCGTAACACCACACTACTTTCATATCGTGATATTAATCATGCTCTTGAGTACACTAAAAAGTGAAACATGGGACTAAACATCAAAAACTGCAAGTACAAGCGTGTGTGTCGTCGTAACACCTCACCACTTCCATATCGTGATATTAATCATGCTCTCGAGTACACGAACAAGTGAAACATGTACCTAAACATCAAAAACTGCAAGTACATGCGTATGTTTCGTCGTAACACCACACTACTTTCATATCGTGATATTAATCATGCTCTCGATTGCACTAACAAGTGAAACATGGAACATCAAAAATTGACAGTACATGCATGTGTCCCGTCGTAACACCACACTACTTTCATATCGTGATATTAATCAAGCTCTCGAGTACACTAACAAGTGAAACATAGAACTAAACTTCAAAAACTGCAAGTACATGAGTGTGTCTCGTCGTAACACCACACTACTTTCATATCGTGATATTAATTAAGCTCTCGAGTACACTAACAAGTGAAACATGGAACTAAACATCAAAAACTGCAAGTACACGCGTGTGTCTCGTCGTAACACCACACTACTTTCTTATCGTGATATTAATCATGCTCTCGAGTACACTAACAAGTGAAACATGAAACAAAACATCAAAAACTGCAAGTACATGCGTGTGTCTCCTCGTAAAACCACACTACTTTTATATCGTGATATTAATCATGCTTTGAGTACACTAACAAGTGAAACATGAAAGTAAACATAAAAAAAGGAAGTACATGCGCGTGTCTTGTCGTAACACCACACTACTTTTATATCGTGATATTAATCATGCTCTCGAGTACAATAACAAGTGAAACATGGAAGTAAACATCAAAAACTGCAAGTACATGCGTGTGTCTCGTCGTAACACTACACTACTTTCATAACGTGATATTAATCATGCTCTCGAGGACACTAAGAAGTGAAACATGGAACTAAACATCAAAAACTGTAAGTACAAGCGTGTGTGTCGTCGTAACACCACACTACTTTCATATCGTGATATTATTCATGCTCTCGAGTACACTAACAAGTGTAACATGGAACTAAACATCAAAAACTGTAAGTACAAGCGTGTGTGTCGTCGTAACACCACACTACTTTCATATCGTGATATTAATCATGCTCTCGAGTACACTAACAAGTGAAACATGGAACTAAACATCAAAAGCTGCAAGTACATGCGTGTGTCTCGTCGGAACACCACACTACTTTCATATCGTGATATTTATCATGCTTTAAGTACACTAACAAGTGAAACATGGAACTAAACATCAAAAACTGCAAGTACATGCTTGTGTCTCGTTGTAACACCACACTACTTTCATATCGTGCTATTAATCATGCTCTCGAGTACACTAACAAGTGAAACATAGAACTAAACATCAAAAACTGCAAATACATGCGTTTGTCTCGTCGTAACACCACACTACTTTCATATCGTGAATTTAATCATGCTCTCGAGTACACTAACAAGTGAAACATGGAACTAAACATCAAAAACTGCAAATACATGCGTGTGTCTCGTCGTAACACCACACTACTTTCATATCGTGATATTAATCATGCTTTGAGCACACTAACAAGTGAAACATGGAACTAAACATCACAAACAGCATGTACATGCGTGTGTCTCATCGTATTACCACACTACTTTCATATCGTGATATTAATCAAGCTCTCGAGTACACTAACAAGTGAAACATGAAACTAAACATCAAAAACTGCAAGTACATGCGTGTTTCTCGTCGTAGCACCACACTACTTATATATCGTGATATTAATTATGCTCTCGAGAACACTAACAAGTGAAACATGGAACTAAACATCAAAAACTGCAAGTACATGCGGGTGTCTTGTCGTAACACCACACAACTTTCATATAGTTATATTAATCATGCTCTCGTGTACACTAACAAATGAAACATGTAACTAAACACCAAAAACTGAAAGTACATGCATTTTTCTCGTCGTATTACCACACTACTTTCATATCGTGATAATAATCATGCTCTCGAGTACACTAACCAGTGAAACATGAAACTAAACATTAAAAACTGCAAGTACATGCGTGTGTCTCATCGTATTACCACACTACTTTCATATCGTGATATTAATCATGCTCTCGAGTACACTAACAAGTGAAACATGGAACTAAACATCAAAAACTGCAAGTACATGTGATGTCTCGTCGTAACACCACACTACTTTCATATATTGATATTAATCATGCTCTCGAGAACACTAACAAGTGAAACATGGAACTAATCATCAAAAACTGCAAGTACAAGGGTGTGTCTCGTCGTAACACCACACTACTTTCTTATCGTAATATTTATCATGCTCTCGAGTACACTAACAAGTGAAACATGGTAATAAACATCAAAAACTGCAAGTACAATCTTGTGTCTCGTAATAACACCACACTACTTTCATATCGTGATATTAGTCATGCTCTCGAGTACACGAACAAGTGAAACATGTACCTAAACATCAAAAACTGCAAGTACATGCGTATGTTTCGTCGTAACACCACACTATTTATTTATTTATTTATTTATTTATTTATTTATTTATTCAAAATACCTTACAGGGCCCAGAAGGGCATTGAGTAAGGGGGGCAAAACAATAGATTAAGCAAATAGGAAGAATAAATTAAAAACAACGCGTGATACAAGGCAAAAATAAACACAATTTTAAATATACAGGGCAAAACGTAACTAAAATACATACATCACCGCGAGCAACAAAAATTAAATTAGTAGCAAGAATGCATCGCAAGTGTCCAATAGGCATCAAAAGGAAAAAGCAGTAGTCATAAAAAACATACAGATGGCTGAAATTGCACAAGAAACCAAAACTTTGTAAAATACCAACGAGAAGAAAAGGGGACCAAGGACACAGAACAACCTGAAACAAGACACAATGTCGTTAAAGAAAATGTTTGTGCAGTTGGTCTTGAAATGATTGGTGGTTCCCGATAGATGCGATACAGTTGGGAAGATCATTCCAAAGAATAATGGCACGTGGAAGTGCAGATGAATTGAATGCCAAGGTTCTTCCGTAAATGCGTGTAATGCTAACTGATTATGTAGGCGGCGTGAAATGCGTGAAGGCTCTTCGAGGGGCAAGGGAGATGGCCTGGTGCTATGACGATATTTATGAAGTAAGCATAAAACAGCGATGGAGCGACGAATATGTAATGGTTCGAGGTAGATATCAAGTTTAATCTTAGTGATACTGGACTGGGGGTGGTACTTTTGTGTGATGAAACGAGCGGCTCTATTTTGTACGGATTCAAGCATGTTGATCAGGTAATTTTGATAAGGGGACCACATAGGTGAAGCAAATTCTAGTTGAGGACGCACGATTGTTAAGTAAGCGACTTTTCTCACGTTATTAGGGGCGTTTCGCAAGTTCCGGCGCAGGTACCCAAGTGATCTTGAAGCTTTGGCACAGATGGATTTAATGTGTGTGGCCCATGAAAGATTATCTGTGAGGTGGATACCTAAATACTTATAAGATGATGCCCGAGACACTGCGGTACCTTCAATGGAGTACGAGAAATTAGAATTATTACGCTTGCGGGTGAAAGAGATGACCTTGCATTTAGATGAGTTGAGCATCATTTGCCATTTACTGCACCAATTTGAAATTAAGTTCAAGTCAGTTTAGAGGGCAAGGTGATCATGCATAGAATTAATGGGCCGGTAAATGATGCAGTCGTCAGCAAAGAGGCGTATAGAAGAAGATATGTCTGTTGGCAAGTCGTTAATGTATATTAGAAACAATAAGGGGCCAAGAACACTACATTGGGGTACGCCAGACTCTACATCACTGAGTGGGGAGGTGAAATTGTTAACTGTAGTGAACTGCTGGCGAAATGAAAGAAAGTTACGTAGCCTTGACAGTGTTAAAGAATCTAGGCACAGAGCAGACAATTTTGAGAACAAGCGGGAATGTGCAACACGGTCGAAGGCTTTAGCAAAATCTAAAAAGATACAGTCAGTTTGAAGGTTAGCATCCATGTTGAAATGCAAGTCAGTCGTAAATTCTAGCAGTTGGGTGTCACAAGAAAAACCTTTTCGGAAGCCGTGCTGATTAGGAAAAAAGAAAGAGTTAAGTTCCAGATGGCAGTAAATGTGAGAAGCGATAACATGCTCGAGTAATTTACAGCAAATGCAGGTTAGCGAAATGGGGCGGTAGTACCAACATCGCGACACTGGCAGTAGAAAACGCTTCACTTTGGCGCGGAACTCTGTTGGGCACGACACCGCTAGCAGACAGTAATCATCACTCTTGGCACAAGTAGCACTGTTGAGGTAACTAACCTGCACAATCAGGACCGGTAAGTTGTGCATGGCTGACGCGGTGTCGAGCCCAATTCCGCGCGCAGCTCTGTCGCCGTTATATACCGGGCTGGCTGTGACGTGGTCCGTTGTCGATGATGGATGTTGCCAGATGAAAGTGTCGGTGGCATCCAAAAACAGCAAAGGCGGCAGTGAACCAAGAAAGGGCGGCAGCGATGCTCTAAGACCAGCCTCGCGGTAGATGGCCGGCCAGCAAGCGACGCCACAGATGAAAGCACCCTGCACAATCAGGACCGGTAAGTTGTGCATGGCTGACGCGGTGTCGAGCCCAATTCCGCGCGCAGCTCTGTCGCCGTTATATACCGGGCTGGCTGTGACGTGGCCCGTTGTCGACGATGGATGTTGCCAGATGAAAGTGTCGGTGGCATCCAAAAACAGCGAAGGCGGCAGTGAACCAAGAACGGGCGGCAGCGATGCTCTAAGACCAGCCTCGCGGTAGATGGCCGGCCAGCAAGCGACGCCACAGATGAAAGCACCCTGCACAATCAGGACCGGTAAGTTGTGCATGGCTGACGCGGTGTCGAGCCCAATTCCGCGCGCAGCTCTGTCGCCGTTATATACCGGGCTGGCTGTGACGTGGTCCGTTGTCGACAATGGATGTTGCCAGATGAAAGTGTCGTTGGCATCCAAAAACAGCGAAGGCGGCAGTGAACCAAGAACGGGCGGCAGCGATGCTCTAAGACCAGCCTCGCGGTAGATGGCCGGCCAGCAAGCGACGCCACAGATGAAAGCACCCTGCACAATCAGGACCGGTAAGTTGTGCATGGCTGACGCGGTGTCGAGCCCCTTTCATATCGTGATATTAATCATGCTCTCGATTGCACTAACAAGTGAAACATGGAACATCAAAAATTGACAGTACATGCATGTGTCCCGTCGTAACACCACACTACTTTCATATCGTGATATTAATCAAGCTCTCGAGTACACTAACAAGTGAAACATAGAATTAAACTTCAAAAACTGCAAGTACATGCGTGTGTCTCGTCGTAACACCACACTACTTTCATATCGTGATATTAATTAAGCTCTCGAGTACACTAACAAGTGAAACATGGAACTAAACATCAAAAACTGCAAGTACACGCGTGTGTCTCGTCGTAACACCACACTACTTTCTTATCGTGATATTAATCATGCTCTCGAGTACACTAACAAGTGAAACATGAAACTAAACATCAAAAACTGCAAGTACATGCGTGTGTCTCGTCGTAACACCACACTACTTTCATATCGTGATATTAATCATGCTTTGAGTACACTAACAAGTGAAACATGAAAGTAAACATAAAAAAGGAAGTACATGCGCGTGTCTCGTCGTAACACCACAGTACTTTTATATCGTGATAATATTCATGGTCTCGAGTACAATAACAAGTGAAACAAGGAAGTAAACATCAAAAACTGCAAGTACATGCGTGTGTCTCGTCGTAACACTACACTACTTTCATAACGTTATATTAATCATGCTCTCGAGGACACTAACAAGTGAAACATGGAACTAAACATCAAAAACTGTAAGTACAAGCGTGTGTGTCGTCGTAACACCACACTACTTTCATATTGTGATATTATTCATGCTCTCGAGTACACTAACAAGTGTAACATGGAACTAAACATCAAAAACTGTAAGTACAAGCGTGTGTGTCGTCGTAACACCACACTACTTTCATATCGTGATATTAATCATGCTCTCGAGTACACTAACAAGTGAAACATGGAACTAAACATCAAAAGCTGCAAGTACATGCGTGTGTCTCGTCGGAACACCACACTACATTCATATCGTGAATTTATTCATGCTCTCGAGTACACTAACAAGTGAAACATGGAACTAAACATCAAAAACTGCAAGTACATGCGTGTGTCTTGTCGTAACACCACACTACTTTCATATCGTGATATTAATCATGCTTTGAGCACACTAACAAGTGAAACATGGAACTAAACATCAAAAACTGCATGTACATGCATGTGTCTTATCGTATTACCACACTACTTTCATATCGTGATATTAATCATGCTCTCGAGTACACTAACAAGTGAAACATGAAACTAAACATCAAAAACTGCAAGTACATGCGTGTTTCTCGTCGTAGCACCACACTACTTATATATCGTGATATTAATCATGCTCTCGAGAACACTAACAAGTGAAACATGGAACTAAACATCAAAAACTGCAAGTACATGTGTGTGTCTCGTCGTAACACCACACTACTTTCATATATTGATATTAATCATGCTCTCGAGTAGACTAAGAAGTGAAACATGGAACTAAACATCAAAAACTGCAAGTACATGCGTGTGTCTCGTCGTAACACCACACTACTTTCATATCGTGATATTAATCATGCTTTGAGTACACTAACAAGTGAAACATGGAACTAAACATCAAAAACTGCAAGTACATGTGTGTGTCTCGTCGTAACACCACACTACTTTCATATATTGATATTAATCATGCTCTCGAGTACACTAAGAAGTGAAACATGGAACTAAACATCAAAAGCTGCAAGTACATGCGTGTGTCTCGTCGGAACACCACACTACTTTCATATCGTGATATTAGTCATGCTTTAAGTACACTAACAAGTGAAACATGGAACTAAACATCAAAAACTGCAAGTACATGCGTGTGTCTCATCGTAACACCACACTACTTTCATATCGTGAATTTAATCATGCTCTCGAGTACACTAACAAGTGAAACATGGACTTAAACATCAAAAACTGCAAGTACATGCGTGTGTCTCGTCGTAACACCACACTACTTTCATATAGTGAATTTAATCATGCTCCCGAGTACACTAACAAGTGAAACATAGAACTATACATCAAAAACTGCAAGTACATGCGTGTGTCTCGTCGTAACACCACACTACTATCATGCCGTGATATTAATCATGCTCTCGAGTACACTTACAAGTGAAACATGAAACTAAACATAAAAAACTGCAAGCACATGCGTGTGTCTCGTCGTAACACCACATTACTTTCATATCTTGATATTAATCATGCTCTCGAGAACACTAACAAGTGAAACATGGAACTAAACATCAAAAACTGCAAGTACATGCGGGTGTCTCGTCGTAACACCACACAACTTTCATATAGTTATATTAATCATGCTCTCGTGTACACTAACAAATTAAACATGTAACTAAACACCAAAAACTGAAAGTACATGCATGTTTCTCGTCGTATTACCACACTACTTTCATATCGTGATATTAATCATGCTCTCGAGTACACTAACAAGTGAAACATGGAACTAAACATCAAAAACTGCAAGCACAAGCGTGTGTCTCATCGTATTACCACACTACTTTCATATTGTGAATTTAATCATGCTCTCGAGTACACTAACAAGTGAAACATGGAACTAAACATCAAAAACTGCAAGTACATGTGTGTGTCTCGTCGTAACACCACACTACTTTCATATATTGATATTAATCACGCTCTCGAGTACACTAAGAAGTGAAACATGGAACTAAACATCAAAAACTGCAAGTACTTACGTGTGTCTCGTCGTATCACCACACTACTTTCATATCGTGATATTAATCATGCTCACGAGTACACTAACAAGTGAAACATGGAACTAAAAATCAAAAACTGCAAGTACAAGCGTGTGTCTCGTCGTAGCACCACACTACTTTCTTATCGTGATATTAATCATGCTCTCGAGTACACTAACAAGTGAAACATGGAACTAAACATCAAAAACTGCAAGTAAATGCGTGTGTCTCGTCGTAAGACCACACTACTTTCATATCGTGATTTTAATCATGCTCTCGAGAACACTAACCAGTGAAACATGGAACTATTCATCAAAAACTGCAAGTACAAGGGTGTGTCTCGTCATACCACCACACTACTTTCTTATCGTGATATTAATCGTGCTCTCGAGTACACTAGCAAGTGAAACATGGTAATAAACATCAAAAACTGCAAGTACATGCGTGTGTCTCGTCGTAAGACCACACTGCTTTCATATCGTGATTTTAATCATGCTCTCGAGAACACTAACCAGTGAAACATGGAACTATTCATCAAAAACTGCAAGTACAAGGGTGTGTCTCGTCATACCACCACACTACTTTCTTATCGTGATATTAATCGTGCTCTCGAGTACACTAGCAAGTGAAACATGGTAATAAACATCAAAAATCGCAAGTACATGCGTGTGTCTCGTCGTATCACCACACTACTTTCATATCGTGATTTTAATCATGCTCTCGAGAACACTAACATGTGAAACATGAAACTAATCATCAAAAACTGCAAGTACAAGGGTGTGTCTCGTCGTAACACCACACTACTTTCTTATCGTGATATTAATCATGCTCTCGAGTACACTAACAAGTGAAACATGGTAATAAACATCAAAAACTGCAAGTACAATCTTGTGTCTCGTATTAACACCACACTACTTTCATATCGTGATTTTAATCATGCTCTCGAGAACACTAACAAGCGAAACAAGAAACTAAACATCAAAAACTGCGAGTACATGCGTGTGTCTCGTCGTAACACCACACTACTTTTATATCGTGATATTAATCATGCTCTCGAGTACACTAAAAAGTGAAACATGGGACTAAACATCAAAAACTGCAAGTACATGCTTGTGTCTCGTTGTAACACCACACTACTTTCATATCGTGCTATTAATCATGCTCTCGAGTACACTAACAAGTGAAACATGGAACTAAACATCAAAAACTGCAAGTACATGCGTGTGTCTCGTCGTAACACCACACTACTTTCATATCGTGAATTTAATCATGCTCTCGAGTACACTAACAAGTGAAACATGGACTTAAACATCAAAAACTGCAAGTACATGCGTGTGTCTCGTCGTAACACCACACTATTTTCATATCGTGAATTTAATCATGCTCTCGAATACACTAACATGTGAAACATAGAACTATACATCAAAAACTGCAAGTACATGCGTGTGTCTCGTCGTAACACTACACTACTTTCATAACGTGATATTAATCATGCTCTCGAGGACACTAACAAGTGAAACATGGAACTAAACATCAAAAACTGTATGTACAAGCGTGTGTGTCTTCGTAACACCACACTACTTTCATATCGTGATATTATTCATGCTCTCGAGTACACTAACAAGTGTAACATGGAACTAAACATCAAAAACTGTAAGTACAAGCGTGTGTGTCGTCGTAACACCACACTACTTTCATATCGTGATATTAATCATGCTCTCGAGTACACTAACAAGTGAAACATGGAACTAATCATCAAAAACTGCAAGTACAAGGGTGTGTCTCGTCGTAACACCACACTACTTTCTTATCGTAATATTAATCATGCTCTCGAGTACACTAACAAGTGAAACATGGTAATAAACATCAAAAACTGCAAGTACAATCTTGTGTCTCGTATTAACACCACACTACTTTCATATCGTGATTTTAATCATGCTCTCGAGAACACTAACAAGTGAAACAAGAAACTAAACATCAAAAACTGCGAGTACATGCGTGTGTCTCGTCGTAACACCACACTACTTTCATTTCGTGATATTAATCATGCTCTCGAGTACACTAAAAAGTGAAACATGGAACTAAACATCAAAAACTGCAAGTACAAGCGTGTGTGTCGTCGTAACACCTCACCACTTCCATATCGTGATATTAATCGTGCTCTCGAATACACGAACAAGTGAAACATGGACCTAAACATTAAAAACTGCAAGTACATGCGTATGTTTCGTCGTAACACCACACTACTTTATATCGTGATATTAATCATGCTCTCGAGAACACTAACAAGTGAAACAAGGAACTAAACATCAAAAACTGCGAGTACATGCGTGTGTCTCGTATTAACACCACACTACTTTCATATCGTGATTTTAATCATGCTCTCGAGAACACTAAAAAGTGAAACATGGGACTAAACATAAAACTGCAAGTACATGCTTGTGTCTCGTTGTAACACCACACTACTTTCATATCGTGCTATTAATCATGCTCTCGAGTACACTAACAAGTGAAACATGGAACTAAACATCAAAAACTGCAAGTACATGCGTGTGTCTCGTCGTAACACCACACTACTTTCATATCGTGAATTTATTCATGCTCTCGAGTACACTAACAAGTAAAACATAGAACTATGCATCAAAAACTGCAAGTACATGCGTGTGTCTCGTCGTAACACCACACTACTTTCATGCCGTGATATTAATCATGCTCTCGAGTACACTTACAAGTGAAACATAGAACTATACGTCAAAAACTGCAAGTACATGCGTGTGTCTCGTCGTAACACCACACTACTTTTATGCCGTGATATTAATCATGCTCTCGAGTACACTTACAAGTGAAACATGAAACTAAACATAAAAAACTGCAAGCACATGCGTGTGTCTCGTCGTAACGCCACATTACTTTCATATCTTGATATTAATCATGCTCTCGAGAACACTAACAAGTGAAACATGGACTTAAACATCAAAAACTGCAAGTACATGCGTGTGTCTCGTCGTAACACCACACTATTTTCATATCGTGAATTTAATCATGCTCTCGAGTACACTAACAAGTAAAACATAGAACTATGCATCAAAAACTGCAAGTACATGCGTGTGTCTCGTCGTAACACCACACTACTTTCATGCCGTGATATTAATCATGCTCTCGAGTACACTTACAAGTGAAACATAGAACTATACATCAAAAACTGCAAGTACATGCGTGTGTCTCGTCGTAACACCACACTACTTTCATGCCGTGATATTATTCATGCTCTCGAGTACACTTACAAGTGAAACATGAAACTAAACATAAAAAACTGCAAGCACATGCGTGTGTCTCGTCGTAACGCCACATTACTTTCATATCTTGATATTAATCATGCTCTCGAGAACACTAACAGGTGAAACATGGAACTAAACATCAAAAACTGCAAGTACATGCGGGTGTCTCTTCGTAACACCACACAACTTTCATATAGTTATATTAATCATGCTCTCGTGTACACGAACAAATGAAACATGTAACTAAACACCAAAAACTGAAAGTACATGCATGTTTCTCGTCGTATTACCACACTACTTTCATATCGTGATATTAATCATGCTCTCGAGTACACTAACAAGTGAAACATGAAACTAAACATCAAAAACTGCAAGTACATGCGTGTGTCTCATCGTATTACCACACTATTTTCATATCGTGATATTAATCATGCTCTGGAGTACACTAACAAGTGAAACATGAAACTAATCATCAAGAACTGCAAGTACCTGCGCGTGTGTCGCCGTAACACCACTCTACTTTCATATATTGATATTAATCATGCTCTCGAGTACACTAAGAAGTGAAACATGAAACTAAACATCAAAAACAGCAAGCACATGCGTGTGTCTCGTCGTAACACCACACTACTTTCATATCGTGATATTAATCATGCACTCGAGTACACTAACAAATGAAACATGGACTTAAACATCAACACCTGCAAGTACATGCGTGTGTCTCGTCGTAACACCACACTACTTTCATATCGTGATATTAATCATGCTCTCGAGTACACTAACAAGTGAAACATGGAACTAAAAATCAAAAACTCCAAGTACAAGCGTGTGTCTCGTCGTAGCACCACACTACTTCCTTATCGTGATATTATTCATGCTCTCGAGTACACTAACAAGTGAAACATGGAACTAAACATCAAAAACTGCAAGTACATGCGTGTGTCACGTCGTAAGACCACACTACTTTCATATCATGATTTTAATCATGCTCTCGAGAACACTAACAAGTGAAACATGGAACTATTCATCAAAAACTGCAAGTACAAGGGTGTGTCTCGTCATACCACCACACTACTTTCTTATCGTGAATTTAATCATGCTCTCGAGTACACTAACAAGTGAAACATAGAACTATACATCAAAAACTGCAAGTACATGTGTATGTCTCGTCGTAACACCACACTACTTTCATGCCGTGATATTAATCATGCTCTCGAGTACACTTACAAGTGAAACATGAAACTAAACATAAAAAACTGCAAGCACATGCGTGTGTCTCGTCGTAACACCACATTACTTTCATATCTTGATATTAATCATGCTCTCGAGAACACTAACAAGTGAAACATGGAACTAAACATCAAAAACTGCAAGTACATGCGGGTGTCTCGTCTTAACACCACACAACTTTCATATAGTTATATTAATCATGCTCTCGTGTACATTAACAAATGAAACATGTAACTAAACACCAAAAACTGAAAGTACATGCATGTTTCTCGTCGTATTACCACACTACTTTCATATCGTGATATTAATCATGCTCTCGAGTACACTAACAAGTTAAAAATGAAACTAAACATCAAAAACTGCAAGTACATGCGTGTGTCTCATCGTATTACCACACTACTTTCATATCGTGATATTAATTATGCTCTCGAGTACAATAACAAGTGAAACATGGAAGTAAACATCAAAAACTGCAAGTACATGCGTGTGTCTCGTCGTAACACTACACTACTTTCATAACGTGATATTAATCATGCTCTCGAGGACACTAACAAGTGAAACATGGAACTAAACATCAAAAACTGTAAGTACAAGCGTGGGTGTCGTCGTAACACCACACTACTTTCATATCGTGATATTATTCATGCTCTCGAGTACACTAACAGGTGTAACATGGAACTAAACATCAAAAACTGTAAGTACAAGCGTGTGTGTCGTCGTAACACCACACTACTTTCATATCGTGATATTAATCATGCTCTCGAGTACACTAACAAGTGAAACATGGAACTAAACATCAAAAGCTGCAATTACATGCGTGTGTCTCGTCGGAACACCACACTACTTTCATATCGTGATATTTATCATGCTTTAAGTACACTAACAAGTGAAACATGGAACTAAACATCAAAAACTGCAAGTACATGCTTGTGTCTCGTTGTAACACCACACTACTTTCATATCGTGCTATTAATCATGCTCTCGAGTACACTAACAAGTGAAACATGGAACTAAACATCAAAAACTGTAAGTACAAGCGTGGGTGTCGTCGTAACACCACACTACTTTCATATCGTGATATTATTCATGCTCTCGAGTACACTAACAGGTGTAACATGGAACTAAACATCAAAAACTGTAAGTACAAGCGTGTGTGTCGTCGTAACACCACACTACTTTCATATCGTGATATTAATCATGCTCTCGAGTACACTAACAAGTGAAACATGGAACTAAACATCAAAAGCTGCAATTACATGCGTGTGTCTCGTCGGAACACCACACTACTTTCATATCGTGATATTTATCATGCTTTAAGTACACTAACAAGTGAAACATGGAACTAAACATCAAAAACTGCAAGTACATGCTTGTGTCTCGTTGTAACACCACACTACTTTCATATCGTGCTATTAATCATGCTCTCGAGTACACTAACAAGTGAAACATAGAAATAAACATCAAAAACTGCAAATACATGCGTGTGTCTCGTCGTAACACCACACTACTTTCATATCGTGAATTTAATCATGCTCTCGAGTACACTAACAAGTGAAACATGGAACTAAACATCAAAAACTGCAAATACATGCGTGTGTCTCGTCGTAACACCACACTACTTTCATATCGTGATATTAATCATGCTTTGAGCACACTAACAAGTGAAACATGGAACTAAACATCAAAAACTGCATGTACATGCGTGTGTCTCATCGTATTACCACACTACTTTCATATCGTGATATTAATCATGCTCTCGAGTACACTAACAAGTGAAACATGAAACTAAACATCAAAAACTGCAAGTACATGCGGGTGTCTCGTCGTAACACCACACAACTTTCATATAGTTATATTAATCATGCTCTCGTGTACATTAACAAATGAAACATGTAACTAAACACCAAAAACAGAAAGTACATGCATGTTTCTCGTCGTATTACCACACTACTTTCATATCGTGATATTAATCATGCTCTCGAGTACACTAACCAGTGAAACATGAAACTAAACATTAAAAACTGCAAGTACATGCGTGTGTCTCATCGTATTACCACACTACTTTCATATCGTGATATTAATCATGCTCTCGAGTACACTAACAAGTGAAACATGGAACAAAACATCAAAAACTGCAAGTACATGTGGTGTCTCGTCGTAACACCACACTACTTTCATATATTGATATTAATCATGCTCTCGAGAACACTAACAAGTGAAACATGGAACTAATCATCAAAAACTGCAAGTACAAGGGTGTGTCTCGTCGTAACACCACACTACTTTCTTATCGTAATATTAATCATGCTCTCGAGTACACTAACAAGTGAAACATGGTAATAAACATCATAAACTGCAAGTACAATCTTGTGTCTCGTATTAACACCACACTACTTTCATATCGTGATTTTAATCATGCTCTCGAGAACACTAACAAGTGAAACAAGGAACTAAACATCAAAAACTGCGAGTACATGCGTGTGTCTCGTCGTAACACCACACTACTTTCATTTCGTGATATTATTCATGCTCTCGAGTACACTAAAAAGTGAAACATGGAACTAAACATCAAAAACTGCAAGTACAAGCGTGTGTGTCGTCGTAACACCTCACCACTTCCATATCGTGATATTAATCATGCTCTCGAATACACGAACAAGTGAAACATGGACCTAAACATTAAAAACTGCAAGTACATGCGTATGTTTCGTCGTAACACCACACTACTTTATATCGTGATATTAATCATGCACTCGAGAACACTAACAAGTGAAACAAGGAACTAAACATCAAAAACTGCGAGTACATGCGTATGTCTCGTCGTAACACCACACTACTTTCATATCGTGATATTAATCATGCTCTCGAGTACACTAAAAAGTGAAACGTGGGACTAAACATCAAAAACTGCAAGTACAAGCGTGTGTGTCGTCGTAACACCTCACCACTTCCATATCGTGATATTAATCATGCTCTCGAGTACACGAACAAGTGAAACATGGAACTAAACATCAAAAACTGCAAATACATGCGTGTGTCTCGTCGTAACACCACACTACTTTCATATCGTGATATTAATCATGCTTTGAGCACACTAACAAGTGAAACATGAAACTAAACATCAAAAACTGCAAGTACATGCGTGTTTCTCGTCGCAGCAACACACTACTTATATATCGTGATATTATTCATGCTCTCGAGAACACTAACAAGTGAAACATAGAACTAAACATCAAAAACTGCAAGTACATGCGGGTGTCTCGTCGTAACACCACACAACTTTCATATAGTTATATTAATCATGCTCTCGTGTACACTAACAAATGAAACATGTAACTAAACACCAAAAACTGAAAGTACATGCATGTTTCTCGTCGTATTACCACACTACTTTCATATCGTGATATTAATCATGCTCTCAAGTACACTAACCAGTGAAACATGAAACTAAACATTAAAAACTGCAAGTACATGCGTGTGTCTCATCGTATTACCACACTACTTTCATATCGTGATATTAATCATGCTCTCGAGTACACTAACAAGTGAAACATGGAACTAAACATCAAAAACTGCAAGTACATGTGGTGTCTCGTCGTAACACCACACTACTTTCATATATTGATATTAATCATGCTCTCGAGAACACTAACAAGTGAAACATGGAACTAATCATCAAAAACTGCAAGTACAAGGGTGTGTCTCGTCGTAACACCACACTACTTTCTTATCGTAATATTAATCATGCTCTCGAGTACACTAACAAGTGAAACATGGTAATAAACATCAAAAACTGCAAGTACAATCTTGTGTCTCGTATTAACACCACACTACTTTCATATCGTGATTTTAATCATGCTCTCGAGAACACTAACAAGTGAAACAAGGAACTAAACATCAAAAACTGCGAGTACATGCGTGTGTCTCGTCGTAACACCACACTACTGTCATATCGTGATATTATTCATGCTCTCGAGTACACTAACAAGTGAAACATGAAACTAAACATCAAAAACTGCAAGTCAATGCGTGTGTCTCGTCGTAACACCACACTACTTTCATATCGTGATATTAATCATGCTTTGAGCACACTAACAAGTGAAACATGGAACTAAACATCAAAAACTGCATGTACATGCGTGTGTCTCATCGTATTACCACACTACTTTCATATCGTGATATTAATCATGCTCTCGAGAACACTAACAAGTGAAACATGAAACTAAACATCAAAAACTGCAAGTACATGCGGGTGTCTCGTCGTAACACCACACAACTTTCATATAGTTATATTAATCATGCTCTCGTGTACACTAACAAATGAAACATGTAACTAAACACCAAAAACTGAAAGTACATGCATGTTTCTCGTCGTATTACCACACTACTTTCATATCGTGATATTAATCATGCTCTCGAGTACACTAACCAGTGAAACATGAAACTAAACATTAAAAACTGCAAGTACATGCGTGTGTCTCATCGTATTACCACACTACTTTCATATCGTGATATTAATCATGCTCTCGAGTACACTAACAAGTGAAACATGAAACTAAACATCAAAAACTGCAAGTACATGTGGTGTCTCGTCGTAACACCACACTACTTTCATATATTGATATTAATCATGCTCTCGAGAACACTAACAAGTGAAACATGGAACTAATCATCAAAAACTGCAAGTACAAGGGTGTGTCTCGTCGTAACACCACACTACTTTCTTATCGTAATATTAATCATGCTCTCGAGTACACTAACAAGTGAAACATGGTAATAAACATCAAAAACTGCAAGTACAATCTTGTGTCTCGTATTAACACCACACTACTTTCATATCGTGATTTTAATCATGCTCTCGAGAACACTAACAAGTGAAACAAGGAACTAAACATCAAAAACTGCGAGTACATGCTTGTGTCTCGTCGTAACACCACACTACTTTCATTTCGTGATATTATTCATGCTCTCGAGTACACTAAAAAGTGAAACATGGAACTAAACATCAAAAACTGCAAGTACAAGCGTGTGTGTCGTCGTAACACCTCACCACTTCCATATCGTGATATTAATCATGCTCTCGAGTACACGAACAAGTGAAACATGTACCTAAACATCAAAAACTGCAAGTACATGCGTATGTTTCGTCGTAACACCACACTATTTATTTATTTATTTATTTATTTATTTATTTATTTATTTATTTATTTATTTATTTATTTATTTATTTATTCAAAATACCTTACAGGGCCCAGAAGGGCATTGAGTAAGGGGGGCAAAACAATAGATTAAGCAAATAGGAAGAATAAATTAAAAACAACGCGTGATACAAGGCAAAAATTAAACACAATTTTAAATATACAGGGCAAAACGTAACTAAAATACATACATCACCGCGAGCAACAAAAATTAAATTAGTAGCAAGAATGCATCGCAAGTGCCCAATAGGCATCAAAAGGAAAAAGCAGTAGTCATAAAAAACATACAGATGGCTGAAATTGCACAAGAAACCAAAACTTTGTAAAATACCAACGAGAAGAAAAGGGGACCAAGGACACAGAACAACCTGAAACAAGACACAATGTCGTTAAAGAAAATGTTTGTGCAGTTGGTCTTGAAATGATTGGTGGTTGCCGATAGATGCGATACAGTTGGGAAGATCATTCCAAAGAATAATGGCACGTGGAAGTGCAGATGAATTGAATGCTAAGGTTCTTCCGTAAATGCGTGTAATGCTATACTGATTATGTAGGCGGCGTGAAATGCGTGAAGGCTCTTCGAGGGGCAAGGGAGATGGCCTGGTGCTATGACGATATTTATGAAGTAAGCATAAAAGAGCGATGGAGCGACGAATATGTAATGGTTCGAGGGAGATATCAAGTTTAATCTTAGTGATACTGGACTGGGGGTGGTACTTTTGTGTGATGAAACGAGCGGCTCTATTTTGTACGGATTCAAGCATGTTGATCAGGTAATTTTGATAAGGGGACCACATAGGTGAAGCAAATTCTAGTTGAGGACGCACGATTGTTAAGTATCGACTTTTCTCACGTTATTAGGGGCGTTTCGCAAGTTCCGGCGCAGGTACCCAAGTGATCTTGAAGCTTTGGCACACATGGATTGAATGTGTGTGGCCCATGAAAGATTATCTGTGAGGTGGATACCTAAATACTTATAAGATGATGCCCGAGACACTGCGGTACCTTCAATGGAGTACGAGAAATTAGAATTATTACGCTTGCGGGTGAAAGAGATGACCTTGCATTTAGATGAGTTGAGCATCATTTGCCATTTACTGCACCAATTTGAAATTAAGTTCAAGTCAGTTTGGAGGGCAAGGTGATCATGCATAGAATTAATGGGCCGGTAAATGATGCAGTCGTCAGCAAAGAGGCGTATAGACGAAGATATGTCTGTTGGCAAGTCGTTAATGTATATTAGGAACAATAAGGGGCCAAGAACACTACCTTGGGGTACGCCAGACTCTACATCACTGAGTGGGGAGGTGAAATTGTTAACTGTAGTGAACTGCTGGCGAAATGAAAGAAAGTTACGTAGCCATGACAGTGTTAAAGAATCTAGGCACAGAGCAGACAATTTTGAGAACAAGCGGGAATGTGCAACACGGTCGAAGGCTTTAGCAAAATCTAAAAAGATACAGTCAGTTTGAAGGTTAGCATCCATGTTGAAATGCAAGTCAGTCGTAAATTCTAGCAGTTGGGTGTCACAAGAAAAACCTTTTCGGAAGCCGTGCTGATTAGGAAAAAAGAAAGAGTTAAGTTCCAGATGGCAGTAAATGTGAGATGCGATAACATGCTCGAGTAATTTACAGCAAATGCAGGTTAGCGAAATGGGGCGGTAGTACCAACATCGCGACACTGGCAGTAGAAAACGCCTCACTTTGGCGCGGAACTCCGTTGGGCACGACACCGCTAGCAGACAGTAATTATCACTCTTGGCACAAGTAGCACCGTTGAGGTAACTAACCTGCACAATCAGGACCGGTAAGTTGTGCATGGCTGACGCGGTGTCGAGCCCAATTCCGCGCGCAGCTCTGTCGCCGTTATATACCGGGCTGGCTGTGACGTGGTCCGTTGTCGACGATGGATGTTGCCAGATGAAAGTGTCGGTGGCATCCAAAAACAGCGAAGGCGGCAGTGAACCAAGAACGGGCGGCAGCGATGCTCTAAGACCAGCCTCGCGGTAGATGGCCGGCCAGCAAGCGACGCCACAGATGAAAGCACCCTGCACAATCAGGACCGGTAAGTTGTGCATGGCTGACGCGGTGTCGAGCCCAATTCCGCGCGCAGCTCTGTCGCCGTTATATACCGGGCTGGCTGCGACGTGGTCCGTTGTCGACGATGGATGTTGCCAGATGAAAGTGTCGGTGGCATCCAAAAACAGCGAAGGCGGCAGTGAACCAAGAACGGGCGGCAGCGATGCTCTAAGACCAGCCTCGCGGTAGATGGCCGGCCAGCAAGCGACGCCACAGATGAAAGAACCCTACACAATCAGGACCGGTAAGTTGTGCATGGCTGACGCGGTGTCGAGCCCCTTTCATATCGTGATATTAATCATGCTCTCGATTGCACTAACAAGTGAAACATGGAACATCAAAAATTGACAGTACATGCATGTGTCCCGTCGTAACACCACACTACTTTCATATCGTGATATTAATCAAGCTCTCGAGTACACTAACAAGTGAAACATAGAACTAAACTTCAAAAACTGCAAGTACATGCGTGTGTCTCGTCGTAACACCACACTACTTTCATATCGTGATATTAATTAAGCTCTCGAGTACACTAACAAGTGAAACATGGAACTAAACATCAAAAACTGCAAGTACACGCGTGTGTCTCGTCGTAACACCACACTACTTTCTTATCGTGATATTAATCATGCTCTCGAGTACACTAACAACTGAAACATGAAACTAAACATCAAAAACTGCAAGTACATGCGTGTGTCTCGTCGTAACACCACACTACTTTCATATCGTGATATTAATCATGCTTTGAGTACACTAACAAGTGAAACATGAAAGTAAACATAAAAAAGGAAGTACATGCGCGTGTCTCGTCGTAACACCACACTACTTTTATATCGTGATATTAATCATGCTCTCGAGTACAATAACAAGTGAAACAAGGAAGTAAACATCAAAAACTGCAAGTACATGCGTGTGTCTCGTCGTAACACTACACTACTTTCATAACGTGATATTAATCATGCTCTCGAGGACACTAACAAGTGAAACATGGAACTAAACATCAAAAACTGTAAGTACAAGCGTGTGTGTCGTCGTAACACCACACTACTTTCATATCGTGATATTATTCATGCTCTCGAGTACACTAACAAGTGTAACATGGAACTAAACATCAAAAACTGTAAGTACAAGCGTGTGTGTCGTCGTAACACCACACTACTTTCATATCGTGATAGTAAACATGCTCTCGAGTACACTAACAAGTGAAACATGGAACTAAACATCAAAAGCTGCAAGTACATGCGTGTGTCTCGTCGGAACACCACACTACTTTCATATCGTGATATTAATCATGCTTTAAGTACACTAACAAGTGAAACATGGAACTAAACATCAAAAACTGCAAGTACATGCTTGTGTCTCGTTGTAACACCACACTACTTTCATATCGTGCTATTAATCATGCTCTCGAGTACACTAACAAGTGAAACATGGAACTAAACATCAAAAACTGCAAATACATGCGTGTGTCTCGTCGTAACACCACACTACTTTCATATCGTGAATTTAATCATGCTCTCGAGTACACTAACAAGTGAAACATGAAACTAAACATCAAAAACTGCAAGTACATGCGTGTGTCTCGTCGTAACACCACACTACTTTTATATCGTGATATTAATCATGCTTTGAGCACACTAACAAGTGAAACATGGAACTAAACATCAAAAACTGCATGTACATGCGTGTGTCTCATCGTATTACCACACTACTTTCATATCGTGATATTAATCATGCTCTCGAGTACACTAACAAGTGAAACATGAAACTAAACATCAAAAACTGCAAGTACATGCGTGTTTCTCGTCGTAGCACCACAATACTTATATATCGTGATATTAATCATGCTCTCGAGAACACTAACAAGTGAAACATGGAACTAAACATCAAAAACTGCAAGTACATGTGTGTGTCTCGTCGTAACACCACACTACTTTCATATATTGATATTAATCATGCTCTCGAGTACACTAAGAAGTGAAACATGGAACTAAACATCAAAAACTGCAAGTACTTGCGTGTGTCTCGTCGTAACACCACACTACTTTCATATCGTGATATTAATCATGCTCTCGAGTACACTAACAAGTGAAGCAAGGAACTAAAAATCAAAAACTGCAAGTACAAGCGTGTGTGTCGTCGTAACACCACACTACTTCATATCGTGATATTAATCATGCTCTCGAGTACACTAACAAGTGAAACATGGAACTAAACATCAAAAACTGCAAGTACATGTGTGTGTCTCGTCGTAACACCACACTACTTTCATATATTGATATTAATCATGCTCTCGAGTACACTAAGAAGTGAAACATGGAACTAAACATCAAAAACTGCAAGTACTTGCGTGTGTCTCGTCGTAACACCACACTACTTTCATATCGTGATATTAATCATGCTCTCGAGTACACTAACAAGTGAAGCAAGGAACTAAAAATCAAAAACTGCAAGTACAAGCGTGTGTGTCGTCGTAACACCACACTACTTCATATCGTGATATTAATCATGCTCTCGAGTACACTAACAAGTGAAACATGGAACTAAACATCAAAAGCTGCAAGTACAGGCGTGTGTCTCGTCGGAACACCACACTACTTTCATATCGTGATATTATTCATGCTTTAAGTACACTAACAAGTGAAACATGGTACTAAACATCAAAAACTGCAAGTACATGCTTGTGTCTCGTTGTAACACCACACTACTTTCATATCGTGCTATTAATCATGCTCTCGAGTACACTAACACGTGAAAAATGGAACTAAACATCAAAAACTGCAAGTACATGCGTGTGTCTCATCGTAACACCACACTACTTTCATATCGTGAATTTAATCATGCTCTCGAGTACACTAACAAGTGAAACATGGACTTAAACATCAAAAACTGCAAGTACATGCGTGTGTCTCGTCGTAACACCACACTACTTTCATATAGTGAATTTAATCAGGCTCTCGAGTACACTAACAAGTGAAACATAGAACTATACATCAAAAACTGCAAGTACATGCGTGTGTCTCGTCGTAACACCACACTACATTCATGCCGTGATATTAATCATGCTCTCGAGTACACTTACAAGTGAAACATGAAACTAAACATAAAAAACTGCAAGCACATGCGTGTGTCTCGTCGTAACACCACATTACTTTCATATCTTGATATTAATCATGCTCTCGATAACACTAACAAGTGAAACATGGAACTAAACATCAAAAACTGCAAGTACATGCGGGTGTCTCGTCGTAACACCACACAACTTTCATATAGTTATATTAATCATGCTCTCGTGTACACTAACAAATTAAACATGTAACTAAACACCAAAAACTGAAAGTACATGCATGTTTCTCGTCGTATTACCACACTACTTTCATATCTTGATATTAATCATGCTCTCGAGTACACTAACAAGTGAAACATGGAACTAAACATCAAAAAATGCATGTACATGCGTGTGTCTCATCGTATTACTACACTACTTTCATATCGTGATATTAATCATGCTCTCGAGTACACAAACAAGTGAAACATGAAACTAAACATCAAAAACTGCAAGTACAAGGGTGTGTCTCGTCGTAACACCACACTACTTTCTTATCGTGATATTAATCATGCTCTCGAGTACACTAACAAGTGAAACATGGTAATAAACATCAAAAACTGCAAGTACAATCTTGTGTCTCGTATTAACACCACACTACTTTCATATCGTGATTTTAATCATGCTCTCGAGAACACTAACAAGTGAAACAAAAAACTAAAAATCAAAAACTGCGAGTACATGCGTGTGTCTCGTCGTAACACCACACTACTTTCACATCGTGATAATATTCATGCTCTCGAGTACACTAACAAGTGTAACATGAAACTAAACATCAAAAACTGCAAGTACAAGGGTGTGTCTCGTCGTAACACCACACTACTTTCTTATCGTGATATTAATCATGCTCTCGAGTACACTAACAAGTGAAACATGGTAATAAACATCAAAAACTGCAAGTACAATCTTGTGTCTCGCATTAACACCACACTACTTTCATATCGTGATTTTAATCATGCTCTCGAGAACACTAACAAGTGAAACAAGGAACTAAAAATCAAAAACTGCGAGTACATGCGTGTGTCTCGTCGTAACACCACACTACTTTCATATCGTGATATTAATCATGCTCTCGAGTACACTAAAAAGTGAAACATGGGACAAAACATCAAAAACTGCAAGTACAAGCGTGTGTGTCGTCGTAACACCTCACCACTTCCATATCGTGATATTAATCATGCTCTCGAATACACGAACAAGTGAAACATGGACCTAAACATCAAAAACTGCCAGTACATGCGTATGTTTCGTCGTAACACCACACTACTTTATATCGTGATATTAATCATGCTCTCGAGAACACTAACAAGTGAAACAAGGAACTAAACATCAAAAACTGCGAGTACATGCGTGTGTCTCGTCGTAACACCACACTACTTTCATATCGTGATATTTATCATGCTCTCGAGTACACTAAAAAGTGAAACATGGGACTAAACATCAAAAACTGCAAGTACAAGCGTGTGTGTCGTCGTAACACCTCACCACTTCCATATCGTGATATTAATCATGCTCTCGAGTACACGAACAAGTGAAACATGGACCTAAACATCAAAAACTGCAAGTACATGCGTATGTTTCGTCGTAACACCACACTACTTTCATATCGTGATAATAATCATGCTCTCGATTGCACTAACAAGTGAAACATAGAACATCAAAAATTGACAGTACATGCATGTGTCCCGTCGTAACACCACACTACTTTCATATCGTGATATTAATCAAGCTCTCGAGTACACTAACAAGTGAAACATAGAACTAAACTTCAAATACTCCAAGTAAATGCGTGTGTCTCGTCGTAACACCACACTACTTTCACATCGTGATATTAATTAAGCTCTCGAGTACACTAACAAGTGAAACATGGAACTAAACATCAAAAACTGCAAGTACACGCGTGTGTCTCGTCGTAACACCACACTACTTTCTTATCGTGATATTATCATGCTCTCGAGAACACTAACAAGTGAAACAAGAAACTAAACATCAAAAACTGCCAGTACATGCGTGTGTCTCGTCGTAACACCACACTACTTTCATATCGTGATATTAATCATGCTCTCGAGTACACTAAAAAGTGAAACATGGGACTAAACATCAAAAACTGCAAGTACATGCGTGTGTCTCGTTGTAACAGCACACTATTTTCATATCGTGAATTTAATCATGCTCTCGAGTACACTAACAAGTGAAACATAGAACTATACATCAAAAACTGCAAGTACATGCGTGTGTCTCGTCGTAACACCACACTACTTTCATGCCGTGATATTAATCATGCTCTCGAGTACACTTACAAGTGAAACATGAAACTAAACATCAAAAACTGCAAGCACATGCGTGTGTCTCGTCGTAACACCACATTACTTTCATATCTTGATATTAATCATGCTCTCGAGAACACTAACAAGTGAAACATGGAACTAAACATCAAAAACTGCAAGTACATGCGGGTGTCTCGTCGTAACACCACACAACTTTCATATAGTTATATTAATCATGCTCTCGTGTACACTAACAAATGAAACATGTAACTAAACACCAAAAACTGAATGTACATGCATGTTTCTCGTCGTATTACCACACTACTTTCATATCGTGATATTAATCATGCTCTCGAGTACACTAACAAGTGAAACATGAAACTAAACATCAAAAACTGCAAGTACAAGGGTGTGTCTCGTCGTAACACCACACTACTTTCTTATCGTGATATTAATCATGCTCTCGAGTACACTAACAAGTGAAACATGGTAATAAACATCAAAAACTGCAAGTACAATCTTGTGTCTCGCATTAACACCACACTACTTTCTTATCGTGATATTAATCATGCTCTCGAGTACACTAACAAGTGAAACATGGTAATCAACATCAAAAACTGCAAGTACAATTTTGTGTCTCGTATTAACACCACACTACTTTCATATCGTGATTTTAATCATGCTCTTGAGAACACTAACAAGTGAAACAAGGAACTAAACATAAAACAGCGAGTACATGCGTGTGTCTCGTCGTAACACCACACTACTTTCCTATCGTGATTTTAATCATGCTCTCGAGAACACTAACAAGTGAAACATGGAACTAATCATCAAAAACTGCAAGTACAAGGGTGTGTCTCGTCGTAACACCACACTACTTTTTTATCGTGATATTAATCATGCTCTCGAGTACACTAACAAGTGAAACATGGTAATAAACATCAAAAATCGCAAGTACATGCGTGTGTCTCGTCGTAACACCACACTACTTTCATATCGTGATTTTAATCATGCTCTCGAGAACACTAACAAGTGAAACATGGAACTAATCATCAAAAACTGCAAGTACAAGGGTGTGTCTCGTCGTAACACCACACTACTTTCTTATCGTGATATTATTCATGCTCTCGAGTACACTAACAAGTGAAACATGGTAATAAACATCAAAAACTGCAAGTACAATCTTGTGTCTCGTATTAACACCACACTACTTTCATATCGTGATTTTAATCATGCTCTCGAGAACACTAACAAGTGAAACAAGAAACTAAACATCAAAAACTGCGAGTACATGCGTGTGTCTCGTCGTAACACCACACTACTTTCATATCGTGATATTATTCATGCTCTCGAGTACACTAAAAAGTGAAACATGGGACTAAACATCAAAAACTGCAAGTACATGCGTGTGTCTCGTCGTAACACCACACTATTTTCATATCGTGAATTTAATCATGCTCTCGAGTACACTAACAAGTGAAACATAGAACTATACATCAAAAACTGCAAGTACTTGCGTGTGTCTCGTCGTAACACCACACTACTTTCATGCCGTGATATTAATCATGCTCTCGAGTACACTTACAAGTGAAACATGAAACTAAACATCAAAAACTGCAAGCACATGCGTGTGTCTCGTCGTAACACCACATTACTTTCATATCTTGATATTAATCATGCTCTCGAGAACACTAACAAGTGAAACATGGAACTAAACATCAAAAACTGCAAGTACATGCGGGTGTCTCGTCGTAACACCACACAACTTTAATATAGTTATATTAATCATGGTCTCGTGTACACTAACAAATGAAACATGTAACTAAACACCAAAAACTGAAAGTACATGCATGTTTCTCGTCGTATTACCACACTACTTTCATATCGTGATATTAATCATGCTCTCGAGTACACTAACAAGTGAAACATGGAACTAAACATCAAAAAATGCATGTACATGCGTGTGTCTCATCGTATTACTACGCTACTTTCATATCGTGATATTAATCATGCTCTCGAGTACACTAACAAGTGAAACATGAAACTAAACATCAAAAACTGCAAGTACAAGGGTGTGTCTCGTCGTAACACCACACTACTTTTTTATCGTGATATTAATCATGCTCTCGAGTACACTAACAAGTGAAACATGGTAATAAACATCAAAAATCGCAAGCACATGCGTGTGTCTCGTCGTAACACCACACTACTTTCATATCGTGATTTTAATCATGCTCTCCAGAACATTAACAAGTGAAACATAGAACTAATCATCAAAAACTGCAAGTACAAGGGTGTGTCTCGTCGTAACACCACACTACTTTCTTATCGTGATATTATTCATGCTCTCGAGCACACTAACAAGTGAAACATGGTAATAAACATCAAAAACTGCAAGTACAATCTTGTGTCTCGTATTAACACCACACTACTTTCATATCGTGATTTTAATCATGCTCTCGAGAACACTAACAAGTGAAACAAGAAACTAAACATCAAAAACTGCCAGTACATGCGTGTGTCTCGTCGTAACACCACACTACTTTCATATCGTGATATTATTCATGCTCTCGAGTACGCTAAAAAGTGAAACATGGGACTAAACATCAAAAACTGCAAGTACATGCGTGTGTCTCGTCGTAACACCACACTATTTTCATATCGTGAATTTAATCATGCTCTCGAGTACACTAACAAGTGAAACATAGAACTATACATCAAAAACTGCAAGTACATGCGTGTGTCTCGTCGTAACACCACACTACTTTCATGCCGTGATATTAATCATGCTCTCGAGTACACTTACAAGTGAAACATGAAACTAAACATCAAAAACTGCAAGCACATGCGTGTGTCTCGTCGTAACACCACATTACTTTCATATCTTGATATTAATCATGCTCTCGAGAACACTAACAAGTGAAACATGGAACTAAACATCAAAAACTGCAAGTACATGCGGGTGTCTCGTCGTAACACCACACAACTTTCATATAGTTATATTATTCATGCTCTCGTGTACACTAACAAATCAAACATGTAACTAAACACCAAAAACTGAAAGTACATGCATGTTTCTCGTCGTATTACCACACTACTTTCATATCGTGATATTAATCATGCTCTCGAGTACACTAACAAGTGAAACATGGAACTAAACATCAAAAACTGCATGTACATGCGTGTGTCTCATCGTATTACTACACTACTTTCATATCGTGATATTAATCATGCTCTCGAGTACACTAACAAGTGAAACATGAAACTAAACATCAAAAACTGCAAGTACAAGGGTGTGTCTCGTCGTAACACCACACTACTTTCTTATCGTGATATTAATCATGCTCTCGAGTACACTAACAAGTGAAACATGGTAATAAACATCAAAAACTGCAAGTACAATCTTGTGTCTCGTATTAACACCACACTACTTTCATATCGTGATTTTAATCATGCTCTCGAGAACACTAACAAGTGAAACAAGGAACTAAAAATCAAAAACTGCGAGTACATGCGTGTGTCTCGTCGTAACACCACACTACTTTCACATCGTGATAATATTCATGCTCTCGAGTACACTAACAAGTGAAACATGAAACTAAACATCAAAAACTGCAAGTACAAGGGTGTGTCTCGTCGTAACACCACACTACTTTCTTATCGTGATAATAATCATGCTCTCGAGTACACTAACAAGTGAAACATGGTAATAAACATCAAAAACTGCAAGTACAATCTTGTGTCTCGCATTAACACCACACTACTTTCATATCGTGATTTTAATCATGCTCTCGAGAACACTAACAAGTGAAACAAGGAACTAAAAATCAAAAACTGCGAGTACATGCGTGTGTCTCGTCGTAACACCACACTACTTCCATATCGTGATATTAATCATGCTCTCGAGTACACTAAAAAGTGAAACATGGGACAAAACATCAAAAACTGCAAGTACAAGCGTGTGTGTCGTCGTAACACCTCACCACTTCCATATCGTGATATTAATCATGCTCTCGAATACACGAACAAGTGAAACATGGACCTAAACATCAAAAACTGCCAGTACATGCGTATGTTTCGTCGTAACACCACACTACTTTATATCGTGATATTAATCATGCTCTCGAGAACACTAACAAGTGAAACAAGGAACTAAACATCAAAAACTGCGAGTACATGCGTGTGTCTCGTCGTAACACCACACTACTTTCATATCGTGATATTTATCATGCTCTCGAGTACACTAAAAAGTGAAACATGGGACTAAACATCAAAAACTGCAAGTACAAGCGTGTGTGTCGTCGTAACACCTCACCACTTCCATATCGTGATATTAATCATGCTCTCGAGTACACGAACAAGTGAAACATGGACCTAAACATCAAAAACTGCAAGTACATGCGTATGTTTCGTCGTAACACCACACTACTTTCATATCGTGATAATAATCATGCTCTCGATTGCACTAACAAGTGAAACATGGAACATCAAAAATTGACAGTACATGCATGTGTCTCGTCGTAACACCACACTACTTTTATATCGTGATATTAATCATGCTCTCGAGTACACTAACAAGTGAAACATGGAACTAAACATCAAAAACTGCATGTACATGCGTGTGTCTCATCGTATTACCACACTACTTTCATATCGTGATATTAATCATGCTCTCGAGTACACTAACAAGTGAAACATGAAACTAAACATCAAAAACTGCAAGTACATGCGTGTTTCTCGTCGTAGCACCACACTACTTTCATATCGTGATATTAATCATGCTCTCAAGTACACTAACAAGTGAAACATGGAACTAAACATCAAAAACTGCAAGTACATGCGGGTGTCTCGTCGTAACACCACACAACTTTCATATAGTTATATTAATCATGCTCTCGTGTACGCTAACAAATGAAACATGTAACTAAACACCAAAAACTGAAAGTACATGCATGTTTCTCGTCGTATTACCACACTACTTTCATATCGTGATATTAATCATGCTCTCGAGTACACTAACAAGTGAAACATGAAACTAAACAAAAACTGCAAGTACATGCGTGTGTCTCATCGTATTACAACACTACTTTCATATCGTGATATTAGTCATGCTCTCGAGTACACTAACAAGTGAAACATGGAACTAAACATCAAAAACTGCAAGTACATGCGTGTGTCTCGTCGTGACACCACACTACTTTCATATCGTGAATTTAATCATGCTCTCGAGTACACTAACAAGTGAAACATGGAACTAAACATCAAAAACTGCGAGTACATGCGTGTGTCTCGTCGTAACACCACACTACTTTCATATCGTGATATTTATCATGCTCTCGAGTACACTAAAAAGTGAAACATGGGACTAAACATCAAAAACTGCAAGTACAAGCGTGTGTGTCGTCGTAACACCTCACCACTTCCATATCGTGATATTAATCATGCTCTCGAGTACACGAACAAGTGAAACATGGACCTAAACATCAAAAACTGCAAGTACATGCGTATGTTTCGTCGTAACACCACACTACTTTCATATCGTGATAATAATCATGCTCTCGATTGCACTAACAAGTGAAACATGGAACATCAAAAATTGACAGTACATGCATGTGTCCCGTCGTAACACCACACTACTTTCATATCGTGATATTAATCAAGCTCTCGAGTACACTAACAAGTGAAACATAGAACTAAACTTCAAATACTCCAAGTAAATGCGTGTGTCTCGTCGTAACACCACACTACTTTCACATCGTGATATTAATTAAGCTCTCGAGTACACTAACAAGTGAAACATGGAACTAAACATCAAAAACTGCAAGTACACGCGTGTGTCTCGTCGTAACACCACACTACTTTCTTATCGTGATATTATCATGCTCTCGAGAACACTAACAAGTGAAACAAGAAACTAAACATCAAAAACTGCCAGTACATGCGTGTGTCTCGTCATAACACCACACTACTTTCATATCGTGATATTAATCATGCTCTCGAGTACACTAAAAAGTGAAACATGGGACTAAACATCAAAAACTGCAAGTACATGCGTGTGTCTCGTTGTAACAGCACACTATTTTCATATCGTGAATTTAATACTAACAAGTGAAACATAGAACTATACATCAAAAACTGCAAGTACATGCGTGTGTCTCGTCGTAACACCACACTACTTTCATGCCGTGATATTAATCATGCTCTCGAGTACACTTACAAGTGAAACATGAAACTAAACATCAAAAACTGCAAGCACATGCGTGTGTCTCGTCGTAACACCACATTACTTTCATATCTTGATATTAATCATGCTCTCGAGAACACTAACAAGTGAAACATGGAACTAAACATCAAAAACTGCAAGTACATGCGGGTGTCTCGTCGTAACACCACACAACTTTCATATAGTTATATTAATCATGCTCTCGTGTACACTAACAAATGAAACATGTAACTAAACACCAAAAACTGAAAGTACATGCATGTTTCTCGTCGTATTACCACACTACTTTCATATCGTGATATTAATCATGCTCTCGAGTACACTAACAAGTGAAACATGGAACTAAACATCAAAAACTGCATGTACATGCGTGTGTCTCATCGTATTACTACACTACTTTCATATCGTGATATTAATCATGCTCTCGAGTACACTAACAAGTGAAACATGAAACTAAACATCAAAAACTGCAAGTACAAGGGTGTGTCTCGTCGTAAGACCACACTACTTTCTTATCGTGATATTAATCATGCTCTCGAGTACACTAACAAGTGAAACATGGTAATAAACATCAAAAACTGCAAGTACAATCTTGTGTCTCGTATTAACACCACACTACTTTCATATCGTGATTTTAATCATGCTCTCGAGAACACTAACAAGTGAAACAAGGAACTAAAAATCAAAAACTGCGAGTACATGCGTGTGTCTCGTCGTAACACCACACTACTTTCACATCGTGATAATATTCATGCTCTCGAGTACACTAACAAGTGAAACATGAAACTAAACATCAAAAACTGCAAGTACAAGGGTGTGTCTCGTCGTAACACCACACTACTTTCTTATCGTGATATTAATCATGCTCTCGAGTACACTAACAAGTGAAACATGGTAATAAACATCAAAAACTGCAAGTACAATCTTGTGTCTCGCATTAACACCACACTACTTTCATATCGTGATTTTAATCATGCTCTCGAGAACACTAACAAGTGAAACAAGGAACTAAAAATCAAAAACTGCGAGTACATGCGTGTGTCTCGTCGTAACACCACACTACTTCCATATCGTGATATTAATCATGCTCTCGAGTACACTAAAAAGTGAAACATGGGACAAAACATCAAAAACTGCAAGTACAAGCGTGTGTGTCGTCGTAACACCTCACCACTTCCATATCGTGATATTAATCATGCTCTCGAATACACGAACAAGTGAAACATGGACCTAAACATCAAAAACTGCCAGTACATGCGTATGTTTCGTCGTAACACCACACTACTTTATATCGTGATATTAATCATGCTCTCGAGAACACTAACAAGTGAAACAAGGAACTAAACATCAAAAACTGCGAGTACATGCGTGTGTCTCGTCGTAACACCACACTACTTTCATATCGTGATATTTATCATGCTCTCGAGTACACTAAAAAGTGAAACATGGGACTAAACATCAAAAACTGCAAGTACAAGCGTGTGTGTCGTCGTAACACCTCACCACTTCCATATCGTGATATTAATCATGCTCTCGAGTACACGAACAAGTGAAACATGGACCTAAACATCAAAAACTGCAAGTACATGCGTATGTTTCGTCGTAACACCACACTACTTTCATATCGTGATAATAATCATGCTCTCGATTGCACTAACAAGTGAAACATGGAACATCAAAAATTGACAGTACATGCATGTGTCTCGTCGTAACACCACACTACTTTTATATCGTGATATTAATCATGCTCTCGAGTACACTAACAAGTGAAACATGGAACTAAACATCAAAAACTGCATATACATGCGTGTGTCTCATCGTATTACCACACTACTTTCATATCGTGATATTAATCATGCTCTCGAGTACACTAACAAGTGAAACATGAAACTAAACATCAAAAACTGCAAGTACATGCGTGTTTCTCGTCGTAGCACCACACTACTTTCATATCGTGATATTAATCATGCTCTCAAGTACACTAACAAGTGAAACATGGAACTAAACATCAAAAACTGCAAGTACATGCGGGTGTCTCGTCGTAACACCACACAACTTTCATATAGTTATATTAATCATGCTCTCGTGTACGCTAACAAATGAAACATGTAACTAAACACCAAAAACTGAAAGTACATGCATGTTTCTCGTCGTATTACCACACTACTTTCATATCGTGATATTAATCATGCTCTCGAGTACACTAACAAGTGAAACATGAAACTAAACAAAAACTGCAAGTACATGCGTGTGTCTCATCGTATTACAACACTACTTTCATATCGTGATATTAGTCATGCTCTCGAGTACACTAACAAGTGAAACATGGAACTAAACATCAAAAACTGCAAGTACATGCGTGTGTCTCGTCGTGACACCACACTACTTTCATATCGTGAATTTAATCATGCTCTCGAGTACACTAACAAGTGAAACATGGAACTAAACATCAAAAACTGCGAGTACATGCGTGTGTCTCGTCGTAACACCACACTACTTTCATATCGTGATATTTATCATGCTCTCGAGTACACTAAAAAGTGAAACATGGGACTAAACATCAAAAACTGCAAGTACAAGCGTGTGTGTCGTCGTAACACCTCACCACTTCCATATCGTGATATTAATCATGCTCTCGAGTACACGAACAAGTGAAACATGGACCTAAACATCAAAAACTGCAAGTACATGCGTATGTTTCGTCGTAACACCACACTACTTTCATATCGTGATAATAATCATGCTCTCGATTGCACTAACAAGTGAAACATGGAACATCAAAAATTGACAGTACATGCATGTGTCCCGTCGTAACACCACACTACTTTCATATCGTGATATTAATCAAGCTCTCGAGTACACTAACAAGTGAAACATAGAACTAAACTTCAAATACTCCAAGTAAATGCGTGTGTCTCGTCGTAACACCACACTACTTTCACATCGTGATATTAATTAAGCTCTCGAGTACACTAACAAGTGAAACATGGAACTAAACATCAAAAACTGCAAGTACACGCGTGTGTCTCGTCGTAACACCACACTACTTTCTTATCGTGATATTATCATGCTCTCGAGAACACTAACAAGTGAAACAAGAAACTAAACATCAAAAACTGCCAGTACATGCGTGTGTCTCGTCATAACACCACACTACTTTCATATCGTGATATTAATCATGCTCTCGAGTACACTAAAAAGTGAAACATGGGACTAAACATCAAAAACTGCAAGTACATGCGTGTGTCTCGTTGTAACAGCACACTATTTTCATATCGTGAATTTAATACTAACAAGTGAAACATAGAACTATACATCAAAAACTGCAAGTACATGCGTGTGTCTCGTCGTAACACCACACTACTTTCATGCCGTGATATTAATCATGCTCTCGAGTACACTTACAAGTGAAACATGAAACTAAACATCAAAAACTGCAAGCACATGCGTGTGTCTCGTCGTAACACCACATTACTTTCATATCTTGATATTAATCATGCTCTCGAGAACACTAACAAGTGAAACATGGAACTAAACATCAAAAACTGCAAGTACATGCGGGTGTCTCGTCGTAACACCACACAACTTTCATATAGTTATATTAATCATGCTCTCGTGTACACTAACAAATGAAACATGTAACTAAACACCAAAAACTGAATGTACATGCATGTTTCTCGTCGTATTACCACACTACTTTCATATCGTGATATTAATCATGCTCTCGAGTACACTAACAAGTGAAACATGGAACTAAACATCAAAAACTGCATGTACATGCGTGTGTCTCATCGTATTACTACACTACTTTCACATCGTGATAATATTCATGCTCTCGAGTACACTAACAAGTGAAACATGAAACTAAACATCAAAAACTGCAAGTACAAGGGTGTGTCTCGTCGTAACACCACACTACTTTCTTATCGTGATATTAATCATGCTCTCGAGTACACTAACAAGTGAAACATGGTAATAAACATCAAAAACTGCAAGTACAATCTTGTGTCTCGCATTAACACCACACTACTTTCATATCGTGATTTTAATCATGCTCTCGAGAACACTAACAAGTGAAACAAGGAACTAAAAATCAAAAACTGCGAGTACATGCGTGTGTCTCGTCGTAACACCACACTACTTTCATATCGTGATATTAATCATGCTCTCGAGTACACTAAACAGTGAAACATGGGACAAAACATCAAAAACTGCAAGTACAAGCGTGTGTGTCGTCGTAACACCTCACCACTTCCATATCGTGATATTAATCATGCTCTCGAAAACACGAACAAGTGAAACATGGACCTAAACATCAAAAACTGCAAGTACATGCGTATGTTTCGTCGTAACACCACACTACTTTATATCGTCATATTAATCATGCTCTCGAGAACACTAACAAGTGAAACAAGGAACTAAACATCAAAAACTGCGAGTACATGCGTGTGTCTCGTCGTAACACCACACTACTTTCATATCGTGATATTTATCATGCTCTCGAGTACACTAAAAAGTGAAACATGGGACTAAACATCAAAAACTGCAAGTACAAGCGTGTGTGTCGTCGTAACACCTCACCACTTCCATATCGTGATATTAATCATGCTCTCGAGTACACGAACAAGTGAAACATGGACCTAAACATCAAAAACTGCAAGTACATGCGTATGTTTCGTCGTAACACCACACTACTTTCATATCGTGATAATAATCATGCTCTCGATTGCACTAACAAGTGGAACATGGAACATCAAAAATTGACAGTACATGCATGTGTCCCGTCGTAACACCACACTACTTTCATATCGTGATATTAATCAAGCTCTCGAGTACACTAACAAGTGAAACATAGAACTAAACTTCAAATACTCCAAGTACATGCGTGTGTCTCGTCGTAACACCACACTACTTTCACATCGGTATATTAATTAAGCTCTCGAGTACACTAACAAGTGAAACATGGAACTAAACATCAAAAACTGCAAGTACACGCGTGTGTCTCGTAGTAACACGACACTACTTTCTTATCGTGATATTAATCATGCTCTCGAGTACACTAACAAGTGAAACATGAAACTAAACATCAAAAACTGCAAGTACATGCGTATGTCTCGTCGTAACACCACACAACTTTCATATCGTGATATTAATCATGCTTTGAGTACACTAACAAATGAAACATGAAAGTAAACATAAAAAGGAAGTACATGCGCGTGTCTCGTCGTAACACCACACTACTTTTATATCGTGATATTAATCATGCTCTCGAGTACACTAACAAGTGAAACATGGAACTAAACATCAAAAACTGCATGTACATGCGTGTGTCTCATCGTATTACCACACTACTTTCATATCGTGAAATTAATCATGCTCTCGAGTACACTAACAAGTGAAACGTGAAACTAAACATCAAAAACGGCAAGTACATGCGTGTGTCTCATCGTATTACTACACTACTTTCACATCGTGATAATATTCATGCTCTCGAGTACACTAACAAGTGAAACATGAAACTAAACATCAAAAACTGCAAGTACAAGGGTGTGTCTCGTCGTAACACCACACTACTTTCTTATCGTGATATTAATCATGCTCTCGAGTACACTAACAAGTGAAACATGGTAATAAACATCAAAAACTGCAAGTACAATCTTGTGTCTCGCATTAACACCACACTACTTTCTTATCGTGATATTAATCATGCTCTCGAGTACACTAACAAGTGAAACATGGTAATCAACATCAAAAACTGCAAGTACAATTTTGTGTCTCGTATTAACACCACACTACTTTCATATCGTGATTTTAATCATGCTCTTGAGAACACTAACAAGTGAAACAAGGAACTAAACATAAAACAGCGAGTACATGCGTGTGTCTCGTCGTAACACCACACTACTTTCCTATCGTGATTTTAATCATGCTCTCGAGAACACTAACAAGTGAAACATGGAACTAATCATCAAAAACTGCAAGTACAAGGGTGTGTCTCGTCGTAACACCACACTACTTTCTTATCGTGATATTATTCATGCTCTCGAGTACACTAACAAGTGAAACATGGTAATAAACATCAAAAACTGCAAGTACAATCTTGTGTCTCGTATTAACACCACACTACTTTCATATCGTGATTTTAATCATGCTCTCGAGAACACTAACAAGTGAAACAAGAAACTAAACATCAAAAACTGCGAGTACATGCGTGTGTCTCGTCGTAACACCACACTACTTTCATATCGTGATATTATTCATGCTCTCGAGTACACTAAAAAGTGAAACATGGGACTAAACATCAAAAACTGCAAGTACATGCGTGTGTCTCGTCGTAACACCACACTATTTTCATATCGTGAATTTAATCATGCTCTCGAGTACACTAACAAGTGAAACATAGAACTATACATCAAAAACTGCAAGTACTTGCGTGTGTCTCGTCGTAACACCACACTACTTTCATGCCGTGATATTAATCATGCTCTCGAGTACACTTACAAGTGAAACATGAAACTAAACATCAAAAACTGCAAGCACATGCGTGTGTCTCGTCGTAACACCACATTACTTTCATATCTTGATATTAATCATGCTCTCGAGAACACTAACAAGTGAAACATGGAACTGAACATCAAAAACTGCAAGTACATGCGGGTGTCTCGTCGTAACACCACACAACTTTAATATAGTTATATTAATCATGGTCTCGTGTACACTAACAAATGAAACATGTAACTAAACACCAAAAACTGAAAGTACATGCATGTTTCTCGACGTATTACCACACTACTTTCATATCGTGATATTAATCATGCTCTCGAGTACACTAACAAGTGAAACATAGAACTAAACATCAAAAAATGCATGTACATGCGTGTGTCTCATCGTATTACTACGCTACTTTCATATCGTGATATTAATCATGCTCTCGAGTACACTAACAAGTGAAACATGAAACTAAACATCAAAAACTGCAAGTACAAGGGTGTGTCTCGTCGTAACACCACACTACTTTTTTATCGTGATATTAATCATGCTCTCGAGTACACTAACAAGTGAAACATGGTAATAAACATCAAAAATCGCAAGTACATGCGTGTGTCTCGTCGTAACACCACACTACTTTCATATCGTGATTTTAATCATGCTCTCCAGAACATTAACAAGTGAAACATAGAACTAATCATCAAAAACTGCAAGTACAAGGGTGTGTCTCGTCGTAACACCACACTACTTTCTTATCGTGATATTATTCATGCTCTCGAGCACACTAACAAGTGAAACATGGTAATAAACATCAAAAACTGCAAGTACAATCTTGTGTCTCGTATTAACACCACACTACTTTCATATCGTGATTTTAATCATGCTCTCGAGAACACTAACAAGTGAAACAAGAAACTAAACATCAAAAACTGCCAGTACATGCGTGTGTCTCGTCGTAACACCACACCACTTTCATATCGTGATATTATTCATGCTCTCGAGTACGCTAAAAAGTGAAACATGGGACTAAACATCAAAAACTGCAAGTACATGCGTGTGTCTCGTCGTAACACCACACTATTTTCATATCGTGAATTTAATCATGCTCTCGAGTACACTAACAAGTGAAACATAGAATTATACATCAAAAACTGCAAGTACATGCGTATGTTTCGTCGTAACACCACACTACTTTCATATCGTGATAATAATCATGCTCTCGATTGCACTAACAAGTGAAACATGGAACATCAAAAATTGACAGTACATGCATGTGTCTCGTCGTAACACCACACTACTTTTATATCGTGATATTAATCATGCTCTCGAGTACGCTAAAAAGTGAAACATGGACCTAAACATCAAAAACTGCCAGTACATGCGTATGTTTCGTCGTAACACCACACTACTTTATATCGTGATATTAATCATGCTCTCGAGAACACTAACAAGTGAAACAAGGAACTAAACATCAAAAACTGCGAGTACATGCGTGTGTCTCGTCGTAACACCACACTACTTTCATATCGTGATATTTATCATGCTCTCGAGTACACTAAAAAGTGAAACATGGGACTAAACATCAAAAACTGCAAGTACAAGAGTGTGTGTCGTCGTAACACCTCACCACTTCCATATCGTGATATTAATCATGCTCTCGAGTACACGAACAAGTGAAACATGGACCTAAACATCAAAAACTGCAAGTACATGCGTATGTTTCGTCGTAACACCACACTACTTTCATATCGTGATAATAATCATGCTCTCGATTGCACTAACAAGTGAAACATGGAACATCAAAAATTGACAGTACATGCATGTGTCTCGTCGTAACACCACACTACTTTTATATCGTGATATTAATCATGCTCTCGAGTACACTAACAAGTGAAACATGGAACTAAACATCAAAAACTGCATGTACATGCGTGTGTCTCATCGTATTACCACACTACTTTCATATCGTGATATTAATCATGCTCTCGAGTACACTAACAAGTGAAACATGAAACTAAACATCAAAAACTGCAAGTACATGCGTGTTTCTCGTCGTAGCACCACACTACTTTCATATCGTGATATTAATCATGCTCTCAAGTACACTAACAAGTGAAACATGGAACTAAACATCAAAAACTGCAAGTACATGCGGGTGTCTCGTCGTAACACCACACAACTTTCATATAGTTATATTAATCATGCTCTCGTGTACGCTAACAAATGAAACATGTAACTAAACACCAAAAACTGAAAGTACATGCATGTTTCTCGTCGTATTACCACACTACTTTCATATCGTGATATTAATCATGCTCTCGAGTACACTAACAAGTGAAACATGAAACTAAACAAAAACTGCAAGTACATGCGTGTGTCTCATCGTATTACAACACTACTTTCATATCGTGATATTAGTCATGCTCTCGAGTACACTAACAAGTGAAACATGGAACTAAACATCAAAAACTGCAAGTACATGCGTGTGTCTCGTCGTGACACCACACTACTTTCATATCGTGAATTTAATCATGCTCTCGAGTACACTAACAAGTGAAACATGGAACTAAACATCAAAAACTGCGAGTACATGCGTGTGTCTCGTCGTAACACCACACTACTTTCATATCGTGATATTTATCATGCTCTCGAGTACACTAAAAAGTGAAACATGGGACTAAACATCAAAAACTGCAAGTACAAGCGTGTGTGTCGTCGTAACACCTCACCACTTCCATATCGTGATATTAATCATGCTCTCGAGTACACGAACAAGTGAAACATGGACCTAAACATCAAAAACTGCAAGTACATGCGTATGTTTCGTCGTAACACCACACTACTTTCATATCGTGATAATAATCATGCTCTCGATTGCACTAACAAGTGAAACATGGAACATCAAAAATTGACAGTACATGCATGTGTCCCGTCGTAACACCACACTACTTTCATATCGTGATATTAATCAAGCTCTCGAGTACACTAACAAGTGAAACATAGAACTAAACTTCAAATACTCCAAGTAAATGCGTGTGTCTCGTCGTAACACCACACTACTTTCACATCGTGATATTAATTAAGCTCTCGAGTACACTAACAAGTGAAACATGGAACTAAACATCAAAAACTGCAAGTACACGCGTGTGTCTCGTCGTAACACCACACTACTTTCTTATCGTGATATTATCATGCTCTCGAGAACACTAACAAGTGAAACAAGAAACTAAACATCAAAAACTGCCAGTACATGCGTGTGTCTCGTCATAACACCACACTACTTTCATATCGTGATATTAATCATGCTCTCGAGTACACTAAAAAGTGAAACATGGGACTAAACATCAAAAACTGCAAGTACATGCGTGTGTCTCGTTGTAACAGCACACTATTTTCATATCGTGAATTTAATACTAACAAGTGAAACATAGAACTATACATCAAAAACTGCAAGTACATGCGTGTGTCTCGTCGTAACACCACACTACTTTCATGCCGTGATATTAATCATGCTCTCGAGTACACTTACAAGTGAAACATGAAACTAAACATCAAAAACTGCAAGCACATGCGTGTGTCTCGTCGTAACACCACATTACTTTCATATCTTGATATTAATCATGCTCTCGAGAACACTAACAAGTGAAACATGGAACTAAACATCAAAAACTGCAAGTACATGCGGGTGTCTCGTCGTAACACCACACAACTTTCATATAGTTATATTAATCATGCTCTCGTGTACACTAACAAATGAAACATGTAACTAAACACCAAAAACTGAATGTACATGCATGTTTCTCGTCGTATTACCACACTACTTTCATATCGTGATATTAATCATGCTCTCGAGTACACTAACAAGTGAAACATGGAACTAAACATCAAAAACTGCATGTACATGCGTGTGTCTCATCGTATTACTACACTACTTTCACATCGTGATAATATTCATGCTCTCGAGTACACTAACAAGTGAAACATGAAACTAAACATCAAAAACTGCAAGTACAAGGGTGTGTCTCGTCGTAACACCACACTACTTTCTTATCGTGATATTAATCATGCTCTCGAGTACACTAACAAGTGAAACATGGTAATAAACATCAAAAACTGCAAGTACAATCTTGTGTCTCGCATTAACACCACACTACTTTCATATCGTGATTTTAATCATGCTCTCGAGAACACTAACAAGTGAAACAAGGAACTAAAAATCAAAAACTGCGAGTACATGCGTGTGTCTCGTCGTAACACCACACTACTTTCATATCGTGATATTAATCATGCTCTCGAGTACACTAAACAGTGAAACATGGGACAAAACATCAAAAACTGCAAGTACAAGCGTGTGTGTCGTCGTAACACCTCACCACTTCCATATCGTGATATTAATCATGCTCTCGAAAACACGAACAAGTGAAACATGGATCTAAACATCAAAAACTGCAAGTACATGCGTATGTTTCGTCGTAACACCACACTACTTTATATCGTCATATTAATCATGCTCTCGAGAACACTAACAAGTGAAACAAGGAACTAAACATCAAAAACTGCGAGTACATGCGTGTGTCTCGTCGTAACACCACACTACTTTCATATCGTGATATTTATCATGCTCTCGAGTACACTAAAAAGTGAAACATGGGACTAAACATCAAAAACTGCAAGTACAAGCGTGTGTGTCGTCGTAACACCTCACCACTTCCATATCGTGATATTAATCATGCTCTCGAGTACACGAACAAGTGAAACATGGACCTAAACATCAAAAACTGCAAGTACATGCGTATGTTTCGTCGTAACACCACACTACTTTCATATCGTGATAATAATCATGCTCTCGATTGCACTAACAAGTGGAACATGGAACATCAAAAATTGACAGTACATGCATGTGTCCCGTCGTAACACCACACTACTTTCATATCGTGATATTAATCAAGCTCTCGAGTACACTAACAAGTGAAACATAGAACTAAACTTCAAATACTCCAAGTACATGCGTGTGTCTCGTCGTAACACCACACTACTTTCACATCGGTATATTAATTAAGCTCTCGAGTACACTAACAAGTGAAACATGGAACTAAACATCAAAAACTGCAAGTACACGCGTGTGTCTCGTCGTAACACGACACTACTTTCTTATCGTGATATTAATCATGCTCTCGAGTACACTAACAAGTGAAACATGAAACTAAACATCAAAAACTGCAAGTACATGCGTATGTCTCGTCGTAACACCACACAACTTTCATATCGTGATATTAATCATGCTTTGAGTACACTAACAAGTGAAACATGAAAGTAAACATAAAAAGGAAGTACATGCGCGTGTCTCGTCGTAACACCACACTACTTTTATATCGTGATATTAATCATGCTCTCGAGTACACTAACAAGTGAAACATGGAACTAAACATCAAAAACTGCATGTACATGCGTGTGTCTCATCGTATTACCACACTACTTTCATATCGTGAAATTAATCATGCTCTCGAGTACACTAACAAGTGAAACGTGAAACTAAACATCAAAAACGGCAAGTACATGCGTGTGTCTCATCGTATTACTACACTACTTTCACATCGTGATAATATTCATGCTCTCGAGTACACTAACAAGTGAAACATGAAACTAAACATCAAAAACTGCAAGTACAAGGGTGTGTCTCGTCGTAACACCACACTACTTTCTTATCGTGATATTAATCATGCTCTCGAGTACACTAACAAGTGAAACATGGTAATAAACATCAAAAACTGCAAGTACAATCTTGTGTCTCGCATTAACACCACACTACTTTCTTATCGTGATATTAATCATGCTCTCGAGTACACTAACAAGTGAAACATGGTAATCAACATCAAAAACTGCAAGTACAATTTTGTGTCTCGTATTAACACCACACTACTTTCATATCGTGATTTTAATCATGCTCTTGAGAACACTAACAAGTGAAACAAGGAACTAAACATAAAACAGCGAGTACATGCGTGTGTCTCGTCGTAACACCACACTACTTTCCTATCGTGATTTTAATCATGCTCTCGAGAACACTAACAAGTGAAACATGGAACTAATCATCAAAAACTGCAAGTACAAGGGTGTGTCTCGTCGTAACACCACACTACTTTCTTATCGTGATATTATTCATGCTCTCGAGTACACTAACAAGTGAAACATGGTAATAAACATCAAAAACTGCAAGTACAATCTTGTGTCTCGTATTAACACCACACTACTTTCATATCGTGATTTTAATCATGCTCTCGAGAACACTAACAAGTGAAACAAGAAACTAAACATCAAAAACTGCGAGTACATGCGTGTGTCTCGTCGTAACACCACACTACTTTCATATCGTGATATTATTCATGCTCTCGAGTACACTAAAAAGTGAAACATGGGACTAAACATCAAAAACTGCAAGTACATGCGTGTGTCTCGTCGTAACACCACACTATTTTCATATCGTGAATTTAATCATGCTCTCGAGTACACTAACAAGTGAAACATAGAACTATACATCAAAAACTGCAAGTACTTGCGTGTGTCTCGTCGTAACACCACACTACTTTCATGCCGTGATATTAATCATGCTCTCGAGTACACTTACAAGTGAAACATGAAACTAAACATCAAAAACTGCAAGCACATGCGTGTGTCTCGTCGTAACACCACATTACTTTCATATCTTGATATTAATCATGCTCTCGAGAACACTAACAAGTGAAACATGGAACTAAACATCAAAAACTGCAAGTACATGCGGGTGTCTCGTCGTAACACCACACAACTTTAATATAGTTATATTAATCATGGTCTTGTGTACACTAACAAATGAAACATGTAACTAAACACCAAAAACTGAAAGTACATGCATGTTTCTCGACGTATTACCACACTACTTTCATATCGTGATATTAATCATGCTCTCGAGTACACTAACAAGTGAAACATGAAACTAAACATCAAAAACTGCAAGTACAAGGGTGTGTCTCGTCGTAACACCACACTACTTTTTTATCGTGATATTAATCATGCTCTCGAGTACACTAACAAGTGAAACATGGTAATAAACATCAAAAATCGCAAGTACATGCGTGTGTCTCGTCGTAACACCACACTACTTTCATATCGTGATTTTAATCATGCTCTCCAGAACATTAACAAGTGAAACATAGAACTAATCATCAAAAACTGCAAGTACAAGGGTGTGTCTCGTCGTAACACCACACTACTTTCTTATCGTGATATTATTCATGCTCTCGAGCACACTAACAAGTGAAACATGGTAATAAACATCAAAAACTGCAAGTACAATCTTGTGTCTCGTATTAACACCACACTACTTTCATATCGTGATTTTAATCATGCTCTCGAGAACACTAACAAGTGAAACATAGAACTATACATCAAAAACTGCAAGTACTTGCGTGTGTCTCGTCGTAACACCACACTACTTTCATGCCGTGATATTAATCATGCTCTCGAGTACACTTACAAGTGAAACATGAAACTAAACATCAAAAACTGCAAGCACATGCGTGTGTCTCGTCGTAACACCACATTACTTTCATATCTTGATATTAATCATGCTCTCGAGAACACTAACAAGTGAAACATGGAACTAAACATCAAAAACTGCAAGTACATGCGGGTGTCTCGTCGTAACACCACACAACTTTCATATAGTTATATTAATCATGGTCTCGTGTACACTAACAAATGAAACATGTAACTAAACACCAAAAACTGAAAGTACATGCATGTTTCTCGACGTATTACCACACTACTTTCATATCGTGATATTAATCATGCTCTCGAGTACACTAACAAGTGAAACATGAAACTAAACATCAAAAACTGCAAGTACAAGGGTGTGTCTCGTCGTAACACCACACTACTTTTTTATCGTGATATTAATCATGCTCTCGAGTACACTAACAAGTGAAACATGGTAATAAACATCAAAAATCGCAAGTACATGCGTGTGTCTCGTCGTAACACCACACTACTTTCATATCGTGATTTTAATCATGCTCTCGAGAACACTAACAAGTGAAACAAGAAACTAAACATCAAAAACTGCGAGTACATGCGTGTGTCTCGTCGTAACACCACACTACTTTCATATCGTGATATTATTCATGCTCTCGAGTACACTAAAAAGTGAAACATGGGACTAAACATCAAAAACTGCAAGTACATGCGTGTGTCTCGTCGTAACACCACACTATTTTCATATCGTGAATTTAATCATGCTCTCGAGTACACTAACAAGTGAAACATAGAACTATACATCAAAAACTGCAAGTACTTGCGTGTGTCTCGTCGTAACACCACACTACTTTCATGCCGTGATATTAATCATGCTCTCGAGTACACTTACAAGTGAAACATGAAACTAAACATCAAAAACTGCAAGCACATGCATGTTTCTCGTCGTATTACCACACTACTTTCATATCGTGATATTAATCATGCTCTCGAGTACACTAACAAGTGAAACATGGAACTAAACATCAAAAAATGCATGTACATGCGTGTGTCTCATCGTATTACTACGCTACTTTCATATCGTGATATTAATCATGCTCTCGAGTACACTAACAAGTGAAACATGAAACTAAACATCAAAAACTGCAAGTACAAGGGTGTGTCTCGTCGTAACACCACACTACTTTTTTATCGTGATATTAATCATGCTCTCGAGTACACTAACAAGTGAAACATGGTAATAAACATCAAAAATCGCAAGTACATGCGTGTGTCTCGTCGTAACACCACACTACTTTCATATCGTGATTTTAATCATGCTCTCCAGAACATTAACAAGTGAAACATAGAACTAATCATCAAAAACTGCAAGTACAAGGGTGTGTCTCGTCGTAACACCACACTACTTTCTTATCGTGATATTATTCATGCTCTCGAGCACACTAACAAGTGAAACATGGTAATAAACATCAAAAACTGCAAGTACAATCTTGTGTCTCGTATTAACACCACACTACTTTCATATCGTGATTTTAATCATGCTCTCGAGAACACTAACAAGTGAAACAAGAAACTAAACATCAAAAACTGCCAGTACATGCGTGTGTCTCGTCGTAACACCACACCACTTTCATATCGTGATATTATTCATGCTCTCGAGTACGCTAAAAAGTGAAACATGGGACTAAACATCAAAAACTGCAAGTACAATCGTGTGTCTCGTCGTAACACCACACTAGTTTCATATCGTGAATTTAATCATGCTCTCGAGTACACTAACAAGTGAAACATAGAACTATACATCAAAAACTGCAAGTACATGCGTGTGTCTCGTCGTAACACCACACTACTTTCATGCCGTGATATTAATCATGCTCTCGAGTACACTTACAAATGAAACATGAAACTAAACATCAAAAACTGCAAGCACATGCGTGTGTCTCGTCGTAACACCACATTACTTTCATATCTTGATATTAATCATGCTCTCGAGAACACTAACAAGTGAAACATGGAACTAAACATCAAAAACTGCAAGTACATGCGGGTGTCTCGTCGTAACACCACACAACTTTCATATAGTTATATTAATCATGCTCTCGTGTACACTAACAAATGAAACATGTAACTAAACACCAAAAACTGAAAGTACATGCATGTTTCTCGTCGTATTACCACACTACTTTCATATCGTGATATTAATCATGCTCTCGAGTACACTAACAAGTGAAACATGGAACTAAACATCAAAAACTGCATGTACATGCGTGTGTCTCATCGTATTACTACACTACTTTCATATCGTGATATTAATCATGCTCTCGAGTACACTAACAAGTGAAACATGAAACTAAACATCAAAAACTGCAAGTACAAGGGTGTGTCTCGTCGTAACACCACACTACTTTCTTATCGTGATATTAATCATGCTCTCGAGTACACTAACAAGTGAAACATGGTAATAAACATCAAAAACTGCAAGTACAATCTTGTGTCTCGTATTAACACCACACTACTTTCATATCGTGATTTTAATCATGCTCTCGAGAACACTAACAAGTGAAACAAGGAACTAAAAATCAAAAACTGCGAGTACATGCGTGTGTCTCGTCGTAACACCACACTACTTTCACATCGTGATAATATTCATGCTCTCGAGTACACTAACAAGTGAAACATGAAACTAAACATCAAAAACTGCAAGTACAAGGGTGTGTCTCGTCGTAACACCACACTACTTTCTTATCGTGATATTAATCATGCTCTCGAGTACACTAACAAGTGAAACATGGTAATAAACATCAAAAACTGCAAGTACAATCTTGTGTCTCGCATTAACACCACACTACTTTCATATCGTGATTTTAATCATGCTCTCGAGAACACTAACAAGTGAAACAAGGAACTAAAAATCAAAAACTGCGAGTACATGCGTGTGTCTCGTCGTAACACCACACTACTTCCATATCGTGATATTAATCATGCTCTCGAGTACACTAAAAAGTGAAACATGGGACAAAACATCAAAAACTGCAAGTACAAGCGTGTGTGTCGTCGTAACACCTCACCACTTCCATATCGTGATATTAATCATGCTCTCGAATACACGAACAAGTGAAACATGGACCTAAACATCAAAAACTGCCAGTACATGCGTATGTTTCGTCGTAACACCACACTACTTTATATCGTGATATTAATCATGCTCTCGAGAACACTAACAAGTGAAACAAGGAACTAAACATCAAAAACTGCGAGTACATGCGTGTGTCTCGTCGTAACACCACACTACTTTCATATCGTGATATTTATCATGCTTTCGAGTACACTAAAAAGTGAAACATGGGACTAAACATCAAAAACTGCAAGTACAAGCGTGTGTGTCGTCGTAACACCTCACCACTTCCATATCGTGATATTAATCATGCTCTCGAGTACACGAACAAGTGAAACATGGACCTAAACATCAAAAACTGCAAGTACATGCGTATGTTTCGTCGTAACACCACACTACTTTCATATCGTGATAATAATCATGCTCTCGATTGCACTAACAAGTGAAACATGGAACATCAAAAATTGACAGTACATGCATGTGTCTCGTCGTAACACCACACTACTTTTATATCGTGATATTAATCATGCTCTCGAGTACACTAACAAGTGAAACATGGAACTAAACATCAAAAACTGCATGTACATGCGTGTGTCTCATCGTATTACCACACTACTTTCATATCGTGATATTAATCATGCTCTCGAGTACACTAACAAGTGAAACATGAAACTAAACATCAAAAACTGCAAGTACAAGCGTGTGTGTCGTCGTAACACCTCACCACTTCCATATCGTGATATTAATCATGCTCTCGAGTACACGAACAAGTGAAACATGGACCTAAACATCAAAAACTGCAAGTACATGCGTATGTTTCGTCGTAACACCACACTACTTTCATATCGTGATAATAATCATGCTCTCGATTGCACTAACAAGTGAAACATGGAACATCAAAAATTGACAGTACATGCATGTGTCCCGTCGTAACACCACACTACTTTCATATCGTGATATTAATCAAGCTCTCGAGTACACTAACAAGTGAAACATAGAACTAAACTTCAAATACTCCAAGTAAATGCGTGTGTCTCGTCATAACACCACACTACTTTCACATCGTGATATTAATTAAGCTCTCGAGTACACTAACAAGTGAAACATGGAACTAAACATCAAAAACTGCAAGTACACGCGTGTGTCTCGTCGTAACACCACACTACTTTCTTATCGTGATATTATCATGCTCTCGAGAACACTAACAAGTGAAACAAGAAACTAAACATCAAAAACTGCCAGTACATGCGTGTGTCTCGTCATAACACCACACTACTTTCATATCGTGATATTAATCATGCTCTCGAGTACACTAAAAAGTGAAACATGGGACTAAACATCAAAAACTGCAAGTACATGCGTGTGTCTCGTTGTAACAGCACACTATTTTCATATCGTGAATTTATTACTAACAAGTGAAACATAGAACTATACATCAAAAACTGCAAGTACATGCGTGTGTCTCGTCGTAACACCACACTACTTTCATGCCGTGATATTAATCATGCTCTCGAGTACACTTACAAGTGAAACATGAAAATAAACATCAAAAACTGCAAGCACATGCGTGTGTCTCGTCGTAACACCACATTACTTTCATATCTTGATAATAATCATGCTCTCGAGAACACTAACAAGTGAAACATGGAACTAAACATCAAAAACTGCAAGTACATGCGGGTGTCTCGTCGTAACACCACACAACTTTCATATAGTTATATTAATCATGCTCTCGTGTACACTAACAAGTGAAACATGGAACTAAACATCAAAAACTGCATGTACATGCATGTTTCTCGTCGTATTACCACACTACTTTCATATCGTGATATTAATCATGCTCTCGAGTACACTAACAAGTGAAACATGAAACTAAACATCAAAAACTGCAAGTACAAGGGTGTGTCTCGTCGTAACACCACACTACTTTCTTATCGTGATATTAATCATGCTCTCGAGTACACTAACAAGTGAAACATGGTAATAAACATCAAAAACTGCAAGTACAATCTTGTGTCTCGCATTAACACCACACTACTTTCATATCGTGATTTTAATCATGCTCTCGAGAACACTAACAAGTGAAACAAGGAACTAAAAATCAAAAACTGCGAGTACATGCGTGTGTCTCGTCGTAACACCACACTACTTTCATATCGTGATATTAATCATGCTCTCGAGTACACTAAACAGTGAAACATGGGACAAAACATCAAAAACTGCAAGTACAAGCGTGTGTGTCGTCGTAACACCTCACCACTTCCATATCGTGATATTAATCATGCTCTCGAAAACACGAACAAGTGAAACATGGACCTAAACATCAAAAACTGCAAGTACATGCGTATGTTTCGTCGTAACACCACACTACTTTATATCGTCATATTAATCATGCTCTCGAGAACACTAACAAGTGAAACAAGGAACTAAACATCAAAAACTGCGAGTACATGCGTGTGTGTCGTCGTAACACCTCACTACTTTCATATCGTGATATTTATCATGCTCTCGAGTACACTAAAAAGTGAAACATGGGACTAAACATCAAAAACTGCAAGTACAAGCGTGTGTGTCGTCGTAACACCTCACCACTTCCATATCGTGATATTAATCATGCTCTCGAGTACACGAACAAGTGAAACATGGACCTAAACATCAAAAACTGCAAGTACATGCGTATGTTTCGTCGTAACACCACACTACTTTCATATCGTGATAATAATCATGCTCTCGATTGCACTAACAAGTGGAACATGGAACATCAAAAATTGACAGTACATGCATGTGTCCCGTCGTAACACCACACTACTTTCATATCGTGATATTAATCAAGCTCTCGAGTACACTAACAAGTGAAACAGAACTAAACTTCAAATACTCCAAGTACATGCGTGTGTCTCGTCGTAACACCACACTACTTTCACATCGGTATATTAATTAAGCTCTCGAGTACACTAACAAGTGAAACATAGAACTAAACATCAAAAACTGCAAGTACACGCGTGTGTCTCGTCGTAACACCACACTACTTTCTTATCGTGATATTAATCATGCTCTCGAGTACACTAACAAGTGAAACATGAAACTAAACATCAAAAACTGCAAGTACATGCGTATGTCTCGTCGTAACACCACAAAACTTTCATATCGTGATATTAATCATGCTTTGAGTACACTAACAAGTGAAACATGAAAGTAAACATAAAAAAGGAAGTACATGCGCGTGTCTCGTCGTAACACCACACTACTTTTATATCGTGATATTAATCATGCTCTCGAGTACACTAACAAGTGAAACATGGAACTAAACATCAAAAACTGCATGTACATGCGTGTGTCTCATCGTATTACCACACTACTTTCATATCGTGAAATTAATCATGCTCTCGAGTACACTAACAAGTGAAACGTGAAACTAAACATCAAAAACGGCAAGTACATGCGTGTGTCTCGTCGTAACACCACACTACTTTCATATCGTGATATTATTCATGCTCTCGAGTACACTAACCAGTGTAACATGGAACTAAACATCAAAAACTGTAAGTAAAAGCGTGTGTATCGTCGTAACACCACACTACTTTCATATCGTGATATTAATCATGCTCTCGAGTACACTAACAAGTGAAACATGGAACTAAACATCAAAAACTGCATGTACATGCGTGTGTCTCATCGTATTACCACACTACTTTCATATCGTGATATTAATCATGCTCTCGAGTACACTAACAAGTGAAACATGAAACTAAACATCAAAAACTGCAAGTACATGCGTGTTTCTCGTCGTAGCACCACACTACTTTCATATCGTGATATTAATCATGCTCTCGAGTACACTAACAAGTGAAACATGGAACTAAACATCAAAAACTGCAAGTACATGCGGGTGTCTCGTCGTAACACCACACAACTTTCATATAGTTATATTAATCATGCTCTCGTGTACACTAACAAATGAAACATGTAACTAAACACCAAAAACTGAAAGTACATGCATGTTTCTCGTCGTATTACCACACTACTTTCATATCGTGATATTAATCATGCTCTCGAGAACACTAACAAGTGAAACATGGAACTAATCATCAAAAACTGCAAGTACAAGGGTGTGTCTCGTCGTAACACCACACTACTTTTTTATCGTGATATTAATCATGCTCTCGAGTACACTAACAAGTGAAACATGGTAATAAACATCAAAAATCGCAAGTACATGCGTGTGTCTCGTCGTAACACCACACTACTTTCATATCGTGATTTTAATCATGCTCTCGAGAACACTAACAAGTGAAACATGGAACTAATCATCAAAAACTGCAAGTACAAGGGTGTGTCTCGTCGTAACACCACACTACTTTCTTATCGTGATATTATTCATGCTCTCGAGTACACTAACAAGTGAAACATGGTAATAAACATCAAAAACTGCAAGTACAATCTTGTGTCTCGTATTAACACCACACTACTTTCATATCGTGATTTTAATCATGCTCTCGAGAACACTAACAAGTGAAACAAGAAACTAAACATCAAAAACTGCGAGTACATGCGTGTGTCTCGTCGTAACACCACACTACTTTCATATCGTGATATTATTCATGCTCTCGAGTACACTAAAAAGTGAAACATGGGACTAAACATCAAAAACTGCAAGTACATGCGTGTGTCTCGTCGTAACACCACACTATTTTCATATCGTGAATTTAATCATGCTCTCGAGTACACTAACAAGTGAAACATAGAACTATACATCAAAAACTGCAAGTACTTGCGTGTGTCTCGTCGTAACACCACACTACTTTCATGCCGTGATATTAATCATGCTCTCGAGTACACTTACAAGTGAAACATGAAACTAAACATCAAAAACTGCAAGCACATGCGTGTGTCTCGTCGTAACACCACATTACTTTCATATCTTGATATTAATCATGCTCTCGAGAACACTAACAAGTGAAACATGGAACTAAACATCAAAAACTGCAAGTACATGCGGGTGTCTCGTCGTAACACCACACAACTTTCATATAGTTATATTAATCATGGTCTCGTGTACACTAACAAATGAAACATGTAACTAAACACCAAAAACTGAAAGTACATGCATGTTTCTCGTCGTATTACCACACTACTTTCATATCGTGATATTAATCATGCTCTCGAGTACACTAACAAGTGAAACATGGAACTAAACATCAAAAAATGCATGTACATGCGTGTGTCTCATCGTATTACTACGCTACTTTCATATCGTGATATTAATCATGCTCTCGAGTACACTAACAAGTGAAACATGAAACTAAACATCAAAAACTGCAAGTACAAGGGTGTGTCTCGTCGTAACACCACACTACTTTTTTATCGTGATAATGATCATGCTCTCGAGTACACTAACAAGTGAAACATGGTAATAAACATCAAAAATCGCAAGTACATGCGTGTGTCTCGTCGTAACACCACACTACTTTCATATCGTGATTTTAATCATGCTCTCCAGAACATTAACAAGTGAAACATAGAACTAATCATCAAAAACTGCAAGTACAAGGGTGTGTCTCGTCGTAACACCACACTACTTTCTTATCGTGATATTATTCATGCTCTCGAGCACACTAACAAGTGAAACATGGTAATAAACATCAAAAACTGCAAGTACAATCTTGTGTCTCGTATTAACACCACACTACTTTCATATCGTGATTTTAATCATGCTCTCGAGAACACTAACAAGTGAAACAAGAAACTAAACATCAAAAACTGCCAGTACATGCGTGTGTCTCGTCGTAACACCACACCACTTTCATATCGTGATATTATTCATGCTCTCGAGTACGCTAAAAAGTGAAACATGGGACTAAACATCAAAAACTGCAAGTACAATCGTGTGTCTCGTCGTAACACCACACTATTTTCATATCGTGAATTTAATCATGCTCTCGAGTACACTAACAAGTGAAACATAGAACTATACATCAAAAACTGCAAGTACATGCGTGTGTCTCGTCGTAACACCACACTACTTTCATGCCGTGATATTAATCATGCTCTCGAGTACACTTACAAATGAAACATGAAACTAAACATCAAAAACTGCAAGCACATGCGTGTGTCTCGTCGTAACACCACATTACTTTCATATCTTGATATTAATCATGCTCTCGAGAACACTAACAAGTGAAACATGGAACTAAACATCAAAAACTGCAAGTACATGCGGGTGTCTCGTCGTAACACCACACAACTTTCATATAGTTATATTAATCATGCTCTCGTGTACACTAACAAATGAAACATGTAACTAAACACCAAAAACTGAAAGTACATGCATGTTTCTCGTCGTATTACCACACTACTTTCATATCGTGATATTAATCATGCTCTCGAGTACACTAACAAGTGAAACATGGAACTAAACATCAAAAACTGCATGTACATGCGTGTGTCTCATCGTATTACTACACTACTTTCATATCGTGATATTAATCATGCTCTCGAGTACACTAACAAGTGAAACATGAAACTAAACATCAAAAACTGCAAGTACAAGGATGTGTCTCGTCGTAACACCACACTACTTTCTTATCGTGATATTAATCATGCTCTCGAGTACACTAACAAGTGAAACATGGTAATAAACATCAAAAACTGCAAGTACAATCTTGTGTCTCGTATTAACACCACACTACTTTCATATCGTGATTTTAATCATGCTCTCGAGAACACTAACAAGTGAAACAAGGAACTAAAAATCAAAAACTGCGAGTACATGCGTGTGTCTCGTCGTAACACCACACTACTTTCACATCGTGATAATATTCATGCTCTCGAGTACACTAACAAGTGAAACATGAAACTAAACATCAAAAACTGCAAGTACAAGGGTGTGTCTCGTCGTAACACCACACTACTTTCTTATCGTGATATTAATCATGCTCTCGAGTACACTAACAAGTGAAACATGGTAATAAACATCAAAAACTGCAAGTACAATCTTGTGTCTCGCATTAACACCACACTACTTTCATATCGTGATTTTAATCATGCTCTCGAGAACACTAACAAGTGAAACAAGGAACTAAAAATCAAAAACTGCGAGTACATGCGTGTGTCTCGTCGTAACACCACACTACTTTCATATCGTGATATTAATCATGCTCTCGAGTACACTAAAAAGTGAAACATGGGACAAAACATCAAAAACTGCAAGTACAAGCGTGTGTGTCGTCGTAACACCTCACCACTTCCATATCGTGATATTAATCATGCTCTCGAATACACGAACAAGTGAAACATGGACCTAAACATCAAAAACTGCCAGTACATGCGTATGTTTCGTCGTAACACCAAACTACTTTATATCGTGATATTAATCATGCTCTCGAGAACACTAACAAGTGAAACAAGGAACTAAACATCAAAAACTGCGAGTACATGCGTGTGTCTCGTCGTAACACCACACTACTTTCATATCGTGATATTTATCATGCTCTCGAGTACACTAAAAAGTGAAACATGGGACTAAACATCAAAAACTGCAAGTACAAGCGTGTGTGTCGTCGTAACACCTCACCACTTCCATATCGTGATATTAATCATGCTCTCGAGTACACGAACAAGTGAAACATGGACCTAAACATCAAAAACTGCAAGTACATGCGTATGTTTCGTCGTAACACCACACTACTTTCATATCGTGATAGTAATCATGCTCTCGATTGCACTAACAAGTGAAACATGGAACATCAAAAATTGACAGTACATGCATGTGTCCCGTCGTAACACCACACTACTTTCATATCGTGATATTAATCAAGCTCTCGAGTACACTAACAAGTGAAACATAGAACTAAACTTCAAATACTCCAAGTAAATGCGTGTGTCTCGTCGTAACACCACACTACTTTCACATCGTGATATTAATTAAGCTCTCGAGTACACTAACAAGTGAAACATGGAACTAAACATCAAAAACTGCAAGTACACGCGTGTGTCTCGTCGTAACACCACACTACTTTCTTATCGTGATATTATCATGCTCTCGAGAACACTAACAAGTGAAACAAGAAACTAAACATCAAAAACTGCCAGTACATGCGTGTGTCTCGTCATAACACCACACTACTTTCATATCGTGATATTAATCATGCTCTCGAGTACACTAAAAAGTGAAACATGGGACTAAACATCAAAAACTGCAAGTACATGCGTGTGTCTCGTTGTAACAGCACACTATTTTCATATCGTGAATTTAATACTAACAAGTGAAACATAGAACTATACATCAAAAACTGCAAGTACATGCGTGTGTCTCGTCGTAACACCACACTACTTTCATGCCGTGATATTAATCATGCTCTCGAGTACACTTACAAGTGAAACATGAAACTAAACATCAAAAACTGCAAGCACATGCGTGTGTCTCGTCGTAACACCACATTACTTTCATATCTTGATATTAATCATGCTCTCGAGAACACTAACAAGTGAAACATGGAACTAAACATCAAAAACTGCAAGTACATGCGGGTGTCTCGTCGTAACACCACACAACTTTCATATAGTTATATTAATCATGCTCTCGTGTACACTAACAAATGAAACATGTAACTAAACACCAAAAACTGAATGTACATGCATGTTTCTCGTCGTATTACCACACTACTTTCATATCGTGATATTAATCATGCTCTCGAGTACACTAACAAGTGAAACATGAAACTAAACATCAAAAACTGCATGTACATGCGTGTGTCTCATCGTATTACTACACTACTTTCACATCGTGATAATATTCATGCTCTCGAGTACACTAACAAGTGAAACATGAAACTAAACATCAAAAACTGCAAGTACAAGGGCGTGTCTCGTCGTAACACCACACTACTTTCTTATCGTGATATTAATCATGCTCTCGAGTACACTAACAAGTGAAACATGGTAATAAACATCAAAAACTGCAAGTACAATCTTGTGTCTCGCATTAACACCACACTACTTTCATATCGTGATTTTAATCATGCTCTCGAGAACACTAACAAGTGAAACAAGGAACTAAAAATCAAAAACTGCGAGTACATGCGTGTGTCTCGTCGTAACACCACACTACTTTCATATCGTGATATTAATCATGCTCTCGAGTACACTAAACAGTGAAACATGGGACAAAACATCAAAAACTGCCAGTACAAGCGTGTGTGTCGTCGTAACACCTCACCACTTCCATATCGTGATATTAATCATGCTCTCGAAAACACGAACAAGTGAAACATGGACCTAAACATCAAAAACTGCAAGTACATGCGTATGTTTCGTCGTAACACCACACTACTTTATATCGTCATATTAATCATGCTCTCGAGAACACTAACAAGTGAAACAAGGAACTAAACATCAAAAACTGCGAGTACATGCGTGTGTCTCGTCGTAACACCACACTACTTTCATATCGTGATATTTATCATGCTCTCGAGTACACTAAAAAGTGAAACATGGGACTAAACATCAAAAACTGCAAGTACAAGCGTGTGTGTCGTCGTAACACCTCACCACTTCCATATCGTGATATTAATCATGCTCTCGAGTACACGAACAAGTGAAACATGGACCTAAACATCAAAAACTGCAAGTACATGCGTATGTTTCGTCGTAACACCACACTACTTTCATATCGTGATAATAATCATGCTCTCGATTGCACTAACAAGTGGAACATGGAACATCAAAAATTGACAGTACATGCATGTGTCCCGTCGTAACACCACACTACTTTCATATCGTGATATTAATCAAGCTCTCGAGTACACTAACAAGTGAAACATAGAACTAAACTTCAAATACTCCAAGTACATGCGTGTGTCTCGTCGTAACACCACACTACTTTCACATCGGTATATTAATTAAGCTCTCGAGTACACTAACAAGTGAAACATGGAACTAAACATCAAAAACTGCAAGTACACGCGTGTGTCTCGTCGTAACACCACACTACTTTCTTATCGTGATATTAATCATGCTCTCGAGTACACTAACAAGTGAAACATGAAACTAAACATCAAAAACTGCAAGTACATGCGTATGTCTCGTCGTAACACCACACAACTTTCATATCGTGATATTAATCATGCTTTGAGTAAACTAACAAGTGAAACATGAAAGTAAACATAAAAAAGGAAGTACATGCGCGTGTCTCGTCGTAACACCACACTACTTTTATATCGTGATATTAATCATGCTCTCGAGTACACTAACAAGTGAAACATGGAACTAAACATCAAAAACTGCATGTACATGCGTGTGTCTCATCGTATTACCACACTACTTTCATATCGTGAAATTAATCATGCTCTCGAGTACACTAACAAGTGAAACGTGAAACTAAACATCAAAAACGGCAAGTACATGCGTGTGTCTCGTCGTAACACCACACTACTTTCATATCGTGATATTATTCATGCTCTCGAGTACACTAACCAGTGTAACGTGGAACTAAACATCAAAAACTGTAAGTACAAGCGTGTGTATCGTCGTAACACCACACTACTTTCATATCGTGATATTAATCATGCTCTCGAGTACACTAACAAGTGAAACATGGAACTAAACATCAAAAACTGCATGTACATGCGTGTGTCTCATCGTATTACCACACTACTTTCATATCGTGATATTAATCATGCTCTCGAGTACACTAACAAGTGAAACATGAAACTAAACATCAAAAACTGCAAGTACATGCGTGTTTCTCGTCGTAGCACCACACTACTTTCATATCGTGATATTAATCATGCTCTCGAGTACACTAACAAGTGAAACATGGAACTAAACATCAAAAACTGCAAGTACATGCGGGTGTCTCGTCGTAACACCACACAACTTTCATATAGTTATATTAATCATGCTCTCGTGTACACTAACAAATGAAACATGTAACTAAACACCAAAAACTGAAAGTACATGCATGTTTCTCGTCGTATTACCACACTACTTTCATATCGTGATATTAATCATGCTCTCGAGTACACTAACAAGTGAAACATGAAACTAAACAAAAACTGCAAGTACATGCGTGTGTCTCATCGTATTACAACACTACTTTCATATCGTGATATTAGTCATGCTCTCGAGTACACTAACAAGTGAAACATGGAACTAAACATCAAAAACTGCAAGTACATGCGTGTGTCTCGTCGTGACACCACACTACTTTCATATCGTGAATTTAATCATGCTCTCGAGTACACTAACAAGTGAAACATGGACTTAAACATCAAAAACTGCAAGTACATGCGTGTGTCTCGTCGTAACACCACACTACTTTCATATCGTGAATTTAATCATGCTCTCGAGTACACTAACAAGTGAAACATAGAACTATACATCAAAACCTGCAAGTACATGCGTGTGTCTCGTCGTAACACCACACTACTTTCATGCCGTGATATTAATCATGCTCTCGAGTACACTTACAAGTGAAACATGAAACTAAACAAAAAAAACTGCAAGCACATGCGTGTGTCTCGTCGTAACACCCCATTACTTTCATATCTTGATATTAATCATGCTCTCGAGAACACTAACAACTGAAACATAGAACTAAACATCAAAAACTGCAAGTACATGCGAGTGTCTCGTCGTAACACCACACAACTTTCATATAGTTATATTAATCATGCTCTCGTGTACACTAACAAATGAAACATGTAACTAAACACCAAAAACTGAAAGTACATGCATGTTTCTCGTCGTATTACCACACTACTTTCATATCGTGATATTAATCATGCTCTCGAGTACACTAACAAGTGAAACATGAAACTAAACACCAAAAACTGCAAGTACATGCGTGTTTCTCGTCGTAGCACCGCACTACTTATATATCGTGATAATTATCATGCTCTCGAGAACACTAACAAGTGAACATGGAACTAAACATCAAAAACTGCAAGTACATGCGGGTGTCTCGTCGTAACACCACACAACTTTCATATAGTTATATTAATCATGCTCTCGTGTACACTAACAAATGAAACATGTAACTAAACACCAAAAACTGAAAGTACATGCATGTTTCTCGTCGTATTACCACACTACTTTCATATCGTGATATTAATCATGCTCTCGAGTACACTAACAAGTGAAACGTGAAACTAAACAAAAACTGCAAGTACATGCGTGTGTCTCATCGTATTACAACACTACTTTCATATCGTGATATTAGTCATGCTCTCGAGTACAATAACAAGTGAAACATGGAACTAAACATCAAAAACTGCAAGTACATGCGTGTGTCTCGTCGTGACACCACACTACTTTCATATCGTGAATTTAATCATGCTCTCGAGTACACTAACAAGTGAAACATGGACTTAAACATCAAAAACTGCAAGTACATGCGTGTGTCTCGTCGTAACACCACACTACTTTCATATCGTGAATTTAATCATGCTCTCGAGTACACTAACACGTGAAACATAGAACTGTACATCAAAACCTGCAAGTACATGCGTGTGTCTCGTCGTAACACCACACTACTTTCATGCCGTGATATTAATCATGCTCTCGAGTACACTTACAAGTGAAACATGAAACTAAACATAAAAAACTGCAAGCACATGCGTGTGTCTCGTCGTAACACCACATTACTTTCATATCTTGATATTAATCATGCTCTCGAGAACACTAACAAGTGAAACATGGAACTAAACATCAAAAACTGCAAGTACATGCGGGTGTCTCGTCGTAACACCACACAACTTTCATATAGTTATATTAATCATGCTCTCGTGTACACTAACAAATGAAACATGTAACAAAACACCAAAAACTGAAAGTACATGCATGTTTCTCGTCGTATTACCACACTACTTTCATATCGTGATATTATTCATGCTCTCGAGTACACTAACAAGTGAAACATGAAACTAAACATCAAAAACTGCAAGTACATGCGTGCGTCTCATCGTATTGCCACACTACTTTCATATCGTGATATTAATCATGCTCTCGAGTACACTAACAAGTGAAACATGAAACTAATCATCAAGAACTGCAAGTACCTGCGCGTGTGTCGCCGTAACACCACTCTACTTTCATATATTGATATTAATCATGCTCTCGAGTACACTAAGAACTGAAACATGGAACTAAACATCAAAAACAGCAAGCACATGCGTGTGTCTCGTCGTAACACCACACTACTTTCATATCGTGATATTAATCATGCTCTCGAGTACACAAACAGGTGAAACATGGACTTAAACATCAAAAACTGCAAGTACATGCGTGTGTCTCGTCGTAACACCAGACTACTTTCATATCATGAATTTAATCATGCTCTCGAGTACACTAACAAGTGAAACATAGAACTATACATCAAAAACTGCAAGTACATGCGTGTGTCTCGTCGTAACACCACACTACTTTCATGCCGTGATATTAATCATGCTCTCGAGTACACTTACAAGTGAAACATGAAACTAAACATAAAAAACTGCAAGCACATGCGTGTGTCTCGTCGTAACACCACATTACTTTCATATCTTGATATTAATCATGCTCTCGAGAACACTAACAAGGAAAACATGGAACTAAACATCAAAAACTGCAAGTACATGCGGGTGTCTCGTCGTAACACCACACAACTTTCATATAGTTATATTAATCATGCTCTCGTGTACACTAACAAATGAAACATGTAATTAAACACCAAAAACTGAAAGTACATGCATGTTTCTCGTCGTATTACCACACTACTTTCATATCGTGATATTAATCATGCTCTCGAGTACACTAACAAGTTAAACATGAAACTAAACATCAAAAACTGCAAGTACATGCGTGTGTCTCATCGTATTACCACACTACTTTCATATCGTGATATTAATCATGCTCTCGAGTACACTAACAAGTGAAACAAGAAACTAATCATCAAGAACTGCAAGTACCTGCGCGTGTGTCGCCGTATCACCACTCTACTTTCATATATTGATATTACTCATGCTCTCGAGTACACTAGCAAGTGAAACATGGAACTAAACATCAAAAACTGCAAGTACTTGCGTGTGTCTCGTCGTAACACCACACTACTTTCATATCGTGATATTAATCATGCTCTCGAGTACACTAACAAGTGAAACATGGAAGTAAAAATCAAAAACTGCAAGTACAAGCGTGTGTCTCGTCGTAGCACCACACTACTTTCTTATCGTGATATTAATCATGCTCTCGAGTACACTAACAAGTGAAACATGGAACTAAACATCAAAAACTGCAAGTACATGCGTGTGTCTCGTCGTAAGACCACACTACTTTCATATCGTGATTTTAATCATGCTCTCGAGAACACTAACAAGTGAAACATGGAACTATTCATCAAAAACTGCAAGTACAAGGGTGTGTCTCGTCATACCACCACACTACTTTCTTATCGTGATATTAATCGTGCTCTCGAGTACACTAGCAAGAGAAACATGGTAATAAACATCAAAAACTGCAATTACATGCGTGTGTCTCGTCGTAACACCACACAACTTTCATATAGTTATATTAATCATGCTCTCGTGTACACTAACAAATGAAACATGTAACTAAACACCAAAAACTGAAAGTACATGCATGTGTCTCGTCGTATTACCACACTACTTTCATATCGTGATATTAATCATGCTCTCGAGTACACTAAAAAGTGAAACATGAAACTAAACAAAAACTGCAAGTACATGCGTGTGTCTCATCGTATTATAACACTACTTTCATATCGTGATATTAGTCATGCTCTCGAGTACACTAACAAGTGAAACATGGAACTAAACATCAAAAACTGCAAGTACATGCGTGTGTCTCGTCGTGACACCACACTACTTTCATATCGTGAATTTAATCATGCTCTCGAGTACACTAACAAGTGAAACATGGACTTAAACATCAAAAACTGCAAGTACATGCGTGTGTCTCGTCGTAACACCACACTACTTTCATATCGTGAATTTAATCATGCTCTCGAGTACACTAACAAGTGAAACATAGAACTATACATCAAAACCTGCAAGTACATGCGTGTGTCTCGTCGTAACACCACACTACTTTCATGCCGTGATATTAATCATGCTCTCGAGTACACTTACAAGTGAAACATGAAACTAAACAAAAAAAACTGCAAGCACATGCGTGTGTCTCGTCGTAACACCCCATTACTTTCATATCTTGATATTAATCATGCTCTCGAGAACACTAACAAGTGAAACATAGAACTAAACATCAAAAACTGCAAGTACATGCGAGTGTCTCGTCGTAACACCACACAACTTTCATATAGTTATATTAATCATGCTCTCGTGTACACTAACAAATGAAACATGTAACTAAACACCAAAAACTGAAAGTACATGCATGTTTCTCGTCGTATTACCACACTACTTTCATATCGTGATATTAATCATGCTCTCGAGTACACTAACAAGTGAAACATGAAACTAAACACCAAAAACTGCAAGTACATGCGTGTTTCTCGTCGTAGCACCACACTACTTATATATCGTGATATTAATCATGCTCTCGAGAACACTAACAAGTGAACATGGAACTAAACATCAAAAACTGCAAGTACATGCGGGTGTCTCGTCGTAACACCACACAACTTTCATATAGTTATATTAATCATGCTCTCGTGTACACTAACAAATGAAACATGTAACTAAACACCAAAAACTGAAAGTACATGCATGTTTCTCCTCGTATTACCACACTACTTTCATATCGTGATATTAATCATGCTCTCGAGTACACTAACAAGTGAAACGTGAAACTAAACAAAAACTGCAAGTACATGCGTGTGTCTCATCGTATTACAACACTACTTTCATATCGTGATATTAGTCATGCTCTCGAGTACAATAACAAGTGAAACATGGAACTAAACATCAAAAACTGCAAGTACATGCGTGTGTCTCGTCGTGACACCACACTACTTTCATATCGTGAATTTAATCATGCTCTCGAGTACACTAACAAGTGAAACATGGACTTAAACATCAAAAACTGCAAGTACATGCGTGTGTCTCGTCGTAACACCACACTACTTTCATATCGTGAATTTAATCATGCTCTCGAGTACACTAACACGTGAAACATAGAACTGTACATCAAAACCTGCAAGTACATGCGTGTGTCTCGTCGTAACACCACACTACTTTCATGCCGTGATATTAATCATGCTCTCGAGTACACTTACAAGTGAAACATGAAACTAAACATAAAAACTGCAAGCACATGCGTGTGTCTCGTCGTAACACCACATTACTTTCATATCTTGATATTATTCATGCTCTCGAGAACACTAACAAGTGAAACATGGAACTAAACATCAAAAGCTGCAAGTACATGCGGGTGTCTCGTCGTAACACCACACAACTTTCATATAGTTATATTAATCATGCTCTCGTGTACACTAACAAATGAAACATGTAACAAAACACCAAAAACTGAAAGTACATGCATGTTTCTCGTCGTATTACCACACTACTTTCATATCGTGATATTAATCATGCTCTCGAGTACACTAACAAGTGAAACATAAAACTAAACATCAAAAACTGCAAGTACATGCGTGCGTCTCATCGTATTGCCACACTACTTTCATATCGTGATATTATTCATGCTCTCGAGTACACTAACAAGTGAAACATGAAACTAATCATCAAGAACTGCAAGTACCTGCGCGTGTGTCGCCGTAACACCACTCTACTTTCATATATTGATATTAATCATGCTCTCGAGTACACTAAGAACTGAAACATGGAACTAAACATCAAAAACAGCAAGCACATGCGTGTGTCTCGTCGTAACACCACACTACTTTCATATCGTGATATTAATCATGCTCTCGAGTACACAAACAGGTGAAACATGGACTTAAACATCAAAAAATGCAAGTACATGCGTGTGTCTCGTCGTAACACCAGACTACTTTCATATCATGAATTTAATCATGCTCTCGAGTACACTAACAAGTGAAACATAGAACTATACATCAAAAACTGCAAGTACATGCGTGTGTCTCGTCGTAACACCACACTACTTTCATGCCGTGATATTAATCATGCTCTCGAGTACACTTACAAGTGAAACATGAAACTAAACATAAAAAACTGCAAGCACATGCGTGTGTCTCGTCGTAACACCACATTACTTTCATATCTTGATATTAATCATGCTCTCGAGAACACTAACAAGGAAAACATGGAACTAAACATCAAAAACTGCAAGTACATGCGGGTGTCTCGTCGTAACACCACACAACTTTCATATAGTTATATTAATCATGCTCTCGTGTACACTAACAAATGAAACATGTAATTAAACACCAAAAACTGAAAGTACATGCATGTTTCTCGTCGTATTACCACACTACTTTCATATCGTGATATTAATCATGCTCTCGAGTACACTAACAAGTTAAACATGAAACTAAACATCAAAAACTGCAAGTACATGCGTGTGTCTCATCGTATTACCACACTACTTTCATATCGTGATATTAATCATGCTCTCGAGTACACTAACAAGTGAAACAAGAAACTAATCATCAAGAACTGCAAGTACCTGCGCGTGTGTCGCCGTATCACCACTCTACTTTCATATATTGATATTACTCATGCTCTCGAGTACACTAGCAAGTGAAACATGGAACTAAACATCAAAAACTGCAAGTACTTGCGTGTGTCTCGTCGTAACACCACACTACTTTCATATCGTGATATTAATCATGCTCTCGAGTACACTAACAAGTGAAACATGGAAGTAAAAATCAAAAACTGCAAGTACAAGCGTGTGTCTCGTCGTAGCACCACACTACTTTCTTATCGTGATATTAATCATGCTCTCGAGTACACTAACAAGTGAAACATGGAACTAAACATCAAAAACTGCAAGTACATGCGTGTGTCTCGTCGTAAGACCACACTACTTTCATATCGTGATTTTAATCATGCTCTCGAGAACACTAACAAGTGAAACATGGAACTATTCATCAAAAACTGCAAGTACAAGGGTGTGTCTCGTCATACCACCACACTACTTTCTTATCGTGATATTAATCGTGCTCTCGAGTACACTAGCAAGAGAAACATGGTAATAAACATCAAAAACTGCAATTACATGCGTGTGTCTCGTCGTAACACCACACTACTTTCATATCGTGATTTTGATCATGCTCTCGAGAACACTAACAAGGGAAACATGGAACTAATCATCAAAAACTGCAAGTACAATCTTGTGTCTCGTATTAACACCACACTACTTTCATATCGTGATTTTAATCATGCTCTCGAGAACACTAACAAGTGAAACAAGAAACTAAACATCAAAAACTGCGAGTACATGCGTGTGTCTCGTCGTAACACCACACTACTTTCATGCCGTGATATTAATCATGCTCTCGAGTACACTTACAAGTGAAACATGAAACTAAACATAAAAAACTGCAAGCACATGCGTGTGTCTCGTCGTAACACCACATTACTTTCATATCTTGATATTAATCATGCTCTCGAGAACACTAACAAGTGAAACATGGAACTAAACATCAAAAACTGCAAGTACATGCGGGTGTCTCGTCGTAACACCACACAACTTTCATATAGTTATATTAATCATGCTCTCGTGTACACTAACAAATGAAACATGTAACTAAACACCAAAAACTGAAAGTACATGCATGTTTCTCGTCGTATTACCACACTACTTTCATATCGTGATATTAATCATGCTCTCGAGTACACTAACAAGTGCAACATGAAACTAAACATCAAAAACTGCAAGTACATGCGTGCGTCTCATCGTATTGCCACACTACTTTCATATCGTGATATTAATCATGCTCTCGAGTACACTAACAAGTGAAACATGAAACTAATCATCAAGAACTGCAAGTACCTGCGCGTGTGTCGCCGTAACACCACTCTACTTTCATATATTGATATTAATCATGCTCTCGAGTACACTAAGAACTGAAACATGGAACTAAACATCAAAAACAGCAAGCACATGCGTGTGTCTCGTCGTAACACCACACTACTTTCATATCGTGATATTAATCATGCTCTCGAGTACACAAACAGGTGAAACATGAACTTAAACATCAAAAACTGCAAGTACATGCGTGTGTCTCGTCGTAACACCAGACTACTTTCATATCATGAATTTAATCATGCTCTCGAGTACACTAACAAGTGAAACATAGAACTATACATCAAAAACTGCAAGTACATGCGTGTGTCTCGTCGTAACACCACACTACTTTCATGCCGTGATATTAATCATGCTCTCGAGTACACTTACAAGTGAAACATGAAACTAAACATAAAAAACTGCAAGCACATGCGTGTGTCTCGTCGTAACACCACATTACTTTCATATCTTGATATTAATCATGCTCTCGAGAACACTAACAAGGAAAACATGGAACTAAACATCAAAAACTGCAAGTACATGCGGGTGTCTCGTCGTAACACCACACAACTTTCATATAGTTATATTAATCATGCTCTCGTGTACACTAACAAATGAAACATGTAATTAAACACCAAAAACTGAAAGTACATGCATGTTTCTCGTCGTATTACCACACTACTTTCATATCGTGATATTAATCATGCTCTCGAGTACACTAACAAGTTAAACATGAAACTAAACATCAAAAACTGCAAGTACATGCGTGTGTCTCATCGTATTACCACACTACTTTCATATCGTGATATTAATCATGCTCTCGAGTACACTAACAAGTGAAACATGAAACTAATCATCAAGAACTGCAAGTACCTGCGCGTGTGTCGCCGTATCACCACTCTACTTTCATATATTGATATTAATCATGCTCTCGAGTACACTAGCAAGTGAAACATGGAACTAAACATCAAAAACTGCAAGTACTTGCGTGTGTCTCGTCGTAACACCACACTACTTTCATATCGTGATATTAATCATGCTCTCGAGTACACTAACAAGTGAAACATGGAACTAAAAATCAAAAACTGCAAGTACAAGCGTGTGTCTCGTCGTAGCACCACACTACTTTCTTATCGTGATAATAATCATGCTCTCGAGTACACTAACAAGTGAAACATGGAACTAAACATCAAAAACTGCAAGTACATGCGTGTGTCTCGTCGTAAGACCACACTACTTTCATATCGTGATTTTAATCATGCTCTCGAGAACACTAACAAGTGAAACATGGAACTATTCATCAAAAACTGCAAGTACAAGGGTGTGTCTCGTCATACCACCACACTACTTTCTTATCGTGATATTAATCGTGCTCTCGAGTACACTAGCAAGAGAAACATGGTAATAAACATCAAAAACTGCAATTACATGCGTGTGTCTCGTCGTAACACCACACTACTTTCATATCGTGATTTTGATCATGCTCTCGAGAACACTAACAAGTGAAACATGGAACTAATCATCAAAAACTGCAAGTACAATCTTGTGTCTCGTATTAACACCACACTACTTTCATATCGTGATTTTAATCATGCTCTCGAGAACACTAACAAGTGAAACAAGAAACTAAACATCAAAAACTGCGAGTACATGCGTGTGTCTCGTCGTAACACCACACTACTTGCATATCGTAATATTATTCATGCTCTCGAGTACACTAAAAAGTGAAACATGGGACTAAACATCAAAAACTGCAAGTACATGCGTGTGTCTCGTCGTAACACCACACTATTTTCATATCGTGAATTTAATCATGCTCTCGAGTACACTAACAAGTGAAACATAGAACTATACATCAAAAACTGCAAGTACATGCGTGTGTCTCGTCGTAACACCACACTACTTTCATGCCGTGATATTAATCATGCTCTCGAGTACACTTACAAGTGAAACATGAAACTAAACATCAAAAACTGCAAGCACATGCGTGTGTCTCGTCGTAACACCACATTACTTTCATATCTTGATATTAATCATGCTCTCGAGAACACTAACAAGTGAAACATGGAACTAAACATCAAAAACTGCAAGTACATGCGGGTGTCTCGTCGTAACACCACACAACTTTCATATAGTTATATTAATCATGCTCTCGTGTACACTAACAAATGAAACATGTAACTAAACACCAAAAACTGAATGTACATGCATGTTTCTCGTCGTATTACCACACTACTTTCATATCGTGATATTAATCATGCTCTCGAGTACACTAACAAGTGAAACATGGAACTAAACATCAAAAACTGCATGTACATGCGTGTGTCTCATCGTATTACTACACTACTTTCACATCGTGATAATATTCATGCTCTCCAGTACACTAACAAGTGAAACATGAAACTAAACATCAAAAACTGCAAGTACAAGGGTGTGTCTCGTCGTAACACCACACTACTTTCTTATCGTGATATTAATCATGCTCTCGAGTACACTAAGAACTGAAACATGGAACTAAACATCAAAAACAGCAAGCACATGCGTGTGTCTCGTCGTAACACCACACTACTTTCATGCCGTGATATTAATCATGCTCTCGAGTACACTTACAAGTGAAACATGAAACTAAACATAAAAAACTGCAAGCACATGCGTGTGTCTCGTCGTAACACCACATTACTTTCATATCTTGATATTAATCATGCTCTCGAGAACACTAACAAGGAAAACATGGAACTAAACATCAAAAACTGCAAGTACATGCGGGTGTCTCGTCGTAACACCACACAACTTTCATATAGTTATATTAATCATGCTCTCGTGTACACTAACAAATGAAACATGTAACTAAACACCAAAAACTGAAAGTACATGCATGTTTCTCGTCGTATTACCACACTACTTTCATATCGTGATATTAATCATGCTCTCGAGTACACTAACAAGTGAAACATGAAACTAAACATCAAAAACTGCAAGTACATGCGTGCGTCTCATCGTATTGCCACACTACTTTCATATCGTGATATTAATCATGCTCTCGAGTACACTAACAAGTGAAACATGAAACTAATCATCAAGAACTGCAAGTACCTGCGCGTGTGTCGCCGTAACACCACTCTACTTTCATATATTGATATTAATCATGCTCTCGAGTACACTAAGAACTGAAACATGGAACTAAACATCAAAAACAGCAAGCACATGCGTGTGTCTCGTCGTAACACCACACTACTTTCATATCGTGATATTAATCATGCTCTCGAGTACACAAACAGGTGAAACATGGACTTAAACATCAAAAACTGCAAGTACATGCGTGTGTCTCGTCGTAACACCAGACTACTTTCATATCATGAATTTAATCATGCTCTCGAGTACACTAACAAGTGAAACATAGAACTATACATCAAAAACTGCAAGTACATGCATGTGTCTCGTCGTAACACCACACTACATTCATGCCGTGATATTAATCATGCTCTCGAGTACACTTACAAGTGAAACATGAAACTAAACATAAAAAACTGCAAGCACATGCGTGTGTCTCGTCGTAACACCACATTACTTTCATATCTTGATATTAATCATGCTCTCGAGAACACTAACAAGGAAAACATGGAACTAAACATCAAAAACTGCAAGTACATGCGGGTGTCTCGTCGTAACACCACACAACTTTCATATAGTTATATTAATCATGCTCTCGTGTACACTAACAAATGAAACATGTAATTAAACACCAAAAACTGAAAGTACATGCATGTTTCTCGTCGTATTACCACACTACTTTCATATCGTGATATTAATCATGCTCTCGAGTACACTAACAAGTTAAACATGAAACTAAACATCAAAAACTGCAAGTACATGCGTGTGTCTCATCGTATTACCACACTACTTTCATATCGTGATATTAATCATGCTCTCGAGTACACTAACAAGTGAAACATGAAACTAATCATCAAGAACTGCAAGTACCTGCGCGTGTGTCGCCGTATCACCACTCTACTTTCATATATTGATATTAATCATGCTCTCGAGTACACTAGCAAGTGAAACATGGAACTAAACATCAAAAACTGCAAGTACTTGCGTGTGTCTCGTCGTAACACCACACTACTTTCATATCGTGATATTAATCATGCTCTCGAGTACACTAACAAGTGAAACATGGAACTAAAAATCAAAAACTGCAAGTACAAGCGTGTGTCTTGTCGTAGCACCACACTACTTTCTTATCGTGATATTAATCATGCTCTCGAGTAAACTAACAAGTGAAACATGGAACTAAACATCAAAAACTGCAAGTACATGCGTGTGTCTCGTCGTAAGACCACACTACTTTCATATCGTGATTTTAATCATGCTCTCGAGAACACTAACAAGTGAAACATGGAACTATTCATCAAAAACTGCAAGTACAAGGGTGTGTCTCGTCATACCACCACACTACTTTCTTATCGTGATATTAATCGTGCTCTCGAGTACACTAGCAAGAGAAACATGGTAATAAACATCAAAAACTGCAATTACATGCGTGTGTCTCGTCGTAACACCACACTACTTTCATATCGTGATTTTGATCATGCTCTCGAGAACACTAACAAGTGAAACATGGAACTAATCATCAAAAACTGCAAGTACAATCTTGTGTCTCGTATTAACACCACACTACTTTCATATCGTGATTTTAATCATGCTCTCGAGAACACTAACAAGTGAAACAAGAAACTAAACATCAAAAACTGCGAGTACATGCGTGTGTCTCATCGTAACACCACACTACTTGCATATCGTAATATTAATCATGCTCTCGAGTACACTAAAAAGTGAAACATGGGACTAAACATCAAAAACTGCAAGTACATGCGTGTGTCTCGTCGTAACACCACACTATTTTCATATCGTGAATTTAATCATGCTCTCGAGTACACTAACAAGTGAAACATAGAACTATACATCAAAAACTGCAAGTACATGCGTGTGTCTCGTCGTAACACCACACTACTTTCATGCCGTGATATTAATCATGCTCTCGAGTACACTTACAAGTGAAACATGAAACTAAACATCAAAAACTGCAAGCACATGCGTGTGTCTCGTCGTAACACCACATTACTTTCATATCTTGATATTAATCATGCTCTCGAGAACACTAACAAGTGAAACATGGAACTAAACATCAAAAACTGCAAGTACATGCGGGTGTCTCGTCGTAACACCACACAACTTTCATATAGTTATATTAATCATGCTCTCGTGTACACTAACAAATGAAACATGTAACTAAACACCAAAAACTGAATGTACATGCATGTTTCTCGTCGTATTACCACACTACTTTCATATCGTGATATTAATCATGCTCTCGAGTACACTAACAAGTGAAACATGGAACTAAACATCAAAAACTGCATGTACATGCGTGTGTCTCATCGTATTACTACACTACTTTCACATCGTGATAATATTCATGCTCTCCAGTACACTAACAAGTGAAACATGAAACTAAACATCAAAAACTGCAAGTACAAGGGTGTGTCTCGTCGTAACACCACACTACTTTCTTATCGTGATATTAATCATGCTCTCGAGTACACTAACAAGTGAAACATGGTAATAAACATCAAAAACTGCAAGTACAATCTTGTGTCTCGCATTAACACCACACTACTTTCATATCGTGATTTTAATCATGCTCTCGAGAACACTAACAAGTGAAACAAGGAACTAAAAATCAAAAACTGCGAGTACATGCGTGTGTCTCGTCGTAACACCACACTACTTTCATATCGTGATATTATTCATGCTCTCGAGTACACTAAAAAGTGAAACATGGGACAGAACATCAAAAACTGCAAGTACAAGCGTGTGTGTCGTCGTAACACCTCACCACTTGCATATCGTGATATTAATCATGCTCTCGAATACACGAACAAGTGAAACATGAAACTAAACATCAAAAACTGCAAGTACATGCGTGCGTCTCATCGTATTGCCACACTACTTTCATATCGTGATATTAATCATGCTCTCGAGTACACTAACAAGTGAAACATGAAACTAATCATCAAGAACTGCAAGTACCTGCGCGTGTGTCGCCGTAACACCACTCTACTTTCATATATTGATATTAATCATGCTCTCGAGTACACTAAGAACTGAAACATGGAACTAAACATCAAAAACAGCAAGCACATGCGTGTGTCTCGTCGTAACACCACACTACTTTCATATCGTGATATTAATCATGCTCTCGAGTACACAAACAGGTGAAACATGGACTTAAACATCAAAAACTGCAAGTACATGCGTGCGTCTCATCGTATTGCCACACTACTTTCATATCGTGATATTAATCATGCTCTCGAGTACACTAACAAGTGAAACATGAAACTAATCATCAAGAACTGCAAGTACCTGCGCGTGTGTCGCCGTAACACCACTCTACTTTCATATATTGATATTAATCATGCTCTCGAGTACACTAAGAACTGAAACATGGAACTAAACATCAAAAACAGCAAGCACATGCGTGTGTCTCGTCGTAACACCACACTACTTTCATATCGTGATATTAATCATGCTCTCGAGTACACAAACAGGTGAAACATGGACTTAAACATCAAAAACTGCAAGTACATGCGTGTGTCTCGTCGTAACACCAGACTACTTTCATATCATGAATTTAATCATGCTCTCGAGTACACTAACAAGTGAAACATAGAACTATACATCAAAAACTGCAAGTACATGCATGTGTCTCGTCGTAACACCACACTACATTCATGCCGTGATATTAATCATGCTCTCGAGTACACTTACAAGTGAAACATGAAACTAAACATAAAAAACTGCAAGCACATGCGTGTGTCTCGTCGTAACACCACATTACTTTCATATCTTGATATTAATCATGCTCTCGAGAACACTAACAAGGAAAACATGGAACTAAACATCAAAAACTGCAAGTACATGCGGGTGTCTCGTCGTAACACCACACAACTTTCATATAGTTATATTAATCATGCTCTCGTGTACACTAACAAATGAAACATGTAATTAAACACCAAAAACTGAAAGTACATGCATGTTTCTCGTCGTATTACCACACTACTTTCATATCGTGATATTAATCATGCTCTCGAGTACACTAACAAGTTAAACATGAAACTAAACATCAAAAACTGCAAGTACATGCGTGTGTCTCATCGTATTACCACACTACTTTCATATCGTGATATTAATCATGCTCTCGAGTACACTAACAAGTGAAACATGAAACTAATCATCAAGAACTGCAAGTACCTGCGCGTGTGTCGCCGTATCACCACTCTACTTTCATATATTGATATTAATCATGCTCTCGAGTACACTAGCAAGTGAAACATGGAACTAAACATCAAAAACTGCAAGTACTTGCGTGTGTCTCGTCGTAACACCACACTACTTTCATATCGTGATATTAATCATGCTCTCGAGTACACTAACAAGTGAAACATGGAACTAAAAATCAAAAACTGCAAGTACAAGCGTGTGTCTTGTCGTAGCACCACACTACTTTCTTATCGTGATATTAATCATGCTCTCGAGTACACTAACAAGTGAAACATGGAACTAAACATCAAAAACTGCAAGTACATGCGTGTGTCTCGTCGTAAGACCACACTACTTTCATATCGTGATTTTAATCATGCTCTCGAGAACACTAACAAGTGAAACATGGAACTATTCATCAAAAACTGCAAGTACAAGGGTGTGTCTCGTCATACCACCACACTACTTTCTTATCGTGATATTAATCGTGCTCTCGAGTACACTAGCAAGAGAAACATGGTAATAAACATCAAAAACTGCAATTACATGCGTGTGTCTCGTCGTAACACCACACTACTTTCATATCGTGATTTTGATCATGCTCTCGAGAACACTAACAAGTGAAACATGGAACTAATCATCAAAAACTGCAAGTACAATCTTGTGTCTCGTATTAACACCACACTACTTTCATATCGTGATTTTAATCATGCTCTCGAGAACACTAACAAGTGAAACAAGAAACTAAACATCAAAAACTGCGAGTACATGCGTGTGTCTCATCGTAACACCACACTACTTGCATATCGTAATATTAATCATGCTCTCGAGTACACTAAAAAGTGAAACATGGGACTAAACATCAAAAACTGCAAGTACATGCGTGTGTCTCGTCGTAACACCACACTACTTTCATGCCGTGATATTAATCATGCTCTCGAGTACACTTACAAGTGAAACATGAAACTAAACATCAAAAACTGCAAGCACATGCGTGTGTCTCGTCGTAACACCACATTACTTTCATATCTTGATATTAATCATGCTCTCGAGAACACTAACAAGTGAAACATGGAACTAAACATCAAAAACTGCAAGTACATGCGGGTGTCTCGTCGTAACACCACACAACTTTCATATAGTTATATTAATCATGCTCTCGTGTACACTAACAAATGAAACATGTAACTAAACACCAAAAACTGAATGTACATGCATGTTTCTCGTCGTATTACCACACTACTTTCATATCGTGATATTAATCATGCTCTCGAGTACACTAACAAGTGAAACATGGAACTAAACATCAAAAACTGCATGTACATGCGTGTGTCTCATCGTATTACTACACTACTTTCACATCGTGATAATATTCATGCTCTCCAGTACACTAACAAGTGAAACATGAAACTAAACATCAAAAACTGCAAGTACAAGGGTGTGTCTCGTCGTAACACCACACTACTTTCTTATCGTGATATTAATCATGCTCTCGAGTACACTAACAAGTGAAACATGGTAATAAACATCAAAAACTGCAAGTACAATCTTGTGTCTCGCATTAACACCACACTACTTTCATATCGTGATTTTAATCATGCTCTCGAGAACACTAACAAGTGAAACAAGGAACTAAAAATCAAAAACTGCGAGTACATGCGTGTGTCTCGTCGTAACACCACACTACTTTCATATCGTGATATTATTCATGCTCTCGAGTACACTAAAAAGTGAAACATGGGACAGAACATCAAAAACTGCAAGTACAAGCGTGTGTGTCGTCGTAACACCTCACCACTTGCATATCGTGATATTAATCATGCTCTCGAATACACGAACAAGTGAAACATGGACCTAAACATCAAAAACTGCAAGTACATGCGTATGTTTCGTCGTAACACCACACTACTTTATATCGTGATATTAATCATGCTCTCGAGAACACTAACAAGTGAAACAAGGAACTAAACATCAAAAACTGCGAGTACATGCGTGTGTCTCGTCGTAACACCACACTACTTTCATATCGTGATATTTATCATGCTCTCGAGTACACTAAAAAGTGAAACATGGGACTAAACATCAAAAACTGCAAGTACAAGCGTGTGTGTCGTCGTAACACCTCACCACTTCCATATCGTGATATTAATCATGCTCTCGAGTACACGAACAAGTGAAACATGGACCTAAACATCAAAAACTGCAAGTACATGCGTATGTTTCGTCGTAACACCACACTACTTTCATATCGTGATAATAATCATGCTCTCGATTGCACTAACAAGTGGAACATGGAACATCAAAAATTGAGAGTACATGCATGTGTCCCGTCGTAACACCACACTACTTTCATATCGTGATATTAATCAAGCTCTCGAGTACACTAACAAGTGAAACATAGAACTAAACTTCAAATACTCCAAGTACATGCGTGTGTCTCGTCGTAACACCACACTACTTTCACATCGGTATATTAATTAAGCTCTCGAGTACACTAACAAGTGAAACATGGAACTAAACATCAAAAACTGCAAGTACACGCGTGTGTCTCGTCGTAACACCACACTACTTTCTTATCGTGATATTAATCATGCTCTCGAGTACACTAACAAGTGAAACATGAAACTAAACATCAAAAACTGCAAGTACATGCGTATGTCTCGTCGTAACACCACACAACTTTCATATCGTGATATTAATCATGCTTTGAGTACACTAACAAGTGAAACATGAAAGTAAACATAAAAAAGGAAGTACATGCGCGTGTCTCGTCGTAACACCACACTACTTTTATATCGTGATATTAATCATGCTCTCGAGTACACTAACATGTGAAACATGGAACTAAACATCAAAAACTGCATGTACATGCGTGTGTCTCATCGTATTACCACACTACTTTCATATCGTGAAATTAATCATGCTCACGAGTACACTAACAAGTGAAACATGAAACTAAACATCAAAAACTGCAAGTACATGCGTGTGTCTCGTCGTAACACCACACTACTTTCATATCGTGATATTATTCATGCTCTCGAGTACACTAACCAGTGTAACATGGAACTAAACATCAAAAACTGTAAGTACAAGCGTGTGTATCGTCGTAACACCACACTACTTTCATATCGTGATATTAATCATGCTCTCGAGTACACTAACAAGTGAAACATGGAACTAAACATCAAAAACTGCATGTACATGCGTGTGTCTCATCGTATTACCACACTACTTTCATATCGTGATATTAATCATGCTCTCGAGTACACTAACAAGTGAAACATGAAACTAAACATCAAAAACTGCAAGTACATGCGTGTTTCTCGTCGTAGCACCACACTACTTTCATATCGTGATATTAATCATGCTGTCGAGTACACTAACAAGTGAAACATGAAACTAAACATCAAAAACTGCAAGTACATGCGTGTGTCTCATCGTATTACCACACTACTTTCATATCGTGATATTAATCATGCTCTCGAGTACACTAACAAGTGAAACATGAAACTAATCATCAAGAACTGCAAGTACCTGCGCGTGTGTCGCCGTATCACCACTCTACTTTCATATATTGATATTAATCATGCTCTCGAGTACACTAGCAAGTGAAACATGGAACTAAACATCAAAAACTGCAAGTACTTGCGTGTGTCTCGTCGTAACACCACACTAGTTTCATATCGTGATATTAATCATGCTCTCGAGTACACTAACAAGTGAAACATGGAACTAAAAATCAAAAACTGCAAGTACAAGCGTGTGTCTCGTCGTAGCACCACACTACTTTCTTATCGTGATAATAATCATGCTCTCGAGTACACTAACAAGTGAAACATGGAACTAAACATCAAAAACTGCAAGTACATGCGTGTGTCTCGTCGTAAGACCACACTACTTTCATATCGTGATTTTAATCATGCTCTCGAGAACACTAACAAGTGAAACATGGAACTATTCATCAAAAACTGCAAGTACAAGGGTGTGTCTCGTCATACCACCACACTACTTTCTTATCGTGATATTAATCGTGCTCTCGAGTACACTAGCAAGAGAAACATGGTAATAAACATCAAAAACTGCAATTACATGCGTGTGTCTCGTCGTAACACCACACTACTTTCATATCGTGATTTTGATCATGCTCTCGAGAACACTAACAAGTGAAACATGGAACTAATCATCAAAAACTGCAAGTACAATCTTGTGTCTCGTATTAACACCACACTACTTTCATATCGTGATTTTAATCATGCTCTCGAGAACACTAACAAGTGAAACAAGAAACTAAACATCAAAAACTGCGAGTACATGCGTGTGTCTCGTCGTAACACCACACTACTTGCATATCGTAATATTAATCATGCTCTCGAGTACACTAAAAAGTGAAACATGGGACTAAACATCAAAAACTGCAAGTACATGCGTGTGTCTCGTCGTAACACCACACTATTTTCATATCGTGAATTTAATCATGCTCTCGAGTACACTAACAAGTGAAACATAGAACTATACATCAAAAACTGCAAGTACATGCGTGTGTCTCGTCGTAACACCACACTACTTTCATGCCGTGATATTAATCATGCTCTCGAGTACACTTACAAGTGAAACATGAAACTAAACATCAAAAACTGCAAGCACATGCGTGTGTCTCGTCGTAACACCACATTACTTTCATATCTTGATATTAATCATGCTCTCGAGAACACTAACAAGTGAAACATGGAACTAAACATCAAAAACTGCAAGTACATGCGGGTGTCTCGTCGTAACACCACACAACTTTCATATAGTTATATTAATCATGCTCTCGTGTACACTAACAAATGAAACATGTAACTAAACACCAAAAACTGAATGTACATGCATGTTTCTCGTCGTATTACCACACTACTTTCATATCGTGATATTAATCATGCTCTCGAGTACACTAACAAGTGAAACATGGAACTAAACATCAAAAACTGCATGTACATGCGTGTGTCTCATCGTATTACTACACTACTTTCACATCGTGATAATATTCATGCTCTCCAGTACACTAACAAGTGAAACATGAAACTAAACATCAAAAACTGCAAGTACAAGGGTGTGTCTCGTCGTAACACCACACTACTTTCTTATCGTGATATTAATCATGCTCTCGAGTACACTAAGAACTGAAACATGGAACTAAACATCGAAAACAGCAAGCACATGCGTGTGTCTCGTCGTAACACCACACTACTTTCATGCCGTGATATTAATCATGCTCTCGAGTACACTTACAAGTGAAACATGAAACTAAACATAAAAAACTGCAAGCACATGCGTGTGTCTCGTCGTAACACCACATTACTTTCATATCTTGATATTAATCATGCTCTCGAGAACACTAACAAGGAAAACATGGAACTAAACATCAAAAACTGCAAGTACATGCGGGTGTCTCGTCGTAACACCACACAACTTTCATATAGTTATATTAATCATGCTCTCGTGTACACTAACAAATGAAACATGTAACTAAACACCAAAAACTGAAAGTACATGCATGTTTCTCGTCGTATTACCACACTACTTTCATATCGTGATATTAATCATGCTCTCGAGTACACTAACAAGTGAAACATGAAACTAAACATCAAAAACTGCAAGTACATGCGTGCGTCTCATCGTATTGCCACACTACTTTCATATCGTGATATAATCATGCTCTCGAGTACACTAACAAGTGAAACATGAAACTAATCATCAAGAACTGCAAGTACCTGCGCGTGTGTCGCCGTAACACCACTCTACTTTCATATATTGATATTAATCATGCTCTCGAGTACACTAAGAACTGAAACATGGAACTAAACATCAAAAACAGCAAGCACATGCGTGTGTCTCGTCGTAACACCACACTACTTTCATATCGTGATATTAATCATGCTCTCGAGTACACAAACAGGTGAAACATGGACTTAAACATCAAAAACTGCAAGTACATGCGTGTGTCTCGTCGTAACACCAGACTACTTTCATATCATGAATTTAATCATGCTCTCGAGTACACTAACAAGTGAAACATAGAACTATACATCAAAAACTGCAAGTACATGCGTGTGTCTCGTCGTAACACCACACTACATTCATGCCGTGATATTAATCATGCTCTCGAGTACACTTACAAGTGAAACATGAAACTAAACATAAAAAACTGCAAGCACATGCGTGTGTCTCGTCGTAACACCACATTACTTTCATATCTTGATATTAATCATGCTCTCGAGAACACTAACAAGGAAAACATGGAACTAAACATCAAAAACTGCAAGTACATGCGGGTGTCTCGTCGTAACACCACACAACTTTCATATAGTTATATTAATCATGCTCTCGTGTACACTAACAAATGAAACATGTAATTAAACACCAAAAACTGAAAGTACATGCATGTTTCTCGTCGTATTACCACACTACTTTCATATCGTGATATTAATCATGCTCTCGAGTACACTAACAAGTTAAACATGAAACTAAACATCAAAAACTGCAAGTACATGCGTGTGTCTCATCGTATTACCACTCTACTTTCATATCGTGATATTAATCATGCTCTCGAGTACACTAACAAGTGAAACATGAAACTAATCATCAAGAACTGCAAGTACCTGCGCGTGTGTCGCCGTATCACCACTCTACTTTCATATATTGATATTAATCATGCTCTCGAGTACACTAGCAAGTGAAACATGGAACTAAACATCAAAAACTGCAAGTACTTGCGTGTGTCTCGTCGTAACACCACACTACTTTCATATCGTGATATTAATCATGCTCTCGAGTACACTAACAAGTGAAACATGGAACTAAAAATCAAAAACTGCAAGTACAAGCGTGTGTCTCGTCGTAGCACCACACTACTTTCTTATCGTGATATTAATCATGCTCTCGAGTACACTAACAAGTGAAACATGGAACTAAACATCAAAAACTGCAAGTACATGCGTGTGTCTCGTCGTAAGACCACACTACTTTCATATCGTGATTTTAATCATGCTCTCGAGAACACTAACAAGTGAAACATGGAACTATTCATCAAAAACTGCAAGTACAAGGGTGTGTCTCGTCATACCACCACACTACTTTCTTATCGTGATATTAATCGTGCTCTCGAGTACACTAGCAAGAGAAACATGGTAATAAACATCAAAAACTGCAATTACATGCGTGTGTCTCGTCGTAACACCACACTACTTTCATATCGTGATTTTGATCATGCTCTCGAGAACACTAACAAGTGAAACATGGAACTAATCATCAAAAACTGCAAGTACAATCTTGTGTCTCGTATTAACACCACACTACTTTCATATCGTGATTTTAATCATGCTCTCGAGAACACTAACAAGTGAAACAAGAAACTAAACATCAAAAACTGCGAGTACATGCGTGTGTCTCATCGTAACACCACACTACTTGCATATCGTAATATTAATCATGCTCTCGAGCACACTAAAAAGTGAAACATGGGACTAAACATCAAAAACTGCAAGTACATGCGTGTGTCTCGTCGTAACACCACACTATTTTCATATCGTGAATTTAATCATGCTCTCGAGTACACTAACAAGTGAAACATAGAACTATACATCAAAAACTGCAAGTACATGCGTGTGTCTCGTCGTAACACCACACTACTTTCATGCCGTGATATTAATCATGCTCTCGAGTACACTTACAAGTGAAACATGAAACTAAACATCAAAAACTGCAAGCACATGCGTGTGTCTCGTCGTAACACCACATTACTTTCATATCTTGATATTAATCATGCTCTCGAGAACACTAACAAGTGAAACATGGAACTAAACATCAAAAACTGCAAGTACATGCGGGTGTCTCGTCGTAACACCACACAACTTTCATATAGTTATATTAATCATGCTCTCGTGTACACTAACAAATGAAACATGTAACTAAACACCAAAAACTGAATGTACATGCATGTTTCTCGTCGTATTACCACACTACTTTCATATCGTGATATTAATCATGCTCTCGAGTACACTAACAAGTGAAACATGGAACTAAACATCAAAAACTGCATGTACATGCGTGTGTCTCATCGTATTACTACACTACTTTCACATCGTGATAATATTCATGCTCTCCAGTACACTAACAAGTGAAACATGAAACTAAACATCAAAAACTGCAAGTACAAGGGTGTGTCTCGTCGTAACACCACACTACTTTCTTATCGTGATATTAATCATGCTCTCGAGTACACTAACAAGTGAAACATGGTAATAAACATCAAAAACTGCAAGTACAATCTTGTGTCTCGCATTAACACCACACTACTTTCATATCGTGATTTTAATCATGCTCTCGAGAACACTAACAAGTGAAACAAGGAACTAAAAATCAAAAACTGCGAGTACATGCGTGTGTCTCGTCGTAACACCACACTACTTTCATATCGTGATATTATTCATGCTCTCGAGTACACTAAAAAGTGAAACATGGGACAGAACATCAAAAACTGCAAGTACAAGCGTGTGTGTCGTCGTAACACCTCACCACTTGCATATCGTGATATTAATCATGCTCTCGAATACACGAACAAGTGAAACATGGACCTAAACATCAAAAACTGCAAGTACATGCGTATGTTTCGTCGTAACACCACACTACTTTATATCGTGATATTAATCATGCTCTCGAGAACACTAACAAGTGAAACAAGGAACTAAACATCAAAAACTGCGAGTACATGCGTGTGTCTCGTCGTAACACCACACTACTTTCATATCGTGATATTTGTCATGCTCTCGAGTACACTAAAAAGTGAAACATGGGACTAAACATCAAAAACTGCAAGTACAAGCGTGTGTGTCGTCGTAACACCTCACCACTTCCATATCGTGATATTAATCATGCTCTCGAGTACACGAACAAGTGAAACATGGACCTAAACATCAAAAACTGCAAGTACATGCGTATGTTTCGTCGTAACACCACACTACTTTCATATCGTGATAATAATCATGCTCTCGATTGCACTAACAAGTGGAACATGGAACATCAAAAATTGACAGTACATGCATGTGTCCCGTCGTAACACCACACTACTTTCATATCGTGATATTAATCAAGCTGTCGAGTACACTAACAAGTGAAACATAGAACTAAACTTCAAATACTCCAAGTACATGCGTGTGTCTCGTCGTAACACCACACTACTTTCACATCGGTATATTAATTAAGCTCTCGAGTACACTAACAAGTGAAACATGGAACTAAACATCAAAAACTGCAAGTACACGCGTGTGTCTCGTCGTAACACCACACTACTTTCTTATCGTGATATTAATCATGCTCTCGAGTACACTAACAAGTGAAACATGAAACTAAACATCAAAAACTGCAAGTACATGCGTATGTCTCGTCGTAACACCACACAACTTTCATATCGTGATATTAATCATGCTTTGAGTACACTAACAAGTGAAACATGAAAGTAAACATAAAAAAGGAAGTACATGCGTGTCTCGTCGTAACACCACACTACTTTTATATCGTGATATTAATCATGCTCTCGAGTACACTAACATGTGAAACATGGAACTAAACATCAAAAACTGCATGTACATGCGTGTGTCTCATCGTATTACCACACTACTTTCATATCGTGAAATTAATCATGCTCACGAGTACACTAACAAGTGAAACATGAAACTAAACATCAAAAACTGCAAGTACATGCGTGTGTCTCGTCGTAACACCACACTACTTTCATATCGTGATATTATTCATGCTCTCGAGTACACTAACCAGTGTAACATGGAACTAAACATCAAAAACTGTAAGTACAAGCGTGTGTATCGTCGTAACACCACACTACTTTCATATCGTGATATTAATCATGCTCTCGAGTACACTAACAAGTGAAACATGGAACTAAACATCAAAAACTGCATGTACATGCGTGTGTCTCATCGTATTACCACACTACTTTCATATCGTGATATTAATCATGCTCTCGAGTACACTAACAAGTGAAACATGAAACTAAACATCAAAAACTGCAAGTACATGCGTGTTTCTCGTCGTAGCACCACACTACTTTCATATCGTGATATTAATCATGCTCTCGAGTACACTAACAAGTGAAACATAAAACTAAACATCAAAAACTGCATGTACATGCGTGTGTCTCATCGTATTACCACACTACTTTCATATCGTGATATTAATCATGCTCTCGAGTACACTAACAAGTGAAACATGAAACTAAACATCAAAAACTGCAAGTACATGCGTGTTTCTCGTCGTAGCACCACACTACTTATATATCGTGATATTAATCATGCTCTCGAGTACACTAACAAGTGAAACATTGAACTAAACATCAAAAACTGCAAGTACATGCGTGTTTCTCGTCGTAGCAGCACACTACTTTCATATCGTGATATTAATCATGCTCTCGAGAACACTAACAAGTGAAACATGGAACTAAACATCAAAAACTGCATGTACATGCGTGTGTCTCATCGTATTACCACACTACTTTCATATCGTGATATTAATCATGCTCTCGAGTACACTAACAAGTGAAACATGGAACTAAACATCAAAAACTGCAAGTACATGCGTGTTTCTCGTCGTAGCACCACACTACTTATATATCGTGATATTAATCATGCTCTCGAGTACACTAACAAGTGAAACATAGAACTAAACATCAAAAACTGCAAGTACATGCGTGTTTCTCGTCGTAGCACCACACTACTTTCATATCGTGATATTAATCATGCTCTCGAGAACACTAACAAGTGAAACATGGAACTAAACATCAAAAACTGCATGTACATGCGTGTGTCTCATCGTATTACCACACTACTTTCATATCGTGATATTAATCATGCTCTCGAGTACACTAACAAGTGAAACATGGAACTAAACATCAAAAACTGCAAGTACATGCGTGTTTCTCGTCGTAGCACCACACTACTTTCATATCGTGATATTAATCATGCTCTCGAGTACACTAACAAGTGAAACATGGAACTAAACATAAAAAACTGCATGTACATGCGTGTGTCTCATCGTATTACCACACTACTTTCATATCGTGATATTAATCATGCTCTCGAGAACACTAACAAGTGAAACATGGAACTAAACATCAAAAACTGCAAGTACATGCGGGTGTCTCGTCGTAACACCACACAACTTTCATATAGTTATATTAATCATGCTCTCGTGTACACTAACAAATGAAATATGTAAATAAACACCAAAAACTGAAAGTACATGCGTGTGTCTCGTCGTGACACCACACTACTTTCATATCGTGAATTTATTCATGCTCTCGAGTACACTAACAAGTGAAACATGGACTTAAACATCAAAAACTGCAAGTACATGCGTGTGTCTCGTCGTAACACCACACTACTTTCATATCGTGAATTTAATCATGCTCTCGAGTACACTAACAAGTGAAACATAGAACTATACATCAAAACCTGCAAGTACATGCGTGTGTCTCGTCGTAACACCACACTACTTTCATGCCGTGATATTAATCATGCTCTCGAGTACACTTACAAGTGAAACATGAAACTAAACAAAAAAAACTGCAAGCACATGCGTGTGTCTCGTCGTAACACCCCATTAATTTCATATCTTGATATTAATCATGCTCTCGAGAACACTAACAAGTGAAACATGGAACTAAACATCAAAAACTGCAAGTACATGCGGGTGTCTCGTCGTAACACCACACAACTTTCATATAGTTATATTAATCATGCTCTCGTGTACACTAACAAATGAAACATGTAACTAAACACCAAAAACTGAAAGTACATGCATGTTTCTCGTCGTATTACCACACTACTTTCATATCGTGATATTAATCATGCTCTCGAGTACACTAACAAGTGAAACATGAAACTAAACATCAAAAACTGCAAGTACATGCGTGTTTCTCGTCGTAGCACCACACTACTTATATATCGTGATATTAATCATGCTCTCGAGTACAATAACAAGTGAAACATGGAACTAAACATCAAAAACTGCAAGTACATGCGTGTGTCTCGTCGTAACACCACACTACTTTCATGCCGTGATATTAATCATGCTCTCGAGTACACTTACAAGTGAAACATGAAACTAAACAAAAAAAACTGCAAGTACATGCGTGTTTCTCGTCGTAGCACAACACTACTTATATATCGTGATATTAATCATGCTCTCGAGTACAATAACAAGTGAAACATGGAACTATACATCAAAACCTGCAAGTACATGCGTGTGTCTCGTCGTAACACCACACTACTTTCATGCCGTGATATTAATCATGCTCTCGAGTACACTTACAAGTGAAACATGAAACTAAACAAAAAAAACTGCAAGCACATGCGTGTGTCTCGTCGTAACACCCCATTACTTTCATATCTTGATATTAATCATGCTCTCGAGAACACTAACAAGTGAAACATGGAACTAAACATCAAAAACTGCAAGTACATGCGGGTGTCTCGTCGTAACACCACACAACTTTCATATAGTTATATTAATCATGCTCTCGTGTACACTAACAAATGAAACATGTAACTAAACACCAAAAACTGAAAGTACATGCATGTTTCTCGTCGTATTACCACACTACTTTCATATCGTGATATTAATCATGCTCTCGAGTACACTAACAAGTGAAACATGAAACTAAACAAAAACTGCAACTACATGCGTGTGTCTCATCGTATTACAACACTACTTTCATATCGTGATATTAGTCATGCTCTCGAGTACAATAACAAGTGAAACATGGAACTAAACATCAAAAACTGCAAGTACATGCGTGTGTCTCGTCGTGACACCACACTACTTTCATATCGTGAATTTAATCATGCTCTCGAGTACACTAACAAGTGAAACATGGACTTAAACATCAAAAACTGCAAGTACATGCGTGTGTCTCATCGTAACACCACACTACTTTCATATCGTGAATTTAATCATGCTCTCGAGTACACTAACAAGTGAAACATAGAACTGTACATCAAAACCTGCAAGTACATGCGTGTGTCTCGTCGTAACACCACACTACTTTCATGCCGTGATATTAATCATGCTCTCGAGTACACTTACAAGTGAAACATGAAACTAAACATAAAAAACTGCAAGCACATGCGTGTGTCTCGTCGTAACACCACATTACTTTCATATCTTGATATTAATCATGCTCTCGAGAACACTAACAAATGAAACATGTAACTAAACACCAAAAACTGAAAGTACATGCATGTTTCTCGTCGTATAACCACACTACTTTCATATCGTGATATTAATCATGCTCTCGAGTACACTAACAAGTGAAACATGAAACTAAACATCAAAAACTGCAAGTACATGCGTGCGTCTCATCGTATTGCCACACTACTTTCATATCGTGATATTAATCATGCTCTCGAGTACACTAACAAGTGAAACATGAAACTAATCATCAAGAACTGCAAGTACCTGCGCGTGTGTCGCCGTAACACCACTCTACTTTCATATATTGATATTAATCATGCTCTCGAGTACACTAAGAACTGAAACATGGAACTAAACATCAAAAACAGCAAGCACATGCGTGTGTCTCGTCGTAACACCACACTACTTTCATATCGTGATATTAATCATGCTCTCGAGTACACAAACAGGTGAAACATGGACTTAAACATCAAAAACTGCAAGTACATGCGTGTGTCTCGTCGTAACACCAGACTACTTTCATATCATGAATTTAATCATGCTCTCGAGTACACTAACAAGTGAAACATAGAACTATACATCAAAAACTGCAAGTACATGCGTGTGTCTCGTCGTAACACCACACTACTTTCATGCCGTGATATTAATCATGCTCTCGAGTACACTTACAAGTGAAACATGAAACTAAACATAAAAAACTGCAAGCACATGCGTGTGTCTCGTCGTAACACCACATTTCTTTCATATCTTGATATTAATCATGCTCTCGAGAACACTAACAAGGAAAACATGGAACTAAACATCAAAAACTGCAAGTACATGCGGGTGTCTCGTCGTAACACCACACAACTTTCATATAGTTATATTAATCATGCTCTCGTGTACACTAACAAATGAAACATGTAACTAAACACCAAAAACTGAAAGTACATGCATGATTCTCGTCGTATTACCACACTACTTTCATATCGTGATATTAATAATGCTCTCGAGTACACTAACAAGTTAAACATGAAACTAAACATCAAAAACTGCAAGTACATGCGTGTGTCTCATCGTATTACCACACTACTTTCATATCGTGATATTAATCATGCTCTCGAGTACACTAACAAGTGAAACATGAAACTAATCATCAAGAACTGCAAGTACCTGCGCGTGTGTCGCCGTATCACCACTCTACTTTCATATATTGATATTAATCATGCTCTCGAGTACACTAGCAAGTGAAACATGGAACTAAACATCAAAAACTGCAAGTACTTGCGTGTGTCTCGTCGTAACACCACACTACTTTCATATCGTGATATTAATCATGCTCTCGAGTACACTAACAAGTGAAACATGGAACTAAAAATCAAAAACTGCAAGTACAAGCGTGTGTCTCGTCGTAGCACCACACTACTTTCTTATCGTGATATTAATCATGCTCTCGAGTACACTAACAAGTGAAACATGGAACTAAACATCAAAAACTGCAAGTACATGCGTGTGTCTCGTCGTAAGACCACACTACTTTCATATCGTGATTTTAATCATGCTCTCGAGAACACTAACAAGTGAAACATGGAACTATTCATCAAAAACTGCAAGTACAAGGGTGTGTCTCGTCATACCACCACACTACTTTCTTATCGTGATATTAATCGTGCTCTCGAGTACACTAGCAAGAGAAACATGGTAATAAACATCAAAAACTGCAATTACATGCGTGTGTCTCGTCGTAACACCACACTACTTTCATATCGTGATTTTGATCATGCTCTCGAGAACACTAACAAGTGAAACATGGAACTAATCATCAAAAACTGCAAGTACAATCTTGTGTCTCGTATTAACACCACACTACTTTCATATCGTGATTTTAATCATGCTCTCGAGAACACTAACAAGTGAAACAAGAAACTAAACATCAAAAACTGCGAGTACATGCGTGTGTCTCGTCGTAACACCACACTACTTGCATATCGTGATATTAATCATGCTCTCGAGTACACTAAAAAGTGAAACATGGGACTAAACATCAAAAACTGCAAGTACATGCGTGTGTCTCGTCGTAACACCACACTATTTTCATATCGTGAATTTAATCATGCTCTCGAGTACACTAACAAGTGAAACATAGAACTATACATCAAAAACTGCAAGTACATGCGTGTGTCTCGTCGTAACACCACACTACTTTCATGCCGTGATATTAATCATGCTCTCGAGTACACTTACAAGTGAAACATGAAACTAAACATAAAAAACTGCAAGCACATGCGTGTGTCTCGTCGTAACACCACATTACTTTCATATCTTGATATTAATCATGCTCTCGAGAACACTAACAAGGGAAACATGGAACTAAACATCAAAAACTGCAAGTACATGCGGGTGTCTCGTCGTAACACCACACAACTTTCATATAGTTATATTAATCATGCTCTAGTGTACACTAACAAATGAAACATGTAACTAAACACCAAAAACTGAAAGTACATGCATGTTTCTCGTCGTATTACCACACTACTTTCATATCGTGATATTAATCATGCTCTCGAGTACACTAACAAGTTAAACATGGAACTAAACATCAAAAACTGCAAGTACATGCGTGTGTCTCGTCGTGACACCACACTACTTTCATATCGTGAATTTAATCATGCTCTCGAGTACACTAACAAGTGAAACATGAACTTAAACATCAAAAACTGCAAGTACATGCGTGTGTCTCATCGTAACACCACACTACTTTCATATCGTGAATTTAATCATGCTCTCGAGTACACTAACAAGTGAAACATAGAACTGTACATCAAAACCTGCAAGTACATGCGTGTGTCTCGTCGTAACACCACACTACTTTCATGCCGTGATATTAATCATGCTCTCGAGTACACTTACAAGTGAAACATGAAACTAAACATAAAAAACTGCAAGCACATGCGTGTGTCTCGTCGTAACACCACATTACTTTCATATCTTGATATTAATCATGCTCTCGAGAACACTAACAAGTGAAACATAGAACTAAACATCAAAAACTGCAAGTACATGCGGGTGTCTCGTCGTAACACCACACAACTTTCATATAGTTATATTAATCATGCTCTCGTGTACACTAACAAATGAAACATGTAACTAAACACCAAAAACTGAAAGTACATGCATGTTTCTCGTCGTATAACCACACTACATTCATATCGTGATATTAATCATGCTCTCGAGTACACTAACAAGTGAAACATGAAACTAAACATCAAAAACTGCAAGTACATGCGTGCGTCTCATCGTATTGCCACACTACTTTCATATCGTGATATTAATCATGCTCTCGAGTACACTAACAAGTGAAACATGAAACTAATCATCAAGAACTGCAAGTACCTGCGCGTGTGTCGCCGTAACACCACTCTACTTTCATATATTGATATTAATCATGCTCTCGAGTACACTAAGAACTGAAACATGGAACTAAACATCAAAAACAGCAAGCACATGCGTGTGTCTCGTCGTAACACCACACTACTTTCATATCGTGATATTAATCATGCTCTCGAGTACACAAACAGGTGAAACATGGACTTAAACATCAAAAACTGCAAGTACATGCGTGTGTCTCGTCGTAACACCAGACTACTTTCATATCATGAATTTAATCATGCTATCGAGTACACTAACAAGTGAAACATAGAACTATACATCAAAAACTGCAAGTACATGCGTGTGTCTCGTCGTAACACCACACTACTTTCATGCCGTGATATTAATCATGCTCTCGAGTACACTTACAAGTGAAACATGAAACTAAACATAAAAAACTGCAAGCACATGCGTGTGTCTCGTCGTAACACCACACTACTTTCATATCTTGATATTATTCATGCTCTCGAGCACACTAACAAGGAAAACATGGAACTAAACATCAAAAACTGCAAGTACATGCGGGTGTCTCGTCGTAACACCACACAACTTTCATATAGTTATATTAATCATGCTCTCGTGTACACTAACAAATGAAACATGTAACTAAACACCAAAAACTGAAAGTACATGCATGATTCTCGTCGTATTACCACACTACTTTCATATCGTGATATTAATCATGCTCTCGAGTACACTAACTAGTTAAACATGAAACTAAACATCAAAAACTGCAAGTACATGCGTGTGTCTCATCGTATTACCACACTACTTTCATATCGTGATATTAATCATGCTCTCGAGTACACTAACAAGTGAAACATGAAACTAATCATCAAGAACTGCAAGTACCTGCGGCTGTGTCGCCGTATCACCACTCTACTTTCATATATTGATATTAATCATGCTCTCGAGTACACTAGCAAGTGAAACATGGAACTAAACATCAAAAACTGCAAGTACTTGCGTGTGTCTCGTCGTAACACCACACTACTTTCATATCGTGATATTAATCATGCTCTCGAGTACACTAACAAGTGAAACATGGAACTAAAAATCAAAAACTGCAAGTACAAGCGTGTGTCTCGTCGTAGCACCACACTACTTTCTTATCGTGATATTAATCATGCTCTCGAGTACACTAACAAGTGAAACATGGAACTAAACATCAAAAACTGCAAGTACATGCGTGTGTCTCGTCGTAAGACCACACTACTTTCATATCGTGATTTTAATCATGCTCTCGAGAACACTAACAAGTGAAACATGAAACTATTCATCAAAAACTGCAAGTACAAGGGTGTGTCTCGTCATACCACCACACTACTTTCTTATCGTGATATTAATCGTGCTCTCGAGTACACTAGCAAGAGAAACATGGTAATAAACATCAAAAACTGCAATTACATGCGTGTGTCTCGTCGTAACACCACACTACTTTCATATCGTGATTTTGATCATGCTCTCGAGAACACTAACAAGTGAAACATGGAACTAATCATCAAAAACTGCAAGTACAATCTTGTGTCTCGTAATAACACCACACTACTTTCATATCGTGATTTTAATCATGCTCTCGAGAACACTAACAAGTGAAACAAGAAACTAAACATCAAAAACTGCGAGTACATGCGTGTGTCTCGTCGTAACACCACACTACTTGCATATCGTGATATTAATCATGCTCTCGAGTACACTAAAAAGTGAAACATGGGACTAAACATCAAAAACTGCAAGTACATGCGTGTGTCTCGTCGTAACACCACACTATTTTCATATCGTGAATTTAATCATGCTCTCGAGTACACTAACAAGTGAAACATAGAACTATACATCAAAAACTGCAAGTACATGCGTGTGTCTCGTCGTAACACCACACTACTTTCATGCCGTGATATTAATCATGCTCTCGAGTACACTTACAAGTGAAACATGAAACTAAACATAAAAAACTGCAAGCGCATGCGTGTGTCTCGTCGTAACACCACATTACTTTCATATCTTGATATTAATCATGCTCTCGAGAACACTAACAAGGGAAACATGGAACTAAACATCAAAAACTGCAAGTACATGCGGGTGTCTCGTCGTAACACCACACAACTTTCATATAGTTATATTAATCATGCTCTCGTGTACACTAACAAATGAAACATGTAACTAAACACCAAAAACTGAAAGTACATGCATGTTTCTCGTCGTATTACCACACTACTTTCATATCGTGATATTAATCATGCTCTCGAGTACACTAACAAGTTAAACATGAAACTAAACATCAAAAACTGCAAGTACATGCGTGTGTCTCATCGTATTACCACACTACTTTCATATCGTGATATTAATCATGCTCTCGAGTACACTAACAAGTGAAACATGAAACTAATCATCAAGAACTGCAAGTACCTGCGCGTGTGTCGCCGTATCACCACTCTACTTTCATATATTGATATTAATCATGCTCTCGAGTACACTAGCAAGTGAAACATGGAACTAAACATCAAAAACTGCAAGTACTTGCGTGTGTCTCGTCGTAACACCACACTACTTTCATATCGTGATATTAATCATGCTCTCGAGTACACTAACAAGTGAAACATGGAACTAAAAATCAAAAACTGCAAGTACAAGCGTGTGTCTCGTCGTAGCACCACACTACTTTCTTATCGTGATATTAATCATGCTCTCGAGTACACGAACAAGTGAAACATGGAACTAAACATCAAAAACTGCAAGTACATGCGTGTGTCTCGTCGTAAGACCACACTACTTTCATATCGTGATTTTAATCATGCTCTCGAGAACACTAACAAGTGAAACATGGAACTATTCATCAAAAACTGCAAGTACAAGGGTGTGTCTCGTCATACCACCACACTACTTTCTTATCGTAATATTAATCGTGCTCTCGAGTACACTAGCAAGAGAAACATGGTAATAAACATCAAAAACTGCAATTACATGCGTGTGTCTCGTCGTAACACCACACTACTTTCATATCGTGATTTTGATCATGCTCTCGAGAACACTAACAAGTGAAACATGGAACTAATCATCAAAAACTGCAAGTACAATATTGTGTCTCGTATTAACACCACACTACTTTCATATCGTCATTTTAATCATGCTCTCGAGAACACTAACAAGTGAAACAAGAAACTAAACATCAAAAACTGCGAGTACATGCGTGTGTCTCGTCGTAACACCACACTACTTGCATATCGTGATATTAATCATGCTCTCGAGTACACTAAAAAGTGAAACATGGGACTAAACATCAAAAACTGCAAGTACATGCGTGTGTCTCGTCGTAACACCACACTATTTTCATATCGTGAATTTAATCATGCTCTCGAGTACACTAACAAGTGAAACATAGAACTATACATCAAAAACTGCAAGTACATGCGTGTGTCTCGTCGTAACACCACACTACTTTCATGCCGTGATATTAATCATGCTCTCGAGTACACTTACAAGTGAAACATGAAACTAAACATCAAAAACTGCAAGCACATGCGTGTGTCTCGTCGTAACACCACATTACTTTCATATCTTGATATTAATCATGCTCTCGAGAACACTAACAATTGAAACATGGAACTAAACATCAAAAACTGCAAGTACATGCGGGTGTCTCGTCGTAACACCACACAACTTTCATATAGTTATATTAATCATGCTCTCGTGTACACTAACAAATGAAACATGTAACTAAACACCAAAAACTGAAAGTACATGCATGTTTCTCGTCCTATTACCACACTACTTTCATATCGTGATATTAATCATGCTCTCGAGTACACTAACAAGTGAAACATGGAACTAAACATCAAAAACTGCATGTACATGCGTGTGTCTCATCGTATTACTACACTACTTTCATATCGTGATAATATTCATGCTCTCGAGTACACTAACAAGTGAAACATGAAACTAAACATCAAAAACTGCAAGTACAAGGGTGTGTCTCGTCGTAACACCACACTACTTTCTTATCGTGATATTAATCATGCTCTCGAGTACACTAACAAGTGAAACATGGTAATAAACATCAAAAACTGCAAGTACAATTTTGTGTCTCGTATTAACACCAGACTACTTTCATATCGTGATTTTAATCATGCTCTCGAGAACACTAACAAGTGAAACATGGACCTAAACATCAAAAACTGCAAGTACATGCGTATGTTTCGTCGTAACACCACACTACTTTATATCGTGATATTAATCATGCTCTCGAGAACACTAACAAGTGAAACAAGGAACTAAACATCAAAAACTGCGAGTACATGCGTGTATCTCGTCGTAACACCACACTACTTTCATATCGTGATATTTATCATGCTCTCGAGTACACTAAAAACTGAAACATGGGACTAAACATCAAAAACTGCAAGTACAAGCGTGTGTGTCGTCGTAACACCTCACCACTTCCATATCGTGATATTATTCATGCTCTCGAGTACACGAACAAGTGAAACATGGACCTAAACATCAAAAACTGCAAGTACATGCGTATGTTTCGTCGTAACACCACACTACTTTCATATCGTGATAATAATCATGCTCTCGATTGCACTAACAAGTGAAACATGGAACATCAAAAATTGACAGTACATGCATGTGTCCCGTCGTAACACCACACTACTTTCATATCGTGATATTAATCATGCTCTCGAGTACACTAACAAGTGAAACATGGAACTAAACATCAAAAACTGCATGTACATGCGTGTGTCTCATCGTATTACCACACTACTTTCATATCGTGATATTAATCATGCTCTCGAGTACACTAACAAGTGAAACATGAAACTAAACATCAAAAACTGCAAGTACATGCGTGTTTCTCGTCGTAGCACCACACTACTTTCATATCGTGATATTAATCATGCTCTCGAGTACACTAACAAGTGAAACATAAAACTAAACATCAAAAACTGCATGTACATGCGTGTGTCTCATCGTATTACCACACTACTTTCATATCGTGATATTAATCATGCTCTCGAGTACACTAACAAGTGAAACATGAAACTAAACATCAAAAACTGCAAGTACATGCGTGTTTCTCGTCGTAGCACCACACTACTTATATATCGTGATATTAATCATGCTCTCGAGTACACTAACAAGTGAAACATGGAACTAAACATCAAAAACTGCAAGTACATGCGTGTTTCTCGTCGTAGCAGCACACTACTTTCATATCGTGATATTAATCATGCTCTCGAGAACACTAACAAGTGAAACATGGAACTAAACATCAAAAACTGCATGTACATGCGTGTGTCTCATCGTATTACCACACTACTTTCATATCGTGATATTAATCACGCTCTCGAGTACACTAACAAGTGAAACATGGAACTAAACATCAAAAACTGCAAGTACATGCGTGTTTCTCGTCGTAGCACCACACTACTTATATATCGTGATATTAATCATGCTCTCGAGTACACTAACAAGTGAAACATGGAACTAAACATCAAAAACTGCAAGTACATGCGTGTTTCTCGTCGTAGCACCACACTACTTTCATATCGTGATATTAATCATGCTCTCGAGAACACTAACAAGTGAAACATGGAACTAAACATCAAAAACTGCATGTACATGCGTGTGTCTCATCGTATTACCACACTACTTTCATATCGTGATATTAATCATGCTCTCGAGTACACTAACAAGTGAAACATGGAACTAAACATCAAAAACTGCAAGTACATGCGTGTTTCTCGTCGTAGCACCACACTACTTTCATATCGTGATATTAATCATGCTCTCGAGTACACTAACAAGTGAAACATGGAACTAAACATAAAAAACTGCATGTACATGCGTGTGTCTCATCGTATTACCACACTACTTTCATATCGTGATATTAATCATGCTCTCGAGAACACTAACAAGTGAAACATGGAACTAAACATCAAAAACTGCAAGTACATGCGGGTGTCTCGTCGTAACACCACACAACTTTCATATAGTTATATTAATCATGCTCTCGTGTACACTAACAAATGAAATATGTAAATAAACACCAAAAACTGAAAGTACATGCGTGTGTCTCGTCGTGACACCACACTACTTTCATATCGTGAATTTATTCATGCTCTCGAGTACACTAACAAGTGAAACATGGACTTAAACATCAAAAACTGCAAGTACATGCGTGTGTCTCGTCGTAACACCACACTACTTTCATATCGTGAATTTAATCATGCTCTCGAGTACACTAACAAGTGAAACATAGAACTATACATCAAAACCTGCAAGTACATGCGTGTGTCTCGTCGTAACACCACACTACTTTCATGCCGTGATATTAATCATGCTCTCGAGTACACTTACAAGTGAAACATAAAACTAAACAAAAAAAACTGCAAGCACATGCGTGTGTCTCGTCGTAACACCCCATTACTTTCATATCTTGATATTAATCATGCTCTCGAGAACACTAACAAGTGAAACATGGAACTAAACATCAAAAACTGCAAGTACATGCGGGTGTCTCGTCGTAACACCACACAACTTTCATATAGTTATATTAATCATGCTCTCGTGTACACTAACAAATGAAACATGTAACTAAACACCAAAAACTGAAAGTACATGCATGTTTCTCGTCGTATTACCACACTACTTTCATATCGTGATATTAATCATGCTCTCGAGTACACTAACAAGTGAAACATGAAACTAAACATCAAAAACTGCAAGTACATGCGTGTTTCTCGTCGTAGCACCACACTACTTATATATCGTGATATTATTCATGCTCTCGAGTACAATAACAAGTGAAACATGGAACTAAACATCAAAAACTGCAAGTACATGCGTGTGTCTCGTCGTAACACCACACTACTTTCATGCCATGATATTAATCATGCTCTCGAGTACACTTACAAGTGAAACATGAAACTAAACAAAAAAAACTGCAAGTACATGCGTGTTTCTCGTCGTAGCACAACACTACTTATATATCGTGATATTAATCATGCTCTCGAGTACAATAACAAGTGAAACATGGAACTATACATCAAAACCTGCAAGTACATGCGTGTGTCTCGTCGTAACACCACACTACTTTCATGCCGTGATATTAATCATGCTCTCGAGTACACTTACAAGTGAAACATGAAACTAAACAAAAAAAACTGCAAGCACATGCGTGTGTCTCGTCGTAACACCCCATTACTTTCATATCGTGAATTTAATCATGCTCTCGAGTACACTAACAAGTGAAACATGGACTTAAACATCAAAAACTGCAAGTACATGCGTGTGTCTCATCGTAACACCACACTACTTTCATATCGTGAATTTAATCATGCTCTCGAGTACACTAACAAGTGAAACATAGAACTGTACATCAAAACCTGCAAGTACATGCGTGTGTCTCGTCGTAACACCACACTACTTTCATGCCGTGATATTAATCATGCTCTCGAGTACACTTACAAGTGAAACATGAAACTAAACATAAAAAACTGCAAGCACATGCGTGTGTCTCGTCGTAACACCACATTACTTTCATATCTTGATATTAATCATGCTCTCGAGAACACTAACAAGTGAAACATGGAACTAAACATCAAAAACTGCAAGTACATGCGGGTGTCTCGTCGTAACACCACACAACTTTCATATAGTTATATTAATCATGCTCTCGTGTACACTAACAAATGAAACATGTAACTAAACACCAAAAACTGAAAGTACATGCATGTTTCTCGTCGTATAACCACACTACTTTCATATCGTGATATTAATCATGCTCTCGAGTACACTAACAAGTGAAACATGAAACTAAACATCAAAAACTGCAAGTACATGCGTGCGTCTCATCGTATTGCCACACTACTTTCATATCGTGATATTAATCATGCTCTCGAGTACACTAACAAGTGAAACATGAAACTAATCATCAAGAACTGCAAGTACCTGCGCGTGTGTCGCCGTAACACCACTCTACTTTCATATATTGATATTAATCATGCTCTCGAGTACACTAAGAACTGAAACATGGAACTAAACATCAAAAACAGCAAGCACATGCGTGTGTCTCGTCGTAACACCACACTACTTTCATATCGTGATATTAATCATGCTCTCGAGTACACAAACAGGTGAAACATGGACTTAAACATCAAAAACTGCAAGTACATGCGTGTGTCTCGTCGTAACACCAGACTACTTTCATATCATGAATTTAATCATGCTCTCGAGTACACTAACAAGTGAAACATAGAACTATACATCAAAAACTGCAAGTACATGCGTGTGTCTCGTCGTAACACCACACTACTTTCATGCCGTGATATTAATCATGCTCTCGAGTACACTTACAAGTGAAACATGAAACTAAACATAAAAAACTGCAAGCACATGCGTGTGTCTCGTCGTAACACCACATTTCTTTCATATCTTGATATTAATCATGCTCTCGAGAACACTAACAAGGAAAACATGGAACTAAACATCAAAAACTGCAAGTACATGCGGGTGTCTCGTCGTAACACCACACAACTTTCATATAGTTATATTAATCATGCTCTCGTGTACACTAACAAATGAAACATGTAACTAAACACCAAAAACTGAAAGTACATGCATGATTCTCGTCGTATTACCACACTACTTTCATATCGTGATATTAATAATGCTCTCGAGTACACTAACAAGTTAAACATGAAACTAAACATCAAAAACTGCAAGTACATGCGTGTGTCTCATCGTATTACCACACTACTTTCATATCGTGATATTAATCATGCTCTCGAGTACACTAACAAGTGAAACATGAAACTAATCATCAAGAACTGCAAGTACCTGCGCGTGTGTCGCCGTATCACCACTCTACTTTCATATATTGATATTAATCATGCTCTCGAGTACACTAGCAAGTGAAACATGGAACTAAACATCAAAAACTGCAAGTACTTGCGTGTGTCTCGTCGTAACACCACACTACTTTCATATCGTGATATTAATCATGCTCTCGAGTACACTAACAAGTGAAACATGGAACTAAAAATCAAAAACTGCAAGTACAAGCGTGTGTCTCGTCGTAGCACCACACTACTTTCTTATCGTGATATTAATCATGCTCTCGAGTACACTAACAAGTGAAACATGGAACTAAACATCAAAAACTGCAAGTACATGCGTGTGTCTCGTCGTAAGACCACACTACTTTCATATCGTGATTTTAATCATGCTCTCGAGAACACTAACAAGTGAAACATGGAACTATTCATCAAAAACTGCAAGTACAAGGGTGTGTCTCGTCATACCACCACACTACTTTCTTATCGTGATATTAATCGTGCTCTCGAGTACACTAGCAAGAGAAACATGGTAATAAACATCAAAAACTGCAATTACATGCGTGTGTCTCGTCGTAACACCACACTACTTTCATATCGTGATTTTGATCATGCTCTCGAGAACACTAACAAGTGAAACATGGAACTAATCATCAAAAACTGCAAGTACAATCTTGTGTCTCGTATTAACACCACACTACTTTCATATCGTGATTTTAATCATGCTCTCGAGAACACTAACAAGTGAAACAAGAAACTAAACATCAAAAACTGCGAGTACATGCGTGTGTCTCGTCGTAACACCACACTACTTGCATATCGTGATATTAATCATGCTCTCGAGTACACTAAAAAGTGAAACATGGGACTAAACATCAAAAACTGCAAGTACATGCGTGTGTCTCGTCGTAACACCACACTATTTTCATATCGTGAATTTAATCATGCTCTCGAGTACACTAACAAGTGAAACATAGAACTATACATCAAAAACTGCAAGTACATGCGTGTGTCTCGTCGTAACACCACACTACTTTCATGCCGTGATATTAATCATGCTCTCGAGTACACTTACAAGTGAAACATGAAACTAAACATAAAAAACTGCAAGCACATGCGTGTGTCTCGTCGTAACACCACATTACTTTCATATCTTGATATTATTCATGCTCTCGAGAACACTAACAAGGGAAACATGGAACTAAACATCAAAAACTGCAAGTACATGCGGGTGTCTCGTCGTAACACCACACAACTTTCATATAGTTATATTAATCATGCTCTCGTGTACACTAACAAATGAAACATGTAACTAAACACCAAAAACTGAAAGTACATGCATGTTTCTCGTCGTATTACCACACTACTTTCATATCGTGATATTAATCATGCTCTCGAGTACACTAACAAGTTAAACATGGAACTAAACATCAAAAACTGCAAGTACATGCGTGTGTCTCGTCGTGACACCACACTACTTTCATATCGTGAATTTAATCATGCTCTCGAGTACACTAACAAGTGAAACATGGACTTAAACATCAAAAACTGCAAGTACATGCGTGTGTCTCATCGTAACACCACACTACTTTCATATCGTGAATTTAATCATGCTCTCGAGTACACTAACAAGTGAAACATAGAACTGTACATCAAAACCTGCAAGTACATGCGTGTGTCTCGTCGTAACACCACACTACTTTCATGCCGTGATATTAATCATGCTCTCGAGTACACTTACAAGTGAAACATGAAACTAAACATAAAAAACTGCAAGCACATGCGTGTGTCTCGTCGTAACACCACATTACTTTCATATCTTGATATTAATCATGCTCTCGAGAACACTAACAAGTGAAACATAGAACTAAACATCAAAAACTGCAAGTACATGCGGGTGTCTCGTCGTAACACCACACAACTTTCATATAGTTATATTAATCATGCTCTCGTGTACACTAACAAATGAAACATGTAACTAAACACCAAAAACTGAAAGTACATGCATGTTTCTCGTCGTATAACCACACTACATTCATATCGTGATATTAATCATGCTCTCGAGTACACTAACAAGTGAAACATGAAACTAAACATCAAAAACTGCAAGTACATGCGTGCGTCTCATCGTATTGCCACACTACTTTCATATCGTGATATTAATCATGCTCTCGAGTACACTAACAAGTGAAACATGAAACTAATCATCAAGAACTGCAAGTACCTGCGCGTGTGTCGCCGTAACACCACTCTACTTTCATATATTGATATTAATCATGCTCTCGAGTACACTAAGAACTGAAACATGGAACTAAACATCAAAAACAGCAAGCACATGCGTGTGTCTCGTCGTAACACCACACTACTTTCATATCGTGATATTAATCATGCTCTCGAGTACACAAACAGGTGAAACATGGACTTAAACATCAAAAACTGCAAGTACATGCGTGTGTCTCGTCGTAACACCAGACTACTTTCATATCATGAATTTAATCATGCTATCGAGTACACTAACAAGTGAAACATAGAACTATACATCAAAAACTGCAAGTACATGCGTGTGTCTCGTCGTAACACCACACTACTTTCATGCCGTGATATTAATCATGCTCTTGAGTACACTTACAAGTGAAACATGAAACTAAACATAAAAAACTGCAAGCACATGCGTGTGTCTCGTCGTAACACCACATTACTTTCATATCTTGATATTATTCATGCTCTCGAGAACACTAACAAGGAAAACATGGAACTAAACATCAAAAACTGCAAGTACATGCGGGTGTCTCGTCGTAACACCACACAACTTTCATATAGTTATATTAATCATGCTCTCGTGTACACTAACAAATGAAACATGTAACTAAACACCAAAAACTGAAAGTACATGCATGATTCTCGTCGTATTACCACACTACTTTCATATCGTGATATTAATCATGCTCTCGAGTACACTAACAAGTTAAACATGAAACTAAACATCAAAAACTGCAAGTACATGCGTGTGTCTCATCGTATTACCACACTACTTTCATATCGTGATATTAATCATGCTCTCGAGTACACTAACAAGTGAAACATGAAACTAATCATCAAGAACTGCAAGTACCTGCGGCTGTGTCGCCGTATCACCACTCTACTTTCATATATTGATATTAATCATGCTCTCGAGTACACTAGCAAGTGAAACATGGAACTAAACATCAAAAACTGCAAGTACTTGCGTGTGTCTCGTCGTAACACCACACTACTTTCATATCGTGATATTAATCATGCTCTCGAGTACACTAACAAGTGAAACATGGAACTAAAAATCAAAAACTGCAAGTACAAGCGTGTGTCTCGTCGTAGCACCACACTACTTTCTTATCGTGATATTAATCATGCTCTCGAGTACACTAACAAGTGAAACATGGAACTAAACATCAAAAACTGCAAGTACATGCGTGTGTCTCGTCGTAAGACCACACTACTTTCATATCGTGATTTTAATCATGCTCTCGAGAACACTAACAAGTGAAACATGGAACTATTCATCAAAAACTGCAAGTACAAGGGTGTGTCTCGTCATACCACCACACTACTTTCTTATCGTGATATTAATCGTGCTCTCGAGTACACTAGCAAGAGAAACATGGTAATAAACATCAAAAACTGCAATTACATGCGTGTGTCTCGTCGTAACACCACACTACTTTCATATCGTGATTTTGATCATGCTCTCGAGAACACTAACAAGTGAAACATAGAACTAATCATCAAAAACTGCAAGTACAATCTTGTGTCTCGTAATAACACCACACTACTTTCATATCGTGATTTTAATCATGCTCTCGAGAACACTAACAAGTGAAACAAGAAACTAAACATCAAAAACAGCGAGTACATGCGTGTGTCTCGTCGTAACACCACACTACTTGCATATCGTGATATTAATCATGCTCTCGAGTACACTAAAAAGTGAAACATGGGACTAAACATCAAAAACTGCAAGTACATGCGTGTGTCTCGTCGTAACACCACACTATTTTCATATCGTGAATTTAATCATGCTCACGAGTACACTAACAAGTGAAACATAGAACTATACATCAAAAACTGCAAGTACATGCGTGTGTCTCGTCGTAACACCACACTACTTTCATGCCGTGATATTAATCATGCTCTCGAGTACACTTACAAGTGAAACATGAAACTAAACATAAAAAACTGCAAGCACATGCGTGTGTCTCGTCGTAACACCACATTACTTTCATATCTTGATATTAATCATGCTCTCGAGAACACTAACAAGGGAAACATGGAACTAAACATCAAAAACTGCAAGTACATGCGGGTGTCTCGTCGTAACACCACACAACTTTCATATAGTTATATTAATCATGCTCTCGTGTACACTAACAAATGAAACATGTAACTAAACACCAAAAACTGAAAGTACATGCATGTTTCTCGTCGTATTACCACACTACTTTCATATCGTGATATTAATCATGCTCTCGAGTACACTAACAAGTTAAACATGAAACTAAACATCAAAAACTGCAAGTACATGCGTGTGTCTCATCGTATTACCACACTACTTTCATATCGTGATATTAATCATGCTCTCGAGTACACTAACAAGTGAAACATGAAACTAATCATCAAGAACTGCAAGTACCTGCGCGTGTGTCGCCGTATCACCACTCTACTTTCATATATTGATATTAATCATGCTCTCGAGTACACTAGCAAGTGAAACATGGAACTAAACATCAAAAACTGCAAGTACTTGCGTGTGTCTCGTCGTAACACCACACTACTTTCATATCGTGATATTAATCATGCTCTCGAGTACACTAACAAGTGAAACATGGAACTAAACATCAAAAACTGCAAGTACAAGGGTGTGTCTCGTCGTAAGACCACACTACTTTCATATCGTGATTTTAATCATGCTCTCGAGAACACTAACAAGTGAAACATGGTAATAAACATCAAAAACTGCAAGTACAATTTTGTGTCTCGTATTAACACCAGACTACTTTCATATCGTGATTTTAATCATGCTCTCGAGAACACTAACAAGTGAAACATGGACCTAAACATCAAAAACTGCAAGTACATGCGTATGTTTCGTCGTACCACCACACTACTTTATATCGTGATATTAATCATGCTCTCGAGAACACTAACAAGTGAAACAAGGAACTAAACATCAAAAACTGCGAGTACATGCGTGTATCTCGTCGTAACACCACACTACTTTCATATCGTGATATTTATCATGCTCTCGAGTACACTAAAAACTGAAACATGGGACTAAACATCAAAAACTGCAAGTACAAGCGTGTGTGTCGTCGTAACACCTCACCACTTCCATATCGTGATATTATTCATGCTCTCGAGTACACGAACAAGTAAAACATGGACCTAAACATCAAAAACTGCAAGTACATGCGTATGTTTCGTCGTAACACCACACTACTTTCATATCGTGATAATAATCATGCTCTCGATTGCACTAACAAGTGAAACATGGAACATCAAAAATTGACAGTACATGCATGTGTCCCGTCGTAACACCACACTACTTTCATATCGTGATATTAATCAAGCTCTCGAGTACACTAACAAGTGAAACATAGAACTAAACTTCAAATACTCCAAGTACATGCGTGTGTCTCGTCGTAACACCACACTACTTTCACATCGTGATATTAATTAAGCTCTCGAGTACACTAACAAGTGAAACATGGAACTAAACATCAAAAACTGCAAGTACACGCGTGTGTCTCGTCGTAACACCACACTACTTTCATATCGTGAATTTAAGCATGCTCTAGAGTACACTAACAAGTGAAACATGGAACTAAACATCAAAAACTGCAAGTACATGTGTGTGTCTCGTCGTAACACCACACTACTTTCACATATTGATATTAATCATGCTCTCGAGTACACTAACAAGTTAAACATGAAACTAAACATCAAAAACTGCAAGTACATGCGTGTGTCTCATCGTATTACCACACTACTTTCATATCGTGATATTAATCATGCTCTCGAGTACACTAACAAGTGAAACATGAAACTAATCATCAAGAACTGCAAGTACCTGCGCGTGTGTCGCCGTATCACCACTCTACTTTCATATATTGATATTAATCATGCTCTCGAGTACACTAGCAAGTGAAACATGAAACTAAACATCAAAAACTGCAAGTACTTGCGTGTGTCTCGTCGTAACACCACACTACTTTCATATCGTGATATTAATCATGCTCTCGAGTACACTAACAAGTGAAACATGGAACTAAAAATCAAAAACTGCAAGTACAAGCGTGTGTCTCGTCGTAGCACCACACTACTTTCTTATCGTGATATTAATCATGCTCTCGAGTACACTAACAAGTGAAACATGGAACTAAACATCAAAAACTGCAAGTACATGCGTGTGTCTCGTCGTAAGACCACACTACTTTCATATCGTGATTTTAATCATGCTCTCGAGAACACTAACAAGTGAAACATGGAACTATTCATCAAAAACTGCAAGTACAAGGGTGTGTCTCGTCATACCACCACACTACTTTCTTATCGTGATATTAATCCTGCTCTCGAGTACACTAGCAAGAGAAACATGGTAATAAACATCAAAAACTGCAATTACATGCGTGTGTCTCGTCGTAACACCACACTACTTTCATATCGTGATTTTGATCATGCTCTCGAGAACACTAACAAGTGAAACATGGAACTAATCATCAAAAACTGCAAGTACAATCTTGTGTCTCGTATTAACACCACACTACTTTCATATCGTGATTTTAATCATGCTCTCGAGAACACTAACAAGTGAAACAAGAAACTAAACATCAAAAACTGCGAGTACATGCGTGTGTCTCGTCGTAACACCACACTACTTGCATATCGTGATATTAATCATGCTCTCGAGTACACTAATAAGTGAAACATGGAACTAAACATCAAAAACTGCAAGTACATGCGTGTGTCTCGTCGTAACACCACACTATTTTCATATCGTGAATTTAATCATGCTCTCGAGTACACTAACAAGTGAAACATAGAACTATACATCAAAAACTGCAAGTACATGCGTGTGTCTCGTCGTAACACCAGACTACTTTCATGCCGTGATATTATTCATGCTCTCGAGTACACTTACAAGTGAAACATGAAACTAAACATAAAAAACTGCAAGCACATGCGTGTGTCTCGTCGTAACACCACATTACTTTCATATCTTGATATTAATCATGCTCTCGAGAACACTAACAAGGGAAACATGGAACTAAACATCAAAAACTGCAAGTACATGCGGGTGTCTCGTCGTAACACCACACAACTTTCATATAGTTATATTAATCATGCTCTCGTGTACACTAACAAATGAAACATGTAACTAAACACCAAAAACTGAAAGTACATGCATGTTTCTCGTCGTATTACCACACTACTTTCATATCGTGATATTAATCATGCTCTCGAGTACACTAACAAGTTAAACATGGAACTAAACATCAAAAACTGCAAGTACATGCGTGTGTCTCGTCGTGACACCACACTACTTTCATATCGTGAATTTAATCATGCTCTCGAGTACACTAACAAGTGAAACATGGACTTAAACATCAAAAACTGCAAGTACATGCGTGTGTCTCATCGTAACACCACACTACTTTCATATCGTGAATTTAATCATGCTCTCGAGTACACTAACAAGTGAAACATAGAACTGTACATCAAAACCTGCAAGTACATGCGTGTGTCTCGTCGTAACACCACACTACTTTCATGCCGTGATATTAATCATGCTCTCGAGTACACTTACAAGTGAAACATGAAACTAAACATAAAAAACTGCAAGCACATGCGTGTGTCTCGTCGTAACACCACATTACTTTCATATCTTGATATTAATCATGCTCTCGAGAACACTAACAAGTGAAACATAGAACTAAACATCAAAAACTGCAAGTACATGCGGGTGTCTCGTCGTAACACCACACAACTTTCATATAGTTATATTAATCATGCTCTCGTGTACACTAACAAATGAAACATGTAACTAAACACCAAAAACTGAAAGTACATGCATGTTTCTCGTCGTATAACCACACTACTTTCATATCGTGATATTAATCATGCTCTCGAGTACACTAACAAGTGAAACATGAAACTAAACATCAAAAACTGCAAGTACATGCGTGCGTCTCATCGTATTGCCACACTACTTTCATATCGTGATATTAATCATGCTCTCGAGTACACTAACAAGTGAAACATGAAACTAATCATCAAGAACTGCAAGTACCTGCGCGTGTGTCGCCGTAACACCACTCTACTTTCATATATTGATATTAATCATGCTCTCGAGTACACTAAGAACTGAAACATGGAACTAAACATCAAAAACAGCAAGCACATGCGTGTGTCTCGTCGTAACACCACACTACTTTGATATCGTGATATTAATCATGCTCTCGAGTACACAAACAGGTGAAACATGGACTTAAACATCAAAAACTGCAAGTACATGCGTGTGTCTCGTCGTAACACCAGACTACTTTCATATCATGAATTTAATCATGCTATCGAGTACACTAACAAGTGAAACATAGAACTATACATCAAAAACTGCAAGTACATGCGTGTGTCTCGTCGTAACACCACACTACTTTCATGCCGTGATATTAATCATGCTCTCGAGTACACTTACAAGTGAAACATGAAACTAAACATAAAAACTGCAAGCACATGCGTGTGTCTCGTCGTAACACCACATTACTTTCATATCTTGATATTAATCATGCTCTCGAGAACACTAACAAGGAAAACATGGAACTAAACATCAAAAACTGCAAGTACATGCGGGTGTCTCGTCGTAACACCACACAACTTTCATATAGTTATATTAATCATGCTCTCGTGTACACTAACAAATGAAACATGTAACTAAACACCAAAAACTGAAAGTACATGCATGATTCTCGTCGTATTACCACACTACTTTCATATCGTGATATTAATCATGCTCTCGAGTACACTAACAAGTTAAACATGGAACTAAACATCAAAAACTGCAAGTACATGCGTGTGTCTCGTCGTGACACCACACTACTTTCATATCGTGAATTTAATCATGCTCTCGAGTACACTAACAAGTGAAACATGGACTTAAACATCAAAAACTGCAAGTACATGCGTGTGTCTCATCGTAACACCACACTACTTTCATATCGTGAATTTAATCATGCTCTCGAGTACACTAACAAGTGAAACATAGAACTGTACATCAAAACCTGCAAGTACATGCGTGTGTCTCGTCGTAACACCACACTACTTTCATGCCGTGATATTAATCATGCTCTCGAGTACACTTACAAGTGAAACATGAAACTAAACATAAAAAACTGCAAGCACATGCGTGTGTCTCGTCGTAACACCACATTACTTTCATATCTTGATATTAATCATGCTCTCGAGAACACTAACAAGTGAAACATAGAACTAAACATCAAAAACTGCAAGTACATGCGGGTGTCTCGTCGTAACACCACACAACTTTCATATAGTTATATTAATCATGCTCTCGTGTACACTAACAAATGAAACATGTAACTAAACACCAAAAACTGAAAGTACATGCATGTTTCTCGTCGTATAACCACACTACTTTCATATCGTGATATTAATCATGCTCTCGAGTACACTAACAAGTGAAACATGAAACTAAACATCAAAAACTGCAAGTACATGCGTGCGTCTCATCGTATTGCCACACTACTTTCATATCGTGATATTAATCATGCTCTCGAGTACACTAACAAGTGAAACATGAAACTAATCATCAAGAACTGCAAGTACCTGCGCGTGTGTCGCCGTAACACCACTCTACTTTCATATATTGATATTAATCATGCTCTCGAGTACACTAAGAACTGAAACATGGAACTAAACATCAAAAACAGCAAGCACATGCGTGTGTCTCGTCGTAACACCACACTACTTTGATATCGTGATATTAATCATGCTCTCGAGTACACAAACAGGTGAAACATGGACTTAAACATCAAAAACTGCAAGTACATGCGTGTGTCTCGTCGTAACACCAGACTACTTTCATATCATGAATTTAATCATGCTATCGAGTACACTAACAAGTGAAACATAGAACTACACATCAAAAACTGCAAGTACATGCGTGTGTCTCGTCGTAACACCACACTACTTTCATGCCGTGATATTAATCATGCTCTCGAGTACACTTACAAGTGAAACATGAAACTAAACATAAAAACTGCAAGCACATGCGTGTGTCTCGTCGTAACACCACATTACTTTCATATCTTGATATTAATCATGCTCTCGAGAACACTAACAAGGAAAACATGGAACTAAACATCAAAAACTGCAAGTACATGCGGGTGTCTCGTCGTAACACCACACAACTTTCATATAGTTATATTAATCATGCTCTCGTGTACACTAACAAATGAAACATGTAACTAAACACCAAAAACTGAAAGTACATGCATGATTCTCGTCGTATTACCACACTACTTTCATATCGTGATATTAATCATGCTCTCGAGTACACTAACAAGTTAAACATGAAACTAAACATCAAAAACTGCAAGTACATGCGTGTGTCTCATCGTATTACCACACTACTTTCATATCGTGATATTAATCATGCTCTCGAGTACACTAACAAGTGAAACATGAAACTAATCATCAAGAACTGCAAGTACCTGCGCGTGTGTCGCCGTATCACCACTCTACTTTCATATATTGATATTAATCATGCTCTCGAGTACACTAGCAAGTGAAACATGGAACTAAACATCAAAAACTGCAAGTACTTGCGTGTGTCTCGTCGTAACACCACACTACTTTCATATCGTGATATTAATCATGCTCTCGAGTACACTAACAAGTGAAACATGGAACTAAAAATCAAAAACTGCAAGTACAAGCGTGTGTCTCGTCGTAGCACCACACTACTTTCTTATCGTGATATTAATCATGCTCTCGAGTACACTAACAAGTGAAACATGGAACTAAACATCAAAAACTGCAAGTACATGCGTGTGTCTCGTCGTAAGACCACACTACTTTCATATCGTGATTTTAATCATGCTCTCGAGAACACTAACAAGTGAAACATGGAACTATTCATCAAAAACTGCAAGTACAAGGGTGTGTCTCGTCATACCACCACACTACTTTCTTATCGTGATATTAATCGTGCTCTCGAGTACACTAGCAAGAGAAACATGGTAATAAACATCAAAAACTGCAATTACATGCGTGTGTCTCGTCGTAACACCACACTACTTTCATATCGTGATTTTGATCATGCTCTCGAGAACACTAACAAGTGAAACATGGAACTAATCATCAAAAACTGCAAGTACAATCTTGTGTCTCGTATTAACACCACACTACTTTCATATCGTGATTTTAATCATGCTCTCGAGAACACTAACAAGTGAAACAAGAAACTAAACATCAAAAACTGCGAGTACATGCGTGTGTCTCGTCGTAACACCACACTACTTGCATATCGTGATATTAATCATGCTCTCGAGTACACTAAAAAGTGAAACATGGGACTAAACATCAAAAACTGCAAGTACATGCGTGTGTCTCGTCGTAACACCACACTATTTTCATATCGTGAATTTAATCATGCTCTCGAGTACACTAACAAGTGAAACATAGAACTATACATCAAAAACTGCAAGTACATGCGTGTGTCTCGTCGTAACACCACACTACTTTCATGCCGTGATATTAATCATGCTCTCGAGTACACTTACAAGTGAAACATGAAACTAAACATAAAAAACTGCAAGCACATGCGTGTGTCTCGTCGTAACACCACATTACTTTCATATCTTGATATTAATCATGCTCTCGAGAACACTAACAAGGGAAACATGGAACTAAACATCAAAAACTGCAAGTACATGCGGGTGTCTCGTCGTAACACCACACAACTTTCATATAGTTATATTAATCATGCTCTCGTGTACACTAACAAATGAAACATGTAACTAAACACCAAAAACTGAAAGTACATGCATGTTTCTCGTCGTATTACCACACTACTTTCATATCGTGATATTAATCATGCTCTCGAGTACACTAACAAGTTAAACATGAAACTAAACATCAAAAACTGCAAGTACATGCGTGTGTCTCATCGTATTACCACACTACTTTCATATCGTGATATTAATCATGCTCTCGAGTACACTAACAAGTGAAACATGAAACTAATCATCAAGAACTGCAAGTACCTGCGCGTGTGTCGCCGTATCACCACTCTACTTTCATATATTGATATTATTCATGCTCTCGAGTACACTAGCAAGTGAAACATGGAACTAAACATCAAAAACTGCAAGTACTTGCGTGTGTCTCGTCGTAACACCACACTACTTTCATATCGTGATATTAATCATGCTCTCGAGTACACTAACAAGTGAAACATGGAACTTAAAATCAAAAACTGCAAGTACAAGCGTGTGTCTCGTCGTAGCACCACACTACTTTCTTATCGTGATATTAATCATGCTCTCGAGTACACTAACAAGTGAAACATGGAACTAAACATCAAAAACTGCAAGTACATGCGTGTGTCTCGTCGTAAGACCACACTACTTTCATATCGTGATTTTAATCATGCTCTCGAGAACACTAACAAGTGAAACATGGAACTATTCATCAAAAACTGCAAGTACAAGGGTGTGTCTCGTCATACCACCACACTACTTTCTTATCGTAATATTAATCGTGCTCTCGAGTACACTAGCAAGAGAAACATGGTAATAAACATCAAAAACTGCAATTACATGCGTGTGTCTCGTCGTAACACCACACTACTTTCATATCGTGATTTTGATCATGCTCTCGAGAACACTAACAAGTGAAACATGGAACTAATCATCAAAAACTGCAAGTACAATCTTGTGTCTCGTATTAACACCACACTACTTTCATATCGTCATTTTAATCATGCTCTCGAGAACACTAACAAGTGAAACAAGAAACTAAACATCAAAAACTGCGAGTACATGCGTGTGTCTCGTCGTAACACCACACTACTTGCATATCGTGATATTAATCATGCTCTCGAGTACACTAAAAAGTGAAACATGGGACTAAACATCAAAAACTGCAAGTACATGCGTGTGTCTCGTCGTAACACCACACTATTTTCATATCGTGAATTTAATCATGCTCTCGAGTACACTAACAAGTGAAACATAGAACTATACATCAAAAACTGCAAGTACATGCGTGTGTCTCGTCGTAACACCACACTACTTTCATGCCGTGATATTAATCATGCTCTCGAGTACACTTACAAGTGAAACATGAAACTAAACATCAAAAACTGCAAGCACATGCGTGTGTCTCGTCGTAACACCACATTACTTTCATATCTTGATATTAATCATGCTCTCGAGAACACTAACAATTGAAACATGGAACTAAACATCAAAAACTGCAAGTACATGCGGGTGTCTCGTCGTAACACCACACAACTTTCATATAGTTATATTAATCATGCTCTCGTGTACACTAACAAATGAAACATGTAACTAAACACCAAAAACTGAAAGTACATGCATGTTTCTCGTCCTATTACCACACTACTTTCATATCGTGATATTAATCATGCTCTCGAGTACACTAACAAGTGAAACATGGAACTAAACATCAAAAACTGCATGTACATGCGTGTGTCTCATCGTATTACTACACTACTTTCATATCGTGATAATAATCATGCTCTCGAGTACACTAACAAGTGAAACATGAAACTAAACATCAAAAACTGCAAGTACAAGGGTGTGTCTCGTCGTAACACCACACTACTTTCTTATCGTGATATTAATCATGCTCTCGAGTACACTAACAAGTGAAACATGGTAATAAACATCAAAAACTGCAAGTACAATTTTGTGTCTCGTATTAACACCAGACTACTTTCATATCGTGATTTTAATCATGCTCTCGAGAACACTAACAAGTGAAACATGGACCTAAACATCAAAAACTGCAAGTACATGCGTATGTTTCGTCGTAACACCACACTACTTTATATCGTGATATTAATCATGCTCTCGAGAACACTAACAAGTGAAACAAGGAACTAAACATCAAAAACTGCGAGTACATGCGTGTATCTCGTCGTAACACCACACTACTTTCATATCGTGATATTTATCATGCTCTCGAGTACACTAAAAACTGAAACATGGGACTAAACATCAAAAACTGCAAGTACAAGCGTGTGTGTCGTCGTAACACCTCACCACTTCCATATCGTGATATTATTCATGCTCTCGAGTACACGAACAAGTGAAACATGGACCTAAACATCAAAAAATGCAAGTACATGCGTATGTTTCGTCGTAACACCACACTACTTTCATATCGTGGATAATAATCATGCTCTCGATTGCACTAACAAGTGAAACATGGAACATCAAAAATTGACAGTACATGCATGTGTCCCGTCGTAACACCACACTACTTTCATATCGTGATATTAATCAAGCTCTCGAGTACACTAACAAGTGAAACATAGAACTAAACTTCAAATACTCCAAGTACATGCGTGTGTCTCGTCGTAACACCACACTACTTTCACATCGTGATATTAATTAAGCTCTCGAGTACACTAACAAGTGAAACATGGAACTAAACATCAAAAACTGCAAGTACACGCGTGTGTCTCGTCGTAACACCACACTACTTTCATATCGTGAATTTAAGCATGCTCTCGAGTACACTAACAAGTGAAACATGGAACTAAACATCAAAAACTGCAAGTACATGTGTGTGTCTCGTCGTAACACCACACTACTTTCACATATTGATATTAATCATGCTCTCGAGTACACTAACAATTGAAACATGAAACTAAACATCAAAAACTGCAAGTACATGCGTATGTCTCGTCGTAACACCACACAACTTTCATATCGTGATATTAATCATGCTTTGAGTACACTAACAAGTGAAACATGAAAGTAAACATAAAAAAAGGAAGTACATGCGCGTGTCTCGTCGTAACACCACACTACTTTTATATCGTGATATTAATCATGCTCTCGAGTACAATAACAAGTGAAACATGGAAGTAAACATCAAAAACTGCAAGTACATGCATGTGTCTCGTCGTAACACTACACTACATTCATAACGTGATATTAATCATGCTCTCGAGCACACTAACAAGTGAAACATGGAACTAAACATCAAAAACTGCAAGTACATGCGTGTGTCTCGTCGTAACACCACACAACTTTCATATCGTGATATTATTCATGCTCTCGAGTACACTTACAAGTGAAACATGAAACTAAACAAAAAAAACTGCAAGTACATGCGTGTTTCTCGTCGTAGCACAACACTACTTATATATCGTGATATTAATCATGCTCTCGAGTACAATAACAAGTGAAACATGGAACTATACATCAAAACCTGCAAGTACATGCGTGTGTCTCGTCGTAACACCACACTACTTTCATGCCGTGATATTAATCATGCTCTCGAGTACACTTACAAGTGAAACATGAAACTAAACAAAAAAAACTGCAAGCACATGCGTGTGTCTCGTCGTAACACCCCATTACTTTCATATCTTGATATTAATCATGCTCTCGTGAACACTAACAAGTGAAACATGGAACTAAACATCAAAAACTGCAAGTACATGCGGGTGTCTCGTCGTAACACCACACAACTTTCATATAGTTATATTAATCATGCTCTCGTGTACACTAACAAATGAAACATGTAACTAAACACCAAAAACTGAAAGTACATGCATGTTTCTCGTCGTATTACCACACTACTTTCATATCGTGATATTAATCATGCTCTCGAGTACACTAACAAGTGAAACATGAAACTAAACAAAAACTGCAACTACATGCGTGTGTCTCATCGTATTACAACACTACTTTCATATCGTGATATTAGTCATGCTCTCGAGTACAATAACAAGTGAAACATGGAACTAAACATCAAAAACTGCAAGTACATGCGTGTGTCTCGTCGTGACACCACACTACTTTCATATCGTGAATTTAATCATGCTCTCGAGTACACTAACAAGTGAAACATGGACTTAAACATCAAAAACTGCAAGTACATGCGTGTGTCTCATCGTAACACCACACTACTTTCATATCGTGAATTTAATCATGCTCTCGAGTACACTAACAAGTGAAACATAGAACTGTACATCAAAACCTGCAAGTACATGCGTGTGTCTCGTCGTAACACCACACTACTTTCATGCCGTGATATTAATCATGCTCTCGAGTACACTTACAAGTGAAACATGAAACTAAACATAAAAAACTGCAAGCACATGCGTGTGTCTCGTCGTAACACCACATTACTTTCATATCTTGATATTAATCATGCTCTCGAGAACACTAACAAGTGAAACATGGAACTAAACATCAAAAACTGCAAGTACATGCGGGTGTCTCGTCGTAACACCACACAACTTTCATATAGTTATATTAATCATGCTCTCGTGTACACTAACAAATGAAACATGTAACTAAACACCAAAAACTGAAAGTACATGCATGTTTCTCGTCGTATAACCACACTACTTTCATATCGTGATATTAATCATGCTCTCGAGTACACTAACAAGTGAAACATGAAACTAAACATCAAAAACTGCAAGTACATGCGTGCGTCTCATCGTATTGCCACACTACTTTCATATCGTGATATTAATCATGCTCTCGAGTACACTAACAAGTGAAACATGAAACTAATCATCAAGAACTGCAAGTACCTGCGCGTGTGTCGCCGTAACACCACTCTACTTTCATATATTGATATTAATCATGCTCTCGAGTACACTAAGAACTGAAACATGGAACTAAACATCAAAAACAGCAAGCACATGCGTGTGTCTCGTCGTAACACCACACTACTTTCATATCGTGATATTAATCATGCTCTCGAGTACACAAACAGGTGAAACATGGACTTAAACATCAAAAACTGCAAGTACATGCGTGTGTCTCGTCGTAACACCAGACTACTTTCATATCATGAATTTAATCATGCTCTCGAGTACACTAACAAGTGAAACATAGAACTATACATCAAAAACTGCAAGTACATGCGTGTGTCTCGTCGTAACACCACACTACTTTCATGCCGTGATATTAATCATGCTCTCGAGTACACTTACAAGTGAAACATGAAACTAAACATAAAAAACTGCAAGCACATGCGTGTGTCTCGTCGTAACACCACATTTCTTTCATATCTTGATATTAATCATGCTCTCGAGAACACTAACAAGGAAAACATGGAACTAAACATCAAAAACTGCAAGTACATGCGGGTGTCTCGTCGTAACACCACACAACTTTCATATAGTTATATTAATCATGCTCTCGTGTACACTAACAAATGAAACATGTAACTAAACACCAAAAACTGAAAGTACATGCATGATTCTCGTCGTATTACCACACTACTTTCATATCGTGATATTAATAATGCTCTCGAGTACACTAACAAGTTAAACATGAAACTAAACATCAAAAACTGCAAGCACATGCGTGTGTCTCGTCGTAACACCCCATTACTTTCATATCTTGATATTAATCATGCTCTCGAGAACACTAAGAAGTGAAACATGGAACTAAACATCAAAAACTGCAAGTACATGCGGGTGTCTCGTCGTAACACCACACAACTTTCATATAGTTATATTAATCATGCTCTCGTGTACACTAACAAATGAAACATGTAACTAAACACCAAAAACTGAAAGTACATGCATGTTTCTCGTCGTATTACCACACTACTTTCATATCGTGATATTAATCATGCTCTCGAGTACACTAACAAGTGAAACATGAAACTAAACAAAAACTGCAACTACATGCGTGTGTCTCATCGTATTACAACACTACTTTCATATCGTGATATTAGTCATGCTCTCGAGTACAATAACAAGTGAAACATGGAACTAAACATCAAAAACTGCAAGTACATGCGTGTGTCTCGTCGTGACACCACACTACTTTCATATCGTGAATTTAATCATGCTCTCGAGTACACTAACAAGTGAAACATGGACTTAAACATCAAAAACTGCAAGTACATGCGTGTGTCTCATCGTAACACCACACTACTTTCATATCGTGAATTTAATCATGCTCTCGAGTACACTAACAAGTGAAACATAGAACTGTACATCAAAACCTGCAAGTACATGCGTGTGTCTCGTCGTAACACCACACTACTTTCATGCCGTGATATTAATCATGCTCTCGAGTACACTTACAAGTGAAACATGAAACTAAACATAAAAAACTGCAAGCACATGCGTGTGTCTCGTCGTAACACCACATTACTTTCATATCTTGATATTAATCATGCTCTCGAGAACACTAACAAGTGAAACATGGAACTAAACATCAAAAACTGCAAGTACATGCGGGTGTCTCGTCGTAACACCACACAACTTTCATATAGTTATATTAATCATGCTCTCGTGTACACTAACAAATGAAACATGTAACTAAACACCAAAAACTGAAAGTACATGCATGTTTCTCGTCGTATAACCACACTACTTTCATATCGTGATATTAATCATGCTCTCGAGTACACTAACAAGTGAAACATGAAACTAAACATCAAAAACTGCAAGTACATGCGTGCGTCTCATCGTATTGCCACACTACTTTCATATCGTGATATTAATCATGCTCTCGAGTACACTAACAAGTGAAACATGAAACTAATCATCAAGAACTGCAAGTACCTGCGCGTGTGTCGCCGTAACACCACTCTACTTTCATATATTGATATTAATCATGCTCTCGAGTACACTAAGAACTGAAACATGGAACTAAACATCAAAAACAGCAAGCACATGCGTGTGTCTCGTCGTAACACCACACTACTTTCATATCGTGATATTAATCATGCTCTCGAGTACACAAACAGGTGAAACATGGACTTAAACATCAAAAACTGCAAGTACATGCGTGTGTCTCGTCGTAACACCAGACTACTTTCATATCATGAATTTAATCATGCTCTCGAGTACACTAACAAGTGAAACATAGAACTATACATCAAAAACTGCAAGTACATGCGTGTGTCTCGTCGTAACACCACACTACTTTCATGCCGTGATATTAATCATGCTCTCGAGTACACTTACAAGTGAAACATGAAACTAAACATAAAAAACTGCAAGCACATGCGTGTGTCTCGTCGTAACACCACATTTCTTTCATATCTTGATATTAATCATGCTCTCGAGAACACTAACAAGGAAAACATGGAACTAAACATCAAAAACTGCAAGTACATGCGGGTGTCTCGTCGTAACACCACACAACTTTCATATAGTTATATTAATCATGCTCTCGTGTACACTAACAAATGAAACATGTAACTAAACACCAAAAACTGAAAGTACATGCATGATTCTCGTCGTATTACCACACTACTTTCATATCGTGATATTAATAATGCTCTCGAGTACACTAACAAGTTAAACATGAAACTAAACATCAAAAACTGCAAGTACATGCGTGTGTCTCATCGTATTACCACACTACTTTCATATCGTGATATTAATCATGCTCTCGAGTACACTAACAAGTGAAACATGAAACTAATCATCAAGAACTGCAAGTACCTGCGCGTGTGTCGCCGTATCACCACTCTACTTTCATATATTGATATTAATCATGCTCTCGAGTACACTAGCAAGTGAAACATGGAACTAAACATCAAAAACTGCAAGTACTTGCGTGTGTCTCGTCGTAACACCACACTACTTTCATATCGTGATATTAATCATGCTCTCGAGTACACTAACAAGTGAAACATGGAACTAAAAATCAAAAACTGCAAGTACAAGCGTGTGTCTCGTCGTAGCACCACACTACTTTCTTATCGTGATATTAATCATGCTCTCGAGTACACTAACAAGTGAAACATGGAACTAAACATCAAAAACTGCAAGTACATGCGTGTGTCTCGTCGTAAGACCACACTACTTTCATATCGTGATTTTAATCATGCTCTCGAGAACACTAACAAGTGAAACATGGAACTATTCATCAAAAACTGCAAGTACAAGGGTGTGTCTCGTCATACCACCACACTACTTTCTTATCGTGATATTAATCGTGCTCTCGAGTACACTAGCAAGAGAAACATGGTAATAAACATCAAAAACTGCAATTACATGCGTGTGTCTCGTCGTAACACCACACTACTTTCATATCGTGATTTTGATCATGCTCTCGAGAACACTAACAAGTGAAACATGGAACTAATCATCAAAAACTGCAAGTACAATCTTGTGTCTCGTATTAACACCACACTACTTTCATATCGTGATTTTAATCATGCTCTCGAGAACACTAACAAGTGAAACAAGAAACTAAACATCAAAAACTGCGAGTACATGCGTGTGTCTCGTCGTAACACCACACTACTTGCATATCGTGATATTAATCATGCTCTCGAGTACACTAAAAAGTGAAACATGGGACTAAACATCAAAAACTGCAAGTACATGCGTGTGTCTCGTCGTAACACCACACTATTTTCATATCGTGAATTTAATCATGCTCTCGAGTACACTAACAAGTGAAACATAGAACTATACATCAAAAACTGCAAGTACATGCGTGTGTCTCGTCGTAACACCACACTACTTTCATGCCGTGATATTAATCATGCTCTCGAGTACACTTACAAGTGAAACATGAAACTAAACATAAAAAACTGCAAGCACATGCGTGTGTCTCGTCGTAACACCACATTACTTTCATATCTTGATATTAATCATGCTCTCGAGAACACTAACAAGGGAAACATGGAACTAAACATCAAAAACTGCAAGTACATGCGGGTGTCTCGTCGTAACACCACACAACTTTCATATAGTTATATTAATCATGCTCTCGTGTACACTAACAAATGAAACATGTAACTAAACACCAAAAACTGAAAGTACATGCATGTTTCTCGTCGTATTACCACACTACTTTCATATCGTGATATTAATCATGCTCTCGAGTACACTAACAAGTTAAACATGGAACTAAACATCAAAAACTGCAAGTACATGCGTGTGTCTCGTCGTGACACCACACTACTTTCATATCGTGAATTTAATCATGCTCTCGAGTACACTAACAAGTGAAACATGGACTTAAACATCAAAAACTGCAAGTACATGCGTGTGTCTCATCGTAACACCACACTACTTTCATATCGTGAATTTAATCATGCTCTCGAGTACACTAACAAGTGAAACATAGAACTGTACATCAAAACCTGCAAGTACATGCGTGTGTCTCGTCGTAACACCACACTACTTTCATGCCGTGATATTAATCATGCTCTCGAGTACACTTACAAGTGAAACATGAAACTAAACATAAAAAACTGCAAGCACATGCGTGTGTCTCGTCGTAACACCACATTACTTTCATATCTTGATATTAATCATGCTCTCGAGAACACTAACAAGTGAAACATAGAACTAAACATCAAAAACTGCAAGTACATGCGGGTGTCTCGTCGTAACACCACACAACTTTCATATAGTTATATTAATCATGCTCTCGTGTACACTAACAAATGAAACATGTAACTAAACACCAAAAACTGAAAGTACATGCATGTTTCTCGTCGTATAACCACACTACATTCATATCGTGATATTAATCATGCTCTCGAGTACACTAACAAGTGAAACATGAAACTAAACATCAAAAACTGCAAGTACATGCGTGCGTCTCATCGTATTGCCACACTACTTTCATATCGTGATATTAATCATGCTCTCGAGTACACTAACAAGTGAAACATGAAACTAATCATCAAGAACTGCAAGTACCTGCGCGTGTGTCGCCGTAACACCACTCTACTTTCATATATTGATATTAATCATGCTCTCGAGTACACTAAGAACTGAAACATGGAACTAAACATCAAAAACAGCAAGCACATGCGTGTGTCTCGTCGTAACACCACACTACTTTCATATCGTGATATTAATCATGCTCTCGAGTACACAAACAGGTGAAACATGGACTTAAACATCAAAAACTGCAAGTACATGCGTGTGTCTCGTCGTAACACCAGACTACTTTCATATCATGAATTTAATCATGCTATCGAGTACACTAACAAGTGAAACATAGAACTATACATCAAAAACTGCAAGTACATGCGTGTGTCTCGTCGTAACACCACACTACTTTCATGCCGTGATATTAATCATGCTCTTGAGTACACTTACAAGTGAAACATGAAACTAAACATAAAAAACTGCAAGCACATGCGTGTGTCTCGTCGTAACACCACATTACTTTCATATCTTGATATTATTCATGCTCTCGAGAACACTAACAAGGAAAACATGGAACTAAACATCAAAAACTGCAAGTACATGCGGGTGTCTCGTCGTAACACCACACAACTTTCATATAGTTATATTAATCATGCTCTCGTGTACACTAACAAATGAAACATGTAACTAAACACCAAAAACTGAAAGTACATGCATGATTCTCGTCGTATTACCACACTACTTTCATATCGTGATATTAATCATGCTCTCGAGTACACTAACAAGTTAAACATGAAACTAAACATCAAAAACTGCAAGTACATGCGTGTGTCTCATCGTATTACCACACTACTTTCATATCGTGATATTAATCATGCTCTCGAGTACACTAACAAGTGAAACATGAAACTAATCATCAAGAACTGCAAGTACCTGCGGCTGTGTCGCCGTATCACCACTCTACTTTCATATATTGATATTAATCATGCTCTCGAGTACACTAGCAAGTGAAACATGGAACTAAACATCAAAAACTGCAAGTACTTGCGTGTGTCTCGTCGTAACACCACACTACTTTCATATCGTGATATTAATCATGCTCTCGAGTACACTAACAAGTGAAACATGGAACTAAAAATCAAAAACTGCAAGTACAAGCGTGTGTCTCGTCGTAGCACCACACTACTTTCTTATCGTGATATTAATCATGCTCTCGAGTACACTAACAAGTGAAACATGGAACTAAACATCAAAAACTGCAAGTACATGCGTGTGTCTCGTCGTAAGACCACACTACTTTCATATCGTGATTTTAATCATGCTCTCGAGAACACTAACAAGTGAAACATGGAACTATTCATCAAAAACTGCAAGTACAAGTTTGTGTCTCGTCATACCACCACACTACTTTCTTATCGTGATATTAATCGTGCTCTCGAGTACACTAGCAAGAGAAACATGGTAATAAACATCAAAAACTGCAATTTCATGCGTGTGTCTCGTCGTAACACCACACTACTTTCATATCGTGATTTTGATCATGCTCTCGAGAACACTAACAAGTGAAACATAGAACTAATCATCAAAAACTGCAAGTACAATCTTGTGTCTCGTAATAACACCACACTACTTTCATATCGTGATTTTAATCATGCTCTCGAGAACACTAACAAGTGAAACAAGAAACTAAACATCAAAAACAGCGAGTACATGCGTGTGTCTCGTCGTAACACCACACTACTTGCATATCGTGATATTAATCATGCTCTCGAGTACACTAAAAAGTGAAACATGGGACTAAACATCAAAAACTGCAAGTACATGCGTGTGTCTCGTCGTAACACCACACTATTTTCATATCGTGAATTTAATCATGCTCTCGAGTACACTAACAAGTGAAACATAGAACTATACATCAAAAACTGCAAGTACATGCGTGTGTCTCGTCGTAACACCACACTACTTTCATGCCGTGATATTAATCATGCTCTCGAGTACACTTACAAGTGAAACATGAAACTAAACATAAAAAACTGCAAGCACATGCGTGTGTCTCGTCGTAACACCACATTACTTTCATATCTTGATATTAATCATGCTCTCGAGAACACTAACAAGGGAAACATGGAACTAAACATCAAAAACTGCAAGTACATGCGGGTGTCTCGTCGTAACACCACACAACTTTCATATAGTTATATTAATCATGCTCTCGTGTACACTAACAAATGAAACATGTAACTAAACACCAAAAACTGAAAGTACATGCATGTTTCTCGTCGTATTACCACACTACTTTCATATCGTGATATTAATCATGCTCTCGAGTACACTAACAAGTTAAACATGAAACTAAACATCAAAAACTGCAAGTACATGCGTGTGTCTCATCGTATTACCACACTACTTTCATATCGTGATATTAATCATGCTCTCGAGTACACTAACAAGTGAAACATGAAACTAATCATCAAGAACTGCAAGTACCTGCGCGTGTGTCGCCGTATCACCACTCTACTTTCATATATTGATATTAATCATGCTCTCGAGTACACTAGCAAGTGAAACATGGAACTAAACATCAAAAACTGCAAGTACTTGCGTGTGTCTCGTCGTAACACCACACTACTTTCATATCGTGATATTAATCATGCTCTCGAGTACACGAACAAGTGAAACATGGAACTAAACATCAAAAACTGCAAGTACATGCGTGTGTCTCGTCGTAAGACCACACTACTTTCATATCGTGATTTTAATCATGCTCTCGAGAACACTAACAAGTGAAACATGGAACTATTCATCAAAAACTGCAAGTACAAGGGTGTGTCTCGTCATACCACCACACTACTTTCTTATCGTAATATTAATCGTGCTCTCGAGTACACTAGCAAGAGAAACATGGTAATAAACATCAAAAACTGCAATTACATGCGTGTGTCTCGTCGTAACACCACACTACTTTCATATCGTGATTTTGATCATGCTCTCGAGAACACTAACAAGTGAAACATGGAACTAATCATCAAAAACTGCAAGTACAATCTTGTGTCTCGTATTAACACCACACTACTTTCATATCGTCATTTTAATCATGCTCTCGAGAACACTAACAAGTGAAACAAGAAACTAAACATCAAAAACTGCGAGTACATGCGTGTGTCTCGTCGTAACACCACACTACTTGCATATCGTGATATTAATCATGCTCTCGAGTACACTAAAAAGTGAAACATGGGACTAAACATCAAAAACTGCAAGTACATGCGTGTGTCTCGTCGTAACACCACACTATTTTCATATCGTGAATTTAATCATGCTCTCGAGTACACTAACAAGTGAAACATAGAACTATACATCAAAAACTGCAAGTACATGCGTGTGTCTCGTCGTAACACCACACTACTTTCATGCCGTGATATTAATCATGCTCTCGAGTACACTTACAAGTGAAACATGAAACTAAACATCAAAAACTGCAAGCACATGCGTGTGTCTCGTCGTAACACCACATTACTTTCATATCTTGATATTAATCATGCTCTCGAGAACACTAACAATTGAAACATGGAACTAAACATCAAAAACTGCAAGTACATGCGGGTGTCTCGTCGTAACACCACACAACTTTCATATAGTTATATTAATCATGCTCTCGTGTACACTAACAAATGAAACATGTAACTAAACACCAAAAACTGAAAGTACATGCATGTTTCTCGTCCTATTACCACACTACTTTCATATCGTGATATTAATCATGCTCTCGAGTACACTAACAAGTGAAACATGGAACTAAACATCAAAAACTGCATGTACATGCGTGTGTCTCATCGTATTACTACACTACTTTCATATCGTGATAATATTCATGCTCTCGAGTACACTAACAAGTGAAACATGAAACTAAACATCAAAAACTGCAAGTACAAGGGTGTGTCTCGTCGTAACACCACACTACTTTCTTATCGTGATATTAATCATGCTCTCGAGTACACTAACAAGTGAAACATGGTAATAAACATCAAAAACTGCAAGTACAATTTTGTGTCTCGTATTAACACCAGACTACTTTCATATCGTGATTTTAATCATGCTCTCGAGAACACTAACAAGTGAAACATGGACCTAAACATCAAAACTGCAAGTACATGCGTATGTTTCGTCGTACCACCACACTACTTTATATCGTGATATTAATCATGCTCTCGAGAACACTAACAAGTGAAACAAGGAACTAAACATCAAAAACTGCGAGTACATGCGTGTATCTCGTCGTAACACCACACTACTTTCATATCGTGATATTTATCATGCTCTCGAGTACACTAAAAACTGAAACATGGGACTAAACATCAAAAACTGCAAGTACAAGCGTGTGTGTCGTCGTAACACCTCACCACTTCCATATCGTGATATTATTCATGCTCTCGAGTACACGAACAAGTAAAACATGGACCTAAACATCAAAAACTGCAAGTACATGCGTATGTTTCGTCGTAACACCACACTACTTTCATATCGTGATAATAATCATGCTCTCGATTGCACTAACAAGTGAAACATGGAACATCAAAAATTGACAGTACATGCATGTGTCCCGTCGTAACACCACACTACTTTCATATCGTGATATTAATCAAGCTCTCGAGTACACTAACAAGTGAAACATAGAACTAAACTTCAAATACTCCAAGTACATGCGTGTGTCTCGTCGTAACACCACACTACTTTCACATCGTGATATTAATTAAGCTCTCGAGTACACTAACAAGTGAAACATGGAACTAAACATCAAAAACTGCAAGTACACGCGTGTGTCTCGTCGTAACACCACACTACTTTCATATCGTGAATTTAAGCATGCTCTAGAGTACACTAACAAGTGAAACATGGAACTAAACATCAAAAACTGCAAGTACATGTGTGTGTCTCGTCGTAACACCACACTACTTTCACATATTGATATTAATCATGCTCTCGAGTACACTAACAAGTGAAACATGAAACTAATCATCAAGAACTGCAAGTACCTGCGCGTGTGTCGCCGTATCACCACTCTACTTTCATATATTGATATTAATCATGCTCTCGAGTACACTAGCAAGTGAAACATGAAACTAAACATCAAAAACTGCAAGTACTTGCGTGTGTCTCGTCGTAACACCACACTACTTTCATATCGTGATATTAATCATGCTCTCGAGTACACTAACAAGTGAAACATGGAACTAAAAATCAAAAACTGCAAGTACAAGCGTGTGTCTCGTCGTAGCACCACACTACTTTCTTATCGTGATATTAATCATGCTCTCGAGTACACTAACAAGTGAAACATGGAACTAAACATCAAAAACTGCAAGTACATGCGTGTGTCTCGTCGTAAGACCACACTACTTTCATATCGTGATTTTAATCATGCTCTCGAGAACACTAACAAGTGAAACATGGAACTATTCATCAAAAACTGCAAGTACAAGGGTGTGTCTCGTCATACCACCACACTACTTTCTTATCGTGATATTAATCGTGCTCTCGAGTACACTAGCAAGAGAAACATGGTAATAAACATCAAAAACTGCAATTACATGCGTGTGTCTCGTCGTAACACCACACTACTTTCATATCGTGATTTTGATCATGCTCTCGAGAACACTAACAAGTGAAACATGGAACTAATCATCAAAAACTGCAAGTACAATCTTGTGTCTCGTATTAACACCACACTACTTTCATATCGTGATTTTAATCATGCTCTCGAGAACACTAACAAGTGAAACAAGAAACTAAACATCAAAAACTGCGAGTACATGCGTGTGTCTCGTCGTAACACCACACTACTTGCATATCGTGATATTAATCATGCTCTCGAGTACACTAATAAGTGAAACATGGAACTAAACATCAAAAACTGCAAGTACATGCGTGTGTCTCGTCGTAACACCACACTATTTTCATATCGTGAATTTAATCATGCTCTCGAGTACACTAACAAGTGAAACATAGAACTATACATCAAAAACTGCAAGTACATGCGTGTGTCTCGTCGTAACACCAGACTACTTTCATGCCGTGATATTAATCATGCTCTCGAGTACACTTACAAGTGAAACATGAAACTAAACATAAAAAACTGCAAGCACATGCGTGTGTCTCGTCGTAACACCACATTACTTTCATATCTTGATATTAATCATGCTCTCGAGAACACTAACAAGGGAAACATGGAACTAAACATCAAAAACTGCAAGTACATGCGGGTGTCTCGTCGTAACACCACACAACTTTCATATAGTTATATTAATCATGCTCTCGTGTACACTAACAAATGAAACATGTAACTAAACACCAAAAACTGAAAGTACATGCATGTTTCTCGTCGTATTACCACACTACTTTCATATCGTGATATTAATCATGCTCTCGAGTACACTAACAAGTTAAACATGGAACTAAACATCAAAAACTGCAAGTACATGCGTGTGTCTCGTCGTGACACCACACTACTTTCATATCGTGAATTTAATCATGCTCTCGAGTACACTAACAAGTGAAACATGAACTTAAACATCAAAAACTGCAAGTACATGCGTGTGTCTCATCGTAACACCACACTACTTTCATATCGTGAATTTAATCATGCTCTCGAGTACACTAACAAGTGAAACATAGAACTGTACATCAAAACCTGCAAGTACATGCGTGTGTCTCGTCGTAACACCACACTACTTTCATGCCGTGATATTAATCATGCTCTCGAGTACACTTACAAGTGAAACATGAAACTAAACATAAAAAACTGCAAGCACATGCGTGTGTCTCGTCGTAACACCACATTACTTTCATATCTTGATATTAATCATGCTCTCGAGAACACTAACAAGTGAAACATAGAACTAAACATCAAAAACTGCAAGTACATGCGGGTGTCTCGTCGTAACACCACACAACTTTCATATAGTTATATTAATCATGCTCTCGTGTACACTAACAAATGAAACATGTAACTAAACACCAAAAACTGAAAGTACATGCATGTTTCTCGTCGTATAACCACACTACTTTCATATCGTGATATTAATCATGCTCTCGAGTACACTAACAAGTGAAACATGAAACTAAACATCAAAAACTGCAAGTACATGCGTGCGTCTCATCGTATTGCCACACTACTTTCATATCGTGATATTAATCATGCTCTCGAGTACACTAACAAGTGAAACATGAAACTAATCATCAAGAACTGCAAGTACCTGCGCGTGTGTCGCCGTAACACCACTCTACTTTCATATATTGATATTAATCATGCTCTCGAGTACACTAAGAACTGAAACATGGAACTAAACATCAAAAACAGCAAGCACATGCGTGTGTCTCGTCGTAACACCACACTACTTTGATATCGTGATATTAATCATGCTCTCGAGTACACAAACAGGTGAAACATGGACTTAAACATCAAAAACTGCAAGTACATGCGTGTGTCTCGTCGTAACACCAGACTACTTTCATATCATGAATTTAATCATGCTATCGAGTACACTAACAAGTGAAACATAGAACTATACATCAAAAACTGCAAGTACATGCGTGTGTCTCGTCGTAACACCACACTACTTTCATGCCGTGATATTAATCATGCTCTCGAGTACACTTACAAGTGAAACATGAAACTAAACATAAAAACTGCAAGCACATGCGTGTGTCTCGTCGTAACACCACATTACTTTCATATCTTGATATTAATCATGCTCTCGAGAACACTAACAAGGAAAACATGGAACTAAACATCAAAAACTGCAAGTACATGCGGGTGTCTCGTCGTAACACCACACAACTTTCATATAGTTATATTAATCATGCTCTCGTGTACACTAACAAATGAAACATGTAACTAAACACCAAAAACTGAAAGTACATGCATGATTCTCGTCGTATTACCACACTACTTTCATATCGTGATATTAATCATGCTCTCGAGTACACTAACAAGTTAAACATGGAACTAAACATCAAAAACTGCAAGTACATGCGTGTGTCTCGTCGTGACACCACACTACTTTCATATCGTGAATTTAATCATGCTCTCGAGTACACTAACAAGTGAAACATGGACTTAAACATCAAAAACTGCAAGTACATGCGTGTGTCTCATCGTAACACCACACTACTTTCATATCGTGAATTTAATCATGCTCTCGAGTACACTAACAAGTGAAACATAGAACTGTACATCAAAACCTGCAAGTACATGCGTGTGTCTCGTCGTAACACCACACTACTTTCATGCCGTGATATTAATCATGCTCTCGAGTACACTTACAAGTGAAACATGAAACTAAACATAAAAAACTGCAAGCACATGCGTGTGTCTCGTCGTAACACCACATTACTTTCATATCTTGATATTAATCATGCTCTCGAGAACACTAACAAGTGAAACATAGAACTAAACATCAAAAACTGCAAGTACATGCGGGTGTCTCGTCGTAACACCACACAACTTTCATATAGTTATATTAATCATGCTCTCGTGTACACTAACAAATGAAACATGTAACTAAACACCAAAAACTGAAAGTACATGCATGTTTCTCGTCGTATAACCACACTACTTTCATATCGTGATATTAATCATGCTCTCGAGTACACTAACAAGTGAAACATGAAACTAAACATCAAAAACTGCAAGTACATGCGTGCGTCTCATCGTATTGCCACACTACTTTCATATCGTGATATTAATCATGCTCTCGAGTACACTAACAAGTGAAACATGAAACTAATCATCAAGAACTGCAAGTACCTGCGCGTGTGTCGCCGTAACACCACTCTACTTTCATATATTGATATTAATCATGCTCTCGAGTACACTAAGAACTGAAACATGGAACTAAACATCAAAAACAGCAAGCACATGCGTGTGTCTCGTCGTAACACCACACTACTTTGATATCGTGATATTAATCATGCTCTCGAGTACACAAACAGGTGAAACATGGACTTAAACATCAAAAACTGCAAGTACATGCGTGTGTCTCGTCGTAACACCAGACTACTTTCATATCATGAATTTAATCATGCTATCGAGTACACTAACAAGTGAAACATAGAACTATACATCAAAAACTGCAAGTACATGCGTGTGTCTCGTCGTAACACCACACTACTTTCATGCCGTGATATTAATCATGCTCTCGAGTACACTTACAAGTGAAACATGAAACTAAACATAAAAACTGCAAGCACATGCGTGTGTCTCGTCGTAACACCACATTACTTTCATATCTTGATATTAATCATGCTCTCGAGAACACTAACAAGGAAAACATGGAACTAAACATCAAAAACTGCAAGTACATGCGGGTGTCTCGTCGTAACACCACACAACTTTCATATAGTTATATTAATCATGCTCTCGTGTACACTAACAAATGAAACATGTAACTAAACACCAAAAACTGAAAGTACATGCATGATTCTCGTCGTATTACCACACTACTTTCATATCGTGATATTAATCATGCTCTCGAGTACACTAACAAGTTAAACATGAAACTAAACATCAAAAACTGCAAGTACATGCGTGTGTCTCATCGTATTACCACACTACTTTCATATCGTGATATTAATCATGCTCTCGAGTACACTAACAAGTGAAACATGAAACTAATCATCAAGAACTGCAAGTACCTGCGGCTGTGTCGCCGTATCACCACTCTACTTTCATATATTGATATTAATCATGCTCTCGAGTACACTAGCAAGTGAAACATGGAACTAAACATCAAAAACTGCAAGTACTTGCGTGTGTCTCGTCGTAACACCACACTACTTTCATATCGTGATATTAATCATGCTCTCGAGTACACTAACAAGTGAAACATGGAACTAAAAATCAAAAACTGCAAGTACAAGCGTGTGTCTCGTCGTAGCACCACACTACTTTCTTATCGTGATATTAATCATGCTCTCGAGTACACTAACAAGTGAAACATGGAACTAAACATCAAAAACTGCAAGTACATGCGTGTGTCTCGTCGTAAGACCACACTACTTTCATATCGTGATTTTAATCATGCTCTCGAGAACACTAACAAGTGAAACATGGAACTATTCATCAAAAACTGCAAGTACAAGTTTGTGTCTCGTCATACCACCACACTACTTTCTTATCGTGATATTAATCGTGCTCTCGAGTACACTAGCAAGAGAAACATGGTAATAAACATCAAAAACTGCAATTTCATGCGTGTGTCTCGTCGTAACACCACACTACTTTCATATCGTGATTTTGATCATGCTCTCGAGAACACTAACAAGTGAAACATAGAACTAATCATCAAAAACTGCAAGTACAATCTTGTGTCTCGTAATAACACCACACTACTTTCATATCGTGATTTTAATCATGCTCTCGAGAACACTAACAAGTGAAACAAGAAACTAAACATCAAAAACAGCGAGTACATGCGTGTGTCTCGTCGTAACACCACACTACTTGCATATCGTGATATTAATCATGCTCTCGAGTACACTAAAAAGTGAAACATGGGACTAAACATCAAAAACTGCAAGTACATGCGTGTGTCTCGTCGTAACACCACACTATTTTCATATCGTGAATTTAATCATGCTCTCGAGTACACTAACAAGTGAAACATAGAACTATACATCAAAAACTGCAAGTACATGCGTGTGTCTCGTCGTAACACCACACTACTTTCATGCCGTGATATTAATCATGCTCTCGAGTACACTTACAAGTGAAACATGAAACTAAACATAAAAAACTGCAAGCACATGCGTGTGTCTCGTCGTAACACCACATTACTTTCATATCTTGATATTAATCATGCTCTCGAGAACACTAACAAGGGAAACATGGAACTAAACATCAAAAACTGCAAGTACATGCGGGTGTCTCGTCGTAACACCACACAACTTTCATATAGTTATATTAATCATGCTCTCGTGTACACTAACAAATGAAACATGTAACTAAACACCAAAAACTGAAAGTACATGCATGTTTCTCGTCGTATTACCACACTACTTTCATATCGTGATATTAATCATGCTCTCGAGTACACTAACAAGTTAAACATGAAACTAAACATCAAAAACTGCAAGTACATGCGTGTGTCTCATCGTATTACCACACTACTTTCATATCGTGATATTAATCATGCTCTCGAGTACACTAACAAGTGAAACATGAAACTAATCATCAAGAACTGCAAGTACCTGCGCGTGTGTCGCCGTATCACCACTCTACTTTCATATATTGATATTAATCATGCTCTCGAGTACACTAGCAAGTGAAACATGGAACTAAACATCAAAAACTGCAAGTACTTGCGTGTGTCTCGTCGTAACACCACACTACTTTCATATCGTGATATTAATCATGCTCTCGAGTACACGAACAAGTGAAACATGGAACTAAACATCAAAAACTGCAAGTACATGCGTGTGTCTCGTCGTAAGACCACACTACTTTCATATCGTGATTTTAATCATGCTCTCGAGAACACTAACAAGTGAAACATGGAACTATTCATCAAAAACTGCAAGTACAAGGGTGTGTCTCGTCATACCACCACACTACTTTCTTATCGTAATATTAATCGTGCTCTCGAGTACACTAGCAAGAGAAACATGGTAATAAACATCAAAAACTGCAATTACATGCGTGTGTCTCGTCGTAACACCACACTACTTTCATATCGTGATTTTGATCATGCTCTCGAGAACACTAACAAGTGAAACATGGAACTAATCATCAAAAACTGCAAGTACAATCTTGTGTCTCGTATTAACACCACACTACTTTCATATCGTCATTTTAATCATGCTCTCGAGAACACTAACAAGTGAAACAAGAAACTAAACATCAAAAACTGCGAGTACATGCGTGTGTCTCGTCGTAACACCACACTACTTGCATATCGTGATATTAATCATGCTCTCGAGTACACTAAAAAGTGAAACATGGGACTAAACATCAAAAACTGCAAGTACATGCGTGTGTCTCGTCGTAACACCACACTATTTTCATATCGTGAATTTAATCATGCTCTCGAGTACACTAACAAGTGAAACATAGAACTATACATCAAAAACTGCAAGTACATGCGTGTGTCTCGTCGTAACACCACACTACTTTCATGCCGTGATATTAATCATGCTCTCGAGTACACTTACAAGTGAAACATGAAACTAAACATCAAAAACTGCAAGCACATGCGTGTGTCTCGTCGTAACACCACATTACTTTCATATCTTGATATTAATCATGCTCTCGAGAACACTAACAATTGAAACATGGAACTAAACATCAAAAACTGCAAGTACATGCGGGTGTCTCGTCGTAACACCACACAACTTTCATATAGTTATATTAATCATGCTCTCGTGTACACTAACAAATGAAACATGTAACTAAACACCAAAAACTGAAAGTACATGCATGTTTCTCGTCCTATTACCACACTACTTTCATATCGTGATATTAATCATGCTCTCGAGTACACTAACAAGTGAAACATGGAACTAAACATCAAAAACTGCATGTACATGCGTGTGTCTCATCGTATTACTACACTACTTTCATATCGTGATAATATTCATGCTCTCGAGTACACTAACAAGTGAAACATGAAACTAAACATCAAAAACTGCAAGTACAAGGGTGTGTCTCGTCGTAACACCACACTACTTTCTTATCGTGATATTAATCATGCTCTCGAGTACACTAACAAGTGAAACATGGTAATAAACATCAAAAACTGCAAGTACAATTTTGTGTCTCGTATTAACACCAGACTACTTTCATATCGTGATTTTAATCATGCTCTCGAGAACACTAACAAGTGAAACATGGACCTAAACATCAAAACTGCAAGTACATGCGTATGTTTCGTCGTACCACCACACTACTTTATATCGTGATATTAATCATGCTCTCGAGAACACTAACAAGTGAAACAAGGAACTAAACATCAAAAACTGCGAGTACATGCGTGTATCTCGTCGTAACACCACACTACTTTCATATCGTGATATTTATCATGCTCTCGAGTACACTAAAAACTGAAACATGGGACTAAACATCAAAAACTGCAAGTACAAGCGTGTGTGTCGTCGTAACACCTCACCACTTCCATATCGTGATATTATTCATGCTCTCGAGTACACGAACAAGTAAAACATGGACCTAAACATCAAAAACTGCAAGTACATGCGTATGTTTCGTCGTAACACCACACTACTTTCATATCGTGATAATAATCATGCTCTCGATTGCACTAACAAGTGAAACATGGAACATCAAAAATTGACAGTACATGCATGTGTCCCGTCGTAACACCACACTACTTTCATATCGTGATATTAATCAAGCTCTCGAGTACACTAACAAGTGAAACATAGAACTAAACTTCAAATACTCCAAGTACATGCGTGTGTCTCGTCGTAACACCACACTACTTTCACATCGTGATATTAATTAAGCTCTCGAGTACACTAACAAGTGAAACATGGAACTAAACATCAAAAACTGCAAGTACACGCGTGTGTCTCGTCGTAACACCACACTACTTTCATATCGTGAATTTAAGCATGCTCTAGAGTACACTAACAAGTGAAACATGGAACTAAACATCAAAAACTGCAAGTACATGTGTGTGTCTCGTCGTAACACCACACTACTTTCACATATTGATATTAATCATGCTCTCGAGTACACTAACAAGTTAAACATGAAACTAAACATCAAAAACTGCAAGTACATGCGTGTGTCTCATCGTATTACCACACTACTTTCATATCGTGATATTAATCATGCTCTCGAGTACACTAACAAGTGAAACATGAAACTAATCATCAAGAACTGCAAGTACCTGCGCGTGTGTCGCCGTATCACCACTCTACTTTCATATATTGATATTAATCATGCTCTCGAGTACACTAGCAAGTGAAACATGAAACTAAACATCAAAAACTGCAAGTACTTGCGTGTGTCTCGTCGTAACACCACACTACTTTCATATCGTGATATTAATCATGCTCTCGAGTACACTAACAAGTGAAACATGGAACTAAAAATCAAAAACTGCAAGTACAAGCGTGTGTCTCGTCGTAGCACCACACTACTTTCTTATCGTGATATTAATCATGCTCTCGAGTACACTAACAAGTGAAACATGGAACTAAACATCAAAAACTGCAAGTACATGCGTGTGTCTCGTCGTAAGACCACACTACTTTCATATCGTGATTTTAATCATGCTCTCGAGAACACTAACAAGTGAAACATGGAACTATTCATCAAAAACTGCAAGTACAAGGGTGTGTCTCGTCATACCACCACACTACTTTCTTATCGTGATATTAATCGTGCTCTCGAGTACACTAGCAAGAGAAACATGGTAATAAACATCAAAAACTGCAATTACATGCGTGTGTCTCGTCGTAACACCACACTACTTTCATATCGTGATTTTGATCATGCTCTCGAGAACACTAACAAGTGAAACATGGAACTAATCATCAAAAACTGCAAGTACAATCTTGTGTCTCGTATTAACACCACACTACTTTCATATCGTGATTTTAATCATGCTCTCGAGAACACTAACAAGTGAAACAAGAAACTAAACATCAAAAACTGCGAGTACATGCGTGTGTCTCGTCGTAACACCACACTACTTGCATATCGTGATATTAATCATGCTCTCGAGTACACTAATAAGTGAAACATGGAACTAAACATCAAAAACTGCAAGTACATGCGTGTGTCTCGTCGTAACACCACACTATTTTCATATCGTGAATTTAATCATGCTCTCGAGTACACTAACAAGTGAAACATAGAACTATACATCAAAAACTGCAAGTACATGCGTGTGTCTCGTCGTAACACCAGACTACTTTCATGCCGTGATATTAATCATGCTCTCGAGTACACTTACAAGTGAAACATGAAACTAAACATAAAAAACTGCAAGCACATGCGTGTGTCTCGTCGTAACACCACATTACTTTCATATCTTGATATTAATCATGCTCTCGAGAACACTAACAAGGGAAACATGGAACTAAACATCAAAAACTGCAAGTACATGCGGGTGTCTCGTCGTAACACCACACAACTTTCATATAGTTATATTAATCATGCTCTCGTGTACACTAACAAATGAAACATGTAACTAAACACCAAAAACTGAAAGTACATGCATGTTTCTCGTCGTATTACCACACTACTTTCATATCGTGATATTAATCATGCTCTCGAGTACACTAACAAGTTAAACATGGAACTAAACATCAAAAACTGCAAGTACATGCGTGTGTCTCGTCGTGACACCACACTACTTTCATATCGTGAATTTAATCATGCTCTCGAGTACACTAACAAGTGAAACATGAACTTAAACATCAAAAACTGCAAGTACATGCGTGTGTCTCATCGTAACACCACACTACTTTCATATCGTGAATTTAATCATGCTCTCGAGTACACTAACAAGTGAAACATAGAACTGTACATCAAAACCTGCAAGTACATGCGTGTGTCTCGTCGTAACACCACACTACTTTCATGCCGTGATATTAATCATGCTCTCGAGTACACTTACAAGTGAAACATGAAACTAAACATAAAAAACTGCAAGCACATGCGTGTGTCTCGTCGTAACACCACATTACTTTCATATCTTGATATTAATCATGCTCTCGAGAACACTAACAAGTGAAACATAGAACTAAACATCAAAAACTGCAAGCACATGCGTGTGTCTCGTCGTAACACCCCATTACTTTCATATCTTGATATTAATCATGCTCTCGAGAACACTAACAAGTGAAACATAGAACTAAACATCAAAAACTGCAAGTACATGCGAGTGTCTCGTCGTAACACCACACAACTTTCATATAGTTATATTAATCATGCTCTCGTGTACACTAACAAATGAAACATGTAACTAAACACCAAAAACTGAAAGTACATGCATGTTTCTCGTCGTATTACCACACTACTTTCATATCGTGATATTAATCATGCTCTCGAGTACACTAACAAGTGAAACATGAAACTAAACACCAAAAACTGCAAGTACATGCGTGTTTCTCGTCGTAGCACCACACTACTTATATATCGTGATATTAATCATGCTCTCGAGAACACTAACAAGTGAACATGGAACTAAACATCAAAAACTGCAAGTACATGCGGGTGTCTCGTCGTAACACCACACAACTTTCATATAGTTATATTAATCATGCTCTCGTGTACACTAACAAATGAAACATGTAACTAAACACCAAAAACTGAAAGTACATGCATGTTTCTCCTCGTATTACCACACTACTTTCATATCGTGATATTAATCATGCTCTCGAGTACACTAACAAGTGAAACGTGAAACTAAACAAAAACTGCAAGTACATGCGTGTGTCTCATCGTATTACAACACTACTTTCATATCGTGATATTAGTCATGCTCTCGAGTACAATAACAAGTGAAACATGGAACTAAACATCAAAAACTGCAAGTACATGCGTGTGTCTCGTCGTGACACCACACTACTTTCATATCGTGAATTTAATCATGCTCTCGAGTACACTAACAAGTGAAACATGGACTTAAACATCAAAAACTGCAAGTACATGCGTGTGTCTCGTCGTAACACCACACTACTTTCATATCGTGAATTTAATCATGCTCTCGAGTACACTAACACGTGAAACATAGAACTGTACATCAAAACCTGCAAGTACATGCGTGTGTCTCGTCGTAACACCACACTACTTTCATGCCGTGATATTAATCATGCTCTCGAGTACACTTACAAGTGAAACATGAAACTAAACATAAAAACTGCAAGCACATGCGTGTGTCTCGTCGTAACACCACATTACTTTCATATCTTGATATTATTCATGCTCTCGAGAACACTAACAAGTGAAACATGGAACTAAATATCAAAAGCTGCAAGTACATGCGGGTGTCTCGTCGTAACACCACACAACTTTCATATAGTTATATTAATCATGCTCTCGTGTACACTAACAAATGAAACATGTAACAAAACACCAAAAACTGAAAGTACATGCATGTTTCTCGTCGTATTACCACACTACTTTCATATCGTGATATTAATCATGCTCTCGAGTACACTAACAAGTGAAACATAAAACTAAACATCAAAAACTGCAAGTACATGCGTGCGTCTCATCGTATTGCCACACTACTTTCATATCGTGATATTAATCATGCTCTCGAGTACACTAACAAGTGAAACATGAAACTAATCATCAAGAACTGCAAGTACCTGCGCGTGTGTCGCCGTAACACCACTCTACTTTCATATATTGATATTAATCATGCTCTCGAGTACACTAAGAACTGAAACATGGAACTAAACATCAAAAACAGCAAGCACATGCGTGTGTCTCGTCGTAACACCACACTACTTTCATATCGTGATATTAATCATGCTCTCGAGTACACAAACAGGTGAAACATGGACTTAAACATCAAAAAATGCAAGTACATGCGTGTGTCTCGTCGTAACACCAGACTACTTTCATATCATGAATTTAATCATGCTCTCGAGTACACTAACAAGTGAAACATAGAACTATACATCAAAAACTGCAAGTACATGCGTGTGTCTCGTCGTAACACCACACTACTTTCATGCCGTGATATTAATCATGCTCTCGAGTACACTTACAAGTGAAACATGAAACTAAACATAAAAAACTGCAAGCACATGCGTGTGTCTCGTCGTAACACCACATTACTTTCATATCTTGATATTAATCATGCTCTCGAGAACACTAACAAGGAAAACATGGAACTAAACATCAAAAACTGCAAGTACATGCGGGTGTCTCGTCGTAACACCACACAACTTTCATATAGTTATATTAATCATGCTCTCGTGTACACTAACAAATGAAACATGTAATTAAACACCAAAAACTGAAAGTACATGCATGTTTCTCGTCGTATTACCACACTACTTTCATATCGTGATATTAATCATGCTCTCGAGTACACTAACAAGTTAAACATGAAACTAAACATCAAAAACTGCAAGTACATGCGTGTGTCTCATCGTATTACCACACTACTTTCATATCGTGATATTAATCATGCTCTCGAGTACACTAACAAGTGAAACAAGAAACTAATCATCAAGAACTGCAAGTACCTGCGCGTGTGTCGCCGTATCACCACTCTACTTTCATATATTGATATTACTCATGCTCTCGAGTACACTAGCAAGTGAAACATGGAACTAAACATCAAAAACTGCAAGTACTTGCGTGTGTCTCGTCGTAACACCACACTACTTTCATATCGTGATATTAATCATGCTCTCGAGTACACTAACAAGTGAAACATGGAAGTAAAAATCAAAAACTGCAAGTACAAGCGTGTGTCTCGTCGTAAGACCACACTACTTTCATATCGTGATTTTAATCATGCTCTCGAGAACACTAACAAGTGAAACATGGAACTATTCATCAAAAACTGCAAGTACATGCGTGTGTCTCGTCATACCACCACACTACTTTCTTATCGTGATATTAATCGTGCTCTCGAGTACACTAGCAAGAGAAACATGGTAATAAACATCAAAAACTGCAAGTACTTGCGTGTGTCTCGTCGTAACACCACACTACTTTCTTATCGTGATATTAATCATGCTCTCGAGTACACTAACAAGTGAAACATGGAACTAAACATCAAAAACTGCAAGTACATGCGTGTGTCTCGTCGTAAGACCACACTACTTTCATATCGTGATTTTAATCATGCTCTCGAGAACACTAACAAGTGAAACATGGAACTATTCATCAAAAACTGCAAGTACAAGGGTGTGTCTCGTCATACCACCACACTACTTTCTTATCGTGATATTAATCGTGCTCTCGAGTACACTAGCAAGAGAAACATGGTAATAAACATCAAAAACTGCAATTACATGCGTGTGTCTCGTCGTAACACCACACTACTTTCATATCGTGATTTTGATCATGCTCTCGAGAACACTAACAAGGGAAACATGGAACTAATCATCAAAAACTGCAAGTACAATCTTGTGTCTCGTATTAACACCACACTACTTTCATATCGTGATTTTAATCATGCTCTCGAGAACACTAACAAGTGAAACAAGAAACTAAACATCAAAAACTGCGAGTACATGCGTGTGTCTCGTCGTAACACCACACTACTTTCATGCCGTGATATTAATCATGCTCTCGAGTACACTTACAAGTGAAACATGAAACTAAACATAAAAAACTGCAAGCACATGCGTGTGTCTCGTCGTAACACCACATTACTTTCATATCTTGATATTAATCATGCTCTCGAGAACACTAACAAGTGAAACATGGAACTAAACATCAAAAACTGCAAGTACATGCGGGTGTCTCGTCGTAACACCACACAACTTTCATATAGTTATATTAATCATGCTCTCGTGTACACTAACAAATGAAACATGTAACTAAACACCAAAAACTGAAAGTACATGCATGTTTCTCGTCGTATTACCACACTACTTTCATATCGTGATATTAATCATGCTCTCGAGTACACTAACAAGTGCAACATGAAACTAAACATCAAAAACTGCAAGTACATGCGTGCGTCTCATCGTATTGCCACACTACTTTCATATCGTGATATTAATCATGCTCTCGAGTACACTAACAAGTGAAACATGAAACTAATCATCAAGAACTGCAAGTACCTGCGCGTGTGTCGCCGTAACACCACTCTACTTTCATATATTGATATTAATCATGCTCTCGAGTACACTAAGAACTGAAACATGGAACTAAACATCAAAAACAGCAAGCACATGCGTGTGTCTCGTCGTAACACCACACTACTTTCATATCGTGATATTAATCATGCTCTCGAGTACACAAACAGGTGAAACATGAACTTAAACATCAAAAACTGCAAGTACATGCGTGTGTCTCGTCGTAACACCAGACTACTTTCATATCATGAATTTAATCATGCTCTCGAGTACACTAACAAGTGAAACATAGAACTATACATCAAAAACTGCAAGTACATGCGTGTGTCTCGTCGTAACACCACACTACTTTCATGCCGTGATATTAATCATGCTCTCGAGTACACTTACAAGTGAAACATGAAACTAAACATAAAAAACTGCAAGCACATGCGTGTGTCTCGTCGTAACACCACATTACTTTCATATCTTGATATTAATCATGCTCTCGAGAACACTAACAAGGAAAACATGGAACTAAACATCAAAAACTGCAAGTACATGCGGGTGTCTCGTCGTAACACCACACAACTTTCATATAGTTATATTAATCATGCTCTCGTGTACACTAACAAATGAAACATGTAATTAAACACCAAAAACTGAAAGTACATGCATGTTTCTCGTCGTATTACCACACTACTTTCATATCGTGATATTAATCATGCTCTCGAGTACACTAACAAGTTAAACATGAAACTAAACATCAAAAACTGCAAGTACATGCGTGTGTCTCATCGTATTACCACACTACTTTCATATCGTGATATTAATCATGCTCTCGAGTACACTAACAAGTGAAACATGAAACTAATCATCAAGAACTGCAAGTACCTGCGCGTGTGTCGCCGTATCACCACTCTACTTTCATATATTGATATTAATCATGCTCTCGAGTACACTAGCAAGTGAAACATGGAACTAAACATCAAAAACTGCAAGTACTTGCGTGTGTCTCGTCGTAACACCACACTACTTTCATATCGTGATATTAATCATGCTCTCGAGTACACTAACAAGTGAAACATGGAACTAAAAATCAAAAACTGCAAGTACAAGCGTGTGTCTCGTCGTAGCACCACACTACTTTCTTATCGTGATAATAATCATGCTCTCGAGTACACTAACAAGTGAAACATGGAACTAAACATCAAAAACTGCAAGTACATGCGTGTGTCTCGTCGTAAGACCACACTACTTTCATATCGTGATTTTAATCATGCTCTCGAGAACACTAACAAGTGAAACATGGAACTATTCATCAAAAACTGCAAGTACAAGGGTGTGTCTCGTCATACCACCACACTACTTTCTTATCGTGATATTAATCGTGCTCTCGAGTACACTAGCAAGAGAAACATGGTAATAAACATCAAAAACTGCAATTACATGCGTGTGTCTCGTCGTAACACCACACTACTTTCATATCGTGATTTTGATCATGCTCTCGAGAACACTAACAAGTGAAACATGGAACTAATCATCAAAAACTGCAAGTACAATCTTGTGTCTCGTATTAACACCACACTACTTTCATATCGTGATTTTAATCATGCTCTCGAGAACACTAACAAGTGAAACAAGAAACTAAACATCAAAAACTGCGAGTACATGCGTGTGTCTCGTCGTAACACCACACTACTTGCATATCGTAATATTATTCATGCTCTCGAGTACACTAAAAAGTGAAACATGGGACTAAACATCAAAAACTGCAAGTACATGCGTGTGTCTCGTCGTAACACCACACTATTTTCATATCGTGAATTTAATCATGCTCTCGAGTACACTAACAAGTGAAACATAGAACTATACATCAAAAACTGCAAGTACATGCGTGTGTCTCGTCGTAACACCACACTACTTTCATGCCGTGATATTAATCATGCTCTCGAGTACACTTACAAGTGAAACATGAAACTAAACATCAAAAACTGCAAGCACATGCGTGTGTCTCGTCGTAACACCACATTACTTTCATATCTTGATATTAATCATGCTCTCGAGAACACTAACAAGTGAAACATGGAACTAAACATCAAAAACTGCAAGTACATGCGGGTGTCTCGTCGTAACACCACACAACTTTCATATAGTTATATTAATCATGCTCTCGTGTACACTAACAAATGAAACATGTAACTAAACACCAAAAACTGAATGTACATGCATGTTTCTCGTCGTATTACCACACTACTTTCATATCGTGATATTAATCATGCTCTCGAGTACACTAACAAGTGAAACATGGAACTAAACATCAAAAACTGCATGTACATGCGTGTGTCTCATCGTATTACTACACTACTTTCACATCGTGATAATATTCATGCTCTCCAGTACACTAACAAGTGAAACATGAAACTAAACATCAAAAACTGCAAGTACAAGGGTGTGTCTCGTCGTAACACCACACTACTTTCTTATCGTGATATTAATCATGCTCTCGAGTACACTAAGAACTGAAACATGGAACTAAACATCAAAAACAGCAAGCACATGCGTGTGTCTCGTCGTAACACCACACTACTTTCATGCCGTGATATTAATCATGCTCTCGAGTACACTTACAAGTGAAACATGAAACTAAACATAAAAAACTGCAAGCACATGCGTGTGTCTCGTCGTAACACCACATTACTTTCATATCTTGATATTAATCATGCTCTCGAGAACACTAACAAGGAAAACATGGAACTAAACATCAAAAACTGCAAGTACATGCGGGTGTCTCGTCGTAACACCACACAACTTTCATATAGTTATATTAATCATGCTCTCGTGTACACTAACAAATGAAACATGTAACTAAACACCAAAAACTGAAAGTACATGCATGTTTCTCGTCGTATTACCACACTACTTTCATATCGTGATATTAATCATGCTCTCGAGTACACTAACAAGTGAAACATGAAACTAAACATCAAAAACTGCAAGTACATGCGTGCGTCTCATCGTATTGCCACACTACTTTCATATCGTGATATTAATCATGCTCTCGAGTACACTAACAAGTGAAACATGAAACTAATCATCAAGAACTGCAAGTACCTGCGCGTGTGTCGCCGTAACACCACTCTACTTTCATATATTGATATTAATCATGCTCTCGAGTACACTAAGAACTGAAACATGGAACTAAACATCAAAAACAGCAAGCACATGCGTGTGTCTCGTCGTAACACCACACTACTTTCATATCGTGATATTAATCATGCTCTCGAGTACACAAACAGGTGAAACATGGACTTAAACATCAAAAACTGCAAGTACATGCGTGTGTCTCGTCGTAACACCAGACTACTTTCATATCATGAATTTAATCATGCTCTCGAGTACACTAACAAGTGAAACATAGAACTATACATCAAAAACTGCAAGTACATGCATGTGTCTCGTCGTAACACCACACTACATTCATGCCGTGATATTAATCATGCTCTCGAGTACACTTACAAGTGAAACATGAAACTAAACATAAAAAACTGCAAGCACATGCGTGTGTCTCGTCGTAACACCACATTACTTTCATATCTTGATATTAATCATGCTCTCGAGAACACTAACAAGGAAAACATGGAACTAAACATCAAAAACTGCAAGTACATGCGGGTGTCTCGTCGTAACACCACACAACTTTCATATAGTTATATTAATCATGCTCTCGTGTACACTAACAAATGAAACATGTAATTAAACACCAAAAACTGAAAGTACATGCATGTTTCTCGTCGTATTACCACACTACTTTCATATCGTGATATTAATCATGCTCTCGAGTACACTAACAAGTTAAACATGAAACTAAACATCAAAAACTGCAAGTACATGCGTGTGTCTCATCGTATTACCACACTACTTTCATATCGTGATATTAATCATGCTCTCGAGTACACTAACAAGTGAAACATGAAACTAATCATCAAGAACTGCAAGTACCTGCGCGTGTGTCGCCGTATCACCACTCTACTTTCATATATTGATATTAATCATGCTCTCGAGTACACTAGCAAGTGAAACATGGAACTAAACATCAAAAACTGCAAGTACTTGCGTGTGTCTCGTCGTAACACCACACTACTTTCATATCGTGATATTAATCATGCTCTCGAGTACACTAACAAGTGAAACATGGAACTAAAAATCAAAAACTGCAAGTACAAGCGTGTGTCTTGTCGTAGCACCACACTACTTTCTTATCGTGATATTAATCATGCTCTCGAGTAAACTAACAAGTGAAACATGGAACTAAACATCAAAAACTGCAAGTACATGCGTGTGTCTCGTCGTAAGACCACACTACTTTCATATCGTGATTTTAATCATGCTCTCGAGAACACTAACAAGTGAAACATGGAACTATTCATCAAAAACTGCAAGTACAAGGGTGTGTCTCGTCATACCACCACACTACTTTCTTATCGTGATATTAATCGTGCTCTCGAGTACACTAGCAAGAGAAACATGGTAATAAACATCAAAAACTGCAATTACATGCGTGTGTCTCGTCGTAACACCACACTACTTTCATATCGTGATTTTGATCATGCTCTCGAGAACACTAACAAGTGAAACATGGAACTAATCATCAAAAACTGCAAGTACAATCTTGTGTCTCGTATTAACACCACACTACTTTCATATCGTGATTTTAATCATGCTCTCGAGAACACTAACAAGTGAAACAAGAAACTAAACATCAAAAACTGCGAGTACATGCGTGTGTCTCATCGTAACACCACACTACTTGCATATCGTAATATTAATCATGCTCTCGAGTACACTAAAAAGTGAAACATGGGACTAAACATCAAAAACTGCAAGTACATGCGTGTGTCTCGTCGTAACACCACACTATTTTCATATCGTGAATTTAATCATGCTCTCGAGTACACTAACAAGTGAAACATAGAACTATACATCAAAAACTGCAAGTACATGCGTGTGTCTCGTCGTAACACCACACTACTTTCATGCCGTGATATTAATCATGCTCTCGAGTACACTTACAAGTGAAACATGAAACTAAACATCAAAAACTGCAAGCACATGCGTGTGTCTCGTCGTAACACCACATTACTTTCATATCTTGATATTAATCATGCTCTCGAGAACACTAACAAGTGAAACATGGAACTAAACATCAAAAACTGCAAGTACATGCGGGTGTCTCGTCGTAACACCACACAACTTTCATATAGTTATATTAATCATGCTCTCGTGTACACTAACAAATGAAACATGTAACTAAACACCAAAAACTGAATGTACATGCATGTTTCTCGTCGTATTACCACACTACTTTCATATCGTGATATTAATCATGCTCTCGAGTACACTAACAAGTGAAACATGGAACTAAACATCAAAAACTGCATGTACATGCGTGTGTCTCATCGTATTACTACACTACTTTCACATCGTGATAATATTCATGCTCTCCAGTACACTAACAAGTGAAACATGAAACTAAACATCAAAAACTGCAAGTACAAGGGTGTGTCTCGTCGTAACACCACACTACTTTCTTATCGTGATATTAATCATGCTCTCGAGTACACTAACAAGTGAAACATGGTAATAAACATCAAAAACTGCAAGTACAATCTTGTGTCTCGCATTAACACCACACTACTTTCATATCGTGATTTTAATCATGCTCTCGAGAACACTAACAAGTGAAACAAGGAACTAAAAATCAAAAACTGCGAGTACATGCGTGTGTCTCGTCGTAACACCACACTACTTTCATATCGTGATATTATTCATGCTCTCGAGTACACTAAAAAGTGAAACATGGGACAGAACATCAAAAACTGCAAGTACAAGCGTGTGTGTCGTCGTAACACCTCACCACTTGCATATCGTGATATTAATCATGCTCTCGAATACACGAACAAGTGAAACATGAAACTAAACATCAAAAACTGCAAGTACATGCGTGCGTCTCATCGTATTGCCACACTACTTTCATATCGTGATATTAATCATGCTCTCGAGTACACTAACAAGTGAAACATGAAACTAATCATCAAGAACTGCAAGTACCTGCGCGTGTGTCGCCGTAACACCACTCTACTTTCATATATTGATATTAATCATGCTCTCGAGTACACTAAGAACTGAAACATGGAACTAAACATCAAAAACAGCAAGCACATGCGTGTGTCTCGTCGTAACACCACACTACTTTCATATCGTGATATTAATCATGCTCTCGAGTACACAAACAGGTGAAACATGGACTTAAACATCAAAAACTGCAAGTACATGCGTGCGTCTCATCGTATTGCCACACTACTTTCATATCGTGATATTAATCATGCTCTCGAGTACACTAACAAGTGAAACATGAAACTAATCATCAAGAACTGCAAGTACCTGCGCGTGTGTCGCCGTAACACCACTCTACTTTCATATATTGATATTAATCATGCTCTCGAGTACACTAAGAACTGAAACATGGAACTAAACATCAAAAACAGCAAGCACATGCGTGTGTCTCGTCGTAACACCACACTACTTTCATATCGTGATATTAATCATGCTCTCGAGTACACAAACAGGTGAAACATGGACTTAAACATCAAAAACTGCAAGTACATGCGTGTGTCTCGTCGTAACACCAGACTACTTTCATATCATGAATTTAATCATGCTCTCGAGTACACTAACAAGTGAAACATAGAACTATACATCAAAAACTGCAAGTACATGCATGTGTCTCGTCGTAACACCACACTACATTCATGCCGTGATATTAATCATGCTCTCGAGTACACTTACAAGTGAAACATGAAACTAAACATAAAAAACTGCAAGCACATGCGTGTGTCTCGTCGTAACACCACATTACTTTCATATCTTGATATTAATCATGCTCTCGAGAACACTAACAAGGAAAACATGGAACTAAACATCAAAAACTGCAAGTACATGCGGGTGTCTCGTCGTAACACCACACAACTTTCATATAGTTATATTAATCATGCTCTCGTGTACACTAACAAATGAAACATGTAATTAAACACCAAAAACTGAAAGTACATGCATGTTTCTCGTCGTATTACCACACTACTTTCATATCGTGATATTAATCATGCTCTCGAGTACACTAACAAGTTAAACATGAAACTAAACATCAAAAACTGCAAGTACATGCGTGTGTCTCATCGTATTACCACACTACTTTCATATCGTGATATTAATCATGCTCTCGAGTACACTAACAAGTGAAACATGAAACTAATCATCAAGAACTGCAAGTACCTGCGCGTGTGTCGCCGTATCACCACTCTACTTTCATATATTGATATTAATCATGCTCTCGAGTACACTAGCAAGTGAAACATGGAACTAAACATCAAAAACTGCAAGTACTTGCGTGTGTCTCGTCGTAACACCACACTACTTTCATATCGTGATATTAATCATGCTCTCGAGTACACTAACAAGTGAAACATGGAACTAAAAATCAAAAACTGCAAGTACAAGCGTGTGTCTCGTCGTAGCACCACACTACTTTCTTATCGTGATAATAATCATGCTCTCGAGTACACTAACAAGTGAAACATGGAACTAAACATCAAAAACTGCAAGTACATGCGTGTGTCTCGTCGTAAGACCACACTACTTTCATATCGTGATTTTAATCATGCTCTCGAGAACACTAACAAGTGAAACATGGAACTATTCATCAAAAACTGCAAGTACAAGGGTGTGTCTCGTCATACCACCACACTACTTTCTTATCGTGATATTAATCGTGCTCTCGAGTACACTAGCAAGAGAAACATGGTAATAAACATCAAAAACTGCAATTACATGCGTGTGTCTCGTCGTAACACCACACTACTTTCATATCGTGATTTTGATCATGCTCTCGAGAACACTAACAAGTGAAACATGGAACTAATCATCAAAAACTGCAAGTACAATCTTGTGTCTCGTATTAACACCACACTACTTTCATATCGTGATTTTAATCATGCTCTCGAGAACACTAACAAGTGAAACAAGAAACTAAACATCAAAAACTGCGAGTACATGCGTGTGTCTCGTCGTAACACCACACTACTTGCATATCGTAATATTATTCATGCTCTCGAGTACACTAAAAAGTGAAACATGGGACTAAACATCAAAAACTGCAAGTACATGCGTGTGTCTCGTCGTAACACCACACTATTTTCATATCGTGAATTTAATCATGCTCTCGAGTACACTAACAAGTGAAACATAGAACTATACATCAAAAACTGCAAGTACATGCGTGTGTCTCGTCGTAACACCACACTACTTTCATGCCGTGATATTAATCATGCTCTCGAGTACACTTACAAGTGAAACATGAAACTAAACATCAAAAACTGCAAGCACATGCGTGTGTCTCGTCGTAACACCACATTACTTTCATATCTTGATATTAATCATGCTCTCGAGAACACTAACAAGTGAAACATGGAACTAAACATCAAAAACTGCAAGTACATGCGGGTGTCTCGTCGTAACACCACACAACTTTCATATAGTTATATTAATCATGCTCTCGTGTACACTAACAAATGAAACATGTAACTAAACACCAAAAACTGAATGTACATGCATGTTTCTCGTCGTATTACCACACTACTTTCATATCGTGATATTAATCATGCTCTCGAGTACACTAACAAGTGAAACATGGAACTAAACATCAAAAACTGCATGTACATGCGTGTGTCTCATCGTATTACTACACTACTTTCACATCGTGATAATATTCATGCTCTCCAGTACACTAACAAGTGAAACATGAAACTAAACATCAAAAACTGCAAGTACAAGGGTGTGTCTCGTCGTAACACCACACTACTTTCTTATCGTGATATTAATCATGCTCTCGAGTACACTAAGAACTGAAACATGGAACTAAACGTCAAAAACAGCAAGCACATGCGTGTGTCTCGTCGTAACACCACACTACTTTCATGCCGTGATATTAATCATGCTCTCGAGTACACTTACAAGTGAAACATGAAACTAAACATAAAAAACTGCAAGCACATGCGTGTGTCTCGTCGTAACACCACATTACTTTCATATCTTGATATTAATCATGCTCTCGAGAACACTAACAAGGAAAACATGGAACTAAACATCAAAAACTGCAAGTACATGCGGGTGTCTCGTCGTAACACCACACAACTTTCATATAGTTATATTAATCATGCTCTCGTGTACACTAACAAATGAAACATGTAACTAAACACCAAAAACTGAAAGTACATGCATGTTTCTCGTCGTATTACCACACTACTTTCATATCGTGATATTAATCATGCTCTCGAGTACACTAACAAGTGAAACATGAAACTAAACATCAAAAACTGCAAGTACATGCGTGCGTCTCATCGTATTGCCACACTACTTTCATATCGTGATATTAATCATGCTCTCGAGTACACTAACAAGTGAAACATGAAACTAATCATCAAGAACTGCAAGTACCTGCGCGTGTGTCGCCGTAACACCACTCTACTTTCATATATTGATATTAATCATGCTCTCGAGTACACTAAGAACTGAAACATGGAACTAAACATCAAAAACAGCAAGCACATGCGTGTGTCTCGTCGTAACACCACACTACTTTCATATCGTGATATTAATCATGCTCTCGAGTACACAAACAGGTGAAACATGGACTTAAACATCAAAAACTGCAAGTACATGCGTGTGTCTCGTCGTAACACCAGACTACTTTCATATCATGAATTTAATCATGCTCTCGAGTACACTAACAAGTGAAACATAGAACTATACATCAAAAACTGCAAGTACATGCATGTGTCTCGTCGTAACACCACACTACATTCATGCCGTGATATTAATCATGCTCTCGAGTACACTTACAAGTGAAACATGAAACTAAACATAAAAAACTGCAAGCACATGCGTGTGTCTCGTCGTAACACCACATTACTTTCATATCTTGATATTAATCATGCTCTCGAGAACACTAACAAGGAAAACATGGAACTAAACATCAAAAACTGCAAGTACATGCGGGTGTCTCGTCGTAACACCACACAACTTTCATATAGTTATATTAATCATGCTCTCGTGTACACTAACAAATGAAACATGTAATTAAACACCAAAAACTGAAAGTACATGCATGTTTCTCGTCGTATTACCACACTACTTTCATATCGTGATATTAATCATGCTCTCGAGTACACTAACAAGTTAAACATGAAACTAAACATCAAAAACTGCAAGTACATGCGTGTGTCTCATCGTATTACCACACTACTTTCATATCGTGATATTAATCATGCTCTCGAGTACACTAACAAGTGAAACATGAAACTAATCATCAAGAACTGCAAGTACCTGCGCGTGTGTCGCCGTATCACCACTCTACTTTCATATATTGATATTAATCATGCTCTCGAGTACACTAGCAAGTGAAACATGGAACTAAACATCAAAAACTGCAAGTACTTGCGTGTGTCTCGTCGTAACACCACACTACTTTCATATCGTGATATTAATCATGCTCTCGAGTACACTAACAAGTGAAACATGGAACTAAAAATCAAAAACTGCAAGTACAAGCGTGTGTCTCGTCGTAGCACCACACTACTTTCTTATCGTGATATTAATCATGCTCTCGAGTAAACTAACAAGTGAAACATGGAACTAAACATCAAAAACTGCAAGTACATGCGTGTGTCTCGTCGTAAGACCACACTACTTTCATATCGTGATTTTAATCATGCTCTCGAGAACACTAACAAGTGAAACATGGAACTATTCATCAAAAACTGCAAGTACAAGGGTGTGTCTCGTCATACCACCACACTACTTTCTTATCGTGATATTAATCGTGCTCTCGAGTACACTAGCAAGAGAAACATGGTAATAAACATCAAAAACTGCAATTACATGCGTGTGTCTCGTCGTAACACCACACTACTTTCATATCGTGATTTTGATCATGCTCTCGAGAACACTAACAAGTGAAACATGGAACTAATCATCAAAAACTGCAAGTACAATCTTGTGTCTCGTATTAACACCACACTACTTTCATATCGTGATTTTAATCATGCTCTCGAGAACACTAACAAGTGAAACAAGAAACTAAACATCAAAAACTGCGAGTACATGCGTGTGTCTCGTCGTAACACCACACTACTTGCATATCGTAATATTATTCATGCTCTCGAGTACACTAAAAAGTGAAACATGGGACTAAACATCAAAAACTGCAAGTACATGCGTGTGTCTCGTCGTAACACCACACTATTTTCATATCGTGAATTTAATCATGCTCTCGAGTACACTAACAAGTGAAACATAGAACTATACATCAAAAACTGCAAGTACATGCGTGTGTCTCGTCGTAACACCACACTACTTTCATGCCGTGATATTAATCATGCTCTCGAGTACACTTACAAGTGAAACATGAAACTAAACATCAAAAACTGCAAGCACATGCGTGTGTCTCGTCGTAACACCACATTACTTTCATATCTTGATATTAATCATGCTCTCGAGAACACTAACAAGTGAAACATGGAACTAAACATCAAAAACTGCAAGTACATGCGGGTGTCTCGTCGTAACACCACACAACTTTCATATAGTTATATTAATCATGCTCTCGTGTACACTAACAAATGAAACATGTAACTAAACACCAAAAACTGAATGTACATGCATGTTTCTCGTCGTATTACCACACTACTTTCATATCGTGATATTAATCATGCTCTCGAGTACACTAACAAGTGAAACATGGAACTAAACATCAAAAACTGCATGTACATGCGTGTGTCTCATCGTATTACTACACTACTTTCACATCGTGATAATATTCATGCTCTCCAGTACACTAACAAGTGAAACATGAAACTAAACATCAAAAACTGCAAGTACAAGGGTGTGTCTCGTCGTAACACCACACTACTTTCTTATCGTGATATTAATCATGCTCTCGAGTACACTAAGAACTGAAACATGGAACTAAACATCAAAAACAGCAAGCACATGCGTGTGTCTCGTCGTAACACCACACTACTTTCATGCCGTGATATTAATCATGCTCTCGAGTACACTTACAAGTGAAACATGAAACTAAACATAAAAAACTGCAAGCACATGCGTGTGTCTCGTCGTAACACCACATTACTTTCATATCTTGATATTAATCATGCTCTCGAGAACACTAACAAGGAAAACATGGAACTAAACATCAAAAACTGCAAGTACATGCGGGTGTCTCGTCGTAACACCACACAACTTTCATATAGTTATATTAATCATGCTCTCGTGTACACTAACAAATGAAACATGTAACTAAACACCAAAAACTGAAAGTACATGCATGTTTCTCGTCGTATTACCACACTACTTTCATATCGTGATATTAATCATGCTCTCGAGTACACTAACAAGTGAAACATGAAACTAAACATCAAAAACTGCAAGTACATGCGTGCGTCTCATCGTATTGCCACACTACTTTCATATCGTGATATTAATCATGCTCTCGAGTACACTAACAAGTGAAACATGAAACTAATCATCAAGAACTGCAAGTACCTGCGCGTGTGTCGCCGTAACACCACTCTACTTTCATATATTGATATTAATCATGCTCTCGAGTACACTAAGAACTGAAACATGGAACTAAACATCAAAAACAGCAAGCACATGCGTGTGTCTCGTCGTAACACCACACTACTTTCATATCGTGATATTAATCATGCTCTCGAGTACACAAACAGGTGAAACATGGACTTAAACATCAAAAACTGCAAGTACATGCGTGTGTCTCGTCGTAACACCAGACTACTTTCATATCATGAATTTAATCATGCTCTCGAGTACACTAACAAGTGAAACATAGAACTATACATCAAAAACTGCAAGTACATGCATGTGTCTCGTCGTAACACCACACTACATTCATGCCGTGATATTAATCATGCTCTCGAGTACACTTACAAGTGAAACATGAAACTAAACATAAAAAACTGCAAGCACATGCGTGTGTCTCGTCGTAACACTACATTACTTTCATATCTTGATATTAATCATGCTCTCGAGAACACTAACAAGGAAAACATGGAACTAAACATCAAAAACTGCAAGTACATGCGGGTGTCTCGTCGTAACACCACACAACTTTCATATAGTTATATTAATCATGCTCTCGTGTACACTAACAAATGAAACATGTAATTAAACACCAAAAACTGAAAGTACATGCATGTTTCTCGTCGTATTACCACACTACTTTCATATCGTGATATTAATCATGCTCTCGAGTACACTAACAAGTTAAACATGAAACTAAACATCAAAAACTGCAAGTACATGCGTGTGTCTCATCGTATTACCACACTACTTTCATATCGTGATATTAATCATGCTCTCGAGTACACTAACAAGTGAAACATGAAACTAATCATCAAGAACTGCAAGTACCTGCGCGTGTGTCGCCGTATCACCACTCTACTTTCATATATTGATATTAATCATGCTCTCGAGTACACTAGCAAGTGAAACATGGAACTAAACATCAAAAACTGCAAGTACTTGCGTGTGTCTCGTCGTAACACCACACTACTTTCATATCGTGATATTAATCATGCTCTCGAGTACACTAACAAGTGAAACATGGAACTAAAAATCAAAAACTGCAAGTACAAGCGTGTGTCTTGTCGTAGCACCACACTACTTTCTTATCGTGATATTAATCATGCTCTCGAGTAAACTAACAAGTGAAACATGGAACTAAACATCAAAAACTGCAAGTACATGCGTGTGTCTCGTCGTAAGACCACACTACTTTCATATCGTGATTTTAATCATGCTCTCGAGAACACTAACAAGTGAAACATGGAACTATTCATCAAAAACTGCAAGTACAAGGGTGTGTCTCGTCATACCACCACACTACTTTCTTATCGTGATATTAATCGTGCTCTCGAGTACACTAGCAAGAGAAACATGGTAATAAACATCAAAAACTGCAATTACATGCGTGTGTCTCGTCGTAACACCACACTACTTTCATATCGTGATTTTGATCATGCTCTCGAGAACACTAACAAGTGAAACATGGAACTAATCATCAAAAACTGCAAGTACAATCTTGTGTCTCGTATTAACACCACACTACTTTCATATCGTGATTTTAATCATGCTCTCGAGAACACTAACAAGTGAAACAAGAAACTAAACATCAAAAACTGCGAGTACATGCGTGTGTCTCATCGTAACACCACACTACTTGCATATCGTAATATTAATCATGCTCTCGAGTACACTAAAAAGTGAAACATGGGACTAAACATCAAAAACTGCAAGTACATGCGTGTGTCTCGTCGTAACACCACACTATTTTCATATCGTGAATTTAATCATGCTCTCGAGTACACTAACAAGTGAAACATAGAACTATACATCAAAAACTGCAAGTACATGCGTGTGTCTCGTCGTAACACCACACTACTTTCATGCCGTGATATTAATCATGCTCTCGAGTACACTTACAAGTGAAACATGAAACTAAACATCAAAAACTGCAAGCACATGCGTGTGTCTCGTCGTAACACCACATTACTTTCATATCTTGATATTAATCATGCTCTCGAGAACACTAACAAGTGAAACATGGAACTAAACATCAAAAACTGCAAGTACATGCGGGTGTCTCGTCGTAACACCACACAACTTTCATATAGTTATATTAATCATGCTCTCGTGTACACTAACAAATGAAACATGTAACTAAACACCAAAAACTGAATGTACATGCATGTTTCTCGTCGTATTACCACACTACTTTCATATCGTGATATTAATCATGCTCTCGAGTACACTAACAAGTGAAACATGGAACTAAACATCAAAAACTGCATGTACATGCGTGTGTCTCATCGTATTACTACACTACTTTCACATCGTGATAATATTCATGCTCTCCAGTACACTAACAAGTGAAACATGAAACTAAACATCAAAAACTGCAAGTACAAGGGTGTGTCTCGTCGTAACACCACACTACTTTCTTATCGTGATATTAATCATGCTCTCGAGTACACTAACAAGTGAAACATGGTAATAAACATCAAAAACTGCAAGTACAATCTTGTGTCTCGCATTAACACCACACTACTTTCATATCGTGATTTTAATCATGCTCTCGAGAACACTAACAAGTGAAACAAGGAACTAAAAATCAAAAACTGCGAGTACATGCGTGTGTCTCGTCGTAACACCACACTACTTTCATATCGTGATATTATTCATGCTCTCGAGTACACTAAAAAGTGAAACATGGGACAGAACATCAAAAACTGCAAGTACAAGCGTGTGTGTCGTCGTAACACCTCACCACTTGCATATCGTGATATTAATCATGCTCTCGAATACACGAACAAGTGAAACATGAAACTAAACATCAAAAACTGCAAGTACATGCGTGCGTCTCATCGTATTGCCACACTACTTTCATATCGTGATATTAATCATGCTCTCGAGTACACTAACAAGTGAAACATGAAACTAATCATCAAGAACTGCAAGTACCTGCGCGTGTGTCGCCGTAACACCACTCTACTTTCATATATTGATATTAATCATGCTCTCGAGTACACTAAGAACTGAAACATGGAACTAAACATCAAAAACAGCAAGCACATGCGTGTGTCTCGTCGTAACACCACACTACTTTCATATCGTGATATTAATCATGCTCTCGAGTACACAAACAGGTGAAACATGGACTTAAACATCAAAAACTGCAAGTACATGCGTGCGTCTCATCGTATTGCCACACTACTTTCATATCGTGATATTAATCATGCTCTCGAGTACACTAACAAGTGAAACATGAAACTAATCATCAAGAACTGCAAGTACCTGCGCGTGTGTCGCCGTAACACCACTCTACTTTCATATATTGATATTAATCATGCTCTCGAGTACACTAAGAACTGAAACATGGAACTAAACATCAAAAACAGCAAGCACATGCGTGTGTCTCGTCGTAACACCACACTACTTTCATATCGTGATATTAATCATGCTCTCGAGTACACAAACAGGTGAAACATGGACTTAAACATCAAAAACTGCAAGTACATGCGTGTGTCTCGTCGTAACACCAGACTACTTTCATATCATGAATTTAATCATGCTCTCGAGTACACTAACAAGTGAAACATAGAACTATACATCAAAAACTGCAAGTACATGCATGTGTCTCGTCGTAACACCACACTACATTCATGCCGTGATATTAATCATGCTCTCGAGTACACTTACAAGTGAAACATGAAACTAAACATAAAAAACTGCAAGCACATGCGTGTGTCTCGTCGTAACACCACATTACTTTCATATCTTGATATTAATCATGCTCTCGAGAACACTAACAAGGAAAACATGGAACTAAACATCAAAAACTGCAAGTACATGCGGGTGTCTCGTCGTAACACCACACAACTTTCATATAGTTATATTAATCATGCTCTCGTGTACACTAACAAATGAAACATGTAATTAAACACCAAAAACTGAAAGTACATGCATGTTTCTCGTCGTATTACCACACTACTTTCATATCGTGATATTAATCATGCTCTCGAGTACACTAACAAGTTAAACATGAAACTAAACATCAAAAACTGCAAGTACATGCGTGTGTCTCATCGTATTACCACACTACTTTCATATCGTGATATTAATCATGCTCTCGAGTACACTAACAAGTGAAACATGAAACTAATCATCAAGAACTGCAAGTACCTGCGCGTGTGTCGCCGTATCACCACTCTACTTTCATATATTGATATTAATCATGCTCTCGAGTACACTAGCAAGTGAAACATGGAACTAAACATCAAAAACTGCAAGTACTTGCGTGTGTCTCGTCGTAACACCACACTACTTTCATATCGTGATATTAATCATGCTCTCGAGTACACTAACAAGTGAAACATGGAACTAAAAATCAAAAACTGCAAGTACAAGCGTGTGTCTTGTCGTAGCACCACACTACTTTCTTATCGTGATATTAATCATGCTCTCGAGTACACTAACAAGTGAAACATGGAACTAAACATCAAAAACTGCAAGTACATGCGTGTGTCTCGTCGTAAGACCACACTACTTTCATATCGTGATTTTAATCATGCTCTCGAGAACACTAACAAGTGAAACATGGAACTATTCATCAAAAACTGCAAGTACAAGGGTGTGTCTCGTCATACCACCACACTACTTTCTTATCGTGATATTAATCGTGCTCTCGAGTACACTAGCAAGAGAAACATGGTAATAAACATCAAAAACTGCAATTACATGCGTGTGTCTCGTCGTAACACCACACTACTTTCATATCGTGATTTTGATCATGCTCTCGAGAACACTAACAAGTGAAACATGGAACTAATCATCAAAAACTGCAAGTACAATCTTGTGTCTCGTATTAACACCACACTACTTTCATATCGTGATTTTAATCATGCTCTCGAGAACACTAACAAGTGAAACAAGAAACTAAACATCAAAAACTGCGAGTACATGCGTGTGTCTCATCGTAACACCACACTACTTGCATATCGTAATATTAATCATGCTCTCGAGTACACTAAAAAGTGAAACATGGGACTAAACATCAAAAACTGCAAGTACATGCGTGTGTCTCGTCGTAACACCACACTATTTTCATATCGTGAATTTAATCATGCTCTCGAGTACACTAACAAGTGAAACATAGAACTATACATCAAAAACTGCAAGTACATGCGTGTGTCTCGTCGTAACACCACACTACTTTCATGCCGTGATATTAATCATGCTCTCGAGTACACTTACAAGTGAAACATGAAACTAAACATCAAAAACTGCAAGCACATGCGTGTGTCTCGTCGTAACACCACATTACTTTCATATCTTGATATTAATCATGCTCTCGAGAACACTAACAAGTGAAACATGGAACTAAACATCAAAAACTGCAAGTACATGCGGGTGTCTCGTCGTAACACCACACAACTTTCATATAGTTATATTAATCATGCTCTCGTGTACACTAACAAATGAAACATGTAACTAAACACCAAAAACTGAATGTACATGCATGTTTCTCGTCGTATTACCACACTACTTTCATATCGTGATATTAATCATGCTCTCGAGTACACTAACAAGTGAAACATGGAACTAAACATCAAAAACTGCATGTACATGCGTGTGTCTCATCGTATTACTACACTACTTTCACATCGTGATAATATTCATGCTCTCCAGTACACTAACAAGTGAAACATGAAACTAAACATCAAAAACTGCAAGTACAAGGGTGTGTCTCGTCGTAACACCACACTACTTTCTTATCGTGATATTAATCATGCTCTCGAGTACACTAACAAGTGAAACATGGTAATAAACATCAAAAACTGCAAGTACAATCTTGTGTCTCGCATTAACACCACACTACTTTCATATCGTGATTTTAATCATGCTCTCGAGAACACTAACAAGTGAAACAAGGAACTAAAAATCAAAAACTGCGAGTACATGCGTGTGTCTCGTCGTAACACCACACTACTTTCATATCGTGATATTATTCATGCTCTCGAGTACACTAAAAAGTGAAACATGGGACAGAACATCAAAAACTGCAAGTACAAGCGTGTGTGTCGTCGTAACACCTCACCACTTGCATATCGTGATATTAATCATGCTCTCGAATACACGAACAAGTGAAACATGGACCTAAACATCAAAAACTGCAAGTACATGCGTATGTTTCGTCGTAACACCACACTACTTTATATCGTGATATTAATCATGCTCTCGAGAACACTAACAAGTGAAACAAGGAACTAAACATCAAAAACTGCGAGTACATGCGTGTGTCTCGTCGTAACACCACACTACTTTCATATCGTGATATTTATCATGCTCTCGAGTACACTAAAAAGTGAAACATGGGACTAAACATCAAAAACTGCAAGTACAAGCGTGTGTGTCGTCGTAACACCTCACCACTTCCATATCGTGATATTAATCATGCTCTCGAGTACACGAACAAGTGAAACATGGACCTAAACATCAAAAACTGCAAGTACATGCGTATGTTTCGTCGTAACACCACACTACTTTCATATCGTGATAATAATCATGCTCTCGATTGCACTAACAAGTGGAACATGGAACATCAAAAATTGACAGTACATGCATGTGTCCCGTCGTAACACCACACTACTTTCATATCGTGATATTAATCAAGCTCTCGAGTACACTAACAAGTGAAACATAGAACTAAACTTCAAATACTCCAAGTACATGCGTGTGTCTCGTCGTAACACCACACTACTTTCACATCGGTATATTAATTAAGCTCTCGAGTACACTAACAAGTGAAACATGGAACTAAACATCAAAAACTGCAAGTACACGCGTGTGTCTCGTCGTAACACCACACTACTTTCTTATCGTGATATTAATCATGCTCTCGAGTACACTAACAAGTGAAACATGAAACTAAACATCAAAAACTGCAAGTACATGCGTATGTCTCGTCGTAACACCACACAACTTTCATATCGTGATATTAATCATGCTTTGAGTACACTAACAAGTGAAACATGAAAGTAAACATAAAAAAGGAAGTACATGCGCGTGTCTCGTCGTAACACCACACTACTTTTATATCGTGATATTAATCATGCTCTCGAGTACACTAACATGTGAAACATGGAACTAAACATCAAAAACTGCATGTACATGCGTGTGTCTCATCGTATTACCACACTACTTTCATATCGTGAAATTAATCATGCTCACGAGTACACTAACAAGTGAAACATGAAACTAAACATCAAAAACTGCAAGTACATGCGTGTGTCTCGTCGTAACACCACACTACTTTCATATCGTGATATTATTCATGCTCTCGAGTACACTAACCAGTGTAACATGGAACTAAACATCAAAAACTGTAAGTACAAGCGTGTGTATCGTCGTAACACCACACTACTTTCATATCGTGATATTAATCATGCTCTCGAGTACACTAACAAGTGAAACATGGAACTAAACATCAAAAACTGCATGTACATGCGTGTGTCTCATCGTATTACCACACTACTTTCATATCGTGATATTAATCATGCTCTCGAGTACACTAACAAGTGAAACATGAAACTAAACATCAAAAACTGCAAGTACATGCGTGTTTCTCGTCGTAGCACCACACTACTTTCATATCGTGATATTAATCATGCTGTCGAGTACACTAACAAGTGAAACATGAAACTAAACATCAAAAACTGCAAGTACATGCGTGTGTCTCATCGTATTACCACACTACTTTCATATCGTGATATTAATCATGCTCTCGAGTACACTAACAAGTGAAACATGAAACTAATCATCAAGAACTGCAAGTACCTGCGCGTGTGTCGCCGTATCACCACTCTACTTTCATATATTGATATTAATCATGCTCTCGAGTACACTAGCAAGTGAAACATGGAACTAAACATCAAAAACTGCAAGTACTTGCGTGTGTCTCGTCGTAACACCACACTAGTTTCATATCGTGATATTAATCATGCTCTCGAGTACACTAACAAGTGAAACATGGAACTAAAAATCAAAAACTGCAAGTACAAGCGTGTGTCTCGTCGTAGCACCACACTACTTTCTTATCGTGATAATAATCATGCTCTCGAGTACACTAACAAGTGAAACATGGAACTAAACATCAAAAACTGCAAGTACATGCGTGTGTCTCGTCGTAAGACCACACTACTTTCATATCGTGATTTTAATCATGCTCTCGAGAACACTAACAAGTGAAACATGGAACTATTCATCAAAAACTGCAAGTACAAGGGTGTGTCTCGTCATACCACCACACTACTTTCTTATCGTGATATTAATCGTGCTCTCGAGTACACTAGCAAGAGAAACATGGTAATAAACATCAAAAACTGCAATTACATGCGTGTGTCTCGTCGTAACACCACACTACTTTCATATCGTGATTTTGATCATGCTCTCGAGAACACTAACAAGTGAAACATGGAACTAATCATCAAAAACTGCAAGTACAATCTTGTGTCTCGTATTAACACCACACTACTTTCATATCGTGATTTTAATCATGCTCTCGAGAACACTAACAAGTGAAACAAGAAACTAAACATCAAAAACTGCGAGTACATGCGTGTGTCTCGTCGTAACACCACACTACTTGCATATCGTAATATTAATCATGCTCTCGAGTACACTAAAAAGTGAAACATGGGACTAAACATCAAAAACTGCAAGTACATGCGTGTGTCTCGTCGTAACACCACACTATTTTCATATCGTGAATTTAATCATGCTCTCGAGTACACTAACAAGTGAAACATAGAACTATACATCAAAAACTGCAAGTACATGCGTGTGTCTCGTCGTAACACCACACTACTTTCATGCCGTGATATTAATCATGCTCTCGAGTACACTTACAAGTGAAACATGAAACTAAACATCAAAAACTGCAAGCACATGCGTGTGTCTCGTCGTAACACCACATTACTTTCATATCTTGATATTAATCATGCTCTCGAGAACACTAACAAGTGAAACATGGAACTAAACATCAAAAACTGCAAGTACATGCGGGTGTCTCGTCGTAACACCACACAACTTTCATATAGTTATATTAATCATGCTCTCGTGTACACTAACAAATGAAACATGTAACTAAACACCAAAAACTGAATGTACATGCATGTTTCTCGTCGTATTACCACACTACTTTCATATCGTGATATTAATCATGCTCTCGAGTACACTAACAAGTGAAACATGGAACTAAACATCAAAAACTGCATGTACATGCGTGTGTCTCATCGTATTACTACACTACTTTCACATCGTGATAATATTCATGCTCTCCAGTACACTAACAAGTGAAACATGAAACTAAACATCAAAAACTGCAAGTACAAGGGTGTGTCTCGTCGTAACACCACACTACTTTCTTATCGTGATATTAATCATGCTCTCGAGTACACTAAGAACTGAAACATGGAACTAAACATCGAAAACAGCAAGCACATGCGTGTGTCTCGTCGTAACACCACACTACTTTCATGCCGTGATATTAATCATGCTCTCGAGTACACTTACAAGTGAAACATGAAACTAAACATAAAAAACTGCAAGCACATGCGTGTGTCTCGTCGTAACACCACATTACTTTCATATCTTGATATTAATCATGCTCTCGAGAACACTAACAAGGAAAACATGGAACTAAACATCAAAAACTGCAAGTACATGCGGGTGTCTCGTCGTAACACCACACAACTTTCATATAGTTATATTAATCATGCTCTCGTGTACACTAACAAATGAAACATGTAACTAAACACCAAAAACTGAAAGTACATGCATGTTTCTCGTCGTATTACCACACTACTTTCATATCGTGATATTAATCATGCTCTCGAGTACACTAACAAGTGAAACATGAAACTAAACATCAAAAACTGCAAGTACATGCGTGCGTCTCATCGTATTGCCACACTACTTTCATATCGTGATATAATCATGCTCTCGAGTACACTAACAAGTGAAACATGAAACTAATCATCAAGAACTGCAAGTACCTGCGCGTGTGTCGCCGTAACACCACTCTACTTTCATATATTGATATTAATCATGCTCTCGAGTACACTAAGAACTGAAACATGGAACTAAACATCAAAAACAGCAAGCACATGCGTGTGTCTCGTCGTAACACCACACTACTTTCATATCGTGATATTAATCATGCTCTCGAGTACACAAACAGGTGAAACATGGACTTAAACATCAAAAACTGCAAGTACATGCGTGTGTCTCGTCGTAACACCAGACTACTTTCATATCATGAATTTAATCATGCTCTCGAGTACACTAACAAGTGAAACATAGAACTATGCATCAAAAACTGCAAGTACATGCGTGTGTCTCGTCGTAACACCACACTACATTCATGCCGTGATATTAATCATGCTCTCGAGTACACTTACAAGTGAAACATGAAACTAAACATAAAAAACTGCAAGCACATGCGTGTGTCTCGTCGTAACACCACATTACTTTCATATCTTGATATTAATCATGCTCTCGAGAACACTAACAAGGAAAACATGGAACTAAACATCAAAAACTGCAAGTACATGCGGGTGTCTCGTCGTAACACCACACAACTTTCATATAGTTATATTAATCATGCTCTCGTGTACACTAACAAATGAAACATGTAATTAAACACCAAAAACTGAAAGTACATGCATGTTTCTCGTCGTATTACCACACTACTTTCATATCGTGATATTAATCATGCTCTCGAGTACACTAACAAGTTAAACATGAAACTAAACATCAAAAACTGCAAGTACATGCGTGTGTCTCATCGTATTACCACTCTACTTTCATATCGTGATATTAATCATGCTCTCGAGTACACTAACAAGTGAAACATGAAACTAATCATCAAGAACTGCAAGTACCTGCGCGTGTGTCGCCGTATCACCACTCTACTTTCATATATTGATATTAATCATGCTCTCGAGTACACTAGCAAGTGAAACATGGAACTAAACATCAAAAACTGCAAGTACTTGCGTGTGTCTCGTCGTAACACCACACTACTTTCATATCGTGATATTAATCATGCTCTCGAGTACACTAACAAGTGAAACATGGAACTAAAAATCAAAAACTGCAAGTACAAGCGTGTGTCTCGTCGTAGCACCACACTACTTTCTTATCGTGATATTAATCATGCTCTCGAGTACACTAACAAGTGAAACATGGAACTAAACATCAAAAACTGCAAGTACATGCGTGTGTCTCGTCGTAAGACCACACTACTTTCATATCGTGATTTTAATCATGCTCTCGAGAACACTAACAAGTGAAACATGGAACTATTCATCAAAAACTGCAAGTACAAGGGTGTGTCTCGTCATACCACCACACTACTTTCTTATCGTGATATTAATCGTGCTCTCGAGTACACTAGCAAGAGAAACATGGTAATAAACATCAAAAACTGCAATTACATGCGTGTGTCTCGTCGTAACACCACACTACTTTCATATCGTGATTTTGATCATGCTCTCGAGAACACTAACAAGTGAAACATGGAACTAATCATCAAAAACTGCAAGTACAATCTTGTGTCTCGTATTAACACCACACTACTTTCATATCGTGATTTTAATCATGCTCTCGAGAACACTAACAAGTGAAACAAGAAACTAAACATCAAAAACTGCGAGTACATGCGTGTGTCTCATCGTAACACCACACTACTTGCATATCGTAATATTAATCATGCTCTCGAGTACACTAAAAAGTGAAACATGGGACTAAACATCAAAAACTGCAAGTACATGCGTGTGTCTCGTCGTAACACCACACTATTTTCATATCGTGAATTTAATCATGCTCTCGAGTACACTAACAAGTGAAACATAGAACTATACATCAAAAACTGCAAGTACATGCGTGTGTCTCGTCGTAACACCACACTACTTTCATGCCGTGATATTAATCATGCTCTCGAGTACACTTACAAGTGAAACATGAAACTAAACATCAAAAACTGCAAGCACATGCGTGTGTCTCGTCGTAACACCACATTACTTTCATATCTTGATATTAATCATGCTCTCGAGAACACTAACAAGTGAAACATGGAACTAAACATCAAAAACTGCAAGTACATGCGGGTGTCTCGTCGTAACACCACACAACTTTCATATAGTTATATTAATCATGCTCTCGTGTACACTAACAAATGAAACATGTAACTAAACACCAAAAACTGAATGTACATGCATGTTTCTCGTCGTATTACCACACTACTTTCATATCGTGATATTAATCATGCTCTCGAGTACACTAACAAGTGAAACATGGAACTAAACATCAAAAACTGCATGTACATGCGTGTGTCTCATCGTATTACTACACTACTTTCACATCGTGATAATATTCATGCTCTCCAGTACACTAACAAGTGAAACATGAAACTAAACATCAAAAACTGCAAGTACAAGGGTGTGTCTCGTCGTAACACCACACTACTTTCTTATCGTGATATTAATCATGCTCTCGAGTACACTAACAAGTGAAACATGGTAATAAACATCAAAAACTGCAAGTACAATCTTGTGTCTCGCATTAACACCACACTACTTTCATATCGTGATTTTAATCATGCTCTCGAGAACACTAACAAGTGAAACAAGGAACTAAAAATCAAAAACTGCGAGTACATGCGTGTGTCTCGTCGTAACACCACACTACTTTCATATCGTGATATTATTCATGCTCTCGAGTACACTAAAAAGTGAAACATGGGACAGAACATCAAAAACTGCAAGTACAAGCGTGTGTGTCGTCGTAACACCTCACCACTTGCATATCGTGATATTAATCATGCTCTCGAATACACGAACAAGTGAAACATGGACCTAAACATCAAAAACTGCAAGTACATGCGTATGTTTCGTCGTAACACCACACTACTTTATATCGTGATATTAATCATGCTCTCGAGAACACTAACAAGTGAAACAAGGAACTAAACATCAAAAACTGCGAGTACATGCGTGTGTCTCGTCGTAACACCACACTACTTTCATGCCGTGATATTAATCATGCTCTCGAGTACACTTACAAGTGAAACATGAAACTAAACATCAAAAACTGCAAGCACATGCGTGTGTCTCGTCGTAACACCACATTACTTTCATATCTTGATATTAATCATGCTCTCGAGAACACTAACAAGTGAAACATGGAACTAAACATCAAAAACTGCAAGTACATGCGGGTGTCTCGTCGTAACACCACACAACTTTCATATAGTTATATTAATCATGCTCTCGTGTACACTAACAAATGAAACATGTAACTAAACACCAAAAACTGAATGTACATGCATGTTTCTCGTCGTATTACCACACTACTTTCATATCGTGATATTAATCATGCTCTCGAGTACACTAACAAGTGAAACATGGAACTAAACATCAAAAACTGCATGTACATGCGTGTGTCTCATCGTATTACTACACTACTTTCACATCGTGATAATATTCATGCTCTCCAGTACACTAACAAGTGAAACATGAAACTAAACATCAAAAACTGCAAGTACAAGGGTGTGTCTCGTCGTAACACCACACTACTTTCTTATCGTGATATTAATCATGCTCTCGAGTACACTAACAAGTGAAACATGGTAATAAACATCAAAAACTGCAAGTACAATCTTGTGTCTCGCATTAACACCACACTACTTTCATATCGTGATTTTAATCATGCTCTCGAGAACACTAACAAGTGAAACAAGGAACTAAAAATCAAAAACTGCGAGTACATGCGTGTGTCTCGTCGTAACACCACACTACTTTCATATCGTGATATTATTCATGCTCTCGAGTACACTAAAAAGTGAAACATGGGACAGAACATCAAAAACTGCAAGTACAAGCGTGTGTGTCGTCGTAACACCTCACCACTTGCATATCGTGATATTAATCATGCTCTCGAATACACGAACAAGTGAAACATGGACCTAAACATCAAAAACTGCAAGTACATGCGTATGTTTCGTCGTAACACCACACTACTTTATATCGTGATATTAATCATGCTCTCGAGAACACTAACAAGTGAAACAAGGAACTAAACATCAAAAACTGCGAGTACATGCGTGTGTCTCGTCGTAACACCACACTACTTTCATATCGTGATATTTGTCATGCTCTCGAGTACACTAAAAAGTGAAACATGGGACTAAACATCAAAAACTGCAAGTACAAGCGTGTGTGTCGTCGTAACACCTCACCACTTCCATATCGTGATATTAATCATGCTCTCGAGTACACGAACAAGTGAAACATGGACCTAAACATCAAAAACTGCAAGTACATGCGTATGTTTCGTCGTAACACCACACTACTTTCATATCGTGATAATAATCATGCTCTCGATTGCACTAACAAGTGGAACATGGAACATCAAAAATTGACAGTACATGCATGTGTCCCGTCGTAACACCACACTACTTTCATATCGTGATATTAATCAAGCTCTCGAGTACACTAACAAGTGAAACATAGAACTAAACTTCAAATACTCCAAGTACATGCGTGTGTCTCGTCGTAACACCACACTACTTTCACATCGGTATATTAATTAAGCTCTCGAGTACACTAACAAGTGAAACATGGAACTAAACATCAAAAACTGCAAGTACACGCGTGTGTCTCGTCGTAACACCACACTACTTTCTTATCGTGATATTAATCATGCTCTCGAGTACACTAACAAGTGAAACATGAAACTAAACATCAAAAACTGCAAGTACATGCGTATGTCTCGTCGTAACACCACACAACTTTCATATCGTGATATTAATCATGCTTTGAGTACACTAACAAGTGAAACATGAAAGTAAACATAAAAAAGGAAGTACATGCGTGTCTCGTCGTAACACCACACTACTTTTATATCGTGATATTAATCATGCTCTCGAGTACACTAACATGTGAAACATGGAACTAAACATCAAAAACTGCATGTACATGCGTGTGTCTCATCGTATTACCACACTACTTTCATATCGTGAAATTAATCATGCTCACGAGTACACTAACAAGTGAAACATGAAACTAAACATCAAAAACTGCAAGTACATGCGTGTGTCTCGTCGTAACACCACACTACTTTCATATCGTGATATTATTCATGCTCTCGAGTACACTAACCAGTGTCACATGGAACTAAACATCAAAAACTGTAAGTACAAGCGTGTGTATCGTCGTAACACCACACTACTTTCATATCGTGATATTAATCATGCTCTCGAGTACACTAACAAGTGAAACATGGAACTAAACATCAAAAACTGCATGTACATGCGTGTGTCTCATCGTATTACCACACTACTTTCATATCGTGATATTAATCATGCTCTCGAGTACACTAACAAGTGAAACATGAAACTAAACATCAAAAACTGCAAGTACATGCGTGTTTCTCGTCGTAGCACCACACTACTTTCATATCGTGATATTAATCATGCTCTCGAGTACACTAACAAGTGAAACATAAAACTAAACATCAAAAACTGCATGTACATGCGTGTGTCTCATCGTATTACCACACTACTTTCATATCGTGATATTAATCATGCTCTCGAGTACACTAACAAGTGAAACATGAAACTAAACATCAAAAACTGCAAGTACATGCGTGTTTCTCGTCGTAGCACCACACTACTTATATATCGTGATATTAATCATGCTCTCGAGTACACTAACAAGTGAAACATTGAACTAAACATCAAAAACTGCAAGTACATGCGTGTTTCTCGTCGTAGCAGCACACTACTTTCATATCGTGATATTAATCATGCTCTCGAGAACACTAACAAGTGAAACATGGAACTAAACATCAAAAACTGCATGTACATGCGTGTGTCTCATCGTATTACCACACTACTTTCATATCGTGATATTAATCATGCTCTCGAGTACACTAACAAGTGAAACATGGAACTAAACATCAAAAACTGCAAGTACATGCGTGTTTCTCGTCGTAGCACCACACTACTTATATATCGTGATATTAATCATGCTCTCGAGTACACTAACAAGTGAAACATAGAACTAAACATCAAAAACTGCAAGTACATGCGTGTTTCTCGTCGTAGCACCACACTACTTTCATATCGTGATATTAATCATGCTCTCGAGAACACTAACAAGTGAAACATGGAACTAAACATCAAAAACTGCATGTACATGCGTGTGTCTCATCGTATTACCACACTACTTTCATATCGTGATATTAATCATGCTCTCGAGTACACTAACAAGTGAAACATGGAACTAAACATCAAAAACTGCAAGTACATGCGTGTTTCTCGTCGTAGCACCACACTACTTTCATATCGTGATATTAATCATGCTCTCGAGTACACTAACAAGTGAAACATGGAACTAAACATAAAAAACTGCATGTACATGCGTGTGTCTCATCGTATTACCACACTACTTTCATATCGTGATATTAATCATGCTCTCGAGAACACTAACAAGTGAAACATGGAACTAAACATCAAAAACTGCAAGTACATGCGGGTGTCTCGTCGTAACACCACACAACTTTCATATAGTTATATTAATCATGCTCTCGTGTACACTAACAAATGAAATATGTAAATAAACACCAAAAACTGAAAGTACATGCGTGTGTCTCGTCGTGACACCACACTACTTTCATATCGTGAATTTATTCATGCTCTCGAGTACACTAACAAGTGAAACATGGACTTAAACATCAAAAACTGCAAGTACATGCGTGTGTCTCGTCGTAACACCACACTACTTTCATATCGTGAATTTAATCATGCTCTCGAGTACACTAACAAGTGAAACATAGAACTATACATCAAAACCTGCAAGTACATGCGTGTGTCTCGTCGTAACACCACACTACTTTCATGCCGTGATATTAATCATGCTCTCGAGTACACTTACAAGTGAAACATGAAACTAAACAAAAAAAACTGCAAGCACATGCGTGTGTCTCGTCGTAACACCCCATTAATTTCATATCTTGATATTAATCATGCTCTCGAGAACACTAACAAGTGAAACATGGAACTAAACATCAAAAACTGCAAGTACATGCGGGTGTCTCGTCGTAACACCACACAACTTTCATATAGTTATATTAATCATGCTCTCGTGTACACTAACAAATGAAACATGTAACTAAACACCAAAAACTGAAAGTACATGCATGTTTCTCGTCGTATTACCACACTACTTTCATATCGTGATATTAATCATGCTCTCGAGTACACTAACAAGTGAAACATGAAACTAAACATCAAAAACTGCAAGTACATGCGTGTTTCTCGTCGTAGCACCACACTACTTATATATCGTGATATTAATCATGCTCTCGAGTACAATAACAAGTGAAACATGGAACTAAACATCAAAAACTGCAAGTACATGCGTGTGTCTCGTCGTAACACCACACTACTTTCATGCCGTGATATTAATCATGCTCTCGAGTACACTTACAAGTGAAACATGAAACTAAACAAAAAAAACTGCAAGTACATGCGTGTTTCTCGTCGTAGCACAACACTACTTATATATCGTGATATTAATCATGCTCTCGAGTACAATAACAAGTGAAACATGGAACTATACATCAAAACCTGCAAGTACATGCGTGTGTCTCGTCGTAACACCACACTACTTTCATGCCGTGATATTAATCATGCTCTCGAGTACACTTACAAGTGAAACATGAAACTAAACAAAAAAAACTGCAAGCACATGCGTGTGTCTCGTCGTAACACCCCATTACTTTCATATCTTGATATTAATCATGCTCTCGAGAACACTAACAAGTGAAACATGGAACTAAACATCAAAAACTGCAAGTACATGCGGGTGTCTCGTCGTAACACCACACAACTTTCATATAGTTATATTAATCATGCTCTCGTGTACACTAACAAATGAAACATGTAACTAAACACCAAAAACTGAAAGTACATGCATGTTTCTCGTCGTATTACCACACTACTTTCATATCGTGATATTAATCATGCTCTCGAGTACACTAACAAGTGAAACATGAAACTAAACAAAAACTGCAACTACATGCGTGTGTCTCATCGTATTACAACACTACTTTCATATCGTGATATTAGTCATGCTCTCGAGTACAATAACAAGTGAAACATGGAACTAAACATCAAAAACTGCAAGTACATGCGTGTGTCTCGTCGTGACACCACACTACTTTCATATCGTGATTTTAATCATGCTCTCGAGAACACTAACAAGTGAAACATGGAACTATTCATCAAAAACTGCAAGTACAAGGGTGTGTCTCGTCATACCACCACACTACTTTCTTATCGTGATATTAATCGTGCTCTCGAGTACACTAGCAAGAGAAACATGGTAATAAACATCAAAAACTGCAATTACATGCGTGTGTCTCGTCGTAACACCACACTACTTTCATATCGTGATTTTGATCATGCTCTCGAGAACACTAACAAGTGAAACATGGAACTAATCATCAAAAACTGCAAGTACAATCTTGTGTCTCGTATTAACACCACACTACTTTCATATCGTGATTTTAATCATGCTCTCGAGAACACTAACAAGTGAAACAAGAAACTAAACATCAAAAACTGCGAGTACATGCGTGTGTCTCATCGTAACACCACACTACTTGCATATCGTAATATTAATCATGCTCTCGAGTACACTAAAAAGTGAAACATGGGACTAAACATCAAAAACTGCAAGTACATGCGTGTGTCTCGTCGTAACACCACACTATTTTCATATCGTGAATTTAATCATGCTCTCGAGTACACTAACAAGTGAAACATAGAACTATACATCAAAAACTGCAAGTACATGCGTGTGTCTCGTCGTAACACCACACTACTTTCATGCCGTGATATTAATCATGCTCTCGAGTACACTTACAAGTGAAACATGAAACTAAACATCAAAAACTGCAAGCACATGCGTGTGTCTCGTCGTAACACCACATTACTTTCATATCTTGATATTAATCATGCTCTCGAGAACACTAACAAGTGAAACATGGAACTAAACATCAAAAACTGCAAGTACATGCGGGTGTCTCGTCGTAACACCACACAACTTTCATATAGTTATATTAATCATGCTCTCGTGTACACTAACAAATGAAACATGTAACTAAACACCAAAAACTGAATGTACATGCATGTTTCTCGTCGTATTACCACACTACTTTCATATCGTGATATTAATCATGCTCTCGAGTACACTAACAAGTGAAACATGGAACTAAACATCAAAAACTGCATGTACATGCGTGTGTCTCATCGTATTACTACACTACTTTCACATCGTGATAATATTCATGCTCTCCAGTACACTAACAAGTGAAACATGAAACTAAACATCAAAAACTGCAAGTACAAGGGTGTGTCTCGTCGTAACACCACACTACTTTCTTATCGTGATATTAATCATGCTCTCGAGTACACTAACAAGTGAAACATGGTAATAAACATCAAAAACTGCAAGTACAATCTTGTGTCTCGCATTAACACCACACTACTTTCATATCGTGATTTTAATCATGCTCTCGAGAACACTAACAAGTGAAACAAGGAACTAAAAATCAAAAACTGCGAGTACATGCGTGTGTCTCGTCGTAACACCACACTACTTTCATATCGTGATATTATTCATGCTCTCGAGTACACTAAAAAGTGAAACATGGGACAGAACATCAAAAACTGCAAGTACAAGCGTGTGTGTCGTCGTAACACCTCACCACTTGCATATCGTGATATTAATCATGCTCTCGAATACACGAACAAGTGAAACATGGACCTAAACATCAAAAACTGCAAGTACATGCGTATGTTTCGTCGTAACACCACACTACTTTATATCGTGATATTAATCATGCTCTCGAGAACACTAACAAGTGAAACAAGGAACTAAACATCAAAAACTGCGAGTACATGCGTGTGTCTCGTCGTAACACCACACTACTTTCATATCGTGATATTTATCATGCTCTCGAGTACACTAAAAAGTGAAACATGGGACTAAACATCAAAAACTGCAAGTACAAGCGTGTGTGTCGTCGTAACACCTCACCACTTCCATATCGTGATATTAATCATGCTCTCGAGTACACGAACAAGTGAAACATGGACCTAAACATCAAAAACTGCAAGTACATGCGTATGTTTCGTCGTAACACCACACTACTTTCATATCGTGATAATAATCATGCTCTCGATTGCACTAACAAGTGGAACATGGAACATCAAAAATTGACAGTACATGCATGTGTCCCGTCGTAACACCACACTACTTTCATATCGTGATATTAATCAAGCTCTCGAGTACACTAACAAGTGAAACATAGAACTAAACTTCAAATACTCCAAGTACATGCGTGTGTCTCGTCGTAACACCACACTACTTTCACATCGGTATATTAATTAAGCTCTCGAGTACACTAACAAGTGAAACATGGAACTAAACATCAAAAACTGCAAGTACACGCGTGTGTCTCGTCGTAACACCACACTACTTTCTTATCGTGATATTAATCATGCTCTCGAGTACACTAACAAGTGAAACATGAAACTAAACATCAAAAACTGCAAGTACATGCGTATGTCTCGTCGTAACACCACACAACTTTCATATCGTGATATTAATCATGCTTTGAGTACACTAACAAGTGAAACATGAAAGTAAACATAAAAAAGGAAGTACATGCGCGTGTCTCGTCGTAACACCACACTACTTTTATATCGTGATATTAATCATGCTCTCGAGTACACTAACATGTGAAACATGGAACTAAACATCAAAAACTGCATGTACATGCGTGTGTCTCATCGTATTACCACACTACTTTCATATCGTGAAATTAATCATGCTCACGAGTACACTAACAAGTGAAACATGAAACTAAACATCAAAAACTGCAAGTACATGCGTGTGTCTCGTCGTAACACCACACTACTTTCATATCGTGATATTATTCATGCTCTCGAGTACACTAACCAGTGTAACATGGAACTAAACATCAAAAACTGTAAGTACAAGCGTGTGTATCGTCGTAACACCACACTACTTTCATATCGTGATATTAATCATGCTCTCGAGTACACTAACAAGTGAAACATGGAACTAAACATCAAAAACTGCATGTACATGCGTGTGTCTCATCGTATTACCACACTACTTTCATATCGTGATATTAATCATGCTCTCGAGTACACTAACAAGTGAAACATGAAACTAAACATCAAAAACTGCAAGTACATGCGTGTTTCTCGTCGTAGCACCACACTACTTTCATATCGTGATATTAATCATGCTGTCGAGTACACTAACAAGTGAAACATGAAACTAAACATCAAAAACTGCAAGTACATGCGTGTGTCTCATCGTATTACCACACTACTTTCATATCGTGATATTAATCATGCTCTCGAGTACACTAACAAGTGAAACATGAAACTAATCATCAAGAACTGCAAGTACCTGCGCGTGTGTCGCCGTATCACCACTCTACTTTCATATATTGATATTAATCATGCTCTCGAGTACACTAGCAAGTGAAACATGGAACTAAACATCAAAAACTGCAAGTACTTGCGTGTGTCTCGTCGTAACACCACACTAGTTTCATATCGTGATATTAATCATGCTCTCGAGTACACTAACAAGTGAAACATGGAACTAAAAATCAAAAACTGCAAGTACAAGCGTGTGTCTCGTCGTAGCACCACACTACTTTCTTATCGTGATAATAATCATGCTCTCGAGTACACTAACAAGTGAAACATGGAACTAAACATCAAAAACTGCAAGTACATGCGTGTGTCTCGTCGTAAGACCACACTACTTTCATATCGTGATTTTAATCATGCTCTCGAGAACACTAACAAGTGAAACATGGAACTATTCATCAAAAACTGCAAGTACAAGGGTGTGTCTCGTCATACCACCACACTACTTTCTTATCGTGATATTAATCGTGCTCTCGAGTACACTAGCAAGAGAAACATGGTAATAAACATCAAAAACTGCAATTACATGCGTGTGTCTCGTCGTAACACCACACTACTTTCATATCGTGATTTTGATCATGCTCTCGAGAACACTAACAAGTGAAACATGGAACTAATCATCAAAAACTGCAAGTACAATCTTGTGTCTCGTATTAACACCACACTACTTTCATATCGTGATTTTAATCATGCTCTCGAGAACACTAACAAGTGAAACAAGAAACTAAACATCAAAAACTGCGAGTACATGCGTGTGTCTCGTCGTAACACCACACTACTTGCATATCGTAATATTAATCATGCTCTCGAGTACACTAAAAAGTGAAACATGGGACTAAACATCAAAAACTGCAAGTACATGCGTGTGTCTCGTCGTAACACCACACTATTTTCATATCGTGAATTTAATCATGCTCTCGAGTACACTAACAAGTGAAACATAGAACTATACATCAAAAACTGCAAGTACATGCGTGTGTCTCGTCGTAACACCACACTACTTTCATGCCGTGATATTAATCATGCTCTCGAGTACACTTACAAGTGAAACATGAAACTAAACATCAAAAACTGCAAGCACATGCGTGTGTCTCGTCGTAACACCACATTACTTTCATATCTTGATATTAATCATGCTCTCGAGAACACTAACAAGTGAAACATGGAACTAAACATCAAAAACTGCAAGTACATGCGGGTGTCTCGTCGTAACACCACACAACTTTCATATAGTTATATTAATCATGCTCTCGTGTACACTAACAAATGAAACATGTAACTAAACACCAAAAACTGAATGTACATGCATGTTTCTCGTCGTATTACCACACTACTTTCATATCGTGATATTAATCATGCTCTCGAGTACACTAACAAGTGAAACATGGAACTAAACATCAAAAACTGCATGTACATGCGTGTGTCTCATCGTATTACTACACTACTTTCACATCGTGATAATATTCATGCTCTCCAGTACACTAACAAGTGAAACATGAAACTAAACATCAAAAACTGCAAGTACAAGGGTGTGTCTCGTCGTAACACCACACTACTTTCTTATCGTGATATTAATCATGCTCTCGAGTACACTAAGAACTGAAACATGGAACTAAACATCGAAAACAGCAAGCACATGCGTGTGTCTCGTCGTAACACCACACTACTTTCATGCCGTGATATTAATCATGCTCTCGAGTACACTTACAAGTGAAACATGAAACTAAACATAAAAAACTGCAAGCACATGCGTGTGTCTCGTCGTAACACCACATTACTTTCATATCTTGATATTAATCATGCTCTCGAGAACACTAACAAGGAAAACATGGAACTAAACATCAAAAACTGCAAGTACATGCGGGTGTCTCGTCGTAACACCACACAACTTTCATATAGTTATATTAATCATGCTCTCGTGTACACTAACAAATGAAACATGTAACTAAACACCAAAAACTGAAAGTACATGCATGTTTCTCGTCGTATTACCACACTACTTTCATATCGTGATATTAATCATGCTCTCGAGTACACTAACAAGTGAAACATGAAACTAAACATCAAAAACTGCAAGTACATGCGTGCGTCTCATCGTATTGCCACACTACTTTCATATCGTGATATAATCATGCTCTCGAGTACACTAACAAGTGAAACATGAAACTAATCATCAAGAACTGCAAGTACCTGCGCGTGTGTCGCCGTAACACCACTCTACTTTCATATATTGATATTAATCATGCTCTCGAGTACACTAAGAACTGAAACATGGAACTAAACATCAAAAACAGCAAGCACATGCGTGTGTCTCGTCGTAACACCACACTACTTTCATATCGTGATATTAATCATGCTCTCGAGTACACAAACAGGTGAAACATGGACTTAAACATCAAAAACTGCAAGTACATGCGTGTGTCTCGTCGTAACACCAGACTACTTTCATATCATGAATTTAATCATGCTCTCGAGTACACTAACAAGTGAAACATAGAACTATGCATCAAAAACTGCAAGTACATGCGTGTGTCTCGTCGTAACACCACACTACATTCATGCCGTGATATTAATCATGCTCTCGAGTACACTTACAAGTGAAACATGAAACTAAACATAAAAAACTGCAAGCACATGCGTGTGTCTCGTCGTAACACCACATTACTTTCATATCTTGATATTAATCATGCTCTCGAGAACACTAACAAGGAAAACATGGAACTAAACATCAAAAACTGCAAGTACATGCGGGTGTCTCGTCGTAACACCACACAACTTTCATATAGTTATATTAATCATGCTCTCGTGTACACTAACAAATGAAACATGTAATTAAACACCAAAAACTGAAAGTACATGCATGTTTCTCGTCGTATTACCACACTACTTTCATATCGTGATATTAATCATGCTCTCGAGTACACTAACAAGTTAAACATGAAACTAAACATCAAAAACTGCAAGTACATGCGTGTGTCTCATCGTATTACCACTCTACTTTCATATCGTGATATTAATCATGCTCTCGAGTACACTAACAAGTGAAACATGAAACTAATCATCAAGAACTGCAAGTACCTGCGCGTGTGTCGCCGTATCACCACTCTACTTTCATATATTGATATTAATCATGCTCTCGAGTACACTAGCAAGTGAAACATGGAACTAAACATCAAAAACTGCAAGTACTTGCGTGTGTCTCGTCGTAACACCACACTACTTTCATATCGTGATATTAATCATGCTCTCGAGTACACTAACAAGTGAAACATGGAACTAAAAATCAAAAACTGCAAGTACAAGCGTGTGTCTCGTCGTAGCACCACACTACTTTCTTATCGTGATATTAATCATGCTCTCGAGTACACTAACAAGTGAAACATGGAACTAAACATCAAAAACTGCAAGTACATGCGTGTGTCTCGTCGTAAGACCACACTACTTTCATATCGTGATTTTAATCATGCTCTCGAGAACACTAACAAGTGAAACATGGAACTATTCATCAAAAACTGCAAGTACAAGGGTGTGTCTCGTCATACCACCACACTACTTTCTTATCGTGATATTAATCGTGCTCTCGAGTACACTAGCAAGAGAAACATGGTAATAAACATCAAAAACTGCAATTACATGCGTGTGTCTCGTCGTAACACCACACTACTTTCATATCGTGATTTTGATCATGCTCTCGAGAACACTAACAAGTGAAACATGGAACTAATCATCAAAAACTGCAAGTACAATCTTGTGTCTCGTATTAACACCACACTACTTTCATATCGTGATTTTAATCATGCTCTCGAGAACACTAACAAGTGAAACAAGAAACTAAACATCAAAAACTGCGAGTACATGCGTGTGTCTCATCGTAACACCACACTACTTGCATATCGTAATATTAATCATGCTCTCGAGTACACTAAAAAGTGAAACATGGGACTAAACATCAAAAACTGCAAGTACATGCGTGTGTCTCGTCGTAACACCACACTATTTTCATATCGTGAATTTAATCATGCTCTCGAGTACACTAACAAGTGAAACATAGAACTATACATCAAAAACTGCAAGTACATGCGTGTGTCTCGTCGTAACACCACACTACTTTCATGCCGTGATATTAATCATGCTCTCGAGTACACTTACAAGTGAAACATGAAACTAAACATCAAAAACTGCAAGCACATGCGTGTGTCTCGTCGTAACACCACATTACTTTCATATCTTGATATTAATCATGCTCTCGAGAACACTAACAAGTGAAACATGGAACTAAACATCAAAAACTGCAAGTACATGCGGGTGTCTCGTCGTAACACCACACAACTTTCATATAGTTATATTAATCATGCTCTCGTGTACACTAACAAATGAAACATGTAACTAAACACCAAAAACTGAATGTACATGCATGTTTCTCGTCGTATTACCACACTACTTTCATATCGTGATATTAATCATGCTCTCGAGTACACTAACAAGTGAAACATGGAACTAAACATCAAAAACTGCATGTACATGCGTGTGTCTCATCGTATTACTACACTACTTTCACATCGTGATAATATTCATGCTCTCCAGTACACTAACAAGTGAAACATGAAACTAAACATCAAAAACTGCAAGTACAAGGGTGTGTCTCGTCGTAACACCACACTACTTTCTTATCGTGATATTAATCATGCTCTCGAGTACACTAACAAGTGAAACATGGTAATAAACATCAAAAACTGCAAGTACAATCTTGTGTCTCGCATTAACACCACACTACTTTCATATCGTGATTTTAATCATGCTCTCGAGAACACTAACAAGTGAAACAAGGAACTAAAAATCAAAAACTGCGAGTACATGCGTGTGTCTCGTCGTAACACCACACTACTTTCATATCGTGATATTATTCATGCTCTCGAGTACACTAAAAAGTGAAACATGGGACAGAACATCAAAAACTGCAAGTACAAGCGTGTGTGTCGTCGTAACACCTCACCACTTGCATATCGTGATATTAATCATGCTCTCGAATACACGAACAAGTGAAACATGGACCTAAACATCAAAAACTGCAAGTACATGCGTATGTTTCGTCGTAACACCACACTACTTTATATCGTGATATTAATCATGCTCTCGAGAACACTAACAAGTGAAACAAGGAACTAAACATCAAAAACTGCGAGTACATGCGTGTGTCTCGTCGTAACACCACACTACTTTCATATCGTGATATTTGTCATGCTCTCGAGTACACTAAAAAGTGAAACATGGGACTAAACATCAAAAACTGCAAGTACAAGCGTGTGTGTCGTCGTAACACCTCACCACTTCCATATCGTGATATTAATCATGCTCTCGAGTACACGAACAAGTGAAACATGGACCTAAACATCAAAAACTGCAAGTACATGCGTATGTTTCGTCGTAACACCACACTACTTTCATATCGTGATAATAATCATGCTCTCGATTGCACTAACAAGTGGAACATGGAACATCAAAAATTGACAGTACATGCATGTGTCCCGTCGTAACACCACACTACTTTCATATCGTGATATTAATCAAGCTCTCGAGTACACTAACAAGTGAAACATAGAACTAAACTTCAAATACTCCAAGTACATGCGTGTGTCTCGTCGTAACACCACACTACTTTCACATCGGTATATTAATTAAGCTCTCGAGTACACTAACAAGTGAAACATGGAACTAAACATCAAAAACTGCAAGTACACGCGTGTGTCTCGTCGTAACACCACACTACTTTCTTATCGTGATATTAATCATGCTCTCGAGTACACTAACAAGTGAAACATGAAACTAAACATCAAAAACTGCAAGTACATGCGTATGTCTCGTCGTAACACCACACAACTTTCATATCGTGATATTAATCATGCTTTGAGTACACTAACAAGTGAAACATGAAAGTAAACATAAAAAAGGAAGTACATGCGTGTCTCGTCGTAACACCACACTACTTTTATATCGTGATATTAATCATGCTCTCGAGTACACTAACATGTGAAACATGGAACTAAACATCAAAAACTGCATGTACATGCGTGTGTCTCATCGTATTACCACACTACTTTCATATCGTGAAATTAATCATGCTCACGAGTACACTAACAAGTGAAACATGAAACTAAACATCAAAAACTGCAAGTACATGCGTGTGTCTCGTCGTAACACCACACTACTTTCATATCGTGATATTATTCATGCTCTCGAGTACACTAACCAGTGTCACATGGAACTAAACATCAAAAACTGTAAGTACAAGCGTGTGTATCGTCGTAACACCACACTACTTTCATATCGTGATATTAATCATGCTCTCGAGTACACTAACAAGTGAAACATGGAACTAAACATCAAAAACTGCATGTACATGCGTGTGTCTCATCGTATTACCACACTACTTTCATATCGTGATATTAATCATGCTCTCGAGTACACTAACAAGTGAAACATGAAACTAAACATCAAAAACTGCAAGTACATGCGTGTTTCTCGTCGTAGCACCACACTACTTTCATATCGTGATATTAATCATGCTCTCGAGTACACTAACAAGTGAAACATAAAACTAAACATCAAAAACTGCATGTACATGCGTGTGTCTCATCGTATTACCACACTACTTTCATATCGTGATATTAATCATGCTCTCGAGTACACTAACAAGTGAAACATGAAACTAAACATCAAAAACTGCAAGTACATGCGTGTTTCTCGTCGTAGCACCACACTACTTATATATCGTGATATTAATCATGCTCTCGAGTACACTAACAAGTGAAACATTGAACTAAACATCAAAAACTGCAAGTACATGCGTGTTTCTCGTCGTAGCAGCACACTACTTTCATATCGTGATATTAATCATGCTCTCGAGAACACTAACAAGTGAAACATGGAACTAAACATCAAAAACTGCATGTACATGCGTGTGTCTCATCGTATTACCACACTACTTTCATATCGTGATATTAATCATGCTCTCGAGTACACTAACAAGTGAAACATGGAACTAAACATCAAAAACTGCAAGTACATGCGTGTTTCTCGTCGTAGCACCACACTACTTATATATCGTGATATTAATCATGCTCTCGAGTACACTAACAAGTGAAACATAGAACTAAACATCAAAAACTGCAAGTACATGCGTGTTTCTCGTCGTAGCACCACACTACTTTCATATCGTGATATTAATCATGCTCTCGAGAACACTAACAAGTGAAACATGGAACTAAACATCAAAAACTGCATGTACATGCGTGTGTCTCATCGTATTACCACACTACTTTCATATCGTGATATTAATCATGCTCTCGAGTACACTAACAAGTGAAACATGGAACTAAACATCAAAAACTGCAAGTACATGCGTGTTTCTCGTCGTAGCACCACACTACTTTCATATCGTGATATTAATCATGCTCTCGAGTACACTAACAAGTGAAACATGGAACTAAACATAAAAAACTGCATGTACATGCGTGTGTCTCATCGTATTACCACACTACTTTCATATCGTGATATTAATCATGCTCTCGAGAACACTAACAAGTGAAACATGGAACTAAACATCAAAAACTGCAAGTACATGCGGGTGTCTCGTCGTAACACCACACAACTTTCATATAGTTATATTAATCATGCTCTCGTGTACACTAACAAATGAAATATGTAAATAAACACCAAAAACTGAAAGTACATGCGTGTGTCTCGTCGTGACACCACACTACTTTCATATCGTGAATTTATTCATGCTCTCGAGTACACTAACAAGTGAAACATGGACTTAAACATCAAAAACTGCAAGTACATGCGTGTGTCTCGTCGTAACACCACACTACTTTCATATCGTGAATTTAATCATGCTCTCGAGTACACTAACAAGTGAAACATAGAACTATACATCAAAACCTGCAAGTACATGCGTGTGTCTCGTCGTAACACCACACTACTTTCATGCCGTGATATTAATCATGCTCTCGAGTACACTTACAAGTGAAACATGAAACTAAACAAAAAAAACTGCAAGCACATGCGTGTGTCTCGTCGTAACACCCCATTAATTTCATATCTTGATATTAATCATGCTCTCGAGAACACTAACAAGTGAAACATGGAACTAAACATCAAAAACTGCAAGTACATGCGGGTGTCTCGTCGTAACACCACACAACTTTCATATAGTTATATTAATCATGCTCTCGTGTACACTAACAAATGAAACATGTAACTAAACACCAAAAACTGAAAGTACATGCATGTTTCTCGTCGTATTACCACACTACTTTCATATCGTGATATTAATCATGCTCTCGAGTACACTAACAAGTGAAACATGAAACTAAACATCAAAAACTGCAAGTACATGCGTGTTTCTCGTCGTAGCACCACACTACTTATATATCGTGATATTAATCATGCTCTCGAGTACAATAACAAGTGAAACATGGAACTAAACATCAAAAACTGCAAGTACATGCGTGTGTCTCGTCGTAACACCACACTACTTTCATGCCGTGATATTAATCATGCTCTCGAGTACACTTACAAGTGAAACATGAAACTAAACAAAAAAAACTGCAAGTACATGCGTGTTTCTCGTCGTAGCACAACACTACTTATATATCGTGATATTAATCATGCTCTCGAGTACAATAACAAGTGAAACATGGAACTATACATCAAAACCTGCAAGTACATGCGTGTGTCTCGTCGTAACACCACACTACTTTCATGCCGTGATATTAATCATGCTCTCGAGTACACTTACAAGTGAAACATGAAACTAAACAAAAAAAACTGCAAGCACATGCGTGTGTCTCGTCGTAACACCCCATTACTTTCATATCTTGATATTAATCATGCTCTCGAGAACACTAACAAGTGAAACATGGAACTAAACATCAAAAACTGCAAGTACATGCGGGTGTCTCGTCGTAACACCACACAACTTTCATATAGTTATATTAATCATGCTCTCGTGTACACTAACAAATGAAACATGTAACTAAACACCAAAAACTGAAAGTACATGCATGTTTCTCGTCGTATTACCACACTACTTTCATATCGTGATATTAATCATGCTCTCGAGTACACTAACAAGTGAAACATGAAACTAAACAAAAACTGCAACTACATGCGTGTGTCTCATCGTATTACAACACTACTTTCATATCGTGATATTAGTCATGCTCTCGAGTACAATAACAAGTGAAACATGGAACTAAACATCAAAAACTGCAAGTACATGCGTGTGTCTCGTCGTGACACCACACTACTTTCATATCGTGAATTTAATCATGCTCTCGAGTACACTAACAAGTGAAACATGGACTTAAACATCAAAAACTGCAAGTACATGCGTGTGTCTCATCGTAACACCACACTACTTTCATATCGTGAATTTAATCATGCTCTCGAGTACACTAACAAGTGAAACATAGAACTGTACATCAAAACCTGCAAGTACATGCGTGTGTCTCGTCGTAACACCACACTACTTTCATGCCGTGATATTAATCATGCTCTCGAGTACACTTACAAGTGAAACATGAAACTAAACATAAAAAACTGCAAGCACATGCGTGTGTCTCGTCGTAACACCACATTACTTTCATATCTTGATATTAATCATGCTCTCGAGAACACTAACAAATGAAACATGTAACTAAACACCAAAAACTGAAAGTACATGCATGTTTCTCGTCGTATAACCACACTACTTTCATATCGTGATATTAATCATGCTCTCGAGTACACTAACAAGTGAAACATGAAACTAAACATCAAAAACTGCAAGTACATGCGTGCGTCTCATCGTATTGCCACACTACTTTCATATCGTGATATTAATCATGCTCTCGAGTACACTAACAAGTGAAACATGAAACTAATCATCAAGAACTGCAAGTACCTGCGCGTGTGTCGCCGTAACACCACTCTACTTTCATATATTGATATTAATCATGCTCTCGAGTACACTAAGAACTGAAACATGGAACTAAACATCAAAAACAGCAAGCACATGCGTGTGTCTCGTCGTAACACCACACTACTTTCATATCGTGATATTAATCATGCTCTCGAGTACACAAACAGGTGAAACATGGACTTAAACATCAAAAACTGCAAGTACATGCGTGTGTCTCGTCGTAACACCAGACTACTTTCATATCATGAATTTAATCATGCTCTCGAGTACACTAACAAGTGAAACATAGAACTATACATCAAAAACTGCAAGTACATGCGTGTGTCTCGTCGTAACACCACACTACTTTCATGCCGTGATATTAATCATGCTCTCGAGTACACTTACAAGTGAAACATGAAACTAAACATAAAAAACTGCAAGCACATGCGTGTGTCTCGTCGTAACACCACATTTCTTTCATATCTTGATATTAATCATGCTCTCGAGAACACTAACAAGGAAAACATGGAACTAAACATCAAAAACTGCAAGTACATGCGGGTGTCTCGTCGTAACACCACACAACTTTCATATAGTTATATTAATCATGCTCTCGTGTACACTAACAAATGAAACATGTAACTAAACACCAAAAACTGAAAGTACATGCATGATTCTCGTCGTATTACCACACTACTTTCATATCGTGATATTAATAATGCTCTCGAGTACACTAACAAGTTAAACATGAAACTAAACATCAAAAACTGCAAGTACATGCGTGTGTCTCATCGTATTACCACACTACTTTCATATCGTGATATTAATCATGCTCTCGAGTACACTAACAAGTGAAACATGAAACTAATCATCAAGAACTGCAAGTACCTGCGCGTGTGTCGCCGTATCACCACTCTACTTTCATATATTGATATTAATCATGCTCTCGAGTACACTAGCAAGTGAAACATGGAACTAAACATCAAAAACTGCAAGTACTTGCGTGTGTCTCGTCGTAACACCACACTACTTTCATATCGTGATATTAATCATGCTCTCGAGTACACTAACAAGTGAAACATGGAACTAAAAATCAAAAACTGCAAGTACAAGCGTGTGTCTCGTCGTAGCACCACACTACTTTCTTATCGTGATATTAATCATGCTCTCGAGTACACTAACAAGTGAAACATGGAACTAAACATCAAAAACTGCAAGTACATGCGTGTGTCTCGTCGTAAGACCACACTACTTTCTTATCGTGATATTAATCGTGCTCTCGAGTACACTAGCAAGAGAAACATGGTAATAAACATCAAAAACTGCAATTACATGCGTGTGTCTCGTCGTAACACCACACTACTTTCATATCGTGATTTTGATCATGCTCTCGAGAACACTAACAAGTGAAACATGGAACTAATCATCAAAAACTGCAAGTACAATCTTGTGTCTCGTATTAACACCACACTACTTTCATATCGTGATTTTAATCATGCTCTCGAGAACACTAACAAGTGAAACAAGAAACTAAACATCAAAAACTGCGAGTACATGCGTGTGTCTCGTCGTAACACCACACTACTTGCATATCGTGATATTAATCATGCTCTCGAGTACACTAAAAAGTGAAACATGGGACTAAACATCAAAAACTGCAAGTACATGCGTGTGTCTCGTCGTAACACCACACTATTTTCATATCGTGAATTTAATCATGCTCTCGAGTACACTAACAAGTGAAACATAGAACTATACATCAAAAACTGCAAGTACATGCGTGTGTCTCGTCGTAACACCACACTACTTTCATGCCGTGATATTAATCATGCTCTCGAGTACACTTACAAGTGAAACATGAAACTAAACATAAAAAACTGCAAGCACATGCGTGTGTCTCGTCGTAACACCACATTACTTTCATATCTTGATATTAATCATGCTCTCGAGAACACTAACAAGGGAAACATGGAACTAAACATCAAAAACTGCAAGTACATGCGGGTGTCTCGTCGTAACACCACACAACTTTCATATAGTTATATTAATCATGCTCTAGTGTACACTAACAAATGAAACATGTAACTAAACACCAAAAACTGAAAGTACATGCATGTTTCTCGTCGTATTACCACACTACTTTCATATCGTGATATTAATCATGCTCTCGAGTACACTAACAAGTTAAACATGGAACTAAACATCAAAAACTGCAAGTACATGCGTGTGTCTCGTCGTGACACCACACTACTTTCATATCGTGAATTTAATCATGCTCTCGAGTACACTAACAAGTGAAACATGAACTTAAACATCAAAAACTGCAAGTACATGCGTGTGTCTCATCGTAACACCACACTACTTTCATATCGTGAATTTAATCATGCTCTCGAGTACACTAACAAGTGAAACATAGAACTGTACATCAAAACCTGCAAGTACATGCGTGTGTCTCGTCGTAACACCACACTACTTTCATGCCGTGATATTAATCATGCTCTCGAGTACACTTACAAGTGAAACATGAAACTAAACATAAAAAACTGCAAGCACATGCGTGTGTCTCGTCGTAACACCACATTACTTTCATATCTTGATATTAATCATGCTCTCGAGAACACTAACAAGTGAAACATAGAACTAAACATCAAAAACTGCAAGTACATGCGGGTGTCTCGTCGTAACACCACACAACTTTCATATAGTTATATTAATCATGCTCTCGTGTACACTAACAAATGAAACATGTAACTAAACACCAAAAACTGAAAGTACATGCATGTTTCTCGTCGTATAACCACACTACATTCATATCGTGATATTAATCATGCTCTCGAGTACACTAACAAGTGAAACATGAAACTAAACATCAAAAACTGCAAGTACATGCGTGCGTCTCATCGTATTGCCACACTACTTTCATATCGTGATATTAATCATGCTCTCGAGTACACTAACAAGTGAAACATGAAACTAATCATCAAGAACTGCAAGTACCTGCGCGTGTGTCGCCGTAACACCACTCTACTTTCATATATTGATATTAATCATGCTCTCGAGTACACTAAGAACTGAAACATGGAACTAAACATCAAAAACAGCAAGCACATGCGTGTGTCTCGTCGTAACACCACACTACTTTCATATCGTGATATTAATCATGCTCTCGAGTACACAAACAGGTGAAACATGGACTTAAACATCAAAAACTGCAAGTACATGCGTGTGTCTCGTCGTAACACCAGACTACTTTCATATCATGAATTTAATCATGCTATCGAGTACACTAACAAGTGAAACATAGAACTATACATCAAAAACTGCAAGTACATGCGTGTGTCTCGTCGTAACACCACACTACTTTCATGCCGTGATATTAATCATGCTCTCGAGTACACTTACAAGTGAAACATGAAACTAAACATAAAAAACTGCAAGCACATGCGTGTGTCTCGTCGTAACACCACACTACTTTCATATCTTGATATTATTCATGCTCTCGAGCACACTAACAAGGAAAACATGGAACTAAACATCAAAAACTGCAAGTACATGCGGGTGTCTCGTCGTAACACCACACAACTTTCATATAGTTATATTAATCATGCTCTCGTGTACACTAACAAATGAAACATGTAACTAAACACCAAAAACTGAAAGTACATGCATGATTCTCGTCGTATTACCACACTACTTTCATATCGTGATATTAATCATGCTCTCGAGTACACTAACTAGTTAAACATGAAACTAAACATCAAAAACTGCAAGTACATGCGTGTGTCTCATCGTATTACCACACTACTTTCATATCGTGATATTAATCATGCTCTCGAGTACACTAACAAGTGAAACATGAAACTAATCATCAAGAACTGCAAGTACCTGCGGCTGTGTCGCCGTATCACCACTCTACTTTCATATATTGATATTAATCATGCTCTCGAGTACACTAGCAAGTGAAACATGGAACTAAACATCAAAAACTGCAAGTACTTGCGTGTGTCTCGTCGTAACACCACACTACTTTCATATCGTGATATTAATCATGCTCTCGAGTACACTAACAAGTGAAACATGGAACTAAAAATCAAAAACTGCAAGTACAAGCGTGTGTCTCGTCGTAGCACCACACTACTTTCTTATCGTGATATTAATCATGCTCTCGAGTACACTAACAAGTGAAACATGGAACTAAACATCAAAAACTGCAAGTACATGCGTGTGTCTCGTCGTAAGACCACACTACTTTCATATCGTGATTTTAATCATGCTCTCGAGAACACTAACAAGTGAAACATGAAACTATTCATCAAAAACTGCAAGTACAAGGGTGTGTCTCGTCATACCACCACACTACTTTCTTATCGTGATATTAATCGTGCTCTCGAGTACACTAGCAAGAGAAACATGGTAATAAACATCAAAAACTGCAATTACATGCGTGTGTCTCGTCGTAACACCACACTACTTTCATATCGTGATTTTGATCATGCTCTCGAGAACACTAACAAGTGAAACATGGAACTAATCATCAAAAACTGCAAGTACAATCTTGTGTCTCGTAATAACACCACACTACTTTCATATCGTGATTTTAATCATGCTCTCGAGAACACTAACAAGTGAAACAAGAAACTAAACATCAAAAACTGCGAGTACATGCGTGTGTCTCGTCGTAACACCACACTACTTGCATATCGTGATATTAATCATGCTCTCGAGTACACTAAAAAGTGAAACATGGGACTAAACATCAAAAACTGCAAGTACATGCGTGTGTCTCGTCGTAACACCACACTATTTTCATATCGTGAATTTAATCATGCTCTCGAGTACACTAACAAGTGAAACATAGAACTATACATCAAAAACTGCAAGTACATGCGTGTGTCTCGTCGTAACACCACACTACTTTCATGCCGTGATATTAATCATGCTCTCGAGTACACTTACAAGTGAAACATGAAACTAAACATAAAAAACTGCAAGCGCATGCGTGTGTCTCGTCGTAACACCACATTACTTTCATATCTTGATATTAATCATGCTCTCGAGAACACTAACAAGGGAAACATGGAACTAAACATCAAAAACTGCAAGTACATGCGGGTGTCTCGTCGTAACACCACACAACTTTCATATAGTTATATTAATCATGCTCTCGTGTACACTAACAAATGAAACATGTAACTAAACACCAAAAACTGAAAGTACATGCATGTTTCTCGTCGTATTACCACACTACTTTCATATCGTGATATTAATCATGCTCTCGAGTACACTAACAAGTTAAACATGAAACTAAACATCAAAAACTGCAAGTACATGCGTGTGTCTCATCGTATTACCACACTACTTTCATATCGTGATATTAATCATGCTCTCGAGTACACTAACAAGTGAAACATGAAACTAATCATCAAGAACTGCAAGTACCTGCGCGTGTGTCGCCGTATCACCACTCTACTTTCATATATTGATATTAATCATGCTCTCGAGTACACTAGCAAGTGAAACATGGAACTAAACATCAAAAACTGCAAGTACTTGCGTGTGTCTCGTCGTAACACCACACTACTTTCATATCGTGATATTAATCATGCTCTCGAGTACACTAACAAGTGAAACATGGAACTAAAAATCAAAAACTGCAAGTACAAGCGTGTGTCTCGTCGTAGCACCACACTACTTTCTTATCGTGATATTAATCATGCTCTCGAGTACACGAACAAGTGAAACATGGAACTAAACATCAAAAACTGCAAGTACATGCGTGTGTCTCGTCGTAAGACCACACTACTTTCATATCGTGATTTTAATCATGCTCTCGAGAACACTAACAAGTGAAACATGGAACTATTCATCAAAAACTGCAAGTACAAGGGTGTGTCTCGTCATACCACCACACTACTTTCTTATCGTAATATTAATCGTGCTCTCGAGTACACTAGCAAGAGAAACATGGTAATAAACATCAAAAACTGCAATTACATGCGTGTGTCTCGTCGTAACACCACACTACTTTCATATCGTGATTTTGATCATGCTCTCGAGAACACTAACAAGTGAAACATGGAACTAATCATCAAAAACTGCAAGTACAATCTTGTGTCTCGTATTAACACCACACTACTTTCATATCGTCATTTTAATCATGCTCTCGAGAACACTAACAAGTGAAACAAGAAACTAAACATCAAAAACTGCGAGTACATGCGTGTGTCTCGTCGTAACACCACACTACTTGCATATCGTGATATTAATCATGCTCTCGAGTACACTAAAAAGTGAAACATGGGACTAAACATCAAAAACTGCAAGTACATGCGTGTGTCTCGTCGTAACACCACACTATTTTCATATCGTGAATTTAATCATGCTCTCGAGTACACTAACAAGTGAAACATAGAACTATACATCAAAAACTGCAAGTACATGCGTGTGTCTCGTCGTAACACCACACTACTTTCATGCCGTGATATTAATCATGCTCTCGAGTACACTTACAAGTGAAACATGAAACTAAACATCAAAAACTGCAAGCACATGCGTGTGTCTCGTCGTAACACCACATTACTTTCATATCTTGATATTAATCATGCTCTCGAGAACACTAACAATTGAAACATGGAACTAAACATCAAAAACTGCAAGTACATGCGGGTGTCTCGTCGTAACACCACACAACTTTCATATAGTTATATTAATCATGCTCTCGTGTACACTAACAAATGAAACATGTAACTAAACACCAAAAACTGAAAGTACATGCATGTTTCTCGTCCTATTACCACACTACTTTCATATCGTGATATTAATCATGCTCTCGAGTACACTAACAAGTGAAACATGGAACTAAACATCAAAAACTGCATGTACATGCGTGTGTCTCATCGTATTACTACACTACTTTCATATCGTGATAATATTCATGCTCTCGAGTACACTAACAAGTGAAACATGAAACTAAACATCAAAAACTGCAAGTACAAGGGTGTGTCTCGTCGTAACACCACACTACTTTCTTATCGTGATATTAATCATGCTCTCGAGTACACTAACAAGTGAAACATGGTAATAAACATCAAAAACTGCAAGTACAATTTTGTGTCTCGTAATAACACCAGACTACTTTCATATCGTGATTTTAATCATGCTCTCGAGAACACTAACAAGTGAAACATGGACCTAAACATCAAAAACTGCAAGTACATGCGTATGTTTCGTCGTAACACCACACTACTTTATATCGTGATATTAATCATGCTCTCGAGAACGCTAACAAGTGAAACAAGGAACTAAACATCAAAAACTGCGAGTACATGCGTGTATCTCGTCGTAACACCACACTACTTTCATATCGTGATATTTATCATGCTCTCGAGTACACTAAAAACTGAAACATGGGACTAAACATCAAAAACTGCAAGTACAAGCGTGTGTGTCGTCGTAACACCTCACCACTTCCATATCGTGATATTATTCATGCTCTCGAGTACACGAACAAGTGAAACATGGACCTAAACATCAAAAACTGCAAGTACATGCGTATGTTTCGTCGTAACACCACACTACTTTCATATCGTGATAATAATCATGCTCTCGATTGCACTAACAAGTGAAACATGGAACATCAAAAATTGACAGTACATGCATGTGTCCCGTCGTAACACCACACTACTTTCATATCGTGATATTAATCATGCTCTCGAGTACACTAACAAGTGAAACATGGAACTAAACATCAAAAACTGCATGTACATGCGTGTGTCTCATCGTATTACCACACTACTTTCATATCGTGATATTAATCATGCTCTCGAGTACACTAACAAGTGAAACATGAAACTAAACATCAAAAACTGCAAGTACATGCGTGTTTCTCGTCGTAGCACCACACTACTTTCATATCGTGATATTAATCATGCTCTCGAGTACACTAACAAGTGAAACATAAAACTAAACATCAAAAACTGCATGTACATGCGTGTGTCTCATCGTATTACCACACTACTTTCATATCGTGATATTAATCATGCTCTCGAGTACACTAACAAGTGAAACATGAAACTAAACATCAAAAACTGCAAGTACATGCGTGTTTCTCGTCGTAGCACCACACTACTTATATATCGTGATATTAATCATGCTCTCGAGTACACTAACAAGTGAAACATGGAACTAAACATCAAAAACTGCAAGTACATGCGTGTTTCTCGTCGTAGCAGCACACTACTTTCATATCGTGATATTAATCATGCTCTCGAGAACACTAACAAGTGAAACATGGAACTAAACATCAAAAACTGCATGTACATGCGTGTGTCTCATCGTATTACCACACTACTTTCATATCGTGATATTAATCACGCTCTCGAGTACACTAACAAGTGAAACATGGAACTAAACATCAAAAACTGCAAGTACATGCGTGTTTCTCGTCGTAGCACCACACTACTTATATATCGTGATATTAATCATGCTCTCGAGTACACTAACAAGTGAAACATGGAACTAAACATCAAAAACTGCAAGTACATGCGTGTTTCTCGTCGTAGCACCACACTACTTTCATATCGTGATATTAATCATGCTCTCGAGAACACTAACAAGTGAAACATGGAACTAAACATCAAAAACTGCATGTACATGCGTGTGTCTCATCGTATTACCACACTACTTTCATATCGTGATATTAATCATGCTCTCGAGTACACTAACAAGTGAAACATGGAACTAAACATCAAAAACTGCAAGTACATGCGTGTTTCTCGTCGTAGCACCACACTACTTTCATATCGTGATATTAATCATGCTCTCGAGTACACTAACAAGTGAAACATGGAACTAAACATAAAAAACTGCATGTACATGCGTGTGTCTCATCGTATTACCACACTACTTTCATATCGTGATATTAATCATGCTCTCGAGAACACTAACAAGTGAAACATGGAACTAAACATCAAAAACTGCAAGTACATGCGGGTGTCTCGTCGTAACACCACACAACTTTCATATAGTTATATTAATCATGCTCTCGTGTACACTAACAAATGAAATATGTAAATAAACACCAAAAACTGAAAGTACATGCGTGTGTCTCGTCGTGACACCACACTACTTTCATATCGTGAATTTATTCATGCTCTCGAGTACACTAACAAGTGAAACATGGACTTAAACATCAAAAACTGCAAGTACATGCGTGTGTCTCGTCGTAACACCACACTACTTTCATATCGTGAATTTAATCATGCTCTCGAGTACACTAACAAGTGAAACATAGAACTATACATCAAAACCTGCAAGTACATGCGTGTGTCTCGTCGTAACACCACACTACTTTCATGCCGTGATATTAATCATGCTCTCGAGTACACTTACAAGTGAAACATAAAACTAAACAAAAAAAACTGCAAGCACATGCGTGTGTCTCGTCGTAACACCCCATTACTTTCATATCTTGATATTAATCATGCTCTCGAGAACACTAACAAGTGAAACATGGAACTAAACATCAAAAACTGCAAGTACATGCGGGTGTCTCGTCGTAACACCACACAACTTTCATATAGTTATATTAATCATGCTCTCGTGTACACTAACAAATGAAACATGTAACTAAACACCAAAAACTGAAAGTACATGCATGTTTCTCGTCGTATTACCACACTACTTTCATATCGTGATATTAATCATGCTCTCGAGTACACTAACAAGTGAAACATGAAACTAAACATCAAAAACTGCAAGTACATGCGTGTTTCTCGTCGTAGCACCACACTACTTATATATCGTGATATTAATCATGCTCTCGAGTACAATAACAAGTGAAACATGGAACTAAACATCAAAAACTGCAAGTACATGCGTGTGTCTCGTCGTAACACCACACTACTTTCATGCCGTGATATTAATCATGCTCTCGAGTACACTTACAAGTGAAACATGAAACTAAACAAAAAAAACTGCAAGTACATGCGTGTTTCTCGTCGTAGCACAACACTACTTATATATCGTGATATTAATCATGCTCTCGAGTACAATAACAAGTGAAACATGGAACTATACATCAAAACCTGCAAGTACATGCGTGTGTCTCGTCGTAACACCACACTACTTTCATGCCGTGATATTAATCATGCTCTCGAGTACACTTACAAGTGAAACATGAAACTAAACAAAAAAAACTGCAAGCACATGCGTGTGTCTCGTCGTAACACCCCATTACTTTCATATCTTGATATTAATCATGCTCTCGAGAACACTAACAAGTGAAACATGGAACTAAACATCAAAAACTGCAAGTACATGCGGGTGTCTCGTCGTAACACCACACAACTTTCATATAGTTATATTAATCATGCTCTCGTGTACACTAACAAATGAAACATGTAACTAAACATCAAAAACTGAAAGTACATGCATGTTTCTCGTCGTATTACCACACTACTTTCATATCGTGATATTAATCATGCTCTCGAGTACACTAACAAGTGAAACATGAAACTAAACAAAAACTGCAACTACATGCGTGTGTCTCATCGTATTACAACACTACTTTCATATCGTGATATTAGTCATGCTCTCGAGTACAATAACAAGTGAAACATGGAACTAAACATCAAAAACTGCAAGTACATGCGTGTGTCTCGTCGTGACACCACACTACTTTCATATCGTGAATTTAATCATGCTCTCGAGTACACTAACAAGTGAAACATGGACTTAAACATCAAAAACTGCAAGTACATGCGTGTGTCTCATCGTAACACCACACTACTTTCATATCGTGAATTTAATCATGCTCTCGAGTACACTAACAAGTGAAACATAGAACTGTACATCAAAACCTGCAAGTACATGCGTGTGTCTCGTCGTAACACCACACTACTTTCATGCCGTGATATTAATCATGCTCTCGAGTACACTTACAAGTGAAACATGAAACTAAACATAAAAAACTGCAAGCACATGCGTGTGTCTCGTCGTAACACCACATTACTTTCATATCTTGATATTAATCATGCTCTCGAGAACACTAACAAGTGAAACATGGAACTAAACATCAAAAACTGCAAGTACATGCGGGTGTCTCGTCGTAACACCACACAACTTTCATATAGTTATATTAATCATGCTCTCGTGTACACTAACAAATGAAACATGTAACTAAACACCAAAAACTGAAAGTACATGCATGTTTCTCGTCGTATAACCACACTACTTTCATATCGTGATATTAATCATGCTCTCGAGTACACTAACAAGTGAAACATGAAACTAAACATCAAAAACTGCAAGTACATGCGTGCGTCTCATCGTATTGCCACACTACTTTCATATCGTGATATTAATCATGCTCTCGAGTACACTAACAAGTGAAACATGAAACTAATCATCAAGAACTGCAAGTACCTGCGCGTGTGTCGCCGTAACACCACTCTACTTTCATATATTGATATTAATCATGCTCTCGAGTACACTAAGAACTGAAACATGGAACTAAACATCAAAAACAGCAAGCACATGCGTGTGTCTCGTCGTAACACCACACTACTTTCATATCGTGATATTAATCATGCTCTCGAGTACACAAACAGGTGAAACATGGACTTAAACATCAAAAACTGCAAGTACATGCGTGTGTCTCGTCGTAACACCAGACTACTTTCATATCATGAATTTAATCATGCTCTCGAGTACACTAACAAGTGAAACATAGAACTATACATCAAAAACTGCAAGTACATGCGTGTGTCTCGTCGTAACACCACACTACTTTCATGCCGTGATATTAATCATGCTCTCGAGTACACTTACAAGTGAAACATGAAACTAAACATAAAAAACTGCAAGCACATGCGTGTGTCTCGTCGTAACACCACATTTCTTTCATATCTTGATATTAATCATGCTCTCGAGAACACTAACAAGGAAAACATGGAACTAAACATCAAAAACTGCAAGTACATGCGGGTGTCTCGTCGTAACACCACACAACTTTCATATAGTTATATTAATCATGCTCTCGTGTACACTAACAAATGAAACATGTAACTAAACACCAAAAACTGAAAGTACATGCATGATTCTCGTCGTATTACCACACTACTTTCATATCGTGATATTAATAATGCTCTCGAGTACACTAACAAGTTAAACATGAAACTAAACATCAAAAACTGCAAGTACATGCGTGTGTCTCATCGTATTACCACACTACTTTCATATCGTGATATTAATCATGCTCTCGAGTACACTAACAAGTGAAACATGAAACTAATCATCAAGAACTGCAAGTACCTGCGCGTGTGTCGCCGTATCACCACTCTACTTTCATATATTGATATTAATCATGCTCTCGAGTACACTAGCAAGTGAAACATGGAACTAAACATCAAAAACTGCAAGTACTTGCGTGTGTCTCGTCGTAACACCACACTACTTTCATATCGTGATATTAATCATGCTCTCGAGTACACTAACAAGTGAAACATGGAACTAAAAATCAAAAACTGCAAGTACAAGCGTGTGTCTCGTCGTAGCACCACACTACTTTCTTATCGTGATATTAATCATGCTCTCGAGTACACTAACAAGTGAAACATGGAACTAAACATCAAAAACTGCAAGTACATGCGTGTGTCTCGTCGTAAGACCACACTACTTTCATATCGTGATTTTAATCATGCTCTCGAGAACACTAACAAGTGAAACATGGAACTATTCATCAAAAACTGCAAGTACAAGGGTGTGTCTCGTCATACCACCACACTACTTTCTTATCGTGATATTAATCGTGCTCTCGAGTACACTAGCAAGAGAAACATGGTAATAAACATCAAAAACTGCAATTACATGCGTGTGTCTCGTCGTAACACCACACTACTTTCATATCGTGATTTTGATCATGCTCTCGAGAACACTAACAAGTGAAACATGGAACTAATCATCAAAAACTGCAAGTACAATCTTGTGTCTCGTATTAACACCACACTACTTTCATATCGTGATTTTAATCATGCTCTCGAGAACACTAACAAGTGAAACAAGAAACTAAACATCAAAAACTGCGAGTACATGCGTGTGTCTCGTCGTAACACCACACTACTTGCATATCGTGATATTAATCATGCTCTCGAGTACACTAAAAAGTGAAACATGGGACTAAACATCAAAAACTGCAAGTACATGCGTGTGTCTCGTCGTAACACCACACTATTTTCATATCGTGAATTTAATCATGCTCTCGAGTACACTAACAAGTGAAACATAGAACTATACATCAAAAACTGCAAGTACATGCGTGTGTCTCGTCGTAACACCACACTACTTTCATGCCGTGATATTAATCATGCTCTCGAGTACACTTACAAGTGAAACATGAAACTAAACATAAAAAACTGCAAGCACATGCGTGTGTCTCGTCGTAACACCACATTACTTTCATATCTTGATATTATTCATGCTCTCGAGAACACTAACAAGGGAAACATGGAACTAAACATCAAAAACTGCAAGTACATGCGGGTGTCTCGTCGTAACACCACACAACTTTCATATAGTTATATTAATCATGCTCTCGTGTACACTAACAAATGAAACATGTAACTAAACACCAAAAACTGAAAGTACATGCATGTTTCTCGTCGTATTACCACACTACTTTCATATCGTGATATTAATCATGCTCTCGAGTACACTAACAAGTTAAACATGGAACTAAACATCAAAAACTGCAAGTACATGCGTGTGTCTCGTCGTGACACCACACTACTTTCATATCGTGAATTTAATCATGCTCTCGAGTACACTAACAAGTGAAACATGGACTTAAACATCAAAAACTGCAAGTACATGCGTGTGTCTCATCGTAACACCACACTACTTTCATATCGTGAATTTAATCATGCTCTCGAGTACACTAACAAGTGAAACATAGAACTGTACATCAAAACCTGCAAGTACATGCGTGTGTCTCGTCGTAACACCACACTACTTTCATGCCGTGATATTAATCATGCTCTCGAGTACACTTACAAGTGAAACATGAAACTAAACATAAAAAACTGCAAGCACATGCGTGTGTCTCGTCGTAACACCACATTACTTTCATATCTTGATATTAATCATGCTCTCGAGAACACTAACAAGTGAAACATAGAACTAAACATCAAAAACTGCAAGTACATGCGGGTGTCTCGTCGTAACACCACACAACTTTCATATAGTTATATTAATCATGCTCTCGTGTACACTAACAAATGAAACATGTAACTAAACACCAAAAACTGAAAGTACATGCATGTTTCTCGTCGTATAACCACACTACATTCATATCGTGATATTAATCATGCTCTCGAGTACACTAACAAGTGAAACATGAAACTAAACATCAAAAACTGCAAGTACATGCGTGCGTCTCATCGTATTGCCACACTACTTTCATATCGTGATATTAATCATGCTCTCGAGTACACTAACAAGTGAAACATGAAACTAATCATCAAGAACTGCAAGTACCTGCGCGTGTGTCGCCGTAACACCACTCTACTTTCATATATTGATATTAATCATGCTCTCGAGTACACTAAGAACTGAAACATGGAACTAAACATCAAAAACAGCAAGCACATGCGTGTGTCTCGTCGTAACACCACACTACTTTCATATCGTGATATTAATCATGCTCTCGAGTACACAAACAGGTGAAACATGGACTTAAACATCAAAAACTGCAAGTACATGCGTGTGTCTCGTCGTAACACCAGACTACTTTCATATCATGAATTTAATCATGCTATCGAGTACACTAACAAGTGAAACATAGAACTATACATCAAAAACTGCAAGTACATGCGTGTGTCTCGTCGTAACACCACACTACTTTCATGCCGTGATATTAATCATGCTCTTGAGTACACTTACAAGTGAAACATGAAACTAAACATAAAAAACTGCAAGCACATGCGTGTGTCTCGTCGTAACACCACATTACTTTCATATCTTGATATTATTCATGCTCTCGAGAACACTAACAAGGAAAACATGGAACTAAACATCAAAAACTGCAAGTACATGCGGGTGTCTCGTCGTAACACCACACAACTTTCATAGAGTTATATTAATCATGCTCTCGTGTACACTAACAAATGAAACATGTAACTAAACACCAAAAACTGAAAGTACATGCATGATTCTCGTCGTATTACCACACTACTTTCATATCGTGATATTAATCATGCTCTCGAGTACACTAACAAGTTAAACATGAAACTAAACATCAAAAACTGCAAGTACATGCGTGTGTCTCATCGTATTACCACACTACTTTCATATCGTGATATTAATCATGCTCTCGAGTACACTAACAAGTGAAACATGAAACTAATCATCAAGAACTGCAAGTACCTGCGGCTGTGTCGCCGTATCACCACTCTACTTTCATATATTGATATTAATCATGCTCTCGAGTACACTAGCAAGTGAAACATGGAACTAAACATCAAAAACTGCAAGTACTTGCGTGTGTCTCGTCGTAACACCACACTACTTTCATATCGTGATATTAATCATGCTCTCGAGTACACTAACAAGTGAAACATGGAACTAAAAATCAAAAACTGCAAGTACAAGCGTGTGTCTCGTCGTAGCACCACACTACTTTCTTATCGTGATATTAATCATGCTCTCGAGTACACTAACAAGTGAAACATGGAACTAAACATCAAAAACTGCAAGTACATGCGTGTGTCTCGTCGTAAGACCACACTACTTTCATATCGTGATTTTAATCATGCTCTCGAGAACACTAACAAGTGAAACATGGAACTATTCATCAAAAACTGCAAGTACAAGGGTGTGTCTCGTCATACCACCACACTACTTTCTTATCGTGATATTAATCGTGCTCTCGAGTACACTAGCAAGAGAAACATGGTAATAAACATCAAAAACTGCAATTACATGCGTGTGTCTCGTCGTAACACCACACTACTTTCATATCGTGATTTTGATCATGCTCTCGAGAACACTAACAAGTGAAACATAGAACTAATCATCAAAAACTGCAAGTACAATCTTGTGTCTCGTAATAACACCACACTACTTTCATATCGTGATTTTAATCATGCTCTCGAGAACACTAACAAGTGAAACAAGAAACTAAACATCAAAAACAGCGAGTACATGCGTGTGTCTCGTCGTAACACCACACTACTTGCATATCGTGATATTAATCATGCTCTCGAGTACACTAAAAAGTGAAACATGGGACTAAACATCAAAAACTGCAAGTACATGCGTGTGTCTCGTCGTAACACCACACTATTTTCATATCGTGAATTTAATCATGCTCACGAGTACACTAACAAGTGAAACATAGAACTATACATCAAAAACTGCAAGTACATGCGTGTGTCTCGTCGTAACACCACACTACTTTCATGCCGTGATATTAATCATGCTCTCGAGTACACTTACAAGTGAAACATGAAACTAAACATAAAAAACTGCAAGCACATGCGTGTGTCTCGTCGTAACACCACATTACTTTCATATCTTGATATTAATCATGCTCTCGAGAACACTAACAAGGGAAACATGGAACTAAACATCAAAAACTGCAAGTACATGCGGGTGTCTCGTCGTAACACCACACAACTTTCATATAGTTATATTAATCATGCTCTCGTGTACACTAACAAATGAAACATGTAACTAAACACCAAAAACTGAAAGTACATGCATGTTTCTCGTCGTATTACCACACTACTTTCATATCGTGATATTAATCATGCTCTCGAGTACACTAACAAGTTAAGCATGAAACTAAACATCAAAAACTGCAAGTACATGCGTGTGTCTCATCGTATTACCACACTACTTTTATATCGTGATATTAATCATGCTCTCGAGTACACTAACAAGTGAAACATGAAACTAATCATCAAGAACTGCAAGTACCTGCGCGTGTGTCGCCGTATCACCACTCTACTTTCATATATTGATATTAATCATGCTCTCGAGTACACTAGCAAGTGAAACATGGAACTAAACATCAAAAACTGCAAGTACTTGCGTGTGTCTCGTCGTAACACCACACTACTTTCATATCGTGATATTAATCATGCTCTCGAGTACACTAACAAGTGAAACATGGAACTAAACATCAAAAACTGCAAGTACAAGGGTGTGTCTCGTCGTAAGACCACACTACTTTCATATCGTGATTTTAATCATGCTCTCGAGAACACTAACAAGTGAAACATGGTAATAAACATCAAAAACTGCAAGTACAATTTTGTGTCTCGTATTAACACCAGACTACTTTCATATCGTGATTTTAATCATGCTCTCGAGAACACTAACAAGTGAAACATGGACCTAAACATCAAAAACTGCAAGTACATGCGTATGTTTCGTCGTACCACCACACTACTTTATATCGTGATATTAATCATGCTCTCGAGAACACTAACAAGTGAAACAAGGAACTAAACATCAAAAACTGCGAGTACATGCGTGTATCTCGTCGTAACACCACACTACTTTCATATCGTGATATTTATCATGCTCTCGAGTACACTAAAAACTGAAACATGGGACTAAACATCAAAAACTGCAAGTACAAGCGTGTGTGTCGTCGTAACACCTCACCACTTCCATATCGTGATATTATTCATGCTCTCGAGTACACGAACAAGTAAAACATGGACCTAAACATCAAAAACTGCAAGTACATGCGTATGTTTCGTCGTAACACCACACTACTTTCATATCGTGATAATAATCATGCTCTCGATTGCACTAACAAGTGAAACATGGAACATCAAAAATTGACAGTACATGCATGTGTCCCGTCGTAACACCACACTACTTTCATATCGTGATATTAATCAAGCTCTCGAGTACACTAACAAGTGAAACATAGAACTAAACTTCAAATACTCCAAGTACATGCGTGTGTCTCGTCGTAACACCACACTACTTTCACATCGTGATATTAATTAAGCTCTCGAGTACACTAACAAGTGAAACATGGAACTAAACATCAAAAACTGCAAGTACACGCGTGTGTCTCGTCGTAACACCACACTACTTTCATATCGTGAATTTAAGCATGCTCTAGAGTACACTAACAAGTGAAACATGGAACTAAACATCAAAAACTGCAAGTACATGTGTGTGTCTCGTCGTAACACCACACTACTTTCACATATTGATATTAATCATGCTCTCGAGTACACTAACAAGTTAAACATGAAACTAAACATCAAAAACTGCAAGTACATGCGTGTGTCTCATCGTATTACCACACTACTTTCATATCGTGATATTAATCATGCTCTCGAGTACACTAACAAGTGAAACATGAAACTAATCATCAAGAACTGCAAGTACCTGCGCGTGTGTCGCCGTATCACCACTCTACTTTCATATATTGATATTAATCATGCTCTCGAGTACACTAGCAAGTGAAACATGAAACTAAACATCAAAAACTGCAAGTACTTGCGTGTGTCTCGTCGTAACACCACACTACTTTCATATCGTGATATTAATCATGCTCTCGAGTACACTAACAAGTGAAACATGGAACTAAAAATCAAAAACTGCAAGTACAAGCGTGTGTCTCGTCGTAGCACCACACTACTTTCTTATCGTGATATTAATCATGCTCTCGAGTACACTAACAAGTGAAACATGGAACTAAACATCAAAAACTGCAAGTACATGCGTGTGTCTCGTCGTAAGACCACACTACTTTCATATCGTGATTTTAATCATGCTCTCGAGAACACTAACAAGTGAAACATGGAACTATTCATCAAAAACTGCAAGTACAAGGGTGTGTCTCGTCATACCACCACACTACTTTCTTATCGTGATATTAATCGTGCTCTCGAGTACACTAGCAAGAGAAACATGGTAATAAACATCAAAAACTGCAATTACATGCGTGTGTCTCGTCGTAACACCACACTACTTTCATATCGTGATTTTGATCATGCTCTCGAGAACACTAACAAGTGAAACATGGAACTAATCATCAAAAACTGCAAGTACAATCTTGTGTCTCGTATTAACACCACACTACTTTCATATCGTGATTTTAATCATGCTCTCGAGAACACTAACAAGTGAAACAAGAAACTAAACATAAAAAACTGCGAGTACATGCGTGTGTCTCGTCGTAACACCACACTACTTGCATATCGTGATATTAATCATGCTCTCGAGTACACTAATAAGTGAAACATGGAACTAAACATCAAAAACTGCAAGTACATGCGTGTGTCTCGTCGTAACACCACACTATTTTCATATCGTGAATTTAATCATGCTCTCGAGTACACTAACAAGTGAAACATAGAACTATACATCAAAAACTGCAAGTACATGCGTGTGTCTCGTCGTAACACCAGACTACTTTCATGCCGTGATATTATTCATGCTCTCGAGTACACTTACAAGTGAAACATGAAACTAAACATAAAAAACTGCAAGCACATGCGTGTGTCTCGTCGTAACACCACATTACTTTCATATCTTGATATTAATCATGCTCTCGAGAACACTAACAAGGGAAACATGGAACTAAACATCAAAAACTGCAAGTACATGCGGGTGTCTCGTCGTAACACCACACAACTTTCATATAGTTATATTAATCATGCTCTCGTGTACACTAACAAATGAAACATGTAACTAAACACCAAAAACTGAAAGTACATGCATGTTTCTCGTCGTATTACCACACTACTTTCATATCGTGATATTAATCATGCTCTCGAGTACACTAACAAGTTAAACATGGAACTAAACATCAAAAACTGCAAGTACATGCGTGTGTCTCGTCGTGACACCACACTACTTTCATATCGTGAATTTAATCATGCTCTCGAGTACACTAACAAGTGAAACATGGACTTAAACATCAAAAACTGCAAGTACATGCGTGTGTCTCATCGTAACACCACACTACTTTCATATCGTGAATTTAATCATGCTCTCGAGTACACTAACAAGTGAAACATAGAACTGTACATCAAAACCTGCAAGTACATGCGTGTGTCTCGTCGTAACACCACACTACTTTCATGCCGTGATATTAATCATGCTCTCGAGTACACTTACAAGTGAAACATGAAACTAAACATAAAAAACTGCAAGCACATGCGTGTGTCTCGTCGTAACACCACATTACTTTCATATCTTGATATTAATCATGCTCTCGAGAACAATAACAAGTGAAACATAGAACTAAACATCAAAAACTGCAAGTACATGCGGGTGTCTCGTCGTAACACCACACAACTTTCATATAGTTATATTAATCATGCTCTCGTGTACACTAACAAATGAAACATGTAACTAAACACCAAAAACTGAAAGTACATGCATGTTTCTCGTCGTATAACCACACTACTTTCATATCGTGATATTAATCATGCTCTCGAGTACACTAACAAGTGAAACATGAAACTAAACATCAAAAACTGCAAGTACATGCGTGCGTCTCATCGTATTGCCACACTACTTTCATATCGTGATATTAATCATGCTCTCGAGTACACTAACAAGTGAAACATGAAACTAATCATCAAGAACTGCAAGTACCTGCGCGTGTGTCGCCGTAACACCACTCTACTTTCATATATTGATATTAATCATGCTCTCGAGTACACTAAGAACTGAAACATGGAACTAAACATCAAAAACAGCAAGCACATGCGTGTGTCTCGTCGTAACACCACACTACTTTGATATCGTGATATTAATCATGCTCTCGAGTACACAAACAGGTGAAACATGGACTTAAACATCAAAAACTGCAAGTACATGCGTGTGTCTCGTCGTAACACCAGACTACTTTCATATCATGAATTTAATCATGCTATCGAGTACACTAACAAGTGAAACATAGAACTATACATCAAAAACTGCAAGTACATGCGTGTGTCTCGTCGTAACACCACACTACTTTCATGCCGTGATATTAATCATGCTCTCGAGTACACTTACAAGTGAAACATGAAACTAAACATAAAAACTGCAAGCACATGCGTGTGTCTCGTCGTAACACCACATTACTTTCATATCTTGATATTAATCATGCTCTCGAGAACACTAACAAGGAAAACATGGAACTAAACATCAAAAACTGCAAGTACATGCGGGTGTCTCGTCGTAACACCACACAACTTTCATATAGTTATATTAATCATGCTCTCGTGTACACTAACAAATGAAACATGTAACTAAACACCAAAAACTGAAAGTACATGCATGATTCTCGTCGTATTACCACACTACTTTCATATCGTGATATTAATCATGCTCTCGAGTACACTAACAAGTTAAACATGGAACTAAACATCAAAAACTGCAAGTACATGCGTGTGTCTCGTCGTGACACCACACTACTTTCATATCGTGAATTTAATCATGCTCTCGAGTACACTAACAAGTGAAACATGGACTTAAACATCAAAAACTGCAAGTACATGCGTGTGTCTCATCGTAACACCACACTACTTTCATATCGTGAATTTAATCATGCTCTCGAGTACACTAACAAGTGAAACATAGAACTGTACATCAAAACCTGCAAGTACATGCGTGTGTCTCGTCGTAACACCACACTACTTTCATGCCGTGATATTAATCATGCTCTCGAGTACACTTACAAGTGAAACATGAAACTAAACATAAAAAACTGCAAGCACATGCGTGTGTCTCGTCGTAACACCACATTACTTTCATATCTTGATATTAATCATGCTCTCGAGAACACTAACAAGTGAAACATAGAACTAAACATCAAAAACTGCAAGTACATGCGGGTGTCTCGTCGTAACACCACACAACTTTCATATAGTTATATTAATCATGCTCTCGTGTACACTAACAAATGAAACATGTAACTAAACACCAAAAACTGAAAGTACATGCATGTTTCTCGTCGTATAACCACACTACTTTCATATCGTGATATTAATCATGCTCTCGAGTACACTAACAAGTGAAACATGAAACTAAACATCAAAAACTGCAAGTACATGCGTGCGTCTCATCGTATTGCCACACTACTTTCATATCGTGATATTAATCATGCTCTCGAGTACACTAACAAGTGAAACATGAAACTAATCATCAAGAACTGCAAGTACCTGCGCGTGTGTCGCCGTAACACCACTCTACTTTCATATATTGATATTAATCATGCTCTCGAGTACACTAAGAACTGAAACATGGAACTAAACATCAAAAACAGCAAGCACATGCGTGTGTCTCGTCGTAACACCACACTACTTTGATATCGTGATATTAATCATGCTCTCGAGTACACAAACAGGTGAAACATGGACTTAAACATCAAAAACTGCAAGTACATGCGTGTGTCTCGTCGTAACACCAGACTACTTTCATATCATGAATTTAATCATGCTATCGAGTACACTAACAAGTGAAACATAGAACTATACATCAAAAACTGCAAGTACATGCGTGTGTCTCGTCGTAACACCACACTACTTTCATGCCGTGATATTAATCATGCTCTCGAGTACACTTACAAGTGAAACATGAAACTAAACATAAAAACTGCAAGCACATGCGTGTGTCTCGTCGTAACACCACATTACTTTCATATCTTGATATTAATCATGCTCTCGAGAACACTAACAAGGAAAACATGGAACTAAACATCAAAAACTGCAAGTACATGCGGGTGTCTCGTCGTAACACCACACAACTTTCATATAGTTATATTAATCATGCTCTCGTGTACACTAACAAATGAAACATGTAACTAAACACCAAAAACTGAAAGTACATGCATGATTCTCGTCGTATTACCACACTACTTTCATATCGTGATATTAATCATGCTCTCGAGTACACTAACAAGTTAAACATGAAACTAAACATCAAAAACTGCAAGTACATGCGTGTGTCTCATCGTATTACCACACTACTTTCATATCGTGATATTAATCATGCTCTCGAGTACACTAACAAGTGAAACATGAAACTAATCATCAAGAACTGCAAGTACCTGCGCGTGTGTCGCCGTATCACCACTCTACTTTCATATATTGATATTAATCATGCTCTCGAGTACACTAGCAAGTGAAACATGGAACTAAACATCAAAAACTGCAAGTACTTGCGTGTGTCTCGTCGTAACACCACACTACTTTCATATCGTGATATTAATCATGCTCTCGAGTACACTAACAAGTGAAACATGGAACTAAAAATCAAAAACTGCAAGTACAAGCGTGTGTCTCGTCGTAGCACCACACTACTTTCTTATCGTGATATTAATCATGCTCTCGAGTACACTAACAAGTGAAACATGGAACTAAACATCAAAAACTGCAAGTACATGCGTGTGTCTCGTCGTAAGACCACACTACTTTCATATCGTGATTTTAATCATGCTCTCGAGAACACTAACAAGTGAAACATGGAACTATTCATCAAAAACTGCAAGTACAAGGGTGTGTCTCGTCATACCACCACACTACTTTCTTATCGTGATATTAATCGTGCTCTCGAGTACACTAGCAAGAGAAACATGGTAATAAACATCAAAAACTGCAATTACATGCGTGTGTCTCGTCGTAACATCACACTACTTTCATATCGTGATTTTGATCATGCTCTCGAGAACACTAACAAGTGAAACATGGAACTAATCATCAAAAACTGCAAGTACAATCTTGTGTCTCGTATTAACACCACACTACTTTCATATCGTGATTTTAATCATGCTCTCGAGAACACTAACAAGTGAAACAAGAAACTAAACATCAAAAACTGCGAGTACATGCGTGTGTCTCGTCGTAACACCACACTACTTGCATATCGTGATATTAATCATGCTCTCGAGTACACTAAAAAGTGAAACATGGGACTAAACATCAAAAACTGCAAGTACATGCGTGTGTCTCGTCGTAACACCACACTATTTTCATATCGTGAATTTAATCATGCTCTCGAGTACACTAACAAGTGAAACATAGAACTATACATCAAAAACTGCAAGTACATGCGTGTGTCTCGTCGTAACACCACACTACTTTCATGCCGTGATATTAATCATGCTCTCGAGTACACTTACAAGTGAAACATGAAACTAAACATAAAAAACTGCAAGCACATGCGTGTGTCTCGTCGTAACACCACATTACTTTCATATCTTGATATTAATCATGCTCTCGAGAACACTAACAAGGGAAACATGGAACTAAACATCAAAAACTGCAAGTACATGCGGGTGTCTCGTCGTAACACCACACAACTTTCATATAGTTATATTAATCATGCTCTCGTGTACACTAACAAATGAAACATGTAACTAAACACCAAAAACTGAAAGTACATGCATGTTTCTCGTCGTATTACCACACTACTTTCATATCGTGATATTAATCATGCTCTCGAGTACACTAACAAGTTAAACATGAAACTAAACATCAAAAACTGCAAGTACATGCGTGTGTCTCATCGTATTACCACACTACTTTCATATCGTGATATTAATCATGCTCTCGAGTACACTAACAAGTGAAACATGAAACTAATCATCAAGAACTGCAAGTACCTGCGCGTGTGTCGCCGTATCACCACTCTACTTTCATATATTGATATTATTCATGCTCTCGAGTACACTAGCAAGTGAAACATGGAACTAAACATCAAAAACTGCAAGTACTTGCGTGTGTCTCGTCGTAACACCACACTACTTTCATATCGTGATATTAATCATGCTCTCGAGTACACTAACAAGTGAAACATGGAACTTAAAATCAAAAACTGCAAGTACAAGCGTGTGTCTCGTCGTAGCACCACACTACTTTCTTATCGTGATATTAATCATGCTCTCGAGTACACTAACAAGTGAAACATGGAACTAAACATCAAAAACTGCAAGTACATGCGTGTGTCTCGTCGTAAGACCACACTACTTTCATATCGTGATTTTAATCATGCTCTCGAGAACACTAACAAGTGAAACATGGAACTATTCATCAAAAACTGCAAGTACAAGGGTGTGTCTCGTCATACCACCACACTACTTTCTTATCGTAATATTAATCGTGCTCTCGAGTACACTAGCAAGAGAAACATGGTAATAAACATCAAAAACTGCAATTACATGCGTGTGTCTCGTCGTAACACCACACTACTTTCATATCGTGATTTTGATCATGCTCTCGAGAACACTAACAAGTGAAACATGGAACTAATCATCAAAAACTGCAAGTACAATCTTGTGTCTCGTATTAACACCACACTACTTTCATATCGTCATTTTAATCATGCTCTCGAGAACACTAACAAGTGAAACAAGAAACTAAACATCAAAAACTGCGAGTACATGCGTGTGTCTCGTCGTAACACCACACTACTTGCATATCGTGATATTAATCATGCTCTCGAGTACACTAAAAAGTGAAACATGGGACTAAACATCAAAAACTGCAAGTACATGCGTGTGTCTCGTCGTAACACCACACTATTTTCATATCGTGAATTTAATCATGCTCTCGAGTACACTAACAAGTGAAACATAGAACTATACATCAAAAACTGCAAGTACATGCGTGTGTCTCGTCGTAACACCACACTACTTTCATGCCGTGATATTAATCATGCTCTCGAGTACACTTACAAGTGAAACATGAAACTAAACATCAAAAACTGCAAGCACATGCGTGTGTCTCGTCGTAACACCACATTACTTTCATATCTTGATATTAATCATGCTCTCGAGAACACTAACAATTGAAACATGGAACTAAACATCAAAAACTGCAAGTACATGCGGGTGTCTCGTCGTAACACCACACAACTTTCATATAGTTATATTAATCATGCTCTCGTGTACACTAACAAATGAAACATGTAACTAAACACCAAAAACTGAAAGTACATGCATGTTTCTCGTCCTATTACCACACTACTTTCATATCGTGATATTAATCATGCTCTCGAGTACACTAACAAGTGAAACATGGAACTAAACATCAAAAACTGCATGTACATGCGTGTGTCTCATCGTATTACTACACTACTTTCATATCGTGATAATAATCATGCTCTCGAGTACACTAACAAGTGAAACATGAAACTAAACATCAAAAACTGCAAGTACAAGGGTGTGTCTCGTCGTAACACCACACTACTTTCTTATCGTGATATTAATCATGCTCTCGAGTACACTAACAAGTGAAACATGGTAATAAACATCAAAAACTGCAAGTACAATTTTGTGTCTCGTATTAACACCAGACTACTTTCATATCGTGATTTTAATCATGCTCTCGAGAACACTAACAAGTGAAACATGGACCTAAACATCAAAAACTGCAAGTACATGCGTATGTTTCGTCGTAACACCACACTACTTTATATCGTGATATTAATCATGCTCTCGAGAACACTAACAAGTGAAACAAGGAACTAAACATCAAAAACTGCGAGTACATGCGTGTATCTCGTCGTAACACCACACTACTTTCATATCGTGATATTTATCATGCTCTCGAGTACACTAAAAACTGAAACATGGGACTAAACATCAAAAACTGCAAGTACAAGCGTGTGTGTCGTCGTAACACCTCACCACTTCCATATCGTGATATTATTCATGCTCTCGAGTACACGAACAAGTGAAACATGGACCTAAACATCAAAAAATGCAAGTACATGCGTATGTTTCGTCGTAACACCACACTACTTTCATATCGTGGATAATAATCATGCTCTCGATTGCACTAACAAGTGAAACATGGAACATCAAAAATTGACAGTACATGCATGTGTCCCGTCGTAACACCACACTACTTTCATATCGTGATATTAATCAAGCTCTCGAGTACACTAACAAGTGAAACATAGAACTAAACTTCAAATACTCCAAGTACATGCGTGTGTCTCGTCGTAACACCACACTACTTTCACATCGTGATATTAATTAAGCTCTCGAGTACACTAACAAGTGAAACATGGAACTAAACATCAAAAACTGCAAGTACACGCGTGTGTCTCGTCGTAACACCACACTACTTTCATATCGTGAATTTAAGCATGCTCTCGAGTACACTAACAAGTGAAACATGGAACTAAACATCAAAAACTGCAAGTACATGTGTGTGTCTCGTCGTAACACCACACTACTTTCACATATTGATATTAATCATGCTCTCGAGTACACTAACAATTGAAACATGAAACTAAACATCAAAAACTGCAAGTACATGCGTATGTCTCGTCGTAACACCACACAACTTTCATATCGTGATATTAATCATGCTTTGAGTACACTAACAAGTGAAACATGAAAGTAAACATAAAAAAAGGAAGTACATGCGCGTGTCTCGTCGTAACACCACACTACTTTTATATCGTGATATTAATCATGCTCTCGAGTACAATAACAAGTGAAACATGGAAGTAAACATCAAAAACTGCAAGTACATGCGTGTGTCTCGTCGTAACACTACACTACATTCATAACGTGATATTAATCATGCTCTCGAGCACACTAACAAGTGAAACATGGAACTAAACATCAAAAACTGCAAGTACATGCGTGTGTCTCGTCGTAACACCACACAACTTTCATATCGTGATATTATTCATGCTCTCGAGTACACTTACAAGTGAAACATGAAACTAAACAAAAAAAACTGCAAGTACATGCGTGTTTCTCGTCGTAGCACAACACTACTTATATATCGTGATATTAATCATGCTCTCGAGTACAATAACAAGTGAAACATGGAACTATACATCAAAACCTGCAAGTACATGCGTGTGTCTCGTCGTAACACCACACTACTTTCATGCCGTGATATTAATCATGCTCTCGAGTACACTTACAAGTGAAACATGAAACTAAACAAAAAAAACTGCAAGCACATGCGTGTGTCTCGTCGTAACACCCCATTACTTTCATATCTTGATATTAATCATGCTCTCGAGAACACTAACAAGTGAAACATGGAACTAAACATCAAAAACTGCAAGTACATGCGGGTGTCTCGTCGTAACACCACACAACTTTCATATAGTTATATTAATCATGCTCTCGTGTACACTAACAAATGAAACATGTAACTAAACACCAAAAACTGAAAGTACATGCATGTTTCTCGTCGTATTACCACACTACTTTCATATCGTGATATTAATCATGCTCTCGAGTACACTAACAAGTGAAACATGAAACTAAACAAAAACTGCAACTACATGCGTGTGTCTCATCGTATTACAACACTACTTTCATATCGTGATATTAGTCATGCTCTCGAGTACAATAACAAGTGAAACATGGAACTAAACATCAAAAACTGCAAGTACATGCGTGTGTCTCGTCGTGACACCACACTACTTTCATATCGTGAATTTAATCATGCTCTCGAGTACACTAACAAGTGAAACATGGACTTAAACATCAAAAACTGCAAGTACATGCGTGTGTCTCATCGTAACACCACACTACTTTCATATCGTGAATTTAATCATGCTCTCGAGTACACTAACAAGTGAAACATAGAACTGTACATCAAAACCTGCAAGTACATGCGTGTGTCTCGTCGTAACACCACACTACTTTCATGCCGTGATATTAATCATGCTCTCGAGTACACTTACAAGTGAAACATGAAACTAAACATAAAAAACTGCAAGCACATGCGTGTGTCTCGTCGTAACACCACATTACTTTCATATCTTGATATTAATCATGCTCTCGAGAACACTAACAAGTGAAACATGGAACTAAACATCAAAAACTGCAAGTACATGCGGGTGTCTCGTCGTAACACCACACAACTTTCATATAGTTATATTAATCATGCTCTCGTGTACACTAACAAATGAAACATGTAACTAAACACCAAAAACTGAAAGTACATGCATGTTTCTCGTCGTATAACCACACTACTTTCATATCGTGATATTAATCATGCTCTCGAGTACACTAACAAGTGAAACATGAAACTAAACATCAAAAACTGCAAGTACATGCGTGCGTCTCATCGTATTGCCACACTACTTTCATATCGTGATATTAATCATGCTCTCGAGTACACTAACAAGTGAAACATGAAACTAATCATCAAGAACTGCAAGTACCTGCGCGTGTGTCGCCGTAACACCACTCTACTTTCATATATTGATATTAATCATGCTCTCGAGTACACTAAGAACTGAAACATGGAACTAAACATCAAAAACAGCAAGCACATGCGTGTGTCTCGTCGTAACACCACACTACTTTCATATCGTGATATTAATCATGCTCTCGAGTACACAAACAGGTGAAACATGGACTTAAACATCAAAAACTGCAAGTACATGCGTGTGTCTCGTCGTAACACCAGACTACTTTCATATCATGAATTTAATCATGCTCTCGAGTACACTAACAAGTGAAACATAGAACTATACATCAAAAACTGCAAGTACATGCGTGTGTCTCGTCGTAACACCACACTACTTTCATGCCGTGATATTAATCATGCTCTCGAGTACACTTACAAGTGAAACATGAAACTAAACATAAAAAACTGCAAGCACATGCGTGTGTCTCGTCGTAACACCACATTTCTTTCATATCTTGATATTAATCATGCTCTCGAGAACACTAACAAGGAAAACATGGAACTAAACATCAAAAACTGCAAGTACATGCGGGTGTCTCGTCGTAACACCACACAACTTTCATATAGTTATATTAATCATGCTCTCGTGTACACTAACAAATGAAACATGTAACTAAACACCAAAAACTGAAAGTACATGCATGATTCTCGTCGTATTACCACACTACTTTCATATCGTGATATTAATAATGCTCTCGAGTACACTAACAAGTTAAACATGAAACTAAACATCAAAAACTGCAAGTACATGCGTGTGTCTCATCGTATTACCACACTACTTTCATATCGTGATATTAATCATGCTCTCGAGTACACTAACAAGTGAAACATGAAACTAATCATCAAGAACTGCAAGTACCTGCGCGTGTGTCGCCGTATCACCACTCTACTTTCATATATTGATATTAATCATGCTCTCGAGTACACTAGCAAGTGAAACATGGAACTAAACATCAAAAACTGCAAGTACTTGCGTGTGTCTCGTCGTAACACCACACTACTTTCATATCGTGATATTAATCATGCTCTCGAGTACACTAACAAGTGAAACATGGAACTAAAAATCAAAAACTGCAAGTACAAGCGTGTGTCTCGTCGTAGCACCACACTACTTTCTTATCGTGATATTAATCATGCTCTCGAGTACACTAACAAGTGAAACATGGAACTAAACATCAAAAACTGCAAGTACATGCGTGTGTCTCGTCGTAAGACCACACTACTTTCATATCGTGATTTTAATCATGCTCTCGAGAACACTAACAAGTGAAACATGGAACTATTCATCAAAAACTGCAAGTACAAGGGTGTGTCTCGTCATACCACCACACTACTTTCTTATCGTGATATTAATCGTGCTCTCGAGTACACTAGCAAGAGAAACATGGTAATAAACATCAAAAACTGCAATTACATGCGTGTGTCTCGTCGTAACACCACACTACTTTCATATCGTGATTTTGATCATGCTCTCGAGAACACTAACAAGTGAAACATGGAACTAATCATCAAAAACTGCAAGTACAATCTTGTGTCTCGTATTAACACCACACTACTTTCATATCGTGATTTTAATCATGCTCTCGAGAACACTAACAAGTGAAACAAGAAACTAAACATCAAAAACTGCGAGTACATGCGTGTGTCTCGTCGTAACACCACACTACTTGCATATCGTGATATTAATCATGCTCTCGAGTACACTAAAAAGTGAAACATGGGACTAAACATCAAAAACTGCAAGTACATGCGTGTGTCTCGTCGTAACACCACACTATTTTCATATCGTGAATTTAATCATGCTCTCGAGTACACTAACAAGTGAAACATAGAACTATACATCAAAAACTGCAAGTACATGCGTGTGTCTCGTCGTAACACCACACTACTTTCATGCCGTGATATTAATCATGCTCTCGAGTACACTTACAAGTGAAACATGAAACTAAACATAAAAAACTGCAAGCACATGCGTGTGTCTCGTCGTAACACCACATTACTTTCATATCTTGATATTAATCATGCTCTCGAGAACACTAACAAGGGAAACATGGAACTAAACATCAAAAACTGCAAGTACATGCGGGTGTCTCGTCGTAACACCACACAACTTTCATATAGTTATATTAATCATGCTCTCGTGTACACATGTAACTAAACACCAAAAACTGAAAGTACATGCATGTTTCTCGTCGTATTACCACACTACTTTCATATCGTGATATTAATCATGCTCTCGAGTACACTAACAAGTTAAACATGGAACTAAACATCAAAAACTGCAAGTACATGCGTGTGTCTCGTCGTGACACCACACTACTTTCATATCGTGAATTTAATCATGCTCTCGAGTACACTAACAAGTGAAACATGGACTTAAACATCAAAAACTGCAAGTACATGCGTGTGTCTCATCGTAACACCACACTACTTTCATATCGTGAATTTAATCATGCTCTCGAGTACACTAACAAGTGAAACATAGAACTGTACATCAAAACCTGCAAGTACATGCGTGTGTCTCGTCGTAACACCACACTACTTTCATGCCGTGATATTAATCATGCTCTCGAGTACACTTACAAGTGAAACATGAAACTAAACATAAAAAACTGCAAGCACATGCGTGTGTCTCGTCGTAACACCACATTACTTTCATATCTTGATATTAATCATGCTCTCGAGAACACTAACAAGTGAAACATAGAACTAAACATCAAAAACTGCAAGTACATGCGGGTGTCTCGTCGTAACACCACACAACTTTCATATAGTTATATTAATCATGCTCTCGTGTACACTAACAAATGAAACATGTAACTAAACACCAAAAACTGAAAGTACATGCATGTTTCTCGTCGTATAACCACACTACATTCATATCGTGATATTAATCATGCTCTCGAGTACACTAACAAGTGAAACATGAAACTAAACATCAAAAACTGCAAGTACATGCGTGCGTCTCATCGTATTGCCACACTACTTTCATATCGTGATATTAATCATGCTCTCGAGTACACTAACAAGTGAAACATGAAACTAATCATCAAGAACTGCAAGTACCTGCGCGTGTGTCGCCGTAACACCACTCTACTTTCATATATTGATATTAATCATGCTCTCGAGTACACTAAGAACTGAAACATGGAACTAAACATCAAAAACAGCAAGCACATGCGTGTGTCTCGTCGTAACACCACACTACTTTCATATCGTGATATTAATCATGCTCTCGAGTACACAAACAGGTGAAACATGGACTTAAACATCAAAAACTGCAAGTACATGCGTGTGTCTCGTCGTAACACCAGACTACTTTCATATCATGAATTTAATCATGCTATCGAGTACACTAACAAGTGAAACATAGAACTATACATCAAAAACTGCAAGTACATGCGTGTGTCTCGTCGTAACACCACACTACTTTCATGCCGTGATATTAATCATGCTCTTGAGTACACTTACAAGTGAAACATGAAACTAAACATAAAAAACTGCAAGCACATGCGTGTGTCTCGTCGTAACACCACATTACTTTCATATCTTGATATTATTCATGCTCTCGAGAACACTAACAAGGAAAACATGGAACTAAACATCAAAAACTGCAAGTACATGCGGGTGTCTCGTCGTAACACCACACAACTTTCATATAGTTATATTAATCATGCTCTCGTGTACACTAACAAATGAAACATGTAACTAAACACCAAAAACTGAAAGTACATGCATGATTCTCGTCGTATTACCACACTACTTTCATATCGTGATATTAATCATGCTCTCGAGTACACTAACAAGTTAAACATGAAACTAAACATCAAAAACTGCAAGTACATGCGTGTGTCTCATCGTATTACCACACTACTTTCATATCGTGATATTAATCATGCTCTCGAGTACACTAACAAGTGAAACATGAAACTAATCATCAAGAACTGCAAGTACCTGCGGCTGTGTCGCCGTATCACCACTCTACTTTCATATATTGATATTAATCATGCTCTCGAGTACACTAGCAAGTGAAACATGGAACTAAACATCAAAAACTGCAAGTACTTGCGTGTGTCTCGTCGTAACACCACACTACTTTCATATCGTGATATTAATCATGCTCTCGAGTACACTAACAAGTGAAACATGGAACTAAAAATCAAAAACTGCAAGTACAAGCGTGTGTCTCGTCGTAGCACCACACTACTTTCTTATCGTGATATTAATCATGCTCTCGAGTACACTAACAAGTGAAACATGGAACTAAACATCAAAAACTGCAAGTACATGCGTGTGTCTCGTCGTAAGACCACACTACTTTCATATCGTGATTTTAATCATGCTCTCGAGAACACTAACAAGTGAAACATGGAACTATTCATCAAAAACTGCAAGTACAAGTTTGTGTCTCGTCATACCACCACACTACTTTCTTATCGTGATATTAATCGTGCTCTCGAGTACACTAGCAAGAGAAACATGGTAATAAACATCAAAAACTGCAATTACATGCGTGTGTCTCGTCGTAACACCACACTACTTTCATATCGTGATTTTGATCATGCTCTCGAGAACACTAACAAGTGAAACATAGAACTAATCATCAAAAACTGCAAGTACAATCTTGTGTCTCGTAATAACACCACACTACTTTCATATCGTGATTTTAATCATGCTCTCGAGAACACTAACAAGTGAAACAAGAAACTAAACATCAAAAACAGCGAGTACATGCGTGTGTCTCGTCGTAACACCACACTACTTGCATATCGTGATATTAATCATGCTCTCGAGTACACTAAAAAGTGAAACATGGGACTAAACATCAAAAACTGCAAGTACATGCGTGTGTCTCGTCGTAACACCACACTATTTTCATATCGTGAATTTAATCATGCTCTCGAGTACACTAACAAGTGAAACATAGAACTATACATCAAAAACTGCAAGTACATGCGTGTGTCTCGTCGTAACACCACACTACTTTCATGCCGTGATATTAATCATGCTCTCGAGTACACTTACAAGTGAAACATGAAACTAAACATAAAAAACTGCAAGCACATGCGTGTGTCTCGTCGTAACACCACATTACTTTCATATCTTGATATTAATCATGCTCTCGAGAACACTAACAAGGGAAACATGGAACTAAACATCAAAAACTGCAAGTACATGCGGGTGTCTCGTCGTAACACCACACAACTTTCATATAGTTATATTAATCATGCTCTCGTGTACACTAACAAATGAAACATGTAACTAAACACCAAAAACTGAAAGTACATGCATGTTTCTCGTCGTATTACCACACTACTTTCATATCGTGATATTAATCATGCTCTCGAGTACACTAACAAGTTAAACATGAAACTAAACATCAAAAACTGCAAGTACATGCGTGTGTCTCATCGTATTACCACACTACTTTCATATCGTGATATTAATCATGCTCTCGAGTACACTAACAAGTGAAACATGAAACTAATCATCAAGAACTGCAAGTACCTGCGCGTGTGTCGCCGTATCACCACTCTACTTTCATATATTGATATTAATCATGCTCTCGAGTACACTAGCAAGTGAAACATGGAACTAAACATCAAAAACTGCAAGTACTTGCGTGTGTCTCGTCGTAACACCACACTACTTTCATATCGTGATATTAATCATGCTCTCGAGTACACGAACAAGTGAAACATGGAACTAAACATCAAAAACTGCAAGTACATGCGTGTGTCTCGTCGTAAGACCACACTACTTTCATATCGTGATTTTAATCATGCTCTCGAGAACACTAACAAGTGAAACATGGAACTATTCATCAAAAACTGCAAGTACAAGGGTGTGTCTCGTCATACCACCACACTACTTTCTTATCGTAATATTAATCGTGCTCTCGAGTACACTAGCAAGAGAAACATGGTAATAAACATCAAAAACTGCAATTACATGCGTGTGTCTCGTCGTAACACCACACTACTTTCATATCGTGATTTTGATCATGCTCTCGAGAACACTAACAAGTGAAACATGGAACTAATCATCAAAAACTGCAAGTACAATCTTGTGTCTCGTATTAACACCACACTACTTTCATATCGTCATTTTAATCATGCTCTCGAGAACACTAACAAGTGAAACAAGAAACTAAACATCAAAAACTGCGAGTACATGCGTGTGTCTCGTCGTAACACCACACTACTTGCATATCGTGATATTAATCATGCTCTCGAGTACACTAAAAAGTGAAACATGGGACTAAACATCAAAAACTGCAAGTACATGCGTGTGTCTCGTCGTAACACCACACTATTTTCATATCGTGAATTTAATCATGCTCTCGAGTACACTAACAAGTGAAACATAGAACTATACATCAAAAACTGCAAGTACATGCGTGTGTCTCGTCGTAACACCACACTACTTTCATGCCGTGATATTAATCATGCTCTCGAGTACACTTACAAGTGAAACATGAAACTAAACATCAAAAACTGCAAGCACATGCGTGTGTCTCGTCGTAACACCACATTACTTTCATATCTTGATATTAATCATGCTCTCGAGAACACTAACAATTGAAACATGGAACTAAACATCAAAAACTGCAAGTACATGCGGGTGTCTCGTCGTAACACCACACAACTTTCATATAGTTATATTAATCATGCTCTCGTGTACACTAACAAATGAAACATGTAACTAAACACCAAAAACTGAAAGTACATGCATGTTTCTCGTCCTATTACCACACTACTTTCATATCGTGATATTAATCATGCTCTCGAGTACACTAACAAGTGAAACATGGAACTAAACATCAAAAACTGCATGTACATGCGTGTGTCTCATCGTATTACTACACTACTTTCATATCGTGATAATATTCATGCTCTCGAGTACACTAACAAGTGAAACATGAAACTAAACATCAAAAACTGCAAGTACAAGGGTGTGTCTCGTCGTAACACCACACTACTTTCTTATCGTGATATTAATCATGCTCTCGAGTACACTAACAAGTGAAACATGGTAATAAACATCAAAAACTGCAAGTACAATTTTGTGTCTCGTATTAACACCAGACTACTTTCATATCGTGATTTTAATCATGCTCTCGAGAACACTAACAAGTGAAACATGGACCTAAACATCAAAACTGCAAGTACATGCGTATGTTTCGTCGTACCACCACACTACTTTATATCGTGATATTAATCATGCTCTCGAGAACACTAACAAGTGAAACAAGGAACTAAACATCAAAAACTGCGAGTACATGCGTGTATCTCGTCGTAACACCACACTACTTTCATATCGTGATATTTATCATGCTCTCGAGTACACTAAAAACTGAAACATGGGACTAAACATCAAAAACTGCAAGTACAAGCGTGTGTGTCGTCGTAACACCTCACCACTTCCATATCGTGATATTATTCATGCTCTCGAGTACACGAACAAGTAAAACATGGACCTAAACATCAAAAACTGCAAGTACATGCGTATGTTTCGTCGTAACACCACACTACTTTCATATCGTGATAATAATCATGCTCTCGATTGCACTAACAAGTGAAACATGGAACATCAAAAATTGACAGTACATGCATGTGTCCCGTCGTAACACCACACTACTTTCATATCGTGATATTAATCAAGCTCTCGAGTACACTAACAAGTGAAACATAGAACTAAACTTCAAATACTCCAAGTACATGCGTGTGTCTCGTCGTAACACCACACTACTTTCACATCGTGATATTAATTAAGCTCTCGAGTACACTAACAAGTGAAACATGGAACTAAACATCAAAAACTGCAAGTACACGCGTGTGTCTCGTCGTAACACCACACTACTTTCATATCGTGAATTTAAGCATGCTCTAGAGTACACTAACAAGTGAAACATGGAACTAAACATCAAAAACTGCAAGTACATGTGTGTGTCTCGTCGTAACACCACACTACTTTCACATATTGATATTAATCATGCTCTCGAGTACACTAACAAGTTAAACATGAAACTAAACATCAAAAACTGCAAGTACATGCGTGTGTCTCATCGTATTACCACACTACTTTCATATCGTGATATTAATCATGCTCTCGAGTACACTAACAAGTGAAACATGAAACTAATCATCAAGAACTGCAAGTACCTGCGCGTGTGTCGCCGTATCACCACTCTACTTTCATATATTGATATTAATCATGCTCTCGAGTACACTAGCAAGTGAAACATGAAACTAAACATCAAAAACTGCAAGTACTTGCGTGTGTCTCGTCGTAACACCACACTACTTTCATATCGTGATATTAATCATGCTCTCGAGTACACTAACAAGTGAAACATGGAACTAAAAATCAAAAACTGCAAGTACAAGCGTGTGTCTCGTCGTAGCACCACACTACTTTCTTATCGTGATATTAATCATGCTCTCGAGTACACTAACAAGTGAAACATGGAACTAAACATCAAAAACTGCAAGTACATGCGTGTGTCTCGTCGTAAGACCACACTACTTTCATATCGTGATTTTAATCATGCTCTCGAGAACACTAACAAGTGAAACATGGAACTATTCATCAAAAACTGCAAGTACAAGGGTGTGTCTCGTCATACCACCACACTACTTTCTTATCGTGATATTAATCGTGCTCTCGAGTACACTAGCAAGAGAAACATGGTAATAAACATCAAAAACTGCAATTACATGCGTGTGTCTCGTCGTAACACCACACTACTTTCATATCGTGATTTTGATCATGCTCTCGAGAACACTAACAAGTGAAACATGGAACTAATCATCAAAAACTGCAAGTACAATCTTGTGTCTCGTATTAACACCACACTACTTTCATATCGTGATTTTAATCATGCTCTCGAGAACACTAACAAGTGAAACAAGAAACTAAACATCAAAAACTGCGAGTACATGCGTGTGTCTCGTCGTAACACCACACTACTTGCATATCGTGATATTAATCATGCTCTCGAGTACACTAATAAGTGAAACATGGAACTAAACATCAAAAACTGCAAGTACATGCGTGTGTCTCGTCGTAACACCACACTATTTTCATATCGTGAATTTAATCATGCTCTCGAGTACACTAACAAGTGAAACATAGAACTATACATCAAAAACTGCAAGTACATGCGTGTGTCTCGTCGTAACACCAGACTACTTTCATGCCGTGATATTAATCATGCTCTCGAGTACACTTACAAGTGAAACATGAAACTAAACATAAAAAACTGCAAGCACATGCGTGTGTCTCGTCGTAACACCACATTACTTTCATATCTTGATATTAATCATGCTCTCGAGAACACTAACAAGGGAAACATGGAACTAAACATCAAAAACTGCAAGTACATGCGGGTGTCTCGTCGTAACACCACACAACTTTCATATAGTTATATTAATCATGCTCTCGTGTACACTAACAAATGAAACATGTAACTAAACACCAAAAACTGAAAGTACATGCATGTTTCTCGTCGTATTACCACACTACTTTCATATCGTGATATTAATCATGCTCTCGAGTACACTAACAAGTTAAACATGGAACTAAACATCAAAAACTGCAAGTACATGCGTGTGTCTCGTCGTGACACCACACTACTTTCATATCGTGAATTTAATCATGCTCTCGAGTACACTAACAAGTGAAACATGAACTTAAACATCAAAAACTGCAAGTACATGCGTGTGTCTCATCGTAACACCACACTACTTTCATATCGTGAATTTAATCATGCTCTCGAGTACACTAACAAGTGAAACATAGAACTGTACATCAAAACCTGCAAGTACATGCGTGTGTCTCGTCGTAACACCACACTACTTTCATGCCGTGATATTAATCATGCTCTCGAGTACACTTACAAGTGAAACATGAAACTAAACATAAAAAACTGCAAGCACATGCGTGTGTCTCGTCGTAACACCACATTACTTTCATATCTTGATATTAATCATGCTCTCGAGAACACTAACAAGTGAAACATAGAACTAAACATCAAAAACTGCAAGTACATGCGGGTGTCTCGTCGTAACACCACACAACTTTCATATAGTTATATTAATCATGCTCTCGTGTACACTAACAAATGAAACATGTAACTAAACACCAAAAACTGAAAGTACATGCATGTTTCTCGTCGTATAACCACACTACTTTCATATCGTGATATTAATCATGCTCTCGAGTACACTAACAAGTGAAACATGAAACTAAACATCAAAAACTGCAAGTACATGCGTGCGTCTCATCGTATTGCCACACTACTTTCATATCGTGATATTAATCATGCTCTCGAGTACACTAACAAGTGAAACATGAAACTAATCATCAAGAACTGCAAGTACCTGCGCGTGTGTCGCCGTAACACCACTCTACTTTCATATATTGATATTAATCATGCTCTCGAGTACACTAAGAACTGAAACATGGAACTAAACATCAAAAACAGCAAGCACATGCGTGTGTCTCGTCGTAACACCACACTACTTTGATATCGTGATATTAATCATGCTCTCGAGTACACAAACAGGTGAAACATGGACTTAAACATCAAAAACTGCAAGTACATGCGTGTGTCTCGTCGTAACACCAGACTACTTTCATATCATGAATTTAATCATGCTATCGAGTACACTAACAAGTGAAACATAGAACTATACATCAAAAACTGCAAGTACATGCGTGTGTCTCGTCGTAACACCACACTACTTTCATGCCGTGATATTAATCATGCTCTCGAGTACACTTACAAGTGAAACATGAAACTAAACATAAAAACTGCAAGCACATGCGTGTGTCTCGTCGTAACACCACATTACTTTCATATCTTGATATTAATCATGCTCTCGAGAACACTAACAAGGAAAACATGGAACTAAACATCAAAAACTGCAAGTACATGCGGGTGTCTCGTCGTAACACCACACAACTTTCATATAGTTATATTAATCATGCTCTCGTGTACACTAACAAATGAAACATGTAACTAAACACCAAAAACTGAAAGTACATGCATGATTCTCGTCGTATTACCACACTACTTTCATATCGTGATATTAATCATGCTCTCGAGTACACTAACAAGTTAAACATGGAACTAAACATCAAAAACTGCAAGTACATGCGTGTGTCTCGTCGTGACACCACACTACTTTCATATCGTGAATTTAATCATGCTCTCGAGTACACTAACAAGTGAAACATGGACTTAAACATCAAAAACTGCAAGTACATGCGTGTGTCTCATCGTAACACCACACTACTTTCATATCGTGAATTTAATCATGCTCTCGAGTACACTAACAAGTGAAACATAGAACTGTACATCAAAACCTGCAAGTACATGCGTGTGTCTCGTCGTAACACCACACTACTTTCATGCCGTGATATTAATCATGCTCTCGAGTACACTTACAAGTGAAACATGAAACTAAACATAAAAAACTGCAAGCACATGCGTGTGTCTCGTCGTAACACCACATTACTTTCATATCTTGATATTAATCATGCTCTCGAGAACACTAACAAGTGAAACATAGAACTAAACATCAAAAACTGCAAGTACATGCGGGTGTCTCGTCGTAACACCACACAACTTTCATATAGTTATATTAATCATGCTCTCGTGTACACTAACAAATGAAACATGTAACTAAACACCAAAAACTGAAAGTACATGCATGTTTCTCGTCGTATAACCACACTACTTTCATATCGTGATATTAATCATGCTCTCGAGTACACTAACAAGTGAAACATGAAACTAAACATCAAAAACTGCAAGTACATGCGTGCGTCTCATCGTATTGCCACACTACTTTCATATCGTGATATTAATCATGCTCTCGAGTACACTAACAAGTGAAACATGAAACTAATCATCAAGAACTGCAAGTACCTGCGCGTGTGTCGCCGTAACACCACTCTACTTTCATATATTGATATTAATCATGCTCTCGAGTACACTAAGAACTGAAACATGGAACTAAACATCAAAAACAGCAAGCACATGCGTGTGTCTCGTCGTAACACCACACTACTTTGATATCGTGATATTAATCATGCTCTCGAGTACACAAACAGGTGAAACATGGACTTAAACATCAAAAACTGCAAGTACATGCGTGTGTCTCGTCGTAACACCAGACTACTTTCATATCATGAATTTAATCATGCTATCGAGTACACTAACAAGTGAAACATAGAACTATACATCAAAAACTGCAAGTACATGCGTGTGTCTCGTCGTAACACCACACTACTTTCATGCCGTGATATTAATCATGCTCTCGAGTACACTTACAAGTGAAACATGAAACTAAACATAAAAACTGCAAGCACATGCGTGTGTCTCGTCGTAACACCACATTACTTTCATATCTTGATATTAATCATGCTCTCGAGAACACTAACAAGGAAAACATGGAACTAAACATCAAAAACTGCAAGTACATGCGGGTGTCTCGTCGTAACACCACACAACTTTCATATAGTTATATTAATCATGCTCTCGTGTACACTAACAAATGAAACATGTAACTAAACACCAAAAACTGAAAGTACATGCATGATTCTCGTCGTATTACCACACTACTTTCATATCGTGATATTAATCATGCTCTCGAGTACACTAACAAGTTAAACATGGAACTAAACATCAAAAACTGCAAGTACATGCGTGTGTCTCGTCGTGACACCACACTACTTTCATATCGTGAATTTAATCATGCTCTCGAGTACACTAACAAGTGAAACATGGACTTAAACATCAAAAACTGCAAGTACATGCGTGTGTCTCATCGTAACACCACACTACTTTCATATCGTGAATTTAATCATGCTCTCGAGTACACTAACAAGTGAAACATAGAACTGTACATCAAAACCTGCAAGTACATGCGTGTGTCTCGTCGTAACACCACACTACTTTCATGCCGTGATATTAATCATGCTCTCGAGTACACTTACAAGTGAAACATGAAACTAAACATAAAAAACTGCAAGCACATGCGTGTGTCTCGTCGTAACACCACATTACTTTCATATCTTGATATTAATCATGCTCTCGAGAACACTAACAAGTGAAACATAGAACTAAACATCAAAAACTGCAAGTACATGCGGGTGTCTCGTCGTAACACCACACAACTTTCATATAGTTATATTAATCATGCTCTCGTGTACACTAACAAATGAAACATGTAACTAAACACCAAAAACTGAAAGTACATGCATGTTTCTCGTCGTATAACCACACTACTTTCATATCGTGATATTAATCATGCTCTCGAGTACACTAACAAGTGAAACATGAAACTAAACATCAAAAACTGCAAGTACATGCGTGCGTCTCATCGTATTGCCACACTACTTTCATATCGTGATATTAATCATGCTCTCGAGTACACTAACAAGTGAAACATGAAACTAATCATCAAGAACTGCAAGTACCTGCGCGTGTGTCGCCGTAACACCACTCTACTTTCATATATTGATATTAATCATGCTCTCGAGTACACTAAGAACTGAAACATGGAACTAAACATCAAAAACAGCAAGCACATGCGTGTGTCTCGTCGTAACACCACACTACTTTGATATCGTGATATTAATCATGCTCTCGAGTACACAAACAGGTGAAACATGGACTTAAACATCAAAAACTGCAAGTACATGCGTGTGTCTCGTCGTAACACCAGACTACTTTCATATCATGAATTTAATCATGCTATCGAGTACACTAACAAGTGAAACATAGAACTATACATCAAAAACTGCAAGTACATGCGTGTGTCTCGTCGTAACACCACACTACTTTCATGCCGTGATATTAATCATGCTCTCGAGTACACTTACAAGTGAAACATGAAACTAAACATAAAAACTGCAAGCACATGCGTGTGTCTCGTCGTAACACCACATTACTTTCATATCTTGATATTAATCATGCTCTCGAGAACACTAACAAGGAAAACATGGAACTAAACATCAAAAACTGCAAGTACATGCGGGTGTCTCGTCGTAACACCACACAACTTTCATATAGTTATATTAATCATGCTCTCGTGTACACTAACAAATGAAACATGTAACTAAACACCAAAAACTGAAAGTACATGCATGATTCTCGTCGTATTACCACACTACTTTCATATCGTGATATTAATCATGCTCTCGAGTACACTAACAAGTTAAACATGAAACTAAACATCAAAAACTGCAAGTACATGCGTGTGTCTCATCGTATTACCACACTACTTTCATATCGTGATATTAATCATGCTCTCGAGTACACTAACAAGTGAAACATGAAACTAATCATCAAGAACTGCAAGTACCTGCGCGTGTGTCGCCGTATCACCACTCTACTTTCATATATTGATATTAATCATGCTCTCGAGTACACTAGCAAGTGAAACATGGAACTAAACATCAAAAACTGCAAGTACTTGCGTGTGTCTCGTCGTAACACCACACTACTTTCATATCGTGATATTAATCATGCTCTCGAGTACACTAACAAGTGAAACATGGAACTAAAAATCAAAAACTGCAAGTACAAGCGTGTGTCTCGTCGTAGCACCACACTACTTTCTTATCGTGATATTAATCATGCTCTCGAGTACACTAACAAGTGAAACATGGAACTAAACATCAAAAACTGCAAGTACATGCGTGTGTCTCGTCGTAAGACCACACTACTTTCATATCGTGATTTTAATCATGCTCTCGAGAACACTAACAAGTGAAACATGGAACTATTCATCAAAAACTGCAAGTACAAGGGTGTGTCTCGTCATACCACCACACTACTTTCTTATCGTGATATTAATCGTGCTCTCGAGTACACTAGCAAGAGAAACATGGTAATAAACATCAAAAACTGCAATTACATGCGTGTGTCTCGTCGTAACACCACACTACTTTCATATCGTGATTTTGATCATGCTCTCGAGAACACTAACAAGTGAAACATGGAACTAATCATCAAAAACTGCAAGTACAATCTTGTGTCTCGTATTAACACCACACTACTTTCATATCGTGATTTTGATCATGCTCTCGAGAACACTAACAAGTGAAACAAGAAACTAAACATCAAAAACTGCGAGTACATGCGTGTGTCTCGTCGTAACACCACACTACTTGCATATCGTGATATTAATCATGCTCTCGAGTACACTAAAAAGTGAAACATGGGACTAAACATCAAAAACTGCAAGTACATGCGTGTGTCTCGTCGTAACACCACACTATTTTCATATCGTGAATTTAATCATGCTCTCGAGTACACTAACAAGTGAAACATAGAACTATACATCAAAAACTGCAAGTACATGCGTGTGTCTCGTCGTAACACCACACTACTTTCATGCCGTGATATTAATCATGCTCTCGAGTACACTTACAAGTGAAACATGAAACTAAACATAAAAAACTGCAAGCACATGCGTGTGTCTCGTCGTAACACCACATTACTTTCATATCTTGATATTAATCATGCTCTCGAGAACACTAACAAGGGAAACATGGAACTAAACATCAAAAACTGCAAGTACATGCGGGTGTCTCGTCGTAACACCACACAACTTTCATATAGTTATATTAATCATGCTCTCGTGTACACTAACAAATGAAACATGTAACTAAACACCAAAAACTGAAAGTACATGCATGTTTCTCGTCGTATTACCACACTACTTTCATATCGTGATATTAATCATGCTCTCGAGTACACTAACAAGTTAAACATGAAACTAAACATCAAAAACTGCAAGTACATGCGTGTGTCTCATCGTATTACCACACTACTTTCATATCGTGATATTAATCATGCTCTCGAGTACACTAACAAGTGAAACATGAAACTAATCATCAAGAACTGCAAGTACCTGCGCGTGTGTCGCCGTATCACCACTCTACTTTCATATATTGATATTAATCATGCTCTCGAGTACACTAGCAAGTGAAACATGGAACTAAACATCAAAAACTGCAAGTACTTGCGTGTGTCTCGTCGTAACACCACACTACTTTCATATCGTGATATTAATCATGCTCTCGAGTACACTAACAAGTGAAACATGGAACTTAAAATCAAAAACTGCAAGTACAAGCGTGTGTCTCGTCGTAGCACCACACTACTTTCTTATCGTGATATTAATCATGCTCTCGAGTACACTAACAAGTGAAACATGGAACTAAACATCAAAAACTGCAAGTACATGCGTGTGTCTCGTCGTAAGACCACACTACTTTCATATCGTGATTTTAATCATGCTCTCGAGAACACTAACAAGTGAAACATGGAACTATTCATCAAAAACTGCAAGTACAAGGGTGTGTCTCGTCATACCACCACACTACTTTCTTATCGTAATATTAATCGTGCTCTCGAGTACACTAGCAAGAGAAACATGGTAATAAACATCAAAAACTGCAATTACATGCGTGTGTCTCGTCGTAACACCACACTACTTTCATATCGTGATTTTGATCATGCTCTCGAGAACACTAACAAGTGAAACATGGAACTAATCATCAAAAACTGCAAGTACAATCTTGTGTCTCGTATTAACACCACACTACTTTCATATCGTCATTTTAATCATGCTCTCGAGAACACTAACAAGTGAAACAAGAAACTAAACATCAAAAACTGCGAGTACATGCGTGTGTCTCGTCGTAACACCACACTACTTGCATATCGTGATATTAATCATGCTCTCGAGTACACTAAAAAGTGAAACATGGGACTAAACATCAAAAACTGCAAGTACATGCGTGTGTCTCGTCGTAACACCACACTATTTTCATATCGTGAATTTAATCATGCTCTCGAGTACACTAACAAGTGAAACATAGAACTATACATCAAAAACTGCAAGTACATGCGTGTGTCTCGTCGTAACACCACACTACTTTCATGCCGTGATATTAATCATGCTCTCGAGTACACTTACACGTGAAACATGAAACTAAACATCAAAAACTGCAAGCACATGCGTGTGTCTCGTCGTAACACCACATTACTTTCATATCTTGATATTAATCATGCTCTCGAGAACACTAACAATTGAAACATGGAACTAAACATCAAAAACTGCAAGTACATGCGGGTGTCTCGTCGTAACACCACACTACTTTCATGCCGTGATATTAATCATGCTCTCGAGTACACTTACAAGTGAAACATGAAACTAAACATAAAAACTGCAAGCACATGCGTGTGTCTCGTCGTAACACCACATTACTTTCATATCTTGATATTAATCATGCTCTCGAGAACACTAACAAGGAAAACATGGAACTAAACATCAAAAACTGCAAGTACATGCGGGTGTCTCGTCGTAACACCACACAACTTTCATATAGTTATATTAATCATGCTCTCGTGTACACTAACAAATGAAACATGTAACTAAACACCAAAAACTGAAAGTACATGCATGATTCTCGTCGTATTACCACACTACTTTCATATCGTGATATTAATCATGCTCTCGAGTACACTAACAAGTTAAACATGAAACTAAACATCAAAAACTGCAAGTACATGCGTGTGTCTCATCGTATTACCACACTACTTTCATATCGTGATATTAATCATGCTCTCGAGTACACTAACAAGTGAAACATGAAACTAATCATCAAGAACTGCAAGTACCTGCGCGTGTGTCGCCGTATCACCACTCTACTTTCATATATTGATATTAATCATGCTCTCGAGTACACTAGCAAGTGAAACATGGAACTAAACATCAAAAACTGCAAGTACTTGCGTGTGTCTCGTCGTAACACCACACTACTTTCATATCGTGATATTAATCATGCTCTCGAGTACACTAACAAGTGAAACATGGAACTAAAAATCAAAAACTGCAAGTACAAGCGTGTGTCTCGTCGTAGCACCACACTACTTTCTTATCGTGATATTAATCATGCTCTCGAGTACACTAACAAGTGAAACATGGAACTAAACATCAAAAACTGCAAGTACATGCGTGTGTCTCGTCGTAAGACCACACTACTTTCATATCGTGATTTTAATCATGCTCTCGAGAACACTAACAAGTGAAACATGGAACTATTCATCAAAAACTGCAAGTACAAGGGTGTGTCTCGTCATACCACCACACTACTTTCTTATCGTGATATTAATCGTGCTCTCGAGTACACTAGCAAGAGAAACATGGTAATAAACATCAAAAACTGCAATTACATGCGTGTGTCTCGTCGTAACACCACACTACTTTCATATCGTGATTTTGATCATGCTCTCGAGAACACTAACAAGTGAAACATGGAACTAATCATCAAAAACTGCAAGTACAATCTTGTGTCTCGTATTAACACCACACTACTTTCATATCGTGATTTTAATCATGCTCTCGAGAACACTAACAAGTGAAACAAGAAACTAAACATCAAAAACTGCGAGTACATGCGTGTGTCTCGTCGTAACACCACACTACTTGCATATCGTGATATTAATCATGCTCTCGAGTACACTAAAAAGTGAAACATGGGACTAAACATCAAAAACTGCAAGTACATGCGTGTGTCTCGTCGTAACACCACACTATTTTCATATCGTGAATTTAATCATGCTCTCGAGTACACTAACAAGTGAAACATAGAACTATACATCAAAAACTGCAAGTACATGCGTGTGTCTCGTCGTAACACCACACTACTTTCATGCCGTGATATTAATCATGCTCTCGAGTACACTTACACGTGAAACATGAAACTAAACATCAAAAACTGCAAGCACATGCGTGTGTCTCGTCGTAACACCACATTACTTTCATATCTTGATATTAATCATGCTCTCGAGAACACTAACAATTGAAACATGGAACTAAACATCAAAAACTGCAAGTACATGCGGGTGTCTCGTCGTAACACCACACTACTTTCATGCCGTGATATTAATCATGCTCTCGAGTACACTTACAAGTGAAACATGAAACTAAACATAAAAACTGCAAGCACATGCGTGTGTCTCGTCGTAACACCACATTACTTTCATATCTTGATATTAATCATGCTCTCGAGAACACTAACAAGGAAAACATGGAACTAAACATCAAAAACTGCAAGTACATGCGGGTGTCTCGTCGTAACACCACACAACTTTCATATAGTTATATTAATCATGCTCTCGTGTACACTAACAAATGAAACATGTAACTAAACACCAAAAACTGAAAGTACATGCATGATTCTCGTCGTATTACCACACTACTTTCATATCGTGATATTAATCATGCTCTCGAGTACACTAACAAGTTAAACATGAAACTAAACATCAAAAACTGCAAGTACATGCGTGTGTCTCATCGTATTACCACACTACTTTCATATCGTGATATTAATCATGCTCTCGAGTACACTAACAAGTGAAACATGAAACTAATCATCAAGAACTGCAAGTACCTGCGCGTGTGTCGCCGTATCACCACTCTACTTTCATATATTGATATTAATCATGCTCTCGAATACACTAGCAAGTGAAACATGGAACTAAACATCAAAAACTGCAAGTACTTGCGTGTGTCTCGTCGTAACACCACACTACTTTCATATCGTGATATTAATCATGCTCTCGAGTACACTAACAAGTGAAACATGGAACTAAAAATCAAAAACTGCAAGTACAAGCGTGTGTCTCGTCGTAGCACCACACTACTTTCTTATCGTGATATTAATCATGCTCTCGAGTACACTAACAAGTGAAACATGGAACTAAACATCAAAAACTGCAAGTACATGCGTGTGTCTCGTCGTAAGACCACACTACTTTCATATCGTGATTTTAATCATGCTCTCGAGAACACTAACAAGTGAAACATGGAACTATTCATCAAAAACTGCAAGTACAAGGGTGTGTCTCGTCATACCACCACACTACTTTCTTATCGTGATATTAATCGTGCTCTCGAGTACACTAGCAAGAGAAACATGGTAATAAACATCAAAAACTGCAATTACATGCGTGTGTCTCGTCGTAACACCACACTACTTTCATATCGTGATTTTGATCATGCTCTCGAGAACACTAACAAGTGAAACATGGAACTAATCATCAAAAACTGCAAGTACAATCTTGTGTCTCGTATTAACACCACACTACTTTCATATCGTGATTTTAATCATGCTCTCGAGAACACTAACAAGTGAAACAAGAAACTAAACATCAAAAACTGCGAGTACATGCGTGTGTCTCGTCGTAACACCACAATACTTGCATATCGTGATATTAATCATGCTCTCGAGTACACTAAAAAGTGAAACATGGGACTAAACATCAAAAACTGCAAGTACATGCGTGTGTCTCGTCGTAACACCACACTATTTTCATATCGTGAATTTAATCATGCTCTCGAGTACACTAACAAGTGAAACATAGAACTATACATCAAAAACTGCAAGTACATGCGTGTGTCTCGTCGTAACACCACACTACTTTCATGCCGTGATATTAATCATGCTCTCGAGTACACTTACAAGTGAAACATGAAACTAAACATAAAAAACTGCAAGCACATGCGTGTGTCTCGTCGTAACACCACATTACTTTCATATCTTGATATTAATCATGCTCTCGAGAACACTAACAAGGGAAACATGGAACTAAACATCAAAAACTGCAAGTACATGCGGGTGTCTCGTCGTAACACCACACAACTTTCATATAGTTATATTAATCATGCTCTCGTGTACACTAACAAATGAAACATGTAACTAAACACCAAAAACTGAAAGTACATGCATGTTTCTCGTCGTATTACCACACTACTTTCATATCGTGATATTAATCATGCTCTCGAGTACACTAACAAGTTAAACATGAAACTAAACATCAAAAACTGCAAGTACATGCGTGTGTCTCATCGTATTACCACACTACTTTCATATCGTGATATTAATCATGCTCTCGAGTACACTAACAAGTGAAACATGAAACTAATCATCAAGAACTGCAAGTACCTGCGCGTGTGTCGCCGTATCACCACTCTACTTTCATATATTGATATTAATCATGCTCTCGAGTACACTAGCAAGTGAAACATGGAACTAAACATCAAAAACTGCAAGTACTTGCGTGTGTCTCGTCGTAACACCACACTACTTTCATATCGTGATATTAATCATGCTCTCGAGTACACTAACAAGTGAAACATGGAACTTAAAATCAAAAACTGCAAGTACAAGCGTGTGTCTCGTCGTAGCACCACACTACTTTCTTATCGTGATATTAATCATGCTCTCGAGTACACTAACAAGTGAAACATGGAACTAAACATCAAAAACTGCAAGTACATGCGTGTGTCTCGTCGTAAGACCACACTACTTTCATATCGTGATTTTAATCATGCTCTCGAGAACACTAACAAGTGAAACATGGAACTATTCATCAAAAACTGCAAGTACAAGGGTGTGTCTCGTCATACCACCACACTACTTTCTTATCGTAATATTAATCGTGCTCTCGAGTACACTAGCAAGAGAAACATGGTAATAAACATCAAAAACTGCAATTACATGCGTGTGTCTCGTCGTAACACCACACTACTTTCATATCGTGATTTTGATCATGCTCTCGAGAACACTAACAAGTGAAACATGGAACTAATCATCAAAAACTGCAAGTACAATCTTGTGTCTCGTATTAACACCACACTACTTTCATATCGTCATTTTAATCATGCTCTCGAGAACACTAACAAGTGAAACAAGAAACTAAACATCAAAAACTGCGAGTACATGCGTGTGTCTCGTCGTAACACCACACTACTTGCATATCGTGATATTAATCATGCTCTCGAGTACACTAAAAAGTGAAACATGGGACTAAACATCAAAAACTGCAAGTACATGCGTGTGTCTCGTCGTAACACCACACTATTTTCATATCGTGAATTTAATCATGCTCTCGAGTACACTAACAAGTGAAACATAGAACTATACATCAAAAACTGCAAGTACATGCGTGTGTCTCGTCGTAACACCACACTACTTTCATGCCGTGATATTAATCATGCTCTCGAGTACACTTACACGTGAAACATGAAACTAAACATCAAAAACTGCAAGCACATGCGTGTGTCTCGTCGTAACACCACATTACTTTCATATCTTGATATTAATCATGCTCTCGAGAACACTAACAATTGAAACATGGAACTAAACATCAAAAACTGCAAGTACATGCGGGTGTCTCGTCGTAACACCACACAACTTTCATATAGTTATATTAATCATGCTCTCGTGTACACTAACAAATGAAACATGTAACTAAACACCAAAAACTGAAAGTACATGCATGTTTCTCGTCCTATTACCACACTACTTTCATATCGTGATATTAATCATGCTCTCGAGTACACTAACAAGTGAAACATGGAACTAAACATCAAAAACTGCATGTACATGCGTGTGTCTCATCGTATTACTACACTACTTTCATATCGTGATAATAATCATGCTCTCGAGTACACTAACAAGTGAAACATGAAACTAAACATCAAAAACTGCAAGTACAAGGGTGTGTCTCGTCGTAACACCACACTACTTTCTTATCGTGATATTAATCATGCTCTCGAGTACACTAACAAGTGAAACATGGTAATAAACATCAAAAACTGCAAGTACAATTTTGTGTCTCGTATTAACACCAGACTACTTTCATATCGTGATTTTAATCATGCTCTCGAGAACACTAACAAGTGAAACATGGACCTAAACATCAAAAACTGCAAGTACATGCGTATGTTTCGTCGTAACACCACACTACTTTATATCGTGATATTAATCATGCTCTCGAGAACACTAACAAGTGAAACAAGGAACTAAACATCAAAAACTGCGAGTACATGCGTGTATCTCGTCGTAACACCACACTACTTTCATATCGTGATATTTATCATGCTCTCGAGTACACTAAAAACTGAAACATGGGACTAAACATCAAAAACTGCAAGTACAAGCGTGTGTGTCGTCGTAACACCTCACCACTTCCATATCGTGATATTATTCATGCTCTCGAGTACTCGAACAAGTGAAACATGGACCTAAACATCAAAAACTGCAAGTACATGCGTATGTTTCGTCGTAACACCACACTACTTTCATATCGTGATAATAATCATGCTCTCGATTGCACTAACAAGTGAAACATGGAACATCAAAAATTGACAGTACATGCATGTGTCCCGTCGTAACACCACACTACTTTCATATCGTGATATTAATCAAGCTCTCGAGTACACTAACAAGTGAAACATAGAACTAAACTTCAAATACTCCAAGTACATGCGTGTGTCTCGTCGTAACACCACACTACTTTCACATCGTGATATTAATTAAGCTCTCGAGTACACTAACAAGTGAAACATGGAACTAAACATCAAAAACTGCAAGTACACGCGTGTGTCTCGTCGTAACACCACACTACTTTCATATCGTGAATTTAAGCATGCTCTCGAGTACACTAACAAGTGAAACATGGAACTAAACATCAAAAACTGCAAGTACATGTGTGTGTCTCGTCGTAACACCACACTACTTTCACATATTGATATTAATCATGCTCTCGAGTACACTAACAATTGAAACATGAAACTAAACATCAAAAACTGCAAGTACATGCGTATGTCTCGTCGTAACACCACACAACTTTCATATCGTGATATTAATCATGCTTTGAGTACACTAACAAGTGAAACATGAAAGTAAACATAAAAAAAGGAAGTACATGCGCGTGTCTCGTCGTAACACCACACTACTTTCATATCGTGATTTTGATCATGCTCTCGAGAACACTAACAAGTGAAACATGGAACTAATCATCAAAAACTGCAAGTACAATCTTGTGTCTCGTATTAACACCACACTACTTTCATATCGTGATTTTAATCATGCTCTCGAGAACACTAACAAGTGAAACAAGAAACTAAACATCAAAAACTGCGAGTACATGCGTGTGTCTCGTCGTAACACCACAATACTTGCATATCGTGATATTAATCATGCTCTCGAGTACACTAAAAAGTGAAACATGGGACTAAACATCAAAAACTGCAAGTACATGCGTGTGTCTCGTCGTAACACCACACTATTTTCATATCGTGAATTTAATCATGCTCTCGAGTACACTAACAAGTGAAACATAGAACTATACATCAAAAACTGCAAGTACATGCGTGTGTCTCGTCGTAACACCACACTACTTTCATGCCGTGATATTAATCATGCTCTCGAGTACACTTACAAGTGAAACATGAAACTAAACATAAAAAACTGCAAGCACATGCGTGTGTCTCGTCGTAACACCACATTACTTTCATATCTTGATATTAATCATGCTCTCGAGAACACTAACAAGGGAAACATGGAACTAAACATCAAAAACTGCAAGTACATGCGGGTGTCTCGTCGTAACACCACACAACTTTCATATAGTTATATTAATCATGCTCTCGTGTACACTAACAAATGAAACATGTAACTAAACACCAAAAACTGAAAGTACATGCATGTTTCTCGTCGTATTACCACACTACTTTCATATCGTGATATTAATCATGCTCTCGAGTACACTAACAAGTTAAACATGAAACTAAACATCAAAAACTGCAAGTACATGCGTGTGTCTCATCGTATTACCACACTACTTTCATATCGTGATATTAATCATGCTCTCGAGTACACTAACAAGTGAAACATGAAACTAATCATCAAGAACTGCAAGTACCTGCGCGTGTGTCGCCGTATCACCACTCTACTTTCATATATTGATATTAATCATGCTCTCGAGTACACTAGCAAGTGAAACATGGAACTAAACATCAAAAACTGCAAGTACTTGCGTGTGTCTCGTCGTAACACCACACTACTTTCATATCGTGATATTAATCATGCTCTCGAGTACACTAACAAGTGAAACATGGAACTTAAAATCAAAAACTGCAAGTACAAGCGTGTGTCTCGTCGTAGCACCACACTACTTTCTTATCGTGATATTAATCATGCTCTCGAGTACACTAACAAGTGAAACATGGAACTAAACATCAAAAACTGCAAGTACATGCGTGTGTCTCGTCGTAAGACCACACTACTTTCATATCGTGATTTTAATCATGCTCTCGAGAACACTAACAAGTGAAACATGGAACTATTCATCAAAAACTGCAAGTACAAGGGTGTGTCTCGTCATACCACCACACTACTTTCTTATCGTAATATTAATCGTGCTCTCGAGTACACTAGCAAGAGAAACATGGTAATAAACATCAAAAACTGCAATTACATGCGTGTGTCTCGTCGTAACACCACACTACTTTCATATCGTGATTTTGATCATGCTCTCGAGAACACTAACAAGTGAAACATGGAACTAATCATCAAAAACTGCAAGTACAATCTTGTGTCTCGTATTAACACCACACTACTTTCATATCGTCATTTTAATCATGCTCTCGAGAACACTAACAAGTGAAACAAGAAACTAAACATCAAAAACTGCGAGTACATGCGTGTGTCTCGTCGTAACACCACACTACTTGCATATCGTGATATTAATCATGCTCTCGAGTACACTAAAAAGTGAAACATGGGACTAAACATCAAAAACTGCAAGTACATGCGTGTGTCTCGTCGTAACACCACACTATTTTCATATCGTGAATTTAATCATGCTCTCGAGTACACTAACAAGTGAAACATAGAACTATACATCAAAAACTGCAAGTACATGCGTGTGTCTCGTCGTAACACCACACTACTTTCATGCCGTGATATTAATCATGCTCTCGAGTACACTTACACGTGAAACATGAAACTAAACATCAAAAACTGCAAGCACATGCGTGTGTCTCGTCGTAACACCACATTACTTTCATATCTTGATATTAATCATGCTCTCGAGAACACTAACAATTGAAACATGGAACTAAACATCAAAAACTGCAAGTACATGCGGGTGTCTCGTCGTAACACCACACAACTTTCATATAGTTATATTAATCATGCTCTCGTGTACACTAACAAATGAAACATGTAACTAAACACCAAAAACTGAAAGTACATGCATGTTTCTCGTCCTATTACCACACTACTTTCATATCGTGATATTAATCATGCTCTCGAGTACACTAACAAGTGAAACATGGAACTAAACATCAAAAACTGCATGTACATGCGTGTGTCTCATCGTATTACTACACTACTTTCATATCGTGATAATAATCATGCTCTCGAGTACACTAACAAGTGAAACATGAAACTAAACATCAAAAACTGCAAGTACAAGGGTGTGTCTCGTCGTAACACCACACTACTTTCTTATCGTGATATTAATCATGCTCTCGAGTACACTAACAAGTGAAACATGGTAATAAACATCAAAAACTGCAAGTACAATTTTGTGTCTCGTATTAACACCAGACTACTTTCATATCGTGATTTTAATCATGCTCTCGAGAACACTAACAAGTGAAACATGGACCTAAACATCAAAAACTGCAAGTACATGCGTATGTTTCGTCGTAACACCACACTACTTTATATCGTGATATTAATCATGCTCTCGAGAACACTAACAAGTGAAACAAGGAACTAAACATCAAAAACTGCGAGTACATGCGTGTATCTCGTCGTAACACCACACTACTTTCATATCGTGATATTTATCATGCTCTCGAGTACACTAAAAACTGAAACATGGGACTAAACATCAAAAACTGCAAGTACAAGCGTGTGTGTCGTCGTAACACCTCACCACTTCCATATCGTGATATTATTCATGCTCTCGAGTACTCGAACAAGTGAAACATGGACCTAAACATCAAAAACTGCAAGTACATGCGTATGTTTCGTCGTAACACCACACTACTTTCATATCGTGATAATAATCATGCTCTCGATTGCACTAACAAGTGAAACATGGAACATCAAAAATTGACAGTACATGCATGTGTCCCGTCGTAACACCACACTACTTTCATATCGTGATATTAATCAAGCTCTCGAGTACACTAACAAGTGAAACATAGAACTAAACTTCAAATACTCCAAGTACATGCGTGTGTCTCGTCGTAACACCACACTACTTTCACATCGTGATATTAATTAAGCTCTCGAGTACACTAACAAGTGAAACATGGAACTAAACATCAAAAACTGCAAGTACACGCGTGTGTCTCGTCGTAACACCACACTACTTTCATATCGTGAATTTAAGCATGCTCTCGAGTACACTAACAAGTGAAACATGGAACTAAACATCAAAAACTGCAAGTACATGTGTGTGTCTCGTCGTAACACCACACTACTTTCACATATTGATATTAATCATGCTCTCGAGTACACTAACAATTGAAACATGAAACTAAACATCAAAAACTGCAAGTACATGCGTATGTCTCGTCGTAACACCACACAACTTTCATATCGTGATATTAATCATGCTTTGAGTACACTAACAAGTGAAACATGAAAGTAAACATAAAAAAAGGAAGTACATGCGCGTGTCTCGTCGTAACACCACACTACTTTTATATCGTGATATTAATCATGCTCTCGAGTACAATAACAAGTGAAACATGGAAGTAAACATCAAAAACTGCAAGTACATGCGTGTGTCTCGTCGTAACACTACATTACATTCATAACGTGATATTAATCATGCTCTCGAGCACACTAACAAGTGAAACATGGAACTAAACATCAAAAACTGCAAGTACATGCGTGTGTCTCGTCGTAACACCACACAACTTTCATATCGTGATATTATTCATGCTCTCGAGTACACTAACAAGTGTAACATGGAACTAAACATCAAAAACTGTAAGTACAAGCGTGTGTGTCGTCGTAACACCACACTACTTTCATATCGTGATATTAATCATGCTCTCGAGTACACTAACAAGTGAAACATGGAACTAAACATCAAAAACTGCATGTACATGCGTGTGTCTCAACGTATTACCACACTACTTTCATATCGTGATATTAATCATGCTCTCGAGTACACTAACAAGTGAAACATAAAACTAAACATCAAAAACTGCAAGTACATGCGTGTTTCTCGTCGTAGCACCACAACTTTCTTATAGTTATATTAATCATGCTCTCGTGTACACTAACAAATGAAACATGTAACTAAACACCAAAAACTGAAAGTACATGCATGTTTCTCGTCGTATTACCACACTACTTTCATATCGTGATATTAATCATGCTCTCGAGTACACTAACAAGTGAAACATGAAACTAAACAAAAACTGCAAGTACATGCGTGTGTCTCATCGTATTACCACACTACTTTCATATCGTGATATTAGTCATGCTCTCGAGTACACTAACAAGTGAAACATGGAACTAAACATCAAAAACTGCAAGTACATGCGTGTGTCTCGTCGTAACACCACACTACTTTCATATCGTGAATTTAATCATGCTCTCGAGTACACTAACAAGTGAAACATGGACTTAAACATCAAAAACTGCAAGTACATGCGTGCGTCTCGTCGTAACACCACACTACTTTCATATCGTGAATTTAATCATGCTCTCGTGTACACTAACAAGTGAATCATAGAACTATACATCAAAAACTGCAAGTACATGCGTGTGTCTCGTCGTAACACCACACAACTTTCATATAGTCATATTAATCATGCTCTCGTGTACACTAACAAATGAAACATGTAACTAAACACCAAAAACTGAAAGTACATGCATGTTTCTCGTCGTATTACCACACTACTTTCATATCGTGATATTAATCATGCTCTCGAGTACACTAACAAGTGAAACATGAAACTTAATATCAAAAACTGCAAGTACATGCGTGTATCTCGTCGTAACACCACTCTACTTTCATGCCGTGATATTAATCATGCTCTCGAGTACACTAACAAGTGAAACATGAAACTAATCATCAAGAACTGCAAGTACCTGCGCGTGTGTCGCCGTAACACCACTCTACTTTCATATATTGATATTATTCATGCTCTCGAGTACACTAAGAAGTGAAACATGGAACTAAACATCAAAAACAGCAAGCACATGCGTGTGTCTCGTCGTAACACCACATTACTTTCATATCGTGATTTTAATCATGCTCTCGAGAACACTAACAAGTGAAACATGGAACTAAACATCAAAAACTGCAAGTACATGCGGGTACTTTCATATCGTGATACTAATCATGCTCACGAGTATACTAACAAGTGAAACATGAAACTAAACATCAAAAACTGCAAGTACATGCGTGTGTCTCATCGTATTACCACACTACTTTCATATCGTGATATTCATCATGCTCTCGAGCACACTAACAAGTGAAACATGAAACTAATCATCAAGAACTGCAAGTACCTGCGCGTGTGTCGCCGTAACACCACTCTACTTTCATATATTGATATTAATCATGCTCTCGAGTACACTAAGAAGTGAAACATGGAACTAAACATCAAAAACTGCAAGTACTTGCGTGTGTCTCGTCGTAACACCACACTACTTTCATATCGTGATATTAATCATGCTCTCGAGTACACTAACAAGTGAAACATGGAACTAAACATCAAAAACTGCAAGCACATGCGTGTGTCACGTCGTAATACTACACTACTTTCATATCGTGAATTTAATCATGCTCTCGAGTACACTAACAAGTGAAACATGGAACTAAACATCAAAAACTGCAAGTACATGTGTGTGTCTCGTCGTAACACCACACTACTTTCATATATTGATATTAATCATGCTCTCGAGTACACTAAGAAGTGAAACATGGAACTAAACATCAAAAACTGCAAGTACTTGCGTGTGTCTCGTCGTAACACCACACTACTTTCATATCGTGATATTAATCATGCTCTCGAGTACACTAACAAGTGAAACATGGAACTAAAAATCAAAAACTGCAAGTACATGTGTGTGTCTCGTCGTAACACCACACTACTTTCACATATTGATATTAATCATGCTCTCGAGTACACTAGCAAGTGAAACATGGAACTAAACATCAAAAACTGCAAGTACTTGCGTGTGTCTCGTCGTAACACCACACTACTTTCATATCGTGATATTAATCATGCTCTCGAGTACACTAACAAGTGAAACATGGAACTATTCATCAAAAACTGCAAGTACAAGGGTGTGTCTCGTCATACCACCACACTACTTTCTTATCGTGATATTAATCGTGCTCTCGAGTACACTAGCAAGAGAAACATGGTAATAAACATCAAAAACTGCAATTACATGCGTGTGTCTCGTCGTAACACCACACTACTTTCATATCGTGATTTTGATCATGCTCTCGAGAACACTAACAAGTGAAACATGGAACTAATCATCAAAAACTGCAAGTACAATCTTGTGTCTCGTATTAACACCACACTACTTTCATATCGTGATTTTAATCATGCTCTCGAGAACACTAACAAGTGAAACAAGAAACTAAACATCAAAAACTGCGAGTACATGCGTGTGTCTCGTCGTAACACCACACTACTTGCATATCGTGATATTAATCATGCTCTCGAGTACACTAAAAAGTGAAACATGGCACTAAACATCAAAAACTGCAAGTACATGCGTGTGTCTCGTCGTAACACCACACTATTTTCATATCGTGAATTTAATCATGCTCTCGAGTACACTAACAAGTGAAACATAGAACTATACATCAAAAACTGCAAGTACATGCGTGTGTCTTGTCGTAACACCAGACTACTTTCATGCCGTGATATTAATCATGCTCTCGAGTACACTTACAAGTGAAACATGAAACTAAACATAAAAAACTGCAAGCACATGCGTGTGTCTCGTCGTAACACCACATTACTTTCATATCTTGATATTAATCATGCTCTCGAGAACACTAACAAGGGAAACATGGAACTAAACATCAAAAACTGCAAGTACATGCGGGTGTCTCGTCGTAACACCACACAACTTTCATATAGTTATATTAATCATGCTCTCGTGTACACTAACAAATGAAACATGTAACTAAACACCAAAAACTGAAAGTACATGCATGTTTCTCGTCGTATTACCACACTACTTTCATATCGTGATATTAATCATGCTCTCGAGTACACTAACAAGTTAAACATGGAACTAAACATCAAAAACTGCAAGTACATGCGTGTGTCTCGTCGTGACACCACACTACTTTCATATCGTGAATTTAATCATGCTCTCGAGTACACTAACAAGTGAAACATGGACTTAAACATCAAAAACTGCAAGTACATGCGTGTGTCTCATCGTAACACCACACTACTTTCATATCGTGAATTTAATCATGCTCTCGAGTACACTAACAAGTGAAACATATAACTGTACATCAAAACCTGCAAGTACATGCGTGTGTCTCGTCGTAACACCACACTACTTTCATGCCGTGATATTAATCATGCTCTCGAGTACACTTACAAGTGAAACATGAAACTAAACATAAAAAAATGCAAGCACATGCGTGTGTCTCGTCGTAACACCACATTACTTTCATATCTTGATATTAATCATGCTCTCGAGAACACTAACAAGTGAAACATAGAACTAAACATCAAAAACTGCAAGTACATGCGGGTGTCTCGTCGTAACACCACACAACTTTCATATAGTTATATTAATCATGCTCTCGTGTACACTAACAAATGAAACATGTAACTAAACACCAAAAACTGAAAGTACATGCATGTTTCTCGTCGTATAACCACACTACTTTCATATCGTGATATTAATCATGCTCTCGAGTACACTAACAAGTGAAACATGAAACTAAACATCAAAAACTGCAAGTACATGCGTGCGTCTCATCGTATTGCCACACTACTTTCATATCGTGATATTAATCATGCTCTCGAGTACACTAACAAGTGAAACATGAAACTAATCATCAAGAACTGCAAGTACCTGCGCGTGTGTCGCCGTAACACCACTCTACTTTCATATATTGATATTAATCATGCTCTCGAGTACACTAAGAACTGAAACATGGAACTAAACATCAAAAACAGCAAGCACATGCGTGTGTCTCGTCGTAACACCACACTACTTTGATATCGTGATATTAATCATGCTCTCGAGTACACTAACAAGTGAAACATGGAACTAAAAATCAAAAACTGCAAGTACAAGCGTGTGTCTCGTCGTAGCACCACACTACTTTCTTATCGTGATATTAATCATGCTCTCGAGTACACTAACAAGTGAAACATGGAACTAAACATCAAAAACTGCAAGTACATGCGTGTGTCTCGTCGTAAGACCACACTACTTTCATATCGTGATTTTAATCATGCTCTCGAGAACACTAACAAGTGAAACATGGAACTATTCATCAAAAACTGCAAGTACAAGGGTGTGTCTCGTCATACCACCACACTACTTTCTTATCGTGATATTAATCGTGCTCTCGAGTACACTAGCAAGAGAAACATGGTAATAAACATCAAAAACTGCAATTACATGCGTGTGTCTCGTCGTAACACCACACTACTTTCATATCGTGATTTTGATCATGCTCTCGAGAACACTAACAAGTGAAACATGGAACTAATCATCAAAAACTGCAAGTACAATCTTGTGTCTCGTATTAACACCACACTACTTTCATATCGTGATTTTAATCATGCTCTCGAGAACACTAACAAGTGAAACAAGAAACTAAACATCAAAAACTGCGAGTACATGCGTGTGTCTCGTCGTAACACCACACTACTTGCATATCGTGATATTAATCATGCTCTCGAGTACACTAAAAAGTGAAACATGGGACTAAACATCAAAAACTGCAAGTACATGCGTGTGTCTCGTCGTAACACCACACTATTTTCATATCGTGAATTTAATCATGCTCTCGAGTACACTAACAAGTGAAACATAGAACTATACATCAAAAACTGCAAGTACATGCGTGTGTCTCGTCGTAACACCACACTACTTTCATGCCGTGATATTAATCATGCTCTCGAGTACACTTACAAGTGAAACATGAAACTAAACATAAAAAACTGCAAGCACATGCGTGTGTCTCGTCGTAACACCACATTACTTTCATATCTTGATATTAATCATGCTCTCGAGAACACTAACAAGGGAAACATGGAACTAAACATCAAAAACTGCAAGTACATGCGGGTGTCTCGTCGTAACACCACACAACTTTCATATAGTTATATTAATCATGCTCTCGTGTACACTAACAAATGAAACATGTAACTAAACACCAAAAACTGAAAGTACATGCATGTTTCTCGTCGTATTACCACACTACTTTCATATCGTGATATTAATCATGCTCTCGAGTACACTAACAAGTTAAACATAAAACTAAACATCAAAAACTGCAAGTACATGCGTGTGTCTCATCGTATTACCACACTACTTTCATATCGTGATATTAATCATGCTCTCGAGTACACTAACAAGTGAAACATGAAACTAATCATCAAGAACTGCAAGTACCTGCGCGTGTGTCGCCGTATCACCACTCTACTTTCATATATTGATATTAATCATGCTCTCGAGTACACTAGCAAGTGAAACATGGAACTAAACATCAAAAACTGCAAGTACTTGCGTGTGTCTCGTCGTAACACCACACTACTTTCATATCGTGATATTAATCATGCTCTCGAGTACACTAACAAGTGAAACATGGAACTAAAAATCAAAAACTGCAAGTACAAGCGTGTGTCTCGTCGTAGCACCACACTACTTTCTTATCGTGATATTAATCATGCTCTCGAGTACACTAACAAGTGAAACATGGAACTAAACATCAAAAACTGCAAGTACATGCGTGTGTCTCGTCGTAAGACCACACTACTTTCATATCGTGATTTTAATCATGCTCTCGAGAACACTAACAAGTGAAACATGGAACTATTCATCAAAAACTGCAAGTACAAGGGTGTGTCTCGTCATACCACCACACTACTTTCTTATCGTAATATTAATCGTGCTCTCGAGTACACTAGCAAGAGAAACATGGTAATAAACATCAAAAACTGCAATTACATGCGTGTGTCTCGTCGTAACACCACACTACTTTCATATCGTGATTTTGATCATGCTCTCGAGAACACTAACAAGTGAAACATGGAACTAATCATCAAAAACTGCAAGTACAATCTTGTGTCTCGTATTAACACCACACTACTTTCATATCGTCATTTTATTCATGCTCTCGAGAACACTAACAAGTGAAACAAGAAACTAAACATCAAAAACTGCGAGTACATGCGTGTGTCTCGTCGTAACACCACACTACTTGCATATCGTGATATTAATCATGCTCTCGAGTACACTAAAAAGTGAAACATGGGACTAAACATCAAAAACTGCAAGTACATGCGTGTGTCTCGTCGTAACACCACACTATTTTCATATCGTGAATTTAATCATGCTCTCGAGTACACTAACAAGTGAAACATAGAACTATACATCAAAAACTGCAAGTACATGCGTGTGTCTCGTCGTAACACCACACTACTTTCATGCCGTGATATTAATCATGCTCTCGAGTACACTTACAAGTGAAACATGAAACTAAACATCAAAAACTGCAAGCACATGCGTGTGTCTCGTCGTAACACCACATTACTTTCATATCTTGATATTAATCATGCTCTCGAGAACACTAACAATTGAAACATGGAACTAAACATCAAAAACTGCAAGTACATGCGGGTGTCTCGTCGTAACACCACACAACTTTCATATAGTTATATTAATCATGCTCTCGTGTACACTAACAAATGAAACATGTAACTAAACACCAAAAACTGAAAGTACATGCATGTTTCTCGTCCTATTACCACACTACTTTCATATCGTGATATTAATCATGCTCTCGAGTACACTAACAAGTGAAACATGGAACTAAACATCAAAAACTGCATGTACATGCGTGTGTCTCATCGTATTACTACACTACTTTCATATCGTGATAATAATCATGCTCTCGAGTACACTAACAAGTGAAACATGAAACTGAACATCAAAAACTGCAAGTACAAGGGTGTGTCTCGTCGTAACACCACACTACTTTCTTATCGTGATATTAATCATGCTCTCGAGTACACTAACAAGTGAAACATGGTAATAAACATCAAAAACTGCAAGTACAATTTTGTGTCTCGTATTAACACCAGACTACTTTCATATCGTGATTTTAATCATGCTCTCGAGAACACTAACAAGTGAAACATGGACCTAAACATCAAAAACTGCAAGTACATGCGTATGTTTCGTCGTAACACCACACTACTTTATATCGTGATATTAATCATGCTCTCGAGAACACTAACAAGTGAAACAAGGAACTAAACATCAAAAACTGCGAGTACATGCGTGTATCTCGTCGTAACACCACACTACTTTCATATCGTGATATTTATCATGCTCTCGAGTACACTAAAAACTGAAACATGGGACTAAACATCAAAAACTGCAAGTACAAGCGTGTGTGTCGTCGTAACACCTCACCACTTCCATATCGTGATATTATTCATGCTCTCGAGTACACGAAAAAGTGAAACATGGACCTAAACATCAAAAAATGCAAGTACATGCGTATGTTTCGTCGTAACACCACACTACTTTCATATCGTGGATAATAATCATGCTCTCGATTGCACTAACAAGTGAAACATGGAACATCAAAAATTGACAGTACATGCATGTGTCCCGTCGTAACACCACACTACTTTCATATCGTGATATTAATCAAGCTCTCGAGTACACTAACAAGTGAAACATAGAACTAAACTTCAAATACTCCAAGTACATGCGTGTGTCTCGTCGTAACACCACACTACTTTCACATCGTGATATTAATTAAGCTCTCGAGTACACTAACAAGTGAAACATGGAACTAAACATCAAAAACTGCAAGTACACGCGTGTGTCTCGTCGTAACACCACACTACTTTCATATCGTGAATTTAAGCATGCTCTCGAGTACACTAACAAGTGAAACATGGAACTAAACATCAAAAACTGCAAGTACATGTGTGTGTCTCGTCGTAACACCACACTACTTTCACATATTGATATTAATCATGCTCTCGAGTACACTAACAATTGAAACATGAAACTAAACATCAAAAACTGCAAGTACATGCGTATGTCTCGTCGTAACACCACACAACTTTCATATCGTGATATTAATCATGCTTTGAGTACACTAACAAGTGAAACATGAAAGTAAACATAAAAAAAGGAAGTACATGCGCGTGTCTCGTCGTAACACCACACTACTTTTATATCGTGATATTAATCATGCTCTCGAGTACAATAACAAGTGAAACATGGAAGTAAACATCAAAAACTGCAAGTACATGCGTGTGTCTCGTCGTAACACTACACTACATTCATAACGTGATATTAATCATGCTCTCGAGCACACTAACAAGTGAAACATGGAACTAAACATCAAAAACTGCAAGTACATGCGTGTGTCTCGTCGTAACACCACACAACTTTCATATCGTGATATTATTCATGCTCTCGAGTACACTAACAAGTGTAACATGGAACTAAACATCAAAAACTGTAAGTACAAGCGTGTGTGTCGTCGTAACACCACACTACTTTCATATCGTGATATTAATCATGCTCTCGAGTACACTAACAAGTGAAACATGGAACTAAACATCAAAAACTGCATGTACATGCGTGTGTCTCAACGTATTACCACACTACTTTCATATCGTGATATTAATCATGCTCTCGAGTACACTAACAAGTGAAACATAAAACTAAACATCAAAAACTGCAAGTACATGCGTGTTTCTCGTCGTAGCACCACAACTTTCTTATAGTTATATAATCATGCTCTCGTGTACACTAACAAATGAAACATGTAACTAAACACCAAAAACTGAAAGTACATGCATGTTTCTCGTCGTATTACCACACTACTTTCATATCGTGATATTAATCATGCTCTCGAGTACACTAACAAGTGAAACATGAAACTAAACAAAAACTGCAAGTACATGCGTGTGTCTCATCGTATTACCACACTACTTTCATATCGTGATATTAGTCATGCTCTCGAGTACACTAACAAGTGAAACATGGAACTAAACATCAAAAACTGCAAGTACATGCGTGTGTCTCGTCGTAACACCACACTACTTTCATATCGTGAATTTAATCATGCTCTCGAGTACACTAACAAGTGAAACATGGACTTAAACATCAAAAACTGCAAGTACATGCGTGCGTCTCGTCGTAACACCACACTACTTTCATATCGTGAATTTAATCATGCTCTCGTGTACACTAACAAGTGAATCATAGAACTATACATCAAAAACTGCAAGTACATGCGTGTGTCTCGTCGTAACACCACACAACTTTCATATAGTCATATTAATCATGCTCTCGTGTACACTAACAAATGAAACATGTAACTAAACACCAAAAACTGAAAGTACATGCATGTTTCTCGTCGTATTACCACACTACTTTCATATCGTGATATTAATCATGCTCTCGAGTACACTAACAAGTGAAACATGAAACTTAATATCAAAAACTGCAAGTACATGCGTGTATCTCGTCGTAACACCACTCTACTTTCATGCCGTGATATTAATCATGCTCTCGAGTACACTAACAAGTGAAACATGAAACTAATCATCAAGAACTGCAAGTACCTGCGCGTGTGTCGCCGTAACACCACTCTACTTTCATATATTGATATTATTCATGCTCTCGAGTACACTAAGAAGTGAAACATGGAACTAAACATCAAAAACAGCAAGCACATGCGTGTGTCTCGTCGTAACACCACATTACTTTCATATCGTGATTTTAATCATGCTCTCGAGAACACTAACAAGTGAAACATGGAACTAAACATCAAAAACTGCAAGTACATGCGGGTACTTTCATATCGTGATACTAATCATGCTCACGAGTATACTAACAAGTGAAACATGAAACTAAACATCAAAAACTGCAAGTACATGCGTGTGTCTCATCGTATTACCACACTACTTTCATATCGTGATATTCATCATGCTCTCGAACACACTAACAAGTGAAACATGAAACTAATCATCAAGAACTGCAAGTACCTGCGCGTGTGTCGCCGTAACACCACTCTACTTTCATATATTGATATTAATCATGCTCTCGAGTACACTAAGAAGTGAAACATGGAACTAAACATCAAAAACTGCAAGTACTTGCGTGTGTCTCGTCGTAACACCACACTACTTTCATATCGTGATATTAATCATGCTCTCGAGTACACTTACAAGTGAAACATGAAACTAAACAAAAAAAACTGCAAGCACATGCGTGTGTCTCGTCGTAACACCACACAACTTTCATATAGTTATATTAATCATGCTCTCGTGTACACTAACAAGTGAAACATGGAACTAAACATCAAAAACTGCGAGTACATGCGTGTATCTCGTCGTAACACCACACTACTTTCATATCGTGATATTTATCATGCTCTCGAGTACACTAAAAACTGAAACATGGGACTAAACATCAAAAACTGCAAGTACAAGCGTGTGTGTCGTCGTAACACCTCACCACTTCCATATCGTGATATTATTCATGCTCTCGAGTACACGAACAAGTGAAACATGGACCTAAACATCAAAAAATGCAAGTACATGCGTATGTTTCGTCGTAACACCACACTACTTTCATATCGTGATAATAATCATGCTCTCGATTGCACTAACAAGTGAAACATGGAACATCAAAAATTGACAGTACATGCATGTGTCCCGTCGTAACACCACACTACTTTCATATCGTGATATTAATCAAGCTCTCGAGTACACTAACAAGTGAAACATAGAACTAAACTTCAAATACTCCAAGTACATGCGTGTGTCTCGTCGTAACACCACACTACTTTCACATCGTGATATTAATTAAGCTCTCGAGTACACTAACAAGTGAAACATGGAACTAAACATCAAAAACTGCAAGTACACGCGTGTGTCTCGTCGTAACACCACACTACTTTCATATCGTGAATTTAAGCATGCTCTCGAGTACACTAACAAGTGAAACATGGAACTAAACATCAAAAACTGCAAGTACATGTGTGTGTCTCGTCGTAACACCACACTACTTTCACATATTGATATTAATCATGCTCTCGAGTACACTAACAATTGAAACATGAAACTAAACATCAAAAACTGCAAGTACATGCGTATGTCTCGTCGTAACACCACACAACTTTCATATCGTGATATTAATCATGCTTTGAGTACACTAACAAGTGAAACATGAAAGTAAACATAAAAAAAGGAAGTACATGCGCGTGTCTCGTCGTAACACCACACTACTTTTATATCGTGATATTAATCATGCTCTCGAGTACAATAACAAGTGAAACATGGAAGTAAACATCAAAAACTGCAAGTACATGCGTGTGTCTCGTCGTAACACTACACTACATTCATAACGTGATATTAATCATGCTCTCGAGCACACTAACAAGTGAAACATGGAACTAAACATCAAAAACTGCAAGTACATGCGTGTGTCTCGTCGTAACACCACACAACTTTCATATCGTGATATTATTCATGCTCTCGAGTACACTAACAAGTGTAACATGGAACTAAACATCAAAAACTGTAAGTACAAGCGTGTGTGTCGTCGTAACACCACACTACTTTCATATCGTGATATTAATCATGCTCTCGAGTACACTAACAAGTGAAACATGGAACTAAACATCAAAAACTGCATGTACATGCGTGTGTCTCAACGTATTACCACACTACTTTCATATCGTGATATTAATCATGCTCTCGAGTACACTAACAAGTGAAACATAAAACTAAACATCAAAAACTGCAAGTACATGCGTGTTTCTCGTCGTAGCACCACAACTTTCTTATAGTTATATTAATCATGCTCTCGTGTACACTAACAAATGAAACATGTAACTAAACACCAAAAACTGAAAGTACATGCATGTTTCTCGTCGTATTACCACACTACTTTCATATCGTGATATTAATCATGCTCTCGAGTACACTAACAAGTGAAACATGAAACTAAACAAAAACTGCAAGTACATGCGTGTGTCTCATCGTATTACCACACTACTTTCATATCGTGATATTAGTCATGCTCTCGAGTACACTAACAAGTGAAACATGGAACTAAACATCAAAAACTGCAAGTACATGCGTGTGTCTCGTCGTAACACCACACTACTTTCATATCGTGAATTTAATCATGCTCTCGAGTACACTAACAAGTGAAACATGGACTTAAACATCAAAAACTGCAAGTACATGCGTGCGTCTCGTCGTAACACCACACTACTTTCATATCGTGAATTTAATCATGCTCTCGTGTACACTAACAAGTGAATCATAGAACTATACATCAAAAACTGCAAGTACATGCGTGTGTCTCGTCGTAACACCACACAACTTTCATATAGTCATATTAATCATGCTCTCGTGTACACTAACAAATGAAACATGTAACTAAACACCAAAAACTGAAAGTACATGCATGTTTCTCGTCGTATTACCACACTACTTTCATATCGTGATATTAATCATGCTCTCGAGTACACTAACAAGTGAAACATGAAACTTAATATCAAAAACTGCAAGTACATGCGTGTATCTCGTCGTAACACCACTCTACTTTCATGCCGTGATATTAATCATGCTCTCGAGTACACTAACAAGTGAAACATGAAACTAATCATCAAGAACTGCAAGTACCTGCGCGTGTGTCGCCGTAACACCACTCTACTTTCATATATTGATATTATTCATGCTCTCGAGTACACTAAGAAGTGAAACATGGAACTAAACATCAAAAACAGCAAGCACATGCGTGTGTCTCGTCGTAACACCACATTACTTTCATATCGTGATTTTAATCATGCTCTCGAGAACACTAACAAGTGAAACATGGAACTAAACATCAAAAACTGCAAGTACATGCGGGTACTTTCATATCGTGATACTAATCATGCTCACGAGTATACTAACAAGTGAAACATGAAACTAAACATCAAAAACTGCAAGTACATGCGTGTGTCTCATCGTATTACCACACTACTTTCATATCGTGATATTCATCATGCTCTCGAACACACTAACAAGTGAAACATGAAACTAATCATCAAGAACTGCAAGTACCTGCGCGTGTGTCGCCGTAACACCACTCTACTTTCATATATTGATATTAATCATGCTCTCGAGTACACTAAGAAGTGAAACATGGAACTAAACATCAAAAACTGCAAGTACTTGCGTGTGTCTCGTCGTAACACCACACTACTTTCATATCGTGATATTAATCATGCTCTCGAGTACACTAACAAGTGAAACATGGAACTAAACATCAAAAACTGCAAGCACATGCGTGTGTCACGTCGTAATACTACACTACTTTCATATCGTGAATTTAATCATGCTCTCGAGTACACTAACAAGTGAAACATGGAACTAAACATCAAAAACTGCAAGTACATGTGTGTGTCTCGTCGTAACACCACACTACTTTCATATATTGATATTAATCATGCTCTCGAGTACACTAAGAAGTGAAACATGGAACTAAACATCAAAAACTGCAAGTACTTGCGTGTGTCTCGTCGTAACACCACACTACTTTCATATCGTGATATTAATCATGCTCTCGAGTACACTAACAAGTGAAACATGGAACTAAAAATCAAAAACTGCAAGTACAAGCGTTTGTCTCGTCGTAGCACCACACTACTTTCTTATCGTGATATTAATCATGCTCTCGAGTACACTAACAAGTGAAACATGGAACTAAACATCAAAAACTGCAAGCACATGCGTGTGTCTCGTCGTAACACCACACTACTTTCATATCGCGAATTTAATCATGCTCTCGAGTACACTAACAAGTGAAACATGGAACTAAACATCAAAAACTGCAAGTACATGCGTGTGTCTCGTCGTAAGACCACAAGACTTTCATACCGTGATTTTAATCATGCTCTCGAGAACACTAACAAGTGAAACATGGAACTATTCATCAAAAATGCAAGTACAAGGGTGTGTCTCGTCATAACACCACACTACTTTCTTATCGTGATATTAATCGTGCTCTCGAGTACACTAGCAAGCGAAACATGGTAATAAACATAAAAAACTGCAAGTACATGCGTGTGTCTCGTCGTAACACCACACAACTTTCATATCGTGATTTTAATCATGCTCTCGAGTACACTAACAAGTGAAACATGGAACTAAAAATCAAAAACTGCAAGTACAAGCGTGTGTCTCGTCGTAACACCACACTACTTTCATATCGTGAATTTAATCATGCTCTCGAGTACACTAACAAGTGAAACATGGACTTAAACATCAAAAACTGCAAGTACATGCGTGTGTCTCGTCGTAACACCACACTACTTTCATATCGTGAATTTAATCATGCTCTCGTGTACACTAACAAGTGAAACATAGAACTGTACATCAAAAACTGCAAGTACATGCGTGTGTCTCGTCGTAACACTACACTACTTTCATGCCGTGATATTAATCATGCTCTCGAGTACACTTACAAGTGAAACATGAAACTAAACATAAAAAACTGCAAGCACATGCGTGTGTCTCGTCGTAACACCACATTACTTTCATATCTTGATATTAATCATGCTCTCGAGAACACTAACAAGTGAAACATGGAACTAAACATCAAAAACTGCAAGTACATGCGGGTGTCTCGTCGTAACACCACACAACTTTCATATAGTCATATTAATCATGCTCTCGTGTACACTAACAAATGAAACATGTATATAAACACCAAAAACTGAAAGTACATGCATGTTTCTCGTCGTGTTACCACACTACTTTCATATCGTGATATTAATCATGCTCTCGAGTACACTAACAAGTGAAACATGAAACTAAATATCAAAAACTGCAAGTACATGCGTGTGTCTCATCGTATTACCACACTACTTTCATATCGTGATATTAATCATGCTCTCGAGTACACTAACAAGTGAAACATGAAACTAATCATCAAGAACTGCAAGTACCTGCGCGTGTGTCGCCGTAACACCACTCTACTTTCATATATTGATATTAATCATGCTCTCGAGTACACTAAGAAGTGAAACATGGAACTAAACATCAAAAACAGCAAGCACATGCGTGTGTCTCGTCGTAACACCACACTACTTTCATATCGTGTTATTAATCATGCTCTCGAGTACACTAACAAGTGAAACATAAACTTAAACATCAAAAACTGCAAGTACATGCGTGTGTCTCGTCGTAACACCACACTACTTTCATATCGTGATATTAATCATGCTCTCGAGTACACTAACAAGTGAAACATGGAACTAATCATCAAGAACTGCAAGTACCTGCGCGTGTGTCGCCGTAACACCACTCTACTTTCATATATTGATATTAATCATGCTCTCGAGTACACTAGCAAGTGAAACATGGAACTAAACATCAAAAACTGCAAGTACTTGCGTGTGTCTCATCGTATTACCACACTACTTTCATATCGTGATATTAATCATGCTCTCGAGTACACTAACAAGTGAAACATGGAACTAATCATCAAGAACTGCAAGTACCTGCGCGTGTGTCGCCGTAACACCACTCTACTTTCATATATTGATATAATCATGCTCTCGAGTACACTAGCAAGTGAAACATGGAACTAAACATCAAAAACTGCAAGTACTTGCGTGTGTCTCGTCGTAACACCACACTACTTTCATATCGTGATATTAATCATGCTCTCGAGTACACTAACAAGTGAAACATGGAACTAAACATCAAAAACTGCAAGTACATGCGTGTGTCTCGTCGTAAGACCACACTACTTTCATATCGTGATTTTAATCATGCTCTCGAGAACACTAACAAGTGAAACATGGAACTATTCATCAAAAACTGCAAGTACAAGGGTGTGTCTCGTCATACCACCACACTACTTTCTTATCGTGATATTAATCGTGCTCTCGAGTACACTAGCAAGTGAAACATGGTAATAAACATCAAAAACTGCAAGTACATGCGTGTGTCTCGTCGTAACACCACACTACTTTCATATCGTGATTTTAATCATGCTCTCGCGAACACTAACAAGTGAAACATGGAACTAATCATCAAAAACTGCAAGTACAAGGGTGTGTCTCATCGTAACACCACACTACTTTTTTATCGTGATATTATTCATGCTCTCGAGTACACTAACAAGTGAAACATGGTAATAAACATCAAAATTCGCAAGTACATGCGTGTGTCTCGTCGTAACACCACACTACTTTCATATCGTGATTTTAATCATGCTCTCGAGAACACTAACAAGTGAAACATGGAACTAAACATCAAAAACTGCAAGTACATGCGGGTGTCTCGTCGTAACACCACACAACTTTCATATAGTTATATTAATCATGCTCACGAGTACACTAACAAGTGAAACATGAAACTAAACATCAAAAACTGCAAGTACATGCGTGTGTCTCATCGTATTACCACACTACTTTCATATCGTGATATTAATCATGCTCTCGAGCACACTAACAAGTGAAACATGAAACTAATCATCAAGAACTGCAAGTACTTGCGTGTGTCTCGTCGTAACACCACACTACTTTCATATCGTGATATTAATCATGCTCTCGAGTACACTAACAAGTGAAACATGGAACTAAACATCAAAAACTGCAAGCACATGCGTGTGTCACATCGTAATACTACACTACTTTCATATCGTGAATTTAATCATGCTCTCGAGTACACTAACAAGTGAAACATGGAACTAAACATCAAAAACTGCAAGTACATGTGTGTGTCTCGTCGTAACACCACACTACTTTCATATATTGATATTAATCATGCTCTCGAGTACACTAAGAAGTGAAACATAAACCTAAACATCAAAAACTGCAAGTACTTGCATGTGTCTCGTCGTAACACCACACTACTTTCATATCGTGATTTTAATCATGCTCTCGAGAACACTAACAAATGAAACATGTAACTAAACACCAAAAACTGAAAGTACATGCATGTTTCTCGTCGTATTACCACACTACTTTCATATCGTGATACTAATCATGCTCACGAGTACGCTAACAAGTGAAACATGAAACTAAACATCAAAAACTGCAAGTACATGCGTGTGTCTCATCGTATTACCACACTACTTTCATATCGTGATATTAATCATGCTCTCGAGCACACTAACAAGTGAAACATGAAATTAATCATCAAGAACTGCAAGTACCTGCGCGTGTGTCGCCGTAACACCACTCTACTTTCATATATTGATATTAATCATGCTCTCGAGTACACTAAGAAGTGAACCATGGAACTAAACATCAAAAACTGCAAGTACTTGCGTGTGTCTCGTCGTAACACCACACTACTTTCATATCGTGATATTAATCATGCTCTCGAGTACACTAACAAGTGAAACATGGAACTAAACATCAAAAACTGCAAGCACATAAGTGTGTCACGTCGTAATACTACACTACTTTCATATCGTGAATTTAATCATGCTCTCGAGTACACTAACAAGTGAAACATGGAACTAAACATCAAAAACTGCAAGTACATGTGTGTGTCTCGTCGTAACACCACACTACATTCATATATTGATAATAATCATGCTCTCGAGTACACTAAGAAGTGAAACATAAAACTAAACATCAAAAACTGCAAGTACTTGCGTGTGTCTCGTCGTAACACCACACTACTTTCATATCGTGATATTAATCATGCTCTCGAGTACACTAACAAGTGAAACATGGAACTAAAAATCAAAAACTGCAAGTACAAGCGTGTGTCTCGTCGTAGCACCACACTACTTTCTTATCGTGATATTAATCATGCTCTCGAGTACACTAACAAGTGAAACATGGAACTAAACATCAAAACCTGCAAGCACACGCGTGTGTCTCGTCGTAACACCACACTACTTTCATATCGCGAATTTAATCATGCTCTCGAGTACACTAACAAGTGAAACATGGAACTAAACATCAAAAACTGCAAGTACATGCGTGTGTCTCGTCGTAAGACCACAATACTTTCATATCGTGATTTTAATCATGCTCTCGAGAACACTAACAAGTGAAACATGGAACTATTCATCAAAAATGCAAGTACAAGGGTGTGTCTCGTCATAACACCACACTACTTTCTTATCGTGATATCAATCGTGCTCTCGAGTACACTAGCAAGCGAAACATGGTAATAAACATCAAAAACTGCAAGTACATGCGTGTGTCTCGTCGTAACACCACACTACTTTCATATCGTGATTTTAATCATGCTCTCGAGAACGCTAACAAGTGAAACATGGAACTAATCATCAAAAACTGCAAGTACAAGGGTGTGTCTCGTCGTAACACCACACTACTTTTTTATCGTGATATTAATCATGCTCTCGAGTACACTAACAAGTGAAACATGGTAATAAACATCAAAAACTGCAAGTACATGCGTGTGTCTCGTCGTAACACCACACTACTTTCATATCGTGATTTTAATCATTGTCTCGAGAACACTAACAAGTGAAACATGGAACTAATCATCAAAAACTGCAAGTACAAGGGTGTGTCTCGTCGTAACACCACACTACTTTCTTATCGTGATATTAATCATGCTCTCGAGTACACTAACAAGTGAAACATGGTAATAAACATCAAAAACTGCAAGTACAATCTTGTGTTCGTATTAACACCACACTACTTTCATATCGTGATTTTATTCATGCTCTCGAGAACACTAACAAGTGAAACAAGAAACTAAACATCAAAAACTGCGAGTACATGCGTGTGTCTCGTCGTAACACCACACTACTTTCATATCGTGATATTAATCAGGCTCTTGAGTACACTAAAAAGTGAAACATGGGACTAAACATCAAAAACTGCAAGTACATGCGTGTGTCTCGTCGTAACACCACACTACTTTCATATCGTGAATTTAATCATGCTCTCGAGTACACTAACAAGTGAAACATGGACTTAAACATCAAAAACTGCAAGTACATGCGTGTGTCTCGTCGTAACACCACACTACTTTCATATCGTGAATTTAATCATGCTCTCGTGTACACTAACAAGTGAAACATAGAACTATACATCAAAAACTGCAAGTACATGCGTGTGTCTCGTCGTAACACCGCACTACATTCATGCCGTGATATTAATCATGCTCTCGAGTACACTTACAAGTGAAACATGAAACTAAACATAAAAACTGCAAGCACATGCGTGTGTCTCGTCGTAACACCACATTACTTTCATATCTTGATATTAATCATGCTCTCGAGAACACTAACAAGTGAAACATGGAACTAAACATCAAAAACTGCAAGTACATGCGGGTGTCTCGTCGTAACACCACACAACTTTCATATAGTCATATTAATCATGCTCTCGTGTACACTAACAAATGAAACATGTAACTAAACACCAAAAACTGAAAGTACATGCATGTTTCTCGTCGTGTTACCACACTACTTTCATATCGTGATATTAATCATGCTCTCGAGTACACTAACAAGTGAAACATGAAACTAAATATCAAAAACTGCAAGTACATGCGTGTGTCTCATCGTATTACCACACTACTTTCATATCGTGATATTAATCATGCTCTCGAGTACACTAACAAGTGAAACATGAAACTAATCATCAAGAACTGCAAGTACCTGCGCGTGTGTCGCCGTAACACCACTCTACTTTCATATATTGATATTAATCATGCTCTCGAGTATACTAAGAAGTGAAACATGGAACTAAACATCAAAAACAGCAAGCACATGCGTGTGCCTCGTCGTAACACCACACTACTTTCATATCGTGATATTAATCATGCTCTCGAGTACACTAACAAGTGAAACATAAACCTAAACATCAAAAACTGCAAGTACATGCGTGTGTCTCGTCGTAACACCACACTACTTTCATATCGTGAATTTAATCATGCTCTCGAGTACACTAACAAGTGAAACATGGAACTAAACATCAAAAACTGCAAGCACATGCGTGTGTCACGTCGTAATACTACACTACTTTCATATCGTGAATTTAATCATGCTCTCGAGTACACTAACAAGTGAAACATGGAACTAAACATCAAAAACTGCAAGTACATGTGTGTGTCTCGTCGTAACACCACACTACATTCATATATTGATATTAATCATGCTCTCGAGTACACTAAGAAGTGAAACATAAAACTAAACATCAAAAACTGCAAGTACTTGCGTGTGTCTCGTCGTAACACCACACTACTTTCATATCGTGATATTAATCATGCTCTCGAGTACACTAACAAGTGAAACATGGAACTAAAAATCAAAAACTGCAAGTACAAGCGTGTGTCTCGTCGTAGCACCACACTACTTTCTTATCGTGATATTAATCATGCTCTCGAGTACACTAACAAGTGAAACATGGAACTAAACATCAAAAACTGCAAGCACACGCGTGTGTCTCGTCGTAACACCACACTACTTTCATATCGCGAATTTAATCATGCTCTCGAGTACACTAACAAGTGAAACATGGAACTAAACATCAAAAACTGCAAGTACATGCGTGTGTCTCGTCGTAAGACCACAATACTTTCATATCGTGATTTTAATCATGCTCTCGAGAACACTAACAAGTGAAACATGGAACTATTCATCAAAAATGCAAGTACAAGGGTGTGTCTCGTCATAACACCACACTACTTTCTTATCGTGATATCAATCGTGCTCTCGAGTACACTAGCAAGCGAAACATGGTAATAAACATCAAAAACTGCAAGTACATGCGTGTGTCTCGTCGTAACACCACACTACTTTCATATCGTGATTTTAATCATGCTCTCGAGAACGCTAACAAGTGAAACATGGAACTAATCATCAAAAACTGCAAGTACAAGGGTGTGTCTCGTCGTAACACCACACTACTTTTTTATCGTGATATTAATCATGCTCTCGAGTACACTAACAAGTGAAACATGGTAATAAACATCAAAAACTGCAAGTACATGCGTGTGTCTCGTCGTAACACCACACTACTTTCTTATCGTGATATTAATCGTGCTCTCGAGTACACTAGCAAGTGAAACATGGTAATAAACATCAAAAACTGCAAGTACATGCGTGTGTCTCGTCGTAACACCACACTACTTTCATATCGTGATTTTAATCATGCTCTCGCGTACACTAACAAGTGAAACATGGAACTAAACATCAAAAACTGCATGTACATGCGTGTGTCTCATCGTATTACCACACTACTTTCATATCGTGAAATTAATCATGCTCTCGAGTACACTAACAAGTGAAACATAAAACTAAACATCAAAAACTGCAAGTACATGCGTGTGTCTCGTCGTAACACCACACTACTTTCATATCGTGATATTATTCATGCTCTCGAGTACACTAACCAGTGTAACATGGAACTAAACATCAAAAACTGTAAGTACAAGCGTGTGTATCGTCGTAACACCACACTACTTTCATATCGTGATATTAATCATGCTCTCGAGTACACTAACAAGTGAAACATGGAACTAAACATCAAAAACTGCATGTACATGCGTGTGTCTCATCGTATTACCACACTACTTTCATATCGTGATATTAATCATGCTCTCGAGTACACTAACAAGTGAAACAAGAAACTAAACATCAAAAACTGCAAGTAAATGCGTGTTTCTCGTCGTAGCACCACACTACTTTCATATCGTGATATTAATCATGCTCTCGAGTACACTAACAAGTGAAACATGGAACTAAACATCAAAAACTGCATGTACATGCGTGTGTCTCATCGTATTACCACACTACTTTCATATCGTGATATTAATCATGCTCTCGAGTACACTAACAAGTGAAACATGAAACTAAACATCAAAAACTCCAAGTACATGCGTGTTTCTCGTCGTAGCACCACACTACTTATATATCGTGATATTAATCATGCTCTCGAGTACACTAACAAGTGAAACATGGAACTAAACATAAAAAACTGCAAGTACATGCGTGTTTCTCGTCGTAGCACCACACTACTTATATATCGTGATATTAATCATGCTCTCGAGTACACTAACAAGTGAAACATGAAACTAAACATCAAAAACTGCAAGTACATGCGTGTTTCTCGTCGTAGCACCACACTACTTTCATATCGTGATATTAATCATGCTCTCGAGTACACTAACAAGTGAAACATGGAACTAAACATCAAAAACTGCATGTACATGCGTGTGTCTCATCGTATTACAACACTACTTTCATATCGTGATAATAATCATGCTCTCGAGAACACTAACAAGTGAAACATGGAACTAAACATCAAAAACTGCAAGTACATGCGGGTGTCTCGTCGTAACACCACACAACTTTCATATAGTTATATTATTCATGCTCTCGTGTACACTAACAAATGAAATATGTAAATAAACACCAAAAACTGAAAGTACATGCATGTTTCTCGTCGTATTACCACACTACTTTCATATCGTGATATTAATCATGCTCTCGAGTACACTAACAAGTGAAACATGAAACTAAACAAAAACTGCAACTACATGCGTGTGTCTCATCGTATTACAACACTACTTTCATATCGTGATATTAGTCATGCTCTCGAGTACAATAACAAGTGAAACATGGAACTAAACATCAAAAACTGCAAGTACATGCGTGTCTCTCGTCGTAACACCACACTACTTTCATATCGTGAATTTAATCATGCTCTCGAGTACACTAACAAGTGAAACATAGAACTATACATCAAAACCTGCAAGTACATGCGTGTGTCTCGTCGTAACACCACACTACTTTCATGCCGTGATATTAATCATGCTCTCGAGTACACTTACAAGTGAAACATGAAACTAAACAAAAAAAAACTGCAAGCACATGCGTGTGTCTCGTCGTAACACCCCATTGCTTTCATATCTTGATATTAATCATGCTCTCGAGAACACTAACAAGTGAAACATGGAACTAAACATCAAAAACTGCAAGTACATGCGGGTGTCTCGTCGTAACACCACACAACTTTCATATAGTTATATTAATCATGCTCTCGTGTACACTAACAAATGAAACATGTAACTAAACACCAAAAACTGAAAGTACATGCATGTTTCTCGTCGTATTACCACACTACTTTCATATCGTGATATTAATCATGCTCTCGAGTACACTAACAAGTGAAACATAAAACTAAACATCAAAAACTGCAAGTACATGCGTGTTTCTCGTCGTAGCACCACACTACTTATATATCGTGATATTAATCATGCTCTCGAGTACAATAACAAGTGAAACATGGAACTAAACATCAAAAACTGCAAGTACATGCGTGTGTCTCGTCGTAACACCACACTACTTTCATGCCGTGATATTAATCATGCTCTCGAGTACACTTACAAGTGAAACATGAAACTAAACAAAAAAAACTGCAAGTACATGCGTGTTTCTCGTCGTAGCACCACACTACTTATATATCGTGATATTAATCATGCTCTCGAGTACAATAACAAGTGAAACATGGAACTATACATCAAAACCTGCAAGTACATGCGTGTGTCTCGTCGTAACACCACACTACTTTCATATCGTGATTTTAATCATGCTCTCGAGAACGCTAACAAGTGAAACATGGAACTAATCATCAAAAACTGCAAGTACAAGGGTGTGTCTCGTCGTAACACCACACTACTTTTTCATCGTGATATTAATCATGCTCTCGAGTACACTAACAAGTGAAACATGGTAATAAACATCAAAAACTGCAAGTACATGCGTGTATCTCGTCGTAACACCACTCTACTTTCATGCCGTGATATTAATCATGCTCTCGAGTACACTTACAAGTGAAACATGAAACTAAACATAAAAAACTGCAAGCACATGCGTGTGTCTCGTCGTAACACCACATTACTTTCATATCTTGATATTAATCATGCTCTCGAGAACACTAACAAGTGAAACATGAAACTAAACATCAAAAACTGCAAGTACATGCGGGTGTCTCGTCGTAACACCACACAACTTTCATATAGTTATATTAATAATGATCTCGTGTACACTAACAAATGAAACATGTAACTAAACACCAAAAACTGAAAGTACATGCATGTTTCTCGTCGTATTACCACACTACTTTCATATCGTGATATTAATCATGCTCTCGAGTACACTAACAAGTGAAACATGAAACTAATCATCAAGAACTGCAAGTACCTGCGCGTGTGTCGCCGTAACACCACTCTACTTTCATATATTGATATTAATCATGCTCTCGAGTACACTAGCAAGTGAAACATGGAACTAAACATCAAAAACTGCAAGTACTTGCGTGTGTCTCGTCGTAACACCACACTACTTTCATATCGTGATATTAATCATGCTCTCGAGTACACTAACAAGTGAAACATGGAACTAAAAATCAAGAACTGCAAGTACAAGCGTGTGTCTCGTCGTAGCACCACACTACTTTCTTATCGTGATATTAATCATGCTCTCGAGTACACTAACAAGTGAAACATGGAACTAAACATCAAAAACTGCAAGTACATGTGTGTCTCGTCGTAAGACCACACTACTTTCATATCGTGATTTTAATCATGCTCTCGAGAACACTAACAAGTGAAACATGGAACTATTCAACAAAAACTGCAAGTACAAGGGTGTGTCTCGTCATACCACCACACTACTTTCTTATCGTGATATTAATCGTGCTCTCGAGTACACTAGCAAGTGAAACATGGTAATAAACATCAAAAACTGCAAGTACATGCGTGTGTCTCGTCGTAACACCACACTACTTTCTTATCGTGATATTAATCGTGCTCTCGAGTACACTAGCAAGTGAAACATGGTAATAAACATCAAAAACTGCAAGTACATGCGGGTGTCTCGTCGTAACACCACACAACTTTCATATAGTTATATTAATCATGCTCTCGAGTACACTAACAAGTTAAACATGAAACTAAACATCAAAAAATGCAAGTACATGCGTGTGTCTCATCGTATTACCACACTACTTTCATATCGTGATATTAATCATGCTCTCGAGTACACTAACAAGTGAAACATGAAACTAATCATCAAGAACTGCAAGTACCTGCGCGTGTGTCGCCGTAACACCACTCTACTTTCATATATTGATATTAATCATGCTCTCGAGTACACTAGCAAGTGAAACATGGAACTAAACATCAAAAACTGCAAGTACTTGCGTGTGTCTCGTCGTAACACCACACTACTTTCATATCGTGATATTAATCATGCTCTCGAGTACACTAACAAGTGAAACATGGAACTAAAAATCAAGAACTGCAAGTACAAGCGTGTGTCTCGTCGTAGCACCACACTACTTTCTTATCGTGATATTAATCATGCTCTCGAGTACACTAACAAGTGAAACATGGAACTAAACATCAAAAACTGCAAGTACATGTGTGTCTCGTCGTAAGACCACACTACTTTCATATCGTGATTTTAATCATGCTCTCGAGAACACTAACAAGTGAAACATGGAACTATTCAACAAAAACTGCAAGTACAAGGGTGTGTCTCGTCATACCACCACACTACTTTCTTATCGTGATAATAATCGTGCTCTCGAGTACACTAGCAAGTGAAACATGGTAATAAACATCAAAAACTGCAAGTACATGCGTGTGTCTCGTCGTAACACCACACTACTTTCTTATCGTGATATTAATCGTGCTCTCGAGTACACTAGCAAGTGAAACATGGTAATAAACATCAAAAACTGCAAGTACATGCGTGTGTCTCGTCGTAACACCACACTACTTTCATATCGTGATTTTAATCATGCTCTCGAGTACACTAACAAGTGAAACATGGAACTAAACATCAAAAACTGCATGTACATGCGTGTGTCTCTTCGTATTACCACACTACTTTCATATCGTGAAATTAATCATGCTCTCGAGTACACTAACAAGTGAAACATGAAACTAAACATCAAAAACTGCAAGTACATGCGTGTGTCTCGTCGTAACACCACACTACTTTCATATCGTGATATTATTCATGCTCTCGAGTACACTAACCAGTGTAACATGGAACTAAACATCAAAAACTGTAAGTACAAGCGTGTGAATCGTCGTAACACCACACTACTTTCATATCGTGATATTAATCATGCTCTCGAGTACACTAACAAGTGAAACATGGAACTAAACATCAAAAACTGCATGTATATGCGTGTGTCTCATCGTATTACCACACTACTTTCATATCGTGATATTAATCATGCTCTCGAGTACACTAACAAGTGAAACATGGAACTAAACATCAAAAACTGCAAGTACATGCGGGTGTCTCGTCGTAACACCACACAACTTTCATATAGTTATATTAATCATGCTCTCGTGTACACTAACAAATGAAACATGTAACTAAACACCAAAAACTGAAAGTATATGCATGTTTCTCGTCGTATTACCACACTACTTTCATATCGTGATATTAATCATGCTCTGGAGTACACTAACAAGTGAAACATGAAACTAAACATCAAAAACTGCAAGTACATGCGTGTTTCTCGTCGTAGCACCACACTACTTATATATCGTGATATTAATCATGCTCTCGAGTACAATAACAAGTGAAACATGGAACTAAACATCAAAAACTGCAAGTACATGCGTGTGTCTCGTCGTAACACCACACTACTTTCATGCCGTGATATTAATCATGCTCTCGAGTACACTTACAAGTGAAACATGAAACTAAACAAAAAAAACTGCAAGTACATGCGTGTTTCTCGTCGTAGCACCACACTACTTATATATCGTGATATTAATCATGTTCTCGAGTACAATAACAAGTGAAACATGGAACTATACATCAAAACCTGCAAGTACATGCGTGTGTCTCGTCGTAACACCACACTACTTTCATGCCGTGATATTAATCATGCTCTCGAGTACACTTACAAGTGAAACATGAAACTAAACAAAAAAAACTGCAAGCACATGCGTGTGTCTCGTCGTAACACCACACTACTTTTTCATCGTGATATTAATCATGCTCTCGAGTACACTAACAAGTGAAACATGGTAATAAACATCAAAAACTGCAAGTACATGCGTGTATCTCGTCGTAACACCACTCTACTTTCATGCCGTGATATTAATCATGCTCTCGAGTACACTTACAAGTGAAACATGAAACTAAACATAAAAAACTGCAAGCACATGCGTGTGTCTCGTCGTAACACCACATTACTTTCATATCTTGATATTAATCATGCTCTCGAGAACACTAACAAGTGAAACATGAAACTAAACATCAAAAACTGCAAGTACATGCGGGTGTCTCGTCGTAACACCACACAACTTTCATATAGTTATATTAATAATGATCTCGTGTACACTAACAAATGAAACATGTAACTAAACACCAAAAACTGAAAGTACATGCATGTTTCTCGTCGTATTACCACACTACTTTCATATCGTGATATTAATCATGCTCTCGAGTACACTAACAAGTGAAACATGAAACTAATCATCAAGAACTGCAAGTACCTGCGCGTGTGTCGCCGTAACACCACTCTACTTTCATATATTGATATTAATCATGCTCTCGAGTACACTAGCAAGTGAAACATGGAACTAAACATCAAAAACTGCAAGTACTTGCGTGTGTCTCGTCGTAACACCACACTACTTTCATATCGTGATATTAATCATGCTCTCGAGTACACTAACAAGTGAAACATGGAACTAAAAATCAAGAACTGCAAGTACAAGCGTGTGTCTCGTCGTAGCACCACACTACTTTCTTATCGTGATATTAATCATGCTCTCGAGTACACTAACAAGTGAAACATGGAACTAAACATCAAAAACTGCAAGTACATGTGTGTCTCGTCGTAAGACCACACTACTTTCATATCGTGATTTTAATCATGCTCTCGAGAACACTAACAAGTGAAACATGGAACTATTCAACAAAAACTGCAAGTACAAGGGTGTGTCTCGTCATACCACCACACTACTTTCTTATCGTGATATTAATCGTGCTCTCGAGTACACTAGCAAGTGAAACATGGTAATAAACATCAAAAACTGCAAGTACATGCGTGTGTCTCGTCGTAACACCACACTACTTTCTTATCGTGATATTAATCGTGCTCTCGAGTACACTAGCAAGTGAAACATGGTAATAAACATCAAAAACTGCAAGTACATGCGGGTGTCTCGTCGTAACACCACACAACTTTCATATAGTTATATTAATCATGCTCTCGAGTACACTAACAAGTTAAACATGAAACTAAACATCAAAAAATGCAAGTACATGCGTGTGTCTCATCGTATTACCACACTACTTTCATATCGTGATATTAATCATGCTCTCGAGTACACTAACAAGTGAAACATGAAACTAATCATCAAGAACTGCAAGTACCTGCGCGTGTGTCGCCGTAACACCACTCTACTTTCATATATTGATATTAATCATGCTCTCGAGTACACTAGCAAGTGAAACATGGAACTAAACATCAAAAACTGCAAGTACTTGCGTGTGTCTCGTCGTAACACCACACTACTTTCATATCGTGATATTAATCATGCTCTCGAGTACACTAACAAGTGAAACATGGAACTAAAAATCAAGAACTGCAAGTACAAGCGTGTGTCTCGTCGTAGCACCACACTACTTTCTTATCGTGATATTAATCATGCTCTCGAGTACACTAACAAGTGAAACATGGAACTAAACATCAAAAACTGCAAGTACATGTGTGTCTCGTCGTAAGACCACACTACTTTCATATCGTGATTTTAATCATGCTCTCGAGAACACTAACAAGTGAAACATGGAACTATTCAACAAAAACTGCAAGTACAAGGGTGTGTCTCGTCATACCACCACACTACTTTCTTATCGTGATAATAATCGTGCTCTCGAGTACACTAGCAAGTGAAACATGGTAATAAACATCAAAAACTGCAAGTACATGCGTGTGTCTCGTCGTAACACCACACTACTTTCTTATCGTGATATTAATCGTGCTCTCGAGTACACTAGCAAGTGAAACATGGTAATAAACATCAAAAACTGCAAGTACATGCGTGTGTCTCGTCGTAACACCACACTACTTTCATATCGTGATTTTAATCATGCTCTCGAGTACACTAACAAGTGAAACATGGAACTAAACATCAAAAACTGCATGTACATGCGTGTGTCTCTTCGTATTACCACACTACTTTCATATCGTGAAATTAATCATGCTCTCGAGTACACTAACAAGTGAAACATGAAACTAAACATCAAAAACTGCAAGTACATGCGTGTGTCTCGTCGTAACACCACACTACTTTCATATCGTGATATTATTCATGCTCTCGAGTACACTAACCAGTGTAACATGGAACTAAACATCAAAAACTGTAAGTACAAGCGTGTGAATCGTCGTAACACCACACTACTTTCATATCGTGATATTAATCATGCTCTCGAGTACACTAACAAGTGAAACATGGAACTAAACATCAAAAACTGCATGTATATGCGTGTGTCTCATCGTATTACCACACTACTTTCATATCGTGATATTAATCATGCTCTCGAGTACACTAACAAGTGAAACATGGAACTAAACATCAAAAACTGCAAGTACATGCGGGTGTCTCGTCGTAACACCACACAACTTTCATATAGTTATATTAATCATGCTCTCGTGTACACTAACAAATGAAACATGTAACTAAACACCAAAAACTGAAAGTATATGCATGTTTCTCGTCGTATTACCACACTACTTTCATATCGTGATATTAATCATGCTCTGGAGTACACTAACAAGTGAAACATGAAACTAAACATCAAAAACTGCAAGTACATGCGTGTTTCTCGTCGTAGCACCACACTACTTATATATCGTGATATTAATCATGCTCTCGAGTACAATAACAAGTGAAACATGGAACTAAACATCAAAAACTGCAAGTACATGCGTGTGTCTCGTCGTAACACCACACTACTTTCATGCCGTGATATTAATCATGCTCTCGAGTACACTTACAAGTGAAACATGAAACTAAACAAAAAAAACTGCAAGTACATGCGTGTTTCTCGTCGTAGCACCACACTACTTATATATCGTGATATTAATCATGTTCTCGAGTACAATAACAAGTGAAACATGGAACTATACATCAAAACCTGCAAGTACATGCGTGTGTCTCGTCGTAACACCACACTACTTTCATGCCGTGATATTAATCATGCTCTCGAGTACACTTACAAGTGAAACATGAAACTAAACAAAAAAAACTGCAAGCACATGCGTGTGTCTCGTCGTAACACCACACAACTTTCATATAGTTATATTAATCATGCTCTCGTGTACACTAACAAGTGAAACATGGAACTAAACATCAAAAACTGCAAGTACATGCATGTTTCTCGTCGTATTACCACACTACTTTCATATCGTGATATTAATCATGCTCTCGAGTACACTAACAAGTGAAACATGAAACTAAACAAAAACTGCAACTACATGCGTGTGTCTCATCGTATTACAACACTACTTTCATATCGTGATATTAGTCATGCTCTCGAGTACAATAACAAGTGAAACATGGAACTAAACATCAAAAACTGCAAGTACATGCGTGTGTCTCGTCGTGACACCACACTACTTTTCATATCGTGAATTTAATCATGCTCTCGAGTACACTAACAAGTGAAACATGGACTTAAACATCAAAAACAGCAAGTACATGCGTGTGTCTCATCGTAACACCACACTACTTTCATATCGTGAATTTAATCATGCTCTCGAGTACACTAACAAGTGAAACATAGAACTGTACATCAAAACCTGCAAGTACATGCGTGTGTCTCGTCGTAACACCACACTACTTTCATGCCGTGATATTAATCATGCTCTCGAGTACACTTACAAGTGAAAACATGAAACTAAACATAAAAAACTGCAAGCACATGCGTGTGTCTCGTCGTAACACCACATTACTTTCATATCTTGATATTAATCATGCTCTCGAGAACACTAACAAGTGAAACATGGAACTAAACATCAAAAACTGCAAGTACATGCGGGTGTCTCGTCGTAACACCACACAACTTTCATATAGTGTTGCGTCTCGCCTACAGCGCGCGGTATAGCCGGCGCGGATGCACCGGATGCCGCGGCTTCGTTCATCGCTGCCGCAACGCCTCCCGCCAAGCGCGTCCAGGCATGTTTCAGTGCCACGTGTCGTCGTGCGTGCGTGTGTGTGTGTGCTTGTTTTGCCCACGCTTGTCAAAGCGCGGCAGCCGGGGAGAGGAGCTCCTCAACTGGGAGGCGAGGAGGTCTGACCGGCGCCGGCCTGGCGGACGCGCCCGTCACGCCTGAACATGTTCAAGCGTCGCCGTATCGGATGACTCTTCCCAAGCCGTTCCCTCTTGCCCTCGACTCCGAGGGTATAAGAAGCCGCTGCCCCGAACGCCGAGGGAGCCTTCGATTTCGCCCTTCGAGTAACGTGGTCGCCCTGACCGGCTGCTCTTTTGAGATGCCAGAATAAACAAGTTGTTCTGTTGCCAGTCGAGTCATCCTTTGCCGGGACCTTCGAATGTTTCCAGCTTTGCCCCAGGCCGCCAGGCCAACGCTACCCTTGGGGCTTGCAACCCAAATGCAACAACTGGTTGCCAGCGGTGAGATCCCGACAACGGAGGCCAGCAGCGAAGATATGCGGTCAACTGTATGCTGAGCAGCACAACGACCATCCGGGAGCAGTGCAACGAGCCCTGTGTGATGACTGGTTGCCTGCAGCGGAACGACTGCGCTGAATTCGTGGCTGCGAGGTTTGGTGAGTGCGGGACTTTCTTCTTCTGAGTTTTGCCAGGCTTTTGTTAGTGTCAGAAACAGAGCTGGTAATTGTGGTTGTCGTTGCTGCCGGGTTAGTTTGCGGCAAGACAATAGTAGGCAGTAGAGAAAGCAGCATTCGGAGCAGCCATGGATTTGAAGTCGTTGCGCAAACCGAAATTGCTGGAGCTTGCAAGAGAGTTGGGTCTTGATGTCTCAGACAAACTCAGAAAACCGGAACTGCTGAGGGCGATTCTTGAGTTGGAGGCTGAGGATGACGAGCTGTCGGAATGCCTTGAGACCATTGAGGAGAGGGAACAAAAAGAGAAAGAGGAGCGCGAACGTAAAGAACAAAAAGAGAAAGAGGAGCGCGAACGTAAAGAACAAAAAGAGAAAGACGAGCGCGAACGTAAAGAACAAAAAGAGAAAGAGGAGCGCGAACGTAAAGAACAAAAAGAGAAAGAGGAGCGCGAACGTAAAGAGCAAAAAGATAAAGAGAAAGAAGAGCGCGACCGTCAACACGCTTTGGAAATGAAGCGTCTCGAGGTAGAGATGGAACGCGCTCGTAATGGAAGTCAGGCACACGGTGCAGGAGAACGGGTATCGTTCAAAATGACTGACCTGATGCGGCCGTTTAAGCTTGGAGAGGACATTGGTTTGTTCCTGGTTAACTTTGAGCGAACGTGCGAGAAGCAGGGGTTCTCTCGGGAAACGTGGCCACAGCGCTTGCTCACTTTGTTACCCGCCGAGGCGGCCGACGTAGTCGCTCGCTTGAAGAGAGAGGAGGCAGAGGATTTCGACCAAGTGAAATCAAGTCTGCTAAAAAAGTACAGGCTGTCAGCGGAGGCGTTCCGTCGGAAGTTTCGGGAAAATGAAAAAGGCAGAAATGAGTCATATACAGAGTTTGCCTACAGGCTTATGTCAAACATGCAGGAGTGGCTCAAAGAAGAGAAAGCGTTTGGTGACCACGAGAAAATTCTGCAGTGTTTCGGGCTGGAACAGTTTTATAGTCGGTTACCTGAGAACGTGCGGTACTGGGTCTTGGATAGGCCAGACGTTAGTACAGTGGCTAAAGCCGCCGAGCTAGCCGAGGAGTTTGTGACGCGTCGGGCTCGCGGAGCTAAGGACGGTCAAAAGGGTGAATTTGGCTCCAAGTCTGAGAGGCCGAAGTTCACACCCATGAGAGCAAGGGGGGACACACGTAGTGCGGATGCGAGTGAAAGCAGTCCGACCGAACGTAAGGAGACGGCGGCAGCCGAAGCCGAACGCAGAAAGCGGTTCGAGGCGAGGCAAGCGCGCGTGTGTTATACGTGCCAGAAGCCGGGTCACTTTTCGGCGCAGTGTCCAGAAACAAAAACAAAAGTCGTTTTTTTGTCATTATGCAGCACTGACGAGAACATGAAGCTTCTCGAGCCTTACATGCGAGACTTCCTCGTGAACGGGAAAGAGTGCCGAGTGCTTCGTGATTCCGCAGCTACAATGGATGTAGTTCACCCCTCTTACGTAGAACCCGATATGTTCACGGGCGAGTGCGCATGGATCAAGCAAGCCGTGGAAGCTCACAGCGTGTGTCTGCCCGTAGCAAAAGTGCTCATTGAAGGACCTTTCGGAGCAATTGAGACGGAGGCAGCAGTGTCATCTATGCTGCCCCCCCAGTACCCGTACCTATTTTCGAACCGGTCCGATCACCTCCTGCGCGAGAAGGGGCTTTTGTTTGGTGAGGCTAGCGTTCAGGCCTTAACCAGATCGAGAGTTCGGGAGCTCGCTGCAAAGGCGGTAGTTGCGGGGCCGACGTTGTCGAACAATGAGAAAGGGTCGGAGGCGCAGCAAGCTGATACTCAGAGCACGTCCGAACTGAATAAAATTGAGCCTGTAGCGCTGAAGGCAATAAGTACTGAAGAGGAAACGCCCGACACGGGAAAGTTAGAAGAGCTATCTGCAGATTTGCTCATCGCGCCTACGTCCGATGGACTTAATAGGTTGCTAAAAGTCAGCCGGTCATCTTTGATAGCAGAGCAAAAAAAGGATGGCAGCCTAGAAAACATGCGCTGCAATGTCAAAGAAGGTATCGCCAAGAAAAATGTTCGTTTTGTGGAAAGAGGTGGGGTCCTGTACCGGAAGTATCTAGACCGCAGAGGAGTCGAGTTCGATCAGCTGATCGTGCCTCAGTGCTACCGTCAGGATCTGTTGCGCTTGTCGCATGGCGGTTCGTGGTCCGGACACCTAGGAGTTAAGAAGACTAAGGACCGTCTCTTGCAAGAGTACTATTGGCCAGGGTGTTTTCGTGACGTAGAAACCTTTGTGAGGACATGTGACACCTGTCAGCGGGTTGGCAAACCAGGGGACAAATCGAGGGCGCCGTTGAAGTTGGTGCCTATCATTACGGAGCCTTTTAGACGGCTCGTTATTGATACAGTGGGACCTCTGCCGGTAACAGCCACGGGGTACAGACACATTTTGACTGTGATCTGCCCAGCGACAAAGTTCCCTGAAGCAGTGCCGCTTAAAGAACTCAGCTCAGTTGAGATAGTCAATGCACTACTGTCCATATTTGCGCGAGTTGGTTTTCCTGCGGAAATCCAGTCAGATCAGGGCACAGTGTTTACCAGCGCTTTGACGACAGCCTTTCTCGAAAGGTGTGGGGTAAAACTGTTACACAGCTCAGTGTACCACCCACAGTCGAATTCCGTCGAGAAGCTCCACTCCGTCATGAAGCGCGTGTTGAGAGCATTGTGTTTTGAGCAACAAAGTGATTGGGAGCTGTGTCTGCCTGGGGTGATGTTTGCATTAAGGACCGCGCCGCATGCGGCTACGGGGTTTTCGCCAGCTGAGCTGGTGTACGGTCGCTCGCTGCGGTCTCCGCTTCGCATGCTTCGAGACTCGTGGGAAGGCAGGGGCGACGACCCAGTCGTGGTCGAGTACGTGCTTAGTCTCCTCGAACGCTTAAGAAGGGCACAGGAGTTGTCAGGTGAAGCAATGGCAAAGGCCCAGCAGAGGGCCAAGGTTTATTATGATCGGACAGCCAGGGCCCGTCGTTTTGAGGTGGGCGATGAGGTGATGATATTGCGCACATCGCTAAAAAACAAACTCGACGTGCAGTGGGAGGGCCCAGCACGGATTGTTCAAAAACTGTCGGATGTTAACTACGTGGTGAGTCTGCCAGGAAAACGGAAAGCACAGCAAGTTTACCACTGTAATCTGCTCAAACCCTATAGACAACGGGAAGCAGTGGTGTGTATGATGGTAAACGTTCCCGAAGAGCTTCCGGTCGAGCTTCCGGGACTAGGCTCAGTGACGAACAGGGAAGACACTGATCAGGTCATTAGTGACTTAATCATTAAAGCACCGCTGTCAGCTGAGCAGAGAACCGAACTACACCAACTCTTACAAGAGTTTCAAGGTCAGTTCTCTGAGAGGCCTGGTAGGACTTCTGTCCTTACTCATGATATAGAACTTACCTCGCCAGAGCCAGTACGATCCAAGGCGTACCGGGTGTCACCCCGCCAGCGCGATATTATGGAGGCTGAGGTAAAGAAAATGCTACAGCTCGGTGTTATTGAGGCGGGTGAGAGTGATTATACCTCCCCTTTGATTTTAGTTGAGGTACCGGGCAAGGAACCTCGTCCTTGCGTCGACTACCGCAGGCTTAATTCTATCACTAAGGATCAAATTTATCCGATCCCTAACATCGAGGAGCGCCTTGAGAAAGTTAGTAGCGCTCAGTTTATTTCCACCCTAGATCTTGTCAGGGGTTATTGGCAGGTTCCACTTACAGAAGAGGCTAGTAGGTATGCGGCGTTCATTTCACCAATGGGAACATTCCGTCCTAAAGTTTTGAGTTTTGGTTTGAAGAACGCGCCATACTGCTTTTCAAGCCTCATGGACAAAGTGTTGCGAGGACAGGAAGAATTCGCTTTACCGTATTTAGACGACGTAGCGATATTCTCCGCATCCTGGTCTGAGCATATGGCACACTTGCGGGCAGTGCTAACCCGCCTGCGCGAAGCGGGCTTGACAGTCAAAGCTCCCAAGTGCCAATTAGCACAGGCCGAGGTTGTATACCTCGGTCACGTGATTGGACAGGGTCGTCGCCGCCCCTCTGAAATAAAGGTGGCCGCTGTGCGACACTTCCCGCAACCGCGCACGAAGACCGATATTCGGTCGTTCTTAGGTGTCGCCGGCTACTATCAGAGGTACATCCCCAGGTACTCCGATATCGCGGCTCCCCTGACGGATGCTCTAAGAAAAACAGAGCCCCAAACAGTCGTCTGGAGCGAGACAAAGGAAAGAGCTTTTAGCGCCCTAAAGAGCGCCCTAACAAGCCAGCCTGTGCTACGATCGCCAGACTACACAAAAGGGTTCGTTGTTCAGTGCGATGCTAGTGAGCGAGGCATGGGCGTTGTACTGTGCCAAAGGGACAATGGAGAAGTGGAACACCCCGTCCTGTATGCTAGTCGTAAGCTGACCTGTCGTGAGCAGGCGTACAGCGCCACCGAGAAAGAGTGTGCGTGTCTCGTGTGGGCCGTTCAGAAATTGTCATGCTACCTAGCCGGCTCGAGGTTTATCATTGAGACGGATCACTGCCCTCTCCAATGGCTGCAGAACATCTCTCCCAAAAATGGCCGCCTCCTGCGCTGGAGCCTCGCTTTGCAACAATATTCCTTTGAGGTGCGTTACAAAAAGGGGAGTCTCAACGGTAACGCCGATGGCTTAAGTCGAAGCCCCTAACGTAGGAATCCGCCTCAAAATTGTTGGTTACTGATGTTTTCTTCCTGAGGCAGGATTTTTAACATATTGCTTTTGTTTAGTGTTTCAAAGTGATTATGTGCTTTCTAGTGCAATTTTCCAATTTGTGGACGCGTTCTGAGTGCTGCTTGACTACTGTATGGAACTAGGCAGTAGTATAAAAGGGGAAAGAGCCTGGCAGAGCTTAGTGAGGGTTGTCTCGTGCTTGCTGACTGAGCGGTTGCGTTTCGGCGTAGTTCTAACGCTTGCTGGAAACGAGCACAAAAATGGCAACTCTCCCGAAGTGACTTTGCAGTGTCCTATGTGATCCTGAACCCGAGAACGAGGCCTTCTCTGTGCGCTGCGCTCAAGCAACGTCGAGGGACGACCGGATTCGTTTACGAGCATCATCGAGCGACATCCCTCTGGACAGCGGATGCAGTCCCCTGACCATCGGGATCTCCTTCTCCCGGCGGGGCGGTCTGTTGCGTCTCGCCTACAGCGCGCGGTATAGCCGGCGCGGATGCACCGGATGCCGCGGCTTCGTTCATCGCTGCCGCAACGCCTCCCGCCAAGCGCGTCCAGGCATGTTTCAGTGCCACGTGTCGTCGTGCGTGCGTGTGTGTGTGTGCTTGTTTTGCCCACGCTTGTCAAAGCGCGGCAGCCGGGGAGAGGAGCTCCTCAACTGGGAGGCGAGGAGGTCTGACCGGCGCCGGCCTGGCGGACGCGCCCGTCACGCCTGAACATGTTCAAGCGTCGCCGTATCGGATGACTCTTCCCAAGCCGTTCCCTCTTGCCCTCGACTCCGAGGGTATAAGAAGCCGCTGCCCCGAACGCCGAGGGAGCCTTCGATTTCGCCCTTCGAGTAACGTGGTCGCCCTGACCGGCTGCTCTTTTGAGATGCCAGAATAAACAAGTTGTTCTGTTGCCAGTCGAGTCATCCTTTGCCGGGACCTTCGAATGTTTCCAGCTTTGCCCCAGGCCGCCAGGCCAACGCTACCCTTGGGGCTTGCAACCCAAATGCAACAATAGTTATATTAATCATGCTCTCGTGTACACTAACTAATGAAACATGTAACTAAACACCAAAAACTGAAAGTACATGCATGTTTCTCGTCGTATAACCACACTACTTTCATATCGTGATATTAATCATGCTCTCGAGTACACTAACAAGTGAAACATGAAACTAAACATCAAAAACTGCAAGTACATGCGTGCGTCTCATCGTATTGCCACACTACTTTCATATCGTGATATTAATCATGCTCTCGAGTACACTAACAAGTGAAACATGAAACTAATCATCAAGAACTGCAAGTACCTGCGCGTGTGTCGCCGTAACACCACTCTACTTTCATATATTGATATTAATCATGCTCTCGAGTACACTAAGAACTGAAACATGGAACTAAACATCAAAAACAGCAAGCACATGCGTGTGTCTCGTCGTAACACCACACTACTTTCATATCGTGATATTAATCATGCTCTCGAGTACACAAACAGGTGAAACATGGACTTAAACATCAAAACTGCAAGTACATGCGTGTGTCTCGTCGTAACACCAGACTACTTTCATATCATGAATTTAATCATGCTCTCCAGTACACTAACAAGTGAAACATAGAACTATACATCAAAAACTGCAAGTACATGCGTGTGTCTCGTCGTAACACCACACTACTTTCATGCCGTGATATTAATCATGCTCTCGAGTACACTTACAAGTGAAACATGAAACTAAACATAAAAAACTGCAAGCACATGCGTGTGTCTCGTCGTAACACCACATTACTTTCATATCTTGATATTAACCATGCTCTCGAGAACACTAACAAGGAAAACATGGAACTAAACATCAAAAACTGCAAGTACATGCGGGTGTCTCGTCGTAACACCACACAACTTTCATATAGTTATATTAATCATGCTCTCGTGTACACTAACAAATGAAACATGTAACTAAACACCAAAAACTGAAAGTACATGCATGTTTCTCGTCGTATTACCACACTACTTTCATATCGTGATATTAATCATGCTCTCGAGTACACTAACAAGTTAAACATGAAACTAAACATCAAAAACTGCAAGTACATGCGTGTGTCTCATCGTATTACCACACTACTTTCATATCGTGATATTAATCATGCTCTCGAGTACACTAACAAGTGAAACATGAAACTAATCATCAAGAACTGCAAGTACCTGCGCGTGTGTCGCCGTATCACCACTCTACTTTCATATATTGATATTAATCATGCTCTCGAGTACACTAGCAAGTGAAACATGGAACTAAACATCAAAAACTGCAAGTACTTGCGTGTGTCTCGTCGTAACACCACACTACTTTCATATCGTGATATTAATCATGCTCTCGAGTACACTAACAAGTGAAACATAGAACTAAAAATCAAAAACTGCAAGTACAAGCGTGTGTCTCGTCGTAGCACCACACTACTTTCTTATCGTGATATTAATCATGCTCTCGAGTACACTAACAAGTGAAACATGGAACTAAACATCAAAAACTGCAAGTACATGCGTGTGTCTCGTCGTAAGACCACACTACTTTCATATCGTGATTTTAATCATGCTCTCGAGAACACTAACAAGTGAAACATGGAACTATTCATCAAAAACTGCAAGTACAAGGGTGTGTCTCGTCATACCACCACACTACTTTCTTATCGTGATATTAATCGTGCTCTCGAGTACACTAGCAAGAGAAACATAGTAATAAACATCAAAAACTGCAATTACATGCGTGTGTCTCGTCGTAACACCACACTACTTTCATATCGTGATTTTGATCATGCTCTCGAGAACACTAACAAGTGAAACATGGAATTAATCATCAAAAACTGCAAGTACAATCTTGTGTCTCGTATTAACACCACACTACTTTCATATCGTGATTTTAATCATGCTCTCGAGAACACTAACAAGTGAAACAAGAAACTAAACATCAAAAACTGCGAGTACATGCGTGTGTCTCGTCGTAACACCACACTACTTGCATATCGTGATATTAATCATGCTCTCGAGTACACTAAAAAGTGAAACATGGGACTAAACATCAAAAACTGCAAGTACATGCGTGTGTCTCGTCGTAACACCACACTATTTTCATATCGTGAATTTAATCATGCTCTCGAGTACACTAACAAGTGAAACATAGAACTATACATCAAAAACTGCAAGTACATGCGTGTGTCTCGTCGTAACACCACACTACTTTCATGCCGTGATATTAATCATGCTCTCGAGTACACTTACAAGTGAAACATGAAACTAAACATAAAAAACTGCAAGCACATGCGTGTGTCTCGTCGTAACACCACATTACTTTCATATCTTGATATTAATCATGCTCTCGAGAACACTAACAAGGGAAACATGGAACTAAACATCAAAAACTGCAAGTACATGCGGGTGTCTCGTCGTAACACCACACAACTTTCATATAGTTATATTAATCATGCTCTCGTGTACACTAACAAATGAAACATGTAACTAAACACCAAAAACTGAAAGTACATGCATGTTTCTCGTCGTATTACCACACTACTTTCATATCGTGATATTAATCATGCTCTCGAGTACACTAACAAGTTAAACATGAAACTAAACATCAAAAACTGCAAGTACATGCGTGTGTCTCATCGTATTACCACACTACTTTCATATCGTGATATTAATCATGCTCTCGAGTACACTAACAAGTGAAACATGAAACTAATCATCAAGAACTGCAAGTACCTGCGCGTGTGTCACCGTATCACCACTCTACTTTCATATATTGATATTAATCATGCTCTCGAGTACACTAGCAAGTGAAACATGGAACTAAACATCAAAAACTGCAAGTACTTGCGTGTGTCTCGTCGTAACACCACACTACTTTCATATCGTGATATTAATCATGCTCTCGAGTACACTAACAAGTGAAACATGGAACTAAAAATCAAAAACTGCAAGTACAAGCGTGTGTCTCGTCGTAGCACCACACTACTTTCTTATCGTGATATTAATCATGCTCTCGAGTACACTAACAAGTGAAACATGGAACTAAACATCAAAAACTGCAAGTACATGCGTGTGTCTCGTCGTAAGACCACACTACTTTCATATCGTGATTTTAATCATGCTCTCGAGAACACTAACAAGTGAAACATGGAACTATTCATCAAAAACTGCAAGTACAAGGGTGTGTCTCGTCATACCACCACACTACTTTCTTATCGTGATATTAATCGCGCTCTCGAGTACACTAGCAAGAGAAACATGGTAATAAACATCAAAAACTGCAATTACATGCGTGTGTCTCGTCGTAACACCACACCACTTTCATATCGTGATTTTGATCATGCTCTCGAGAACACTAACAAGTGAAACATGGAACTAATCATCAAAAACTGCAAGTACAATCTTGTGTCTCGTATTAACACCACACTACTTTCATATCGTGATTTTAATCATGCTCTCGAGAACACTAACAAGTGAAACAAGAAACTAAACATCAAAAACTGCGAGTACATGCGTGTGTCTCGTCGTAACACCACACTACTTGCATATCGTGATATTAATCATGCTCTCGAGTACACTAAAAAGTGAAACATGGGACTAAACATCAAAAACTGCAAGTACATGCGTGTGTCTCGTCGTAACACCACACTATTTTCATATCGTGAATTTAATCATGCTCTCGAGTACACTAACAAGTGAAACATAGAACTATACATCAAAAACTGCAAGTACATGCGTGTGTCTCGTCGTAACACCACACTACTTTCATGCCGTGATATTAATCATGCTCTCGAGTACACTAACAATTGAAACATGGAACTAAACATCAAAAACTGCAAGTACATGCGGGTGTCTCGTCGTAACACCACACAACTTTCATATAGTTATATTAATCATGCTCTCGTGTACACTAACAAATGAAACATGTAACTAAACACCAAAAACTGAAAGTACATGCATGTTTCTCGTCCTATTACCACACTACTTTCATATCGTGATATTAATCATGCTCTCGAGTACACTAACAAGTGAAACATGGAACTAAACATCAAAAACTGCATGTACATGCGTGTGTCTCATCGTATTACTACACTACTTTCATATCGTGATAATAATCATGCTCTCGAGTACACTAACAAGTGAAACATGAAACTAAACATCAAAAACTGCAAGTACAAGGGTGTGTCTCGTCGTAACACCACACTACTTTCTTATCGTGATATTAATCATGCTCTCGAGTACACTAACAAGTGAAACATGGTAATAAACATCAAAAACTGCAAGTACAATTTTGTGTCTCGTATTAACACTAGACTACTTTCATATCGTGATTTTAATCATGCTCTCGAGAACACTAACAAGTGAAACATGGACATAAACATCAAAAACTGCAAGTACATGCGTATGTTTCGTCGTAACACCACACTACTTTATATCGTGATATTAATCATGCTCTCGAGAACACTAACAAGTGAAACAAGGAACTAAACATCAAAAACTGCGAGTACATGCGTGTATCTCGTCGTAACACCACACTACTTTCATATCGTGATATTTATCATGCTCTCGAGTACACTAAAAACTGAAACATGGGACTAAACATCAAAAACTGCAAGTACAAGCGTGTGTGTCGTCGTAACACCTCACCACTTCCATATCGTGATATTAATCATGCTCTCGAGTACACGAACAAGTGAAACATGGACCTAAACATCAAAAACTGCAAGTACATGCGTATGTTTCGTCGTAACACCACACTACTTTCATATCGTGATAATAATCATGCTCTCGATTGCACTAACAAGTGAAACATGGAACATCAAAAATTGACAGTACATGCATGTGTCCCGTCGTAACACCACACTACTTTCATATCGTGATATTAATCAAGCTCTCGAGTACACTAACAAGTGAAACATAGAACTAAACTTCAAATACTCCAAGTACATGTGTGTGTCTCGTCGTAACACCACACTACTTTCACATCGTGATATTAATTAAGCTCTCGAGTACACTAACAAGTGAAACATGGAACTAAACATCAAAAACTGCAAGTACACGCGTGTGTCTCGTCGTAACACCACACTACTTTCATATCGTGAATTTAAGCATGCTCTCGAGTACACTAACAAGTGAAACATGGAACTAAACATCAAAAACTGCAAGTACATGTGTGTGTCTCATCGTAACACCACACTACTTTCACATATTGATATTAATCATGCTCTCGAGTACACTAACAATTGAAACATGAAACTAAACATCAAAAACTGCAAGTACATGCGTATGTCTCGTCGTAACACCACACAACTTTCATATCGTGATATTAATCATGCTTTGAGTACACTAACAAGTGAAACATGAAAGTAAACATAAAAAAAGGAAGTACATGCGCGTGTCTCGTCGTAACACCACACTACTTTTATATCGTGATATTAATCATGCTCTCGAGTACAATAACAAGTGAAACATGGAAGTAAACATCAAAAACTGCAAGTACATGCGTGTGTCTCGTCGTAACACTACACTACATTCATAACGTGATATTAATCATGCTCTCGAGCACACTAACAAGTGAAACATGGAACTAAACATCAAAAATTGCAAGTACATGCGTGTGTCTCGTCGTAACACCACACAACTTTCATATCGTGATATTATTCATGCTCTCGAGTACACTAACAAGTGTAACATGGAACTAAACATCAAAAACTGTAAGTACAAGCGTGTGTGTCGTCGTAACACCACACTACTTTCATATCGTGATATTAATCATGCTCTCGAGTACACTAACAAGTGAAACATGGAACTAAACATCAAAAACTGCATGTACATGCGTGTGTCTCAACGTATTACCACACTACTTTCATATCGTGATATTAATCATGCTCTCGAGTACACTAACAAGTGAAACATAAAACTAAACATCAAAAACTGCAAGTACATGCGTGTTTCTCGTCGTAGCACCACAACTTTCTTATAGTTATATTAATCATGCTCTCGTGTACACTAACAAATGAAACATGTAACTAAACACCAAAAACTGAAAGTACATGCATGTTTCTCGTCGTATTACCACACTACTTTCATATCGTGATATTAATCATGCTCTCGAGTACACTAACAAGTGAAACATGAAACTAAACAAAAACTGCAAGTACATGCGTGTGTCTCATCGTATTACCACACTACTTTCATATCGTGATATTAGTCATGCTCTCGAGTACACTAACAAGTGAAACATGGAACTAAACATCAAAAACTGCAAGTACATGCGTGTGTCTCGTCGTAACACCACACTACTTTCATATCGTGAATTTATACATGCTCTCGAGTACACTAACAAGTGAAACATGGACTTAAACATCAAAAACTGCAAGTACATGCGTGCGTCTCGTCGTAACACCACACTACTTTCATATCGTGAATTTAATCATGCTCTCGTGTACACTAACAAGTGAATTATAGAACTATACATCAAAAACTGCAAGTACATGCGTGTGTCTTGTCGTAACACCACACTACTTTCATGCCGTGATATTAATCATGCTCTCGAGTACACTTACAAGTGAAACATGAAACTAAACATAAAAAACTGCAAGCACATGCGTGTGTCTCGTCGTAACACCACATTACTTTCATATCTTGATATTAATCATGCTCTCGAGAACACTAACAAGTGAAACATGGAACTAAACCTCGAAAACTGCAAGTACATGCGGGTGTCTCGTCGCAACACCACACAACTTTCATATAGTCATATTAATCATGCTCTCGTGTACACTAACAAATGAAACATGTAACTAAACACCAAAAACTGAAAGTACATGCATGTTTCTCGTCGTATTACCACACTACTTTCATATCGTGATATTAATCATGCTCTCGAGTACACTAACAAGTGAAACATGAAACTAAATATCAAAAACTGCAAGTACATGCGTGTGTCTCATCGTATCACCACACTACTTTCATATCGTGATATTAATCATGCTCTCGAGTACAATAACAAGTGAAACATGAAACTAATCATCAAGAACTGCAAGTACCTGCGCGTGTGTCGCCGTAACACCACTCTACTTTCATATATTGATATTATTCATGCTCTCGAGTACACTAAGAAGTGAAACATGGAACTAAACATCAAAAACAGCAAGCACATGCGTGTGTCTCGTCGTAACACCACACTACTTTCATATCGTGATATTAATCATGCTCTCGAGTACACTAACAAGTGAAACATAAACTTAAACATCAAAAACTGCAAGTACATGCGTGTGTCTCGTCGTAACACCACACTACATTCATATCGTGAATTTAATCATGCTCTCGAGTACACTAACAAGTGAAACATAGAACTATACATCAAAAACTGCAAGTACATGCGTGTATCTCGTCGTAACACCACTCTACTTTCATGCCGTGATATTAATCATGCTCTCGAGTACACTAACAAGTGAAACATGGAACTAAACATCAAAAACTGCAAGTACATGCGTGTGTCTCGTCGTAAGACCACACTACTTTCATATCGTGATTTTATTCATGCTCTCGAGAACACTAACAAGTGAAACATGGAACTATTCATCAAAAACTGCAATTACAAGGGTGTGTCTCGTCATACCACCCCACTACTTTCTTATCGTGATATTAATCGTGCTCTCGAGTACACTAGCAAGTGAAACATGGTAATAAACATAAAAAACTGCAAGTACATGCGTGTGTCTCGTCGTAACACCACACTACTTTCATATCGTGATTTTAATCATGCTCTCGAGTACACTAGCAAGTGAAACATGGAACTAAACATCAAAAACTGCAAGTACTTGCGTGTGTCTCGTCGTAACACCACACTACTTTCATATCGTGATATTAATCATGCTCTCGAGTACACTAACAAGTGAAACATGGAACTAAAAATCAAAAACTGCAAGTACAAGCGTGTGTCTCGTCGTAGCACCACACTACTTTCTTATCGTGATATTAATCATGCTCTCGAGTACACTAACAAGTGAAACATGGAACTAAACATCAAAAACTGCAAGTACATGCGAGTGTCTCGTCGTAAGACCACACTACTTTCATATCGTGATTTTAATCATGCTCTCGAGAACACTAACAAGTGAAACATGGAACTATTCATCAAAAACTGCAAGTACAAGGGTGTGTCTCGTCATACCACCACACTACTTTCTTATCGTGATATTAATCGTGCTCTCGAGTACACTAGCAAGAGAAACATGGTAATAAACATCAAAAACTGCAATTACATGCGTGTGTCTCGTCGTAACATCACACTACTTTCATATCGTGATTTTGATCATGCTCTCGAGAACACTAACAAGTGAAACATGGAACTAATCATCAAAAACTGCAAGTACAATCTTGTGTCTCGTATTAACACCACACTACTTTCATATCGTGATTTTAATCATGCTCTCGAGAACACTAACAAGTGAAACAAGAAACTAAACATCAAAAACTGCGAGTACATGCGTGTGTCTCGTCGTAACACCACACTACTTGCATATCGTGATATTAATCATGCTCTCGAGTACACTAAAAAGTGAAACATGGGACTAAACATCAAAAACTGCAAGTACATGCGTGTGTCTCGTCGTAACACCACACTATTTTCATATCGTGAATTTAATCATGCTCTCGAGTACACTAACAAGTGAAACATAGAACTATACATCAAAAACTGCAAGTACATGCGTGTGTCTCGTCGTAACACCACACTACTTTCATGCCGTGATATTAATCATGCTCTCGAGTAAACTTACAAGTGAAACATGAAACTAAACATAAAAAACTGCAAGCACATGCGTGTGTCTCGTCGTAACACCACATTACTTTCATATCTTGATATTAATCATGCTCTCGAGAACACTAACAAGGGAAAAATGGAACTAAACATCAAAAACTGCAAGTACATGCGGGTGTCTCGTCGTAACACCACACAACTTTCATATAGTTATATTAATCATGCTCTCGTGTACACTAACAAATGAAACATGTAACTAAACACCAAAAACTGAAGTACATGCATGTTTCTCGTCGTATTACACACTACTTTCATATCGTGATATTAATCATGCTCTCGAGTACACTAACAAGTTAAACATGAAACTAAACATCAAAAACTGCAAGTACATGCGTGTGTCTCATCGTATTACCACACTACTTTCATATCGTGATACTAATCATGCTCTCGAGTACACTAACAAGTGAAACATGAAACTAATCATCAAGAACTGCAAGTACCTGCGCGTGTGTCGCCGTATCACCACTCTACTTTCATATATTGATATTAATCATGCTCTCGAGTACACTAGCAGTGAAACATGGAACTAAACATCAAAAACTGCAAGTACTTGCGTGTGTCTCGTCGTAACACCACACTACTTTCATATCGTGATATTAATCATGCTCTCGAGTACACTAACAAGTGAAACATGGAACTAAAAATCAAAACTGCAAGTACAAGCGTGTGTCTCGTCGTAGCACCACACTACTTTCTTATCGTGAGATTAATCATGCTCTCGAGTACACTAACAAGTGAAACATGGAACTAAACATCAAAAAACTGCAAGTACATGCGTGTGTCTCGTCGTAAGACCACACTACTTTCATATCGTGATTTTAATCATGCTCTCGAGAACACTAACAAGTGAAACATGGAACTATTCATCAAAAACTGCAAGTACAAGGGTGTGTCTCGTCATACCACCACACTACTTTCTTATCGTGATATTAATCGTGCTCTCGAGTACACTAGCAAGAGAAACATGGTAATAAACATCAAAAACTGCAATTACATGCGTGTGTCTCGTCGTAACACCACACTACTTTCATATCGTGATTTTGATCATGCTCTCGAGAACACTAACAAGTGAAACATGGAACTAATCATCAAAACTGCAAGTACAATCTTGTGTCTCGTATTAACACCACACTACTTTCATATCGTGATTTTAATCATGCTCTCGAGAACACTAACAAGTGAAACAAGAAACTAAACATCAAAAACTGCGAGTACATGCGTGTGTCTCGTCGTAACACCACACTACTTGCATATCGTGATATTAATCATGCTCTCGAGTACACTAAAAAGTGAAACATGGGACTAAACATCAAAAACTGCAAGTACATGCGTGTGTCTCGTCGTAACACCACACTATTTTCATATCGTGAATTTAATCATGCTCTCGAGTACACTAGCAAGTGAAACATGGTAATAAACATCAAAAACTGCAAGTACATGCGTGTGTCTCGTCGTAACACCACACTACTTTCATATCGTGATTTTAATCATGCTCTCGAGTACACTAACAAGTGAAACATGGAACTAAACATCAAAAACTGCATGTACATGCGTGTGTCTCATCGTATTACCACACTACTTTCATATCGTGAAATTAATCATGCTCTCGAGTACACTAACAAGTGAAACATGAAACTAAACATCAAAAACTGCAAGTACATGCGTGTGTCTCGTCGTAACACCACACTACTTTCATATCGTGATATTATTCATGCTCTCGAGTACACTAACCAGTGTAACATGGAACTAAACATCAAAAACTGTAAGTACAAGCGTGTGAATCGTCGTAACACCACACTACTTTCATATCGTGATATTAATCATGCTCTCGAGTACACTAACAAGTGAAACATGGAACTAAACATAAAACTGCATGTATATGCGTGTGTCTCATCGTATTACCACACTACTTTCATATCGTGATATTATTCATGCTCTCGAGTACACTAACAAGTGAAACATGAAACTAAACATCAAAAACTGCAAGTACATGCGTGTTTCTCGTCGTAGCACCACACTACTTTCATATCGTGATATTAATCATGCTCTCGAGTACACTAACAAGTGAAACATGGAACTAAACATCAAAAACTGCATGTACATGCGTGTGTCTCATCGTATTACCACACTACTTTCATATCGTGATATTAATCATGCTCTCGAGTACACTAACAAGTGAAACATGAAACTAAACATCAAAAACTGCAAGTACATGCGTGTTTCTCGTCGTAGCACCACACTACTTATATATCGTGATATTAATCATGCTCTCGAGTACACTAACAAGTGAAACATGGAACTAAACATAAAAAACTGCAAGTACATGCGTGTTTCTCGTCGTAGCACCACACTACTTATATATCGTGATATTAATCATGCTCTCGAGTACACTAACAAGTGAAACATGAAACTAAACATCAAAAACTGCAAGTACATGCGTGTTTCTCGTCGTAGCACCACACTACTTTCATATCGTGATATTAATCATGCTCTCGAGTACACTAACAAGTGAAACATGGAACTAAACATCAAAAACTGCATGTACATGCGTGTGTCTCATCGTATTACCACACTACTTTCATATCGTGATATTAATCATGCTCTCGAGAACACTAACAAGTGAAACATGGAACTAAACATCAAAAACTGCAAGTACATGCGGGTGTCTCGTCGTAACACCACACAACTTTCATATAGTTATATTAATCATGCTCTCGTGTACACTAACAAATGAAATATGTAAATAAACACCAAAAACTGAAAGTACATGCATGTTTCTCGTCGTATTACCACACTACTTTCATATCGTGATATTAATCATGCTCTCGAGTACACTAACAAGTGAAACATGAAACTAAACAAAAACTGCAACTACATGCGTGTGTCTCATCGTATTACAACACTACTTTCATATCGTGATATTAGTCATGCTCTCGAGTACAATAACAAGTGAAACATGGAACTAAACATCAAAAACTGCAAGTACATGCGTGTCTCTCGTCGTAACACCACACTACTTTCATATCGTGAATTTAATCATGCTCTCGAGTACACTAACAAGTGAAACATAGAACTATACATCAAAACCTGCAAGTACATGCGTGTGTCTCGTCGTAACACCACACTACTTTCATGCCGTGATATTAATCATGCTCTCGAGTACACTTACAAGTGAAACATGAAACTAAACAAAAAAAACTGCAAGCACATGCATGTGTCTCGTCGTAACACCCCATTACTTTCATATCTTGATATTAATCATGCTCTCGAGAACACTAACAAGTGAAACATGGAACTAAACATCAAAAACTGCAAGTACATGCGGGTGTCTCGTCGTAACACCACACAACTTTCATATAGTTATATTAATCATGCTCTCGTGTACACTAACAAATGAAACATGTAACTAAACACCAAAAACTGAAAGTATATGCATGTTTCTCGTCGTATTACCACACTACTTTCATATCGTGATATTAATCATGCTCTGGAGTACACTAACAAGTGAAACATGAAACTAAACATCAAAAACTGCAAGTACATGCGTGTTTCTCGTCGTAGCACCACACTACTTATATATCGTGATATTAATCATGCTCTCGAGTACAATAACAAGTGAAACATGGAACTAAACATCAAAAACTGCAAGTACATGCGTGTGTCTCGTCGTAACACCACACTACTTTCATGCCGTGATATTAATCATGCTCTCGAGTACACTTACAAGTGAAACATGAAACTAAACAAAAAAAACTGCAAGTACATGCGTGTTTCTCGTCGTAGCACCACACTACTTATATATCGTGATATTAATCATGTTCTCGAGTACAATAACAAGTGAAACATGGAACTATACATCAAAACCTGCAAGTACATGCGTGTGTCTCGTCGTAACACCACACTACTTTCATGCCGTGATATTAATCATGCTCTCGAGTACACTTACAAGTGAAACATGAAACTAAACAAAAAAAACTGCAAGCACATGCGTGTGTCTCGTCGTAACACCACACAACTTTCATATAGTTATATTAATCATGCTCTCGTGTACACTAACAAGTGAAACATGGAACTAAACATCAAAAACTGCAAGTACATACATGTTTCTCGTCGTATTACCACACTACTTTCATATCGTGATATTAATCATGCTCTCGAGTACACTAACAAGTGAAACATGAAACTAAACAAAAACTGCAACTACATGCGTGTGTCTCATCGTATTACAACACTACTTTCATATCGTGATATTAGTCATGCTCTCGAGTACAATAACAAGTGAAACATGGAACTAAACATCAAAAACTGCAAGTACATGCGTGTGTCTCGTCGTGACACCACACTACTTTCATATCGTGAATTTAATCATGCTCTCGAGTACACTAACAAGTGAAACATGGACTTAAACATCAAAAACAGCAAGTACATGCGTGTGTCTCATCGTAACACCACACTACTTTCATATCGTGAATTTAATCATGCTCTCGAGTACACTAACAAGTGAAACATAGAACTGTACATCAAAACCTGCAAGTACATGCGTGTGTCTCGTCGTAACACCACACTACTTTCATGCCGTGATATTAATCATGCTCTCGAGTACACTTACAAGTGAAACATGAAACTAAACATAAAAAACTGCAAGCACATGCGTGTGTCTCGTCGTAACACCACATTACTTTCATATCTTGATATTAATCATGCTCTCGAGAACACTAACAAGTGAAACATGGAACTAAACATCAAAAACTGCAAGTACATGCGGGTGTCTCGTCGTAACACCACACAACTTTCATATAGTTATATTAATCATGCTCTCGTGTACACTAACTAATGAAACATGTAACTAAACACCAAAAACTGAAAGTACATGCATGTTTCTCGTCGTATAACCACACTACTTTCATATCGTGATATTAATCATGCTCTCGAGTACACTAACAAGTGAAACATGAAACTAAACATCAAAAACTGCAAGTACATGCGTGCGTCTCATCGTATTGCCACACTACTTTCATATCGTGATATTAATCATGCTCTCGAGTACACTAACAAGTGAAACATGAAACTAATCATCAAGAACTGCAAGTACCTGCGCGTGTGTCGCCGTAACACCACTCTACTTTCATATATTGATATTAATCATGCTCTCGAGTACACTAAGAACTGAAACATGGAACTAAACATCAAAAACAGCAAGCACATGCGTGTGTCTCGTCGTAACACCACACTACTTTCATATCGTGATATTAATCATGCTCTCGAGTACACAAACAGGTGAAACATGGACTTAAACATCAAAAACTGCAAGTACATGCGTGTGTCTCGTCGTAACACCAGACTACTTTCATATCATGAATTTAATCATGCTCTCCAGTACACTAACAAGTGAAACATAGAACTATACATCAAAAACTGCAAGTACATGCGTGTGTCTCGTCGTAACACCACACTACTTTCATGCCGTGATATTAATCATGCTCTCGAGTACACTTACAAGTGAAACATGAAACTAAACATAAAAAACTGCAAGCACATGCGTGTGTCTCGTCGTAACACCACATTACTTTCATATCTTGATATTAACCATGCTCTCGAGAACACTAACAAGGAAAACATGGAACTAAACATCAAAAACTGCAAGTACATGCGGGTGTCTCGTCGTAACACCACACAACTTTCATATAGTTATATTAATCATGCTCTCGTGTACACTAACAAATGAAACATGTAACTAAACACCAAAAACTGAAAGTACATGCATGTTTCTCGTCGTATTACCACACTACTTTCATATCGTGATAATAATCATGCTCTCGAGTACACTAACAAGTTAAACATGAAACTAAACATCAAAAACTGCAAGTACATGCGTGTGTCTCATCGTATTACCACACTACTTTCATATCGTGATATTAATCATGCTCTCGAGTACACTAACAAGTGAAACATGAAACTAATCATCAAGAACTGCAAGTACCTGCGCGTGTGTCGCCGTATCACCACTCTACTTTCATATATTGATATTAATCATGCTCTCGAGTACACTAGCAAGTGAAACATGGAACTAAACATCAAAAACTGCAAGTACTTGCGTGTGTCTCGTCGTAACACCACACTACTTTCATATCGTGATATTAATCATGCTCTCGAGTACACTAACAAGTGAAACATAGAACTAAAAATCAAAAACTGCAAGTACAAGCGTGTGTCTCGTCGTAGCACCACACTACTTTCTTATCGTGATATTAATCATGCTCTCGAGTACACTAACAAGTGAAACATGGAACTAAACATCAAAAACTGCAAGTACATGCGTGTGTCTCGTCGTAAGACCACACTACTTTCATATCGTGATTTTAATCATGCTCTCGAGAACACTAACAAGTGAAACATGGAACTATTCATCAAAAACTGCAAGTACAAGGGTGTGTCTCGTCATACCACCACACTACTTTCTTATCGTGATATTAATCGTGCTCTCGAGTACACTAGCAAGAGAAACATGGTAATAAACATCAAAAACTGCAATTACATGCGTGTGTCTCGTCGTAACACCACACTACTTTCATATCGTGATTTTGATCATGCTCTCGAGAACACTAACAAGTGAAACATGGAATTAATCATCAAAAACTGCAAGTACAATCTTGTGTCTCGTATTAACACCACACTACTTTCATATCGTGATTTTAATCATGCTCTCGAGAACACTAACAAGTGAAACAAGAAACTAAACATCAAAAACTGCGAGTACATGCGTGTGTCTCGTCGTAACACCACACTACTTGCATATCGTGATATTAATCATGCTCTCGAGTACACTAAAAAGTGAAACATGGGACTAAACATCAAAAACTGCAAGTACATGCGTGTGTCTCGTCGTAACACCACACTATTTTCATATCGTGAATTTAATCATGCTCTCGAGTACACTAACAAGTGAAACATAGAACTATACATCAAAAACTGCAAGTACATGCGTGTGTCTCGTCGTAACACCACACTACTTTCATGCCGTGATATTAATCATGCTCTCGAGTACACTTACAAGTGAAACATGAAACTAAACATAAAAAACTGCAAGCACATGCGTGTGTCTCGTCGTAACACCACATTACTTTCATATCTTGATATTAATCATGCTCTCGAGAACACTAACAAGGGAAACATGGAACTAAACATCAAAAACTGCAAGTACATGCGGGTGTCTCGTCGTAACACCACACAACTTTCATATAGTTATATTAATCATGCTCTCGTGTACACTAACAAATGAAACATGTAACTAAACACCAAAAACTGAAAGTACATGCATGTTTCTCGTCGTATTACCACACTACTTTCATATCGTGATATTAATCATGCTCTCGAGTACACTAACAAGTTAAACATGAAACTAAACATCAAAAACTGCAAGTACATGCGTGTGTCTCATCGTATTACCACACTACTTTCATATCGTGATATTAATCATGCTCTCGAGTACACTAACAAGTGAAACATGAAACTAATCATCAAGAACTGCAAGTACCTGCGCGTGTGTCACCGTATCACCACTCTACTTTCATATATTGATATTAATCATGCTCTCGAGTACACTAGCAAGTGAAACATGGAACTAAACATCAAAAACTGCAAGTACTTGCGTGTGTCTCGTCGTAACACCACACTACTTTCATATCGTGATATTAATCATGCTCTCGAGTACACTAACAAGTGAAACATGGAACTAAAAATCAAAAACTGCAAGTACAAGCGTGTGTCTCGTCGTAGCACCACACTACTTTCTTATCGTGATATTATTCATGCTCTCGAGTACACTAACAAGTGAAACATGGAACTAAACATCAAAAACTGCAAGTACATGCGTGTGTCTCGTCGTAAGACCACACTACTTTCATATCGTGATTTTAATCATGCTCTCGAGAACACTAACAAGTGAAACATGGAACTATTCATCAAAAACTGCAAGTACAAGGGTGTGTCTCGTCATACCACCACACTACTTTCTTATCGTGATATTATTCGCGCTCTCGAGTACACTAGCAAGAGAAACATGGTAATAAACATCAAAAACTGCAATTACATGCGTGTGTCTCGTCGTAACACCACACCACTTTCATATCGTGATTTTGATCATGCTCTCGAGAACACTAACAAGTGAAACATGGAACTAATCATCAAAAACTGCAAGTACAATCTTGTGTCTCGTATTAACACCACACTACTTTCATATCGTGATTTTAATCATGCTCTCGAGAACACTAACAAGTGAAACAAGAAACTAAACATCAAAAACTGCGAGTACATGCGTGTGTCTCGTCGTAACACCACACTACTTGCATATCGTGATATTAATCATGCTCTCGAGTACACTAAAAAGTGAAACATGGGACTAAACATCAAAAACTGCAAGTACATGCGTGTGTCTCGTCGTAACACCACACTATTTTCATATCGTGAATTTAATCATGCTCTCGAGTACACTAACAAGTGAAACATAGAACTATACATCAAAAACTGCAAGTACATGCGTGTGTCTCGTCGTAACACCACACTACTTTCATGCCGTGATATTAATCATGCTCTCGAGTACACTAACAATTGAAACATGGAACTAAACATCAAAAACTGCAAGTACATGCGGGTGTCTCGTCGTAACACCACACAACTTTCATATAGTTATATTAATCATGCTCTCGTGTACACTAACAAATGAAACATGTAACTAAACACCAAAAACTGAAAGTACATGCATGTTTCTCGTCCTATTACCACACTACTTTCATATCGTGATATTAATCATGCTCTCGAGTACACTAAAAAGTGAAACATGGGACTAAACATCAAAAACTGCAAGTACATGCGTGTGTCTCGTCGTAACACCACACTATTTTCATATCGTGAATTTAATCATGCTCTCGAGTACACTAACAAGTGAAACATAGAACTATACATCAAAAACTGCAAGTACATGCGTGTGTCTCGTCGTAACACCACACTACTTTCATGCCGTGATATTAATCATGCTCTCGAGTACACTAACAATTGAAACATGGAACTAAACATCAAAAACTGCAAGTACATGCGGGTGTCTCGTCGTAACACCACACAACTTTCATATAGTTATATTAATCATGCTCTCGTGTACACTAACAAATGAAACATGTAACTAAACACCAAAAACTGAAAGTACATGCATGTTTCTCGTCCTATTACCACACTACTTTCATATCGTGATATTAATCATGCTCTCGAGTACACTAACAAGTGAAACATGAAACTAAACATCAAAAACTGCAAGTACAAGGGTGTGTCTCGTCGTAACACCACACTACTTTCTTATCGTGATATTAATCATGCTCTCGAGTACACTAACAAGTGAAACATGGTAATAAACATCAAAAACTGCAAGTACAATTTTGTGTCTCGTATTAACACTAGACTACTTTCATATCGTGATTTTATTCATGCTCTCGAGAACACTAACAAGTGAAACATGGACCTAAACATCAAAAACTGCAAGTACATGCGTATGTTTCGTCGTAACACCACACTACTTTATATCGTGATATTAATCATGCTCTCGAGAACACTAACAAGTGAAACAAGGAACTAAACATCAAAAACTGCGAGTACATGCGTGTATCTCGTCGTAACACCACACTACTTTCATATCGTGATATTTATCATGCTCTCGAGTACACTAAAAACTGAAACATGGGACTAAACATCAAAAACTGCAAGTACAAGCGTGTGTGTCGTCATAACACCTCACCACTTCCATATCGTGATATTAATCATGCTCTCGAGTACACGAACAAGTGAAACATGGACCTAAACATCAAAAACTGCAAGTACATGCGTATGTTTCGTCGTAACACCACACTACTTTCATATCGTGATAATAATCATGCTCTCGATTGCACTAACAAGTGAAACATGGAACATCAAAAATTGACAGTACATGCATGTGTCCCGTCGTAACACCACACTACTTTCATATCGTGATATTAATCAAGCTCTCGAGTACACTAACAAGTGAAACATAGAACTAAACTTCAAATACTCCAAGTACATGCGTGTGTCTCGTCGTAACACCACACTACTTTCACATCGTGATATTAATTAAGCTCTCGAGTACACTAACAAGTGAAACATGGAACTAAACATCAAAAACTGCAAGTACACGCGTGTGTCTCGTCGTAACACCACACTACTTTCATATCGTGAATTAAGCATGCTCTCGAGTACACTAACAAGTGAAACATGGAACTAAACATCAAAAACTGCAAGTACATGTGTGTGTCTCATCGTAACACCACACTACTTTCACATATTGATATTAATCATGCTCTCGAGTACACTAACAATTGAAACATGAAACTAAACAATCAAAAAACTGCAAGTACATGCGTATGTCTCGTCGTAACACCACACAACTTTCATATCGTGATATAATCATGCTTTGAGTACACTAACAAGTGAAACATGAAAGTAAACATAAAAAAAGGAAGTACATGCGCGTGTCTCGTCGTAACACCACACTACTTTTATATCGTGATATTAATCATGCTCTCGAGTACAATAACAAGTGAAACATGGAAGTAAACATAAAAAACTGCAAGTACATGCGTGTGTCTCGTCGTAACACTACAATACATTCATAACGTGATATTAATCATGCTCTCGAGCACACTAACAAGTGAAACATGGACTAAACATCAAAAATTGCAAGTACATGCGTGTGTCTCGTCGTAACACCACACAACTTTCATATCGTGGATATTATTCATGCTCTCGAGTACACTAACAAGTGTAACATGGAACTAAACATCAAAACTGTAAGTACAAGCGTGTGTGTCGTCGTAACACCACACTACTTTCATATCGTGATATTAATCATGCTCTCGAGTACACTAACAAGTGAAACATGGAACTAAACATCAAAACCTGCATGTACATGCGTGTGTCTCAACGTATTACCCACACTACTTTCATATCGTGATATTAATCATGCTCTCGAGTACACTAACAAGTGAAACATAAAACTAAACATCAAAAACTGCAAGTACATGCGTGTTTCTCGTCGTAGCACCACAACTTTCTTATAGTTATATTAATCATGCTCTCGTGTACACTAACAAATGAAACATGTAACTAAACACCAAAACTGAAAGTACATGCATTGTTTCTCGTCGTATACCACACTTACTTTCATATCGTGATATTAATCATGCTCTCGAGTACACTAACAAGTGAAACATGAACTAAACAAAAACTGCAAGTACATGCGTGTGTCTCATCGTATTACCACACTACTTTCATATCGTGATATTAGTCATGCTCTCGAGTACACTAACAAGTGAAACATGGAACTAAACATCAAAAACTGCAAGTACATGCGTGTGTCTCGTCGTAACACCACACTACTTTCATATCGTGAATTTATACATGCTCTCGAGTACACTAACAAGTGAAACATGGACTTAAACATCAAAACTGCAAGTACATGCGTGCGTCTCGTCGTAACACCACACTACTTTCATATCGTGAATTTAATCATGCTCTCGTGTACACTAACAAGTGAATTATAGAACTATACATCAAAACTGCAAGTACATGCGTGTGTCTTGTCGTAACACCACACTACTTTCATGCCGTGATATTAATCATGCTCTCGAGTACACTTACAAGTGAAACATGAAACTAAACATAAAAAACTGCAAGCACATGCGTGTGTCTCGTCGTAACACCACATTACTTTCATATCTTGATATTAATCATGCTCTCGAGAACACTAACAAGTGAAAACATGGAACTAAACCTCAAAAACTGCAAGTACATGCGGGTGTCTCGTCGCAACACCACACAACTTTCATATAGTCATATTAATCATGCTCTCGTGTACACTAACAAATGAAACATGTAACTAAACACCAAAACTGAAAGTACATGCATGTTTCTCGTCGTATTACCACACTACTTTCATATCGTGATATTAATCATGCTCTCGAGTACACTAACAAGTGAAACATGAAAACTAAATATCAAAAACTGCAAGTACATGCGTGTGTCTCATCGTATTACCACACTACTTTCATATCGTGATATTAATCATGCTCTCGAGTACAATAACAAGTGAAACATGAAACTAATCATCAAGAACTGCAAGTACCTGCGCGTGTGTCGCCGTAACACCACTCTACTTTCATATATTGATATTATTCATGCTCTCGAGTACACTAAGAAGTGAAACATGAACTAAACATCAAAAACAGCAAGCACATGCGTGTGTCTCGTCGTAACACCACACTACTTTCATATCGTGATATTAATCATGCTCTCGAGTACACTAACAAGGGAAACATAAACTTAAACATCAAAACTGCAAGTACATGCGTGTGTCTCGTCGTAACACCACACTACATTCATATCGTGAATTTAATCATGCTCTCGAGTACACTAACAAGTGAAACATAGAACTATACATCAAAAACTGCAAGTACATGCGTGTATCTCGTCGTAACACCACTCTACTTTCATGCCGTGATATTAATCATGCTCTCGAGTACACTAACAAGTGAAACATGGAACTAAACATCAAAAACTGCAAGTACATGCGTGTGTCTCGTCGTAAGACCACACTACTTTCATATCGTGATTTTATTCATGCTCTCGAGAACACTAACAAGTGAAACATGGAACTATCATCAAAAACTGCAATTACAAGGGTGTGTCTCGTCATAACACCCCACTACTTTCTTATCGTGATATTAATCGTGCTCTCGAGTACACTAGCAAGTGAAACATGGTAATAAACATAAAAAACTGCAAGTACATGCGTGTGTCTCGTCGTAACACCACACTACTTTCATATCGTGATTTTAATCATGCTCTCGAGTACACTAGCAAGTGAAACATGGAACTAACATCAAAAACTGCAAGTACTTGCGTGTGTCTCGTCGTAACACCACACTACTTTCATATCGTGATATTAATCATGCTCTCGAGTACACTAACAAGTGAAACATGGAACTAAAAATCAAAAACTGCAAGTACAAGCGTGTGTCTCGTCGTAGCACCACACTACTTTCTTATCGTGATATTAATCATGCTCTCGAGTACACTAACAAGTGAAACATGGAACTAAACATCAAAAACTGCAAGTACATGCGAGTGTCTCGTCGTAAGACCACACTACTTTCATATCGTGATTTTAATCATGCTCTCGAGAACACTAACAAGTGAAACATGGAACTATTCATCAAAAACTTGCAAGTACAAGGGTGTGTCTCGTCATACCACCACACTACTTTCTTATCGTGATATTAATCGTGCTCTCGAGTACACTAGCAAGAGAAACATGGTAATAAACATCAAAAACTGCAATTACATGCGTGTGTCTCGTCGTAACATCACACTACTTTCATATCGTGATTTTGATCATGCTCTCGAGAACACTAACAAGTGAAACATGAACTAATCATCAAAACTGCAAGTACAATCTTGTGTCTCGTATTAACACCACACTACTTTCATATCGTGATTTTAATCATGCTCTCGAGAACACTAACAAGTGAAACAAGAAACTAAACATCAAAAACTGCGAGTACATGCGTGTGTCTCGTCGTAACACCACACTACTTGCATATCGTGATATTAATCATGCTCTCGAGTACACTAAAAAGTGAAACATGGGACTACAACATCAAAAACTGCAAGTACATGCGTGTGTCTCGTCGTAAACACCACACTATTTTCATATCGTGAATTTAATCATGCTCTCGAGTACACTAACAAGTGAACATAGAACTATACATCAAAAACTGCAAGTACATGCGTGTGTCTCGTCGTAACACCACACTACTTTCATGCCGTGATATTAATCATTGCTCTCGAGTAAACTTACAAGTGAAACATGAAACTAAACATAAAAAACTGCAAGCACATGCGTGTGTCTCGTCGGTAACACCACATTACTTTTCATATCTTGATATTAATCATGCTCTCGAGAACACTAACAAGGGAAAAATGGAACTAAACATCAAAAACTGCAAGTACATGCGGGTGTCTCGTCGTAACACCACACAACTTTCATATAGTTATATTAATCATGCTCTCGTGTACACTAACAAATGAAACATGTAACTAAACACCAAAACTGAAAGTACATGCATGTTTCTCGTCGTATACCACACTACTTTCCATATCGTGATATTAATCATGCTCTCGAGTACACTAACAAGTTAAACATGAAACTAAACATCAAAAACTGCAAGTACATGCGTGTGTCTCATCGTATTACCACACTACTTTCATATCGTGATACTAATTATGCTCTCGAGTACACTAACAAGTGAAACATGAAACTAATCATCAAGAACTGCAAGTACCTGCGCGTGTGTCGCCGTATCACCACTCTACTTTCATATATTGATATTAATCATGCTCTCGAGTACACTAGCAAGTGAAACATGGAACTAAACATCAAAAACTGCAAGTACTTGCGTGTGTCTCGTCGTAAACACCACACTACTTTCATATCGTGATATTAATCATGCTCTCGAGTACACTAACAAGTGAAACATGGAACTAAAATCAAAAACTGCAAGTACAAGCGTGTGTCTCGTCGTAGCACCACACTACTTTCTTATCGTGATATTAATCATGCTCTCGAGTACACTAAAAGTGAAACATGGAACTAAACATCAAAAACTGCAAGTACATGCGTGTGTCTCGTCGTAAGACCACACTACTTTCATATCGTGATTTTAATCATGCTCTCGAGAACACTAACAAGTGAAACATGGAACTATTCATCAAAACTGCAAGTACAAGGGTGGTGTCTCGTCATACACCACACTACTTTCTTATCGTGATATTAATCGTGCTCTCGAGTACACTAGCAAGAGAAAATGGTAATAAACATCAAAACTGCAATTACATGCGTGTGTCTCGTCGTAACAACACACTACTTTCATATCGTGATTTTGATCATGCTCTCGAGAACACTAACAAGTGAAACATGGAACTAATCATCAAAAACTGCAAGTACAATCTTGTGTCTCGTATTAACACCACACTACTTTCATATCGTGATTTTTAATCATGCTCTCGAGAACACTAACAAGTGAAACAAGAAACTAAACATCAAAAACTGCGAGTACATGCGTGTGTCTCGTCGTAACACCACACTACTTGCATATCGTGATATTAATCATGCTCTCGAGTACACTAAAAAGTGAAAACATGGGACTAAACATCAAAACTGCAAGTACATGCGTGTGTCTCGTCGTAACACCACACTATTTTCATATCGTGAATTTAATCATGCTCTCGAGTACACTAACAAGTGAAACATAGAACTATACATCAAAAACTGCAAGTACATGCGTGTGTCTCGTCGTAACACCACACTACTTTCATGCCGTGATATTAATCATGCTCTCGAGTACACTTACAAGTGAAACATGAAACTAAACATCAAAAACTGCAAGCACATGCGTGTGTCTCGTCGTAACACCACATTTACTTTCATATTTTGATATTAATCATGCTCACGAGAACACTAACAATTGAAACATGGAACTAAACATCAAAACTGCAAGTACATGCGGGTGTCTCGTCTGTAACACCCACACAACTTTCATATAGTTATATTAATCATGCTCTCGTGTACACTAACAAATGAAACATGTAACTAAACACCAAAAACTGAAAGTACATTGCATGTTTCTCGTCCTATTACCACACTACTTTCATATCGTGATATTAATCATGCTCTCGAGTACACTAACAAGTGAAACATGGAACTAAACATCAAAAACTGCATGTACATGCGTGTGTCTCATCGTATTACTACACTACTTTCATATCGTGATAATAATCATGCTCTCGAGTACACTAACAAGTGAAACATGAAACTAAACATCAAAAACTGCAAGTACAAGGGTGTGTCTCGTCGTAACACCACACTACTTTCTTATCGTGATATTAATCATGCTCTCGAGTACACTAACAAGTGAAACATGGACCTAAACATCAAAACTGCAAGTACATGCTATGTTTCGTCCGTAACACACACTACTTTATATCGTGATATTAATCATGCTCTCGAGTACACTAAAAACTGAAACATGGGACTAACATCAAAAACTGCAAGTACAAGCGTGTGTGTCGTCGTAACACCTCACCACTTCCATATCGTGATATTAATCATGCTCTCGAGTACACGAACAAGTGAAACATGGACCTAAACATCAAAAACTGCAAGTACATGCGTATGTTCGTCGTAACACCACACTACTTTCATATCGTGATAATAATCATGCTCTCGATTGGCACTAACAAGTGAAACATGGAACATCAAAAATTGACAGTACATGCATGTGTCCCGTCGTAACACCACACTACTTTCATATCGTGATATTAATCAAGCTCTCGAGTACACTAACAAGTGAAACATAGAACTAAACTTCAAATACTCCAAGTACATGCGTGTGTCTCGTCGTAACACCACACTACTTTCACATCGTGATATTAATTAAGCTCTCGAGTACACTAACAAGTGAAACATGGAACTAAACATCAAAAACTGCAAGTACACGCGTGTGCCTCGTCGTAACACCACACTACTTTCATATCGTGAATTTAAGCATGCTCTCGAGTACACTAACAAGTGAACATGGAACTAAACATCAAAAACTGCAAGTACATGCGTGTTTCTCGTCGTAGCACCACAACTTTCTTATAGTTATATTAATCATGCTCTCGTGTACACTAACAAATGAAACATGTAACTAAACACCAAAACTGAAAGTACATGCATGTTTCTCGTCGTATTACCACACTACTTTCATATCGTGATATTCATCATGCTCTCTGAGTACACTAACAAGTGAAACATGAAACTAAACAAAAACTGCAAGCACATGCGTGTGTCCCGTCGTAACACCACATTACTTTCATATCTTGATATTAATCATGCTCTCGAGAACACTAACAAGTGAAACATGGAACTAACATCAAAACTGCAAGTACATGCGGGTGTCTCGTCGTAACACCACACAACTTTCATATAGTCATATTAATCATGCTCTCGTGTACACTAACAAATGAAACATGTATATAAACACCAAAAACTGAAAGTACATGCATGTTTCTCGTCGTGTTACCACACTACTTTCATATCGTGATATTAATCATGCTCTCGAGTACACTAACAAGTGAAACATGAAACTAAATATCAAATAAACTGCAAGTACATGCGTTTGTCTCATCGTATTACCACACTACTTTCATATCGTGATATTAATCATGCTCTCGAGTACACTAACAAGTGAAACATGAAACTAATCATCAAGAACTGCAAGTACCTGCGCGTGTGTCGCCGTAACCACCACTCTACTTTCATATATTGATATTAATCATGCTCTCGAGTACACTAAGAAGTGAAACATGAAACTAAACATCAAAAACAGCAAGCACATGCGTGTGTCTCGTCGTAACACACACTACTTTCATATCGTGTTATTAATCATACTCTCGAGTACACTAACAAGTGAAACATAAACTTAAACAATCAAAAACTGCAAGTACATGCATGTGTCTCGTCGTAACACCACACTACTTTCATATCGTGATATTAATCTTGCTCTCGAGTACACTAACAAGTGAAACATGGAACTAATCATCAAGAACTGCAAGTACCTGCGGTGTGTCGCCGTAACACCACTCTACTTTCATATATTGATATTAATCATGCTCTCGAGTACACTAGCAAGTGAAACATGGAACTAAACATCAAAAACTGCAAGTACTTGCGTGTGTCTCATCGTATTACCACACTACTTTCATATCGTGATATTAATCATGCTCTCGAGTACACTAACAAGTGAAACATGGAACTAATCATCAAGAACTGCAAGTACCTGCGCGTGTGTCCGCCGTAACACCACTCTACTTTCATATATTGATATTAATCATGCTCTCGAGTACACTAGCAAGTGAAACATGGAACTAAACATCAAAAACTGCAAGTACTTGCGTGTGTCTCGTCGTACACCACACTACTTTCATATCGTGATATTAATCATGCTCTCGAGTACACTAACATGTGAAACATGGAACTAAAAATCAAAAACTGCAAGTACAAGCGTGTGTCTCGTCGTAGCACCACACTACTTTCTTATCGTGATATTAATCATGCTCTCGAGTACACTAACAAGTGAAACATGAACTAACATCAAAAACTGCAAGTACATGCGTGTGTCTCGTCGTAAGACCACACTACTTTCATATCGTGATTTTAATCATGCTCTCGAGTACACTAAGAAGTGAAACATAAAACTAAACATCAAAAACTGCAAGTACTTGCGTGTGTCTCGTCGTAACACCACACTACTTTCATATCGTGATTTGATCATGCTTTCGAGAACACTAACAATGAAACATGTAACTAAACACCAAAAACTGAAAGTACATGCATGTTTCTCGTCGTATTACCACACTACTTTCATATCGTGATACTAATCATGCTCACGAGTACACTAACAAGTGAAACATGAAACTAAACATCAAAAACTGCAAGTACATGCGTGTGTCTCATCGTATTACCACACTACTTTCATATCGTGATATTAATCATGCTCTCGAGCACACTAACAAGTGAAACATGAAACTAATCATCAAGAACTGCAAGTACCTGCGCGTGTGTCGCCGTAACACCACTCTACTTTCATATATTGATATTAATCATGCTCTCGAGTACACTAAGAAGTGGACCATGGAACTAAACATCAAAAACTGCAAGCACATGCGTGTGTCACGTCGTAATACTACACTACTTTCATATCGTGAATTTAATCATGCTCTACGAGTACACTAACAAGTGAAACATGGAACTAAACATCAAAAACTGCAAGTACATGTGTGTGTCTCGTCGTAACACCACACTACTTTCATATATTGATATTAATCATGCTCTCGAGTACACTAAGAAGTGAAACATAAAACTAAACATCAAAAACTGCAAGTACTTGCGTGTGTCTCGTCGTAACACCACACTACTTTCATATCGTGATATTAATCATGCTCTCGAGTACACTAACAAGTGAAACATGGAACTAAAAATCAAAAACTGCAAGTACAAGCGTGTGTCTCGTCGTAGCACCACACTACTTTCTTATCGTGATATTAATCATGCTCTCGAGTACACTAACAAGTGAACCATGGAACTAAACATCAAAAACTGCAAGCACATGCGTGTGTCTCGTCGTAACACCACACTACTTTCATATCGCGAATTTAATCATGCTCTCGAGTACACTAACAAGTGAAACATGGAACTAAACATCAAAAACTGCAAGTACATGCGTGTGTCTCGTCGTAAGACCACAATACTTTCATATCGTGATTTTAATCATGCTCTCGAGAACACTAACAAGTGAAACATGGAACTATTCATCAAAATGCAAGTACAAGGGTGTGTCTCGTCATAACACACACACTACTTCTTATCGTGATATCAATCGTGCTCTCGAGTACACTAGCAAGCGAAACATGGTAATAAACATCAAAAACTGCAAGTACATGCGTGTGTCTCGTCGTAACACCACACTACTTTCATATCGTCGATTTTAATCATGCTCTCGAGAACGCTAACAAGTGAAACATGGAACTAATCATCAAAAACTGCAAGTACAAGGGTGTGTCTCGTCGTAACACCACACTACTTTTTTATCGTGATATTAATCATGCTCTCGAGTACACTAACAAGTGAAACATGGTAATAAACATAAAAAACTGCAAGTACATGCGTGTGTCTCGTCGTACACCACACTACTTTCATATCGTGATTTATCATTGTCTCGAGAACACTAACAAGTGAAACATGGAACTAATCATCAAAAACTGCAAGTACAAGGGTGTGTCTCGTCGTAACACCACACTACTTTCTTATCGTGATATTAATCATGCTCTCGAGTACACTAACAAGTGAAACATGGTAATAAACATCAAAAACTGCAAGTACAATCTTGTGTTCGTATAACACCACACTACTTTCATATCGTGATTTTAATCATGCTCTCGAGAACACTAACAAGTGAAACAAGAACTAAACATCAAAAACTGCGAGTACATGCGTGTGTCTCGTCGTAACACCACACTACTTTCATATCGTGATATTAATCAGGCTCTTGAGTACACTAAAAAGTGAAACATGGGACTAAACATCAAAAACTGCAAGTACATGCGTGTGTCTCGTCGTAACACCACACTACTTTCATATCGTGAATTTAATCATGCTCTCGAGTACACTAACAAGTGAAACATGGACTTAAACATCAAAAACTGCAAGTACATGCGTGTGTCTCGTCGTAACACCACACTACTTTCATATCGTGAATTTAATCATGCTCTCGTGTACACTAACAAGTGAAACATAGAACTATACATCAAAAACTGCAAGTACATGCGTGTGTCTCGTCGTAACACCACACTACATTCATGCCGTGATATTAATCATGCTCTCGAGTACACTTACAAGTGAAACATGAAACTAAACATAAAAACTGCAAGCACATGCGTGTGTCTCGTCGTAACACCACATTACTTTCATATCTTGATATTAATCATGCTCTCGAGAACACTAACAAGTGAAACATGTGAACTAAACATCAAAAACTGCAAGTACATGCGGTAGTGTCTCTCGTAACACCACACAACTTTCATATAGTCATATTAATCATGCTCTCGTGTACACTAACAAATGAAACATGTAACTAACAGCCAAAAACTGAAAGTACATGCATGTTTCTCGTCGTGTTACCACACTACTTTTCATATCGTGATATTAATCATGCTCTCGAGTACACTAACAAGTGAAACATGAAACTAAATATCAAAAACTGCAAGTACATGCGTGTGTCTCATCGTATTACCACACTAATTTCATATCGTGATATTAATCATGCTCTCGAGTACACTAACAAGTGAAACATGAAACTAATCATCAAGAACTGCAAGTACCTGCGCGTGTGTCGCCGTAACACCACTCTACTTTCATATATTGATATTAATCATGCTCTCGAGTACACTAAGAAGTGAAACATGGAACTAAACATCAAAAACAGCAAGCACATGCGTGTGCCTCGTCGTAACACCACACTACTTTCATATCGTGATATTATCATGCTCTCGAGTACACTAACAAGTGAAACATAAACCTAAACATCAAAAACTGCAAGTACATGCGTGTGTCTCGTCGTAACACCACACTACTTTCATATCGTGAATTTAATGATGCTCTCGAGTACACTAACAAGTGAAACATAGAACTATACATCAAAAACTGCAAGTACATGCGTGTATCTCGTCGTAACACCACTCTACTTTCATGCCGTGATATTAATCATGCTCTCGAGTACACTTACAAGTGAAACATGAAACTAAACATAAAAAACTGCAAGCACATGCGTGTGTCTCGTCGTAACACCACATTACTTTCATATCTTGATATTAATCATGCTCTCGAGAACACTAACAAGTGAAACATGGAACTAAACATCAAAAACTGCAAGTACATGCGGGTGTCTCGTCGTAACACCACACAACTTTCATATAGTTATATTAATCATGATCTCGTGTACACTAACAAATGAAACATGTAACTAAACACCAAAAACTGAAAGTACATGCATGTTTCTCGTCGTATTACCACACTACTTTCATATCGTGATATTAATCATGCTCTCGAGGTACACTAACAAGTTAAACATGAAACTAAACATCAAAAACTGCAAGTACATGCGTGTGTCTCATCGTATTACCACACTACTTTCATATCGTGATTTAATCATGCTCTCGAGTACACTAACAAGTGAAACATGAAACTAATCATCAAGAACTGCAAGTACCTGCGCGTGTGTCGCCGTAACACCACTCTACTTTCATATATTGATATTAATCATGCTCTCGAGTACACTAGCAAGTGAAACATGGAACTAAACATCAAAAACTGCAAGACTTGCGTGTGTCTCGTCGTAACACCACACTACTTTCATATCGTGATATTAATCATGCTCTCGAGTACACTAACAAGTGAAACATGGAACTAAAAATCAAGAACTGCAAGTACAAGCGTTTGTCTCGTCGTAGCACCACACTACTTTCTTATCGTGATATTAATCATGCTCTCGAGTACACTAACAAGTGAAACATGGAACTAAACATCAAAAACTGCAAGTACATGTGTGTCCTCGTCGTAAGACCACACTACTTTCATATCGTGATTTTAATCATGCTCTCGAGAACACTAACAAGTGAAACATTGGAACTATTCAACAAAAACTGCAAGTACAAGGGTGTGTCTCGTCATACCACCACACTACTTCTTATCGTGATATTAATCGTGCTCTCGAGTACACTAGCAAGTGAAACATGGTAATAAACATCAAAAACTGCAAGTACATGCGTGTGTCTCGTCGTAACACCACACTACTTTCATATCGTGATTTTAATCATGCTCTCGAGTACACTAACAGTGAAACAAACATGGAACTAAACATCAAAAACTGCAAGTACATGCGGGTGTCTCGTCGTAACACCACACAACTTTCATATAGTTATATTAATCATGCTCTCGTGTACACTAACAAATGAAACATGTAACTAAACACCAAAAACTGAAAGTACATGCATGTTTCTCGTCGTATTACCACACTACTTTCATATCGTGATATTATTCATGCTCACGAGTACACTAACAAGTGAAACATGAAACTAAACATCAAAAACTGCAAGTACATGCGTGTGTCTCATCGTATTACCACACTACTTTCATATCGTGATATTAATCATGCTCTCGAGTACACTAACAAGTGAAACATGAAACTAATCATCAAGAACTGCAAGTACCTGCGCGTGTGTCGCCGTGACACCACTCTACTTTCATATATTGATATTAATCATGCTCTCGAGTACACTAAGAAGTGAAACATGGAACTAAACATCAAAAACAGCAAGCACATGCGTGTGCCTCGTCGTAACACCACACTACTTTCATATCGTGATATTATTCATGCTCTCGAGTACACTAACAAGTGAAACATAAACCTAAACATCAAAAACTGCAAGTACATGCGTGTGTCTCGTCGTAACACCACACTACTTTCATATCGTGAATTTAATCATGCTCTCGAGTACACTAACAAGTGAAACATAGAACTATACATCAAAAACTGCAAGTACATGCGTGTATCTCGTCGTAACACCACTCTACTTTCATGCCGTGATATTAATCATGCTCTCGAGTACACTTACAAGTGAAACATGAAACTAAACATAAAAAACTGCAAGCACATGCGTGTGTCTCGTCGTAACACCACATTACTTTCATATCTTGATATTAATCATGCTCTCGAGAACACTAACAAGTGAAACATGGAACTAAACATCAAAAACTGCAAGTACATGCGGGTGTCTCGTCGTAACACCACACAACTTTCATATAGTTATATTAATCATGATCTCGTGTACACTAACAAATGAAACATGTAACTAAACACCAAAAACTGAAAGTACATGCATGTTTCTCGTCGTATTACCACACTACTTTCATATCGTGATATTAATCATGCTCTCGAGTACACTAACAAGTTAAACATGAAACTAAACATCAAAAACTGCAAGTACATGCGTGTGTCTCATCGTATTACCACACTACTTCCATATCGTGATATTAATCATGCTCTCGAGTACACTAACAAGTGAAACATGAAACTAATCATCAAGAACTGCAAGTACCTGCGCGTGTGTCGCCGTAACACCACTCTACTTTCATATATTGATATTAATCATGCTCTCGAGTACACTAGCAAGTGAAACATGGAACTAAACATCAAAAACTGCAAGTACTTGCGTGTGTCTCGTCGTAACACCACACTACTTTCATATCGTGATATTAATCATGCTCTCGAGTACACTAACAAGTGAAACATGGAACTAAAAATCAAGAACTGCAAGTACAAGCGTTTGTCTAGTCGTAGCACCACACTACTTTCTTATCGTGATATTAATCATGCTCTCGAGTACACTAACAAGTGAAACATGGAACTAAACATCAAAAACTGCAAGTACATGTGTGTCTCGTCGTAAGACCACACTACTTTCATATCGTGATTTTAATCATGCTCTCGAGAACACTAACAAGTGAAACATGGAACTATTCAACAAAAACTGCAAGTACAAGGGTGTGTCTCGTCATACCACCACACTACTTTCTTATCGTGATATTAATCGTGCTCTCGAGTACACTAGCAAGTGAAACATGGTAATAAACATCAAAAACTGCAAGTACATGCGTGTGTCTCGTCGTAACACCACACTACTTTCATATCGTGATTTTAATCATGCTCTCGAGTACACTAACAAGTGAAACATGGAACTAAACATCAAAAACTGCAAGTACATGCGGGTGTCTCGTCGTAACACCACACAACTTTCATATAGTTATATTATTCATGCTCTCGTGTACACTAACAAATGAAACATGTAACTAAACACCAAAAACTGAAAGTACATGCATGTTTCTTGTCGTATTACCACACTACTTTCATATCGTGATATTAATCATGCTCACGAGTACACTAAGAAGTGAAACATGGAACTAAACATCAAAAACTGCAAGTACTTGCGTGTGTCTCGTCGTAACACCACACTACTTTCATATCGTGATATTAATCATGCTCTCGAGTACACTAACAAGTGAAACATGGAACTAAACATCAAAAACTGCAAGCACATGCGTGTGTCACGTCGTAATACTACACTACTTTCATATCGTGAATTTAATCATGCTCTCGAGTACACTAACAAGTGAAACATGGAACTAAAAATCAAAAACTGCAAGTACATGTGTGTGTCTCGTCGTAACACCACACTACTTTCATATATTGATATTAATCATGCTCTCGAGTACACTAAGAAGTGAAACATGGAACTAAACATCAAAAACTGCAAGTACTTGCGTGTGTCTCGTCGTAACACCACACTACTTTCATATCGTGATATTGATCATGCTCTCGAGTACACTAACAAGTGAAACATGGAACTAAAAATCAAAAACTGCAAGTACAAGCGTGTGTCTCGTCGTAGCACCACACTACTTTCTTATCGTGATATTAATCATGCTCTCGAGTACATTAACAAGTGAAACATGGAACTAAACATCAAAACCTGCAAGCACATGCGTGTGTCTCGTCGTAACACCACACTACTTTCATATCGCGAATTTAATCATGCTCTCGAGTACACTAACAAGTGAAACATGGAACTAAACATCAAAACCTGCAAGTACATGCGTGTGTCTCGTCGTAACACCACACTACTTTCATATCGTGATTTTAATCATGCTCTCGAGAACGCTAACAAGTGAAACATGGAACTAATCATCAAAAACTGCAAGTACAAGGGTGTGTCTCGTCGTAACACCACACTACTTTCATATCGTGATATTAATCAGGCTCTTGAGTACACTAAAAAGTGAAACATGGGACTAAACATCAAAAACTGCAAGTACATGCGTGTGTCTCGTCGTAACACCACACTACTTTCATATCGTGAATTTAATCATGCTCTCGAGTACACTAACAAGTGAAACATAGACTTAAACATTAAAAACTGCAAGTACATGCGTGTGTCTCGTCGTAACACCACACTACTTTCATATCGTGAATTTAATCATGCTCTCGTGTACACTAACAAGTGAAACATAGAACTATACATCAAAAACTGCAAGTACATGCGTGTGTCTCGTCGTAACACCACACTACTTTCATGCCGTGATATTAATCATGCTCTCGAGTACACTTACAAGTGAAACATGAAACTAAACATAAAAACTGCAAGCACATGCGTGTGTCTCGTCGTAACACCACACTACTTTTTTATCGTGATATTAATCATGCTCTCGAGTACACTAAAAAGTGAAACATGGGACTAAACATCCAAAACTGCAAGTACATGCGTGTGTCTCGTCGTAACACCACACTACCTTCATATCGTGAATTTAATCATGCTCTCGAGTACACTAACAAGTGAAACATGGACTTAAACATCAAAAACTGCAAGTACATGCGTGTGTCTCGTCGTAACACCACACTACTTTCATATCGTGAATTTAATCATGCTCTCGTGTACACTAACAAGTGAAACATAGAACTATACATCAAAAACTGCAAGTACATGCGTGTGTCTCGTCGTAACACCACACTACTTTCATGCCGTGATATTAATCATGCTCTCGAGTACACTTACAAGTGAAACATGAAACTAAACATAAAAACTGCAAGCACATGCGTGTGTCTCGTCGTAACACCACATTACTTTCATATCTTGATATTAATCATGCTCTCGAGAACACTAACAAGTGAAACATGGAACTAAACATCAAAAACTGCAAGTACATGCGGGTGTCTCGTCGTAACACCACACAACTTTCATATAGTCATATTAATCATGCTCTCGTGTACACTAACAAATGAAACATGTAACTAAACACCAAAAACTGAAAGTACATGCATGTTTCTCGTCGTGTTACCACACTACTTTCATATCGTGATATTAATCATGCTCTCGAGTACACTAACAAGTGAAACATGAAACTAAATATCAAAAACTGCAAGTACATGCGTGTGTCTCATCGTATTACCACACTACTTTCATATCGTGATATTAATCATGCTCTCGAGTACACTAACAAGTGAAACATGAAACTAATCATCAAGAACTGCAAGTACCTGCGCGTGTGTCGCCGTAACACCACTCTACTTTCATATATTGATATTAATCATGCTCTCGAGTACACTAAGAAGTGAAACATGGAACTAAACATCAAAAACAGCAAGCACATGCGTGTGTCTCGTCGTAACACCCCACTACTTTCATATCGTGATATTATTCATGCTCTCGAGTACACTAACAAGTGAAACATAAACCTAAACATCAAAAACTGCAAGTACATGCGTGTGTCTCGTCGTAACACCACACTACTTTCATATCGTGAATTTAATCATGCTCTCGAGTACACTAACAAGTGAAACATAGAACTATACATCAAAAACTGCAAGTACATGCGTGTATCTCGTCGTAACACCACTCTACTTTCATGCCGTGATATTAATCATGCTCTCGAGTACACTTACAAGTGAAACATGAAAGTAAACATAAAAAACTGCAAGCACATGCGTGTGTCTCGTCGTAACACCACATTCCTTTCATATCTTGATATTAATCATGCTCTCGAGAACACTAACAAGTGAAACATGGAACTAAACATTAAAAACTGCAAGTACATGCGGGTGTCTCGTCGTAACACCACACAACTTTCATATAGTTATATTAATCATGCTCTCGTGTACACTAACAAATGAAACATGTAACTAAACACCAAAAACTGAAAGTACATGCATGTTTCTCGTCGTATTACCACACTACTTTCATATCGTGATATTAATCATGCTCTCGAGTACACTAACAAGTTAAACATGAAACTAAACATCAAAAACTGCAAGTACATGCGTGTGTCTCATCGTATTACCACACTACTTTCATATCGTGATATTAATCATGCTCTCGAGTACACTAACAAGTGAAACATGAAACTAATCATCAAGAACTGCAAGTACCTGCGCGTGTGTCGCCGTAACACCACTCTACTTTCATATATTGATATTAATCATGCTCTCGAGTACACTAGCAAGTGAAACATGGAACTAAACATCAAAAACTGCAAGTACTTGCGTGTGTCTCGTAGTAACACCACACTACTTTCATATCGTGATATTAATCATGCTCTCGAGTACACTAACAAGTGAAACATGGAACTAAAAATCAAGAATTGCAAGTACAAGCGTGTGTCTCGTCGTAGCACCACACTACTTTCTTATCGTGATATTAATCATGCTCTCGAGTACACTAACAAGTGAAACATGGAACTAAACATCAAAAACTGCAAGTACATGCGTGTGTCTCGTCGTAAGACCACACTACTTTCATATCGTGATTTTAATCATGCTCTCGAGAACACTAACAAGTGAAACATGGAACTATTCAACAAAAACTGCAAGTACAAGGGTGTGTCTCGTCGTAACACCACACTACTTTCATATCGTGATTTTAATCATGCTCTCGAGTACACTAACAAGTGAAACATGGAACTAAACATCAAAAACTGCAAGTACATGCGGGTGTCTCGTCGTAACACCACACAACTTTCATATAGTTATATTAATCATGCTCTCGTGTACACTAACAAATGAAACATGTAACTAAACACCAAAAACTGAAAGTACATGCATGTTTCTCGTCGTATTACCACACTACTTTCATATCGTGATATTAATCATGCTCACGAGTACACTAACAAGTGAAACATGAAACTAAACATCAAAAACTGCAAGTACATGCGTGTGTCTCATCGTATTACCACACTACTTTCATATCGTGATATTAATCATGCTCTCGAGCACACTAACAAGTGAAACATGAAACTAATCATCAAGAACTGCAAGTACCTGCGCGTGTGTCGCCGTAACACCACTCTACTTTCATATATTGATATTAATCATGCTCTCGAGTACACTAAGAAGTGAAACATGGAACTAAACATCACAAACTGCAAGTACTTGCGTGTGTCTCGTCGTAACACCACACTACTTTCATATCGTGATATTAATCATGCTCTCGAGTACACTAACAAGTGAAACATGGAACTAAACATCAAAAACTGCAAGCACATGCGTGTGTCACGTCGTAATACTACACTACTTTCATATCGTGAATTTAATCATGCTCTCGAGTACACTAACAAGTGAAACATGGAACTAAACATCAAAAACTGCAAGTACATGTGTGTGTCTCGTCGTAACACCACACTACTTTCATATATTGCATATTAATCATGCTCTCGAGTACACTAAGAAGTGAAACATGGAACTAAACATCAAAAACTGCAAGTACTTGCGTGTGTCTCGTCGTAACACCACACTACTTTCATATCGTGATATTAATCATGCTCTCGAGTACACTAACAAGTGAAACATGGAACTAAAAATCAAAAACTGCAAGTACAAGCGTGTGTCTCGTCGTAGCACCACACTACTTTCTTATCGTGATATTAATCATGCTCTCGAGTACACTAACAAGTGAAACATGGAACTAAACATCAAAAACTGCAAGCACATGCGTGTGTCTCGTCGTAACACCACACTACTTTCATATCGCGAATTTAATCATGCTCTCGAGTACACTAACAAGTGAAACATGGAACTAAACATCAAAAACTGCAAGTACATGCGTGTGTCTCGTCGTAAGACCACACTACTTTCATATCGTGATTTTAATCATGCTCTCGAGAACACTAACAAGTGAAACATGGAACTATTCATCAAAAATGCAAGTACAAGGGTGTGTCTCGTCATAACACCACACTACTTTCTTATCGTGATATTAATCGTGCTCTCGAGTACACTAGCAAGCGAAACATGGTAATAAACATCAAAAACTGCAAGTACATGCGTGTGTCTCGTCGTAACACCACACTACTTTCATATCGTGATTTTAATCATGCTCTCGAGAACACTAACAAGTGAAACATGGAACTAATCATCAAAAACTGCAAGTACAAGGGTGTGTCTCGTCGTAACACCACACTACTTTTTTATCGTGATATTAATCATGCTCTCGAGTACACTAACAAGTGAAACATGGTAATAAACATCAAAAACTGCAAGTACATGCGTGTGTCTCGTCGTAACACCACACTACTTTCATATCGTGATTTTAATCATTGTCTCGAGAACACTAACAAGTGAAACATGGAACTAATCATCAAAAACTGCAAGTACAAGGGTGTGTCTCGTCGTAACACCACACTACTTTCTTATCGGGATATTAATCATGCTCTCGAGTACACTAACAAGTGAAACATGGGACTAAACATCAAAAACTGCAAGTACATGCTTGTGTCTCGTTGTAACACCACACTACTTTCATATCGTGCTATTAGTCATGCTCTCGAGTACACTAACAAGTGAAATATGGAACTAAACATCAAAAACTGCATGTACATGCGTGTGTCTCGTCGTAAACACCAACACTACTTTCATATCGTGAATTTAATCATGCTCTCGAGTACACTAACAAGTGAAACATGGACTTAAACATCAAAAACTGCAAGTACATGCGTGTGTCTCGTCGAAACACCACACTACTTTCATATCGTGAATTTAATCATGCGCTCGAGTACACTAACAAGTGAAAACATAGAACTATACATCAAAAAACTGCAAGTACATGCGTGTGTCTCGTCGTAACACCACACTACTTTCATGCCGTGATATTAATCATGCTCTCGAGTACACTTACAAGTGAAACATGAAACTAAACATCAAAAACTGCAAGTACAAGGGTGTGGTCTCGTCGTAACACCACACTACTTTCTTATCGTGATATTAATCATGCTCTCGAGTACACTAACAAGTGAAACATGGTAATAAACATCAAAAACTGCAAGTACAATCTTGTGTTCGTATTAACACCACACTACTTTCATATCGTGATTTTAATCATGCTCTCGAGAACACTAACAAGTGAAACAAGAAACTAAACATCAAAAACTGCGTATACATGCGTGTGTCTCGTCGTAACACCACACTACTTTCATATCGTGATATTAATCAGGCTCGTGAGTACACTAAAAAGTGAAACATGGGACTAAACATCAAAAACTGCAAGTACATGCGTGTGTCTCGTCGTAACACCACACTACTTTCATATCGTGAATTTAATCATGCTCTCGAGTACACTAACAAGTGAAACATGGACTTAAACATCAAAAACTGCAAGTACATGCGTGTGTCTCGTCGTAACACCACACTACTTTTATATCATGAATTTAATCATGCTCTCGTGTACACTAACAAGTGAAACATAGAACTATACATCAAAAACTGCAAGTACATGCGTGTGTCTCGTCGTAACACCACACTACTTTCATGCCGTGATATTAATCATGCTCTCGAGTACACTTACAAGTGAAACATGAAACTAAACATAAAAACTGCAAGCACATGCGTGTGTCTCGTCGTAAACACCACATTACTTTCATATCTTGCTATTAATCATGCTCTCGAGAACACTAACAAGTGAAACATGGAACTAAACATCAAAAACTGCAAGTACATGCGGGTGTCTCGTCGTAACACACACAACTTTCATATAGTCATATTAATCATGCTCTCGTGTACACTAACAAATGAAACATGTAACTAAACACCAAAAACTGAAAGTACATGCATGTTTCTCGTCGTGTTACCACACTACTTTCATATCGTGATATTAATCATGCTCTCGAGCACACTAACAAGTGAAACATGAAACTAAAAATCAAAAACTGCAAGTACATGCGTGTGTCTCATCGTATTACCACACTACTTTCATATCGTGATATTAATCATGCTCTCGAGTACACTAACAAGTGAAACATGAAACTAATCATCAAGAACTGCAAGTACCTGCGCGTGTGTCGCCGTAACACCACTCTACTTTCATATATTGATATTAATCATGCTCTCGAGTACACTAAGAAGTGAAACATGGAACTAAACATCAAAACAGCAAGCACATGCGTGTGTCTCGTCGTAACACCACACTACCTTCATATCGTGATATTAATCATGCTCTCGAGTACACTAACAAGTGAAACATAAACCTAAACATCAAAAACTGCAAGTACATGCGTGTGTCTCGTCGTAACACCACTCTACTTTCATATCGTGAATTTAATCATGCTCTCGAGTACACTGACAAGTGAAACATAGAACTATACATCAAAAAACTGCAAGTACACGCGTGTATCTCGTCGTAACACCACTCTACTTTCATGCCGTGATATTAATCATGCTCTCGAGTACACTTACAAGTGAAACATGAAACCTAAATATAAAAAACTGCAAGCACATGCGTGTGTCTCGTCGTACACACCACCATTACTTTCATATCTTGATATTAATCATGCTCTCGAGAACACTAACAAGTGAAACATGGAACTAAACATCAAAACTGCAAGTACATGCGGGTGTCTCGTCGTAACACCACACAAATTTCATATAGTTATATTAATCATGCTCTCGTGTACACTAACAAATGAAACATGTAACTAAACACCAAAAACTGAAAGTACATGCATGTTTCTCGTCGTATTACCACACTACTTTCATATCGTGATATTAATCATGCTCTCGAGTACACTAACAAGTTAAACATGAAACTAAACATCAAAAACTGCAAGTACATGCGTGTGTCTCATCGTATTACCACACTACTTTCATATCGTGATATTATTCATGCTCTCGAGTACACTAACAAGTGAAACATGAAACTAATCATCAAGAACTGCAAGTACCTGCGCGTGTGTCGCCGTAACACCACTCTACTTTCATATATGATATTAATCATGCTCTCGAGTACACTAGCAAGTGAAACATGGAACTAAACATCAAAAACTGCAAGTACTTGCGTGTGTCTCGTCGTAACACCACACTACTTTCATATCTTGATATTAATCATGCTCTCGAGTACACTAACAAGTGAAACATGGAACTAAAAATCAAGAACTGCAAGTACAAGCGTGTGTCTCGTCGTACCACCACACTACTTTCTTATCGTGATATTAATCATGCTCTCGAGTACACTAACAAGCGAAACATGGAACTAAACATCAAAAACTGCAAGTACATGCGTGTGTCTCGTCGTAAGACCACACTACTTTCATATCGTGATTTTAATCATGCTCTCGAGAACACTAACAAGTGAAACATGGAACTATTCAACAAAAACTGCAAGTACAAGGGTGTGTCTCGTCATACCACCACACTACTTTCTTATCGTGATATTAATCGTGCTCTCGAGTACACTAGCAAGTGAAACATGGTAATAAACATTAAAAACTGCAAGTACATGCGTGTGTCTCGTCGTAACACCACACTACTTTCATATCGTGAATTTAATCATGCTCTCGAGTACACTAACAAGTGAAACATGGAACTAAACATCAAAAACTGCAAGTACATGCGGGTGTCTCGTCGTAACACCACACAACTTTCATATAGTTATATTAATCATGCTCTCGTGTACACTAACAAATGAAACATGTAACTAAATACCAAAAACTGAAAGTACATGCATGTTTCTTGTCGTATTACCACACTACTTTCATATCGTGATATTAATCATGCTCACGAGTACACTAACAAGTGAAACATGAAACTAAACATCAAAAACTGCAAGTACATGCGTGTGTCTCATCGTATTACCACACTACTTTCATATCGTGATATTAATCATGCTCTCGAGCCCACTAACAAGTGAAACATGAAACTAATCATCAAGAACTGCAAGTACCTGCGCGTGTGTCGCCGTAACACCACTCTACTTTCATATATTGATATTAATCATGCTCTCGAGTACACTAAGAAGTGAAACATGGAACTAAACATCAAAAACTGCAAGTACTTGCGTGTGTCTCGTCGTAACACCACACTACTTTCATATCGTGATATTAATCATGCTCTCGAGTACACTAACAAGAGAAACATGGAACTAAACATCAGAAACTGCAAGCACATGCGTGTGTCACGTCGTAATACTACACTACTTTCGTATCGTGAATTTAATCATGCTCTCGAGTACACTAACAAGTGAAACATGGAACTAAACATCAAAAACTGCAAGTACATGTGTGTGTCTCGTCGTAACACCACACTACTTTCATATCGTGAATTTAATCATGCTCTCGAGTACACTAACAAGTGAAACATGGACTTAAACATCAAAAACTGCAAGTACAAGCGTGTGTCTCGTCGTAGCACCACACTACTTTCTTATCGTGATATTAATCATGCTCTCGAGTACACTAACAAGTGAAACATGGAACTAAACATCAAAAACTGCAAGCACATGCGTGTGTCTCGTCGTAACACCACACTACTTTCATATCGCGAATTTAATCATGCTCTCGAGTACACTAACAAGTGAAACATGGAACTAAACATCAAAAACTGCAAGTACATGCGTGTGTCTCGTCGTAAGACCACACTACTTTCATATCGTGATTTTAATCATGCTCTCGAGAACACTAACAAGTGAAACATGGAACTATTCATCAAAAATGCAAGTACAAGGGTGTGTCTCGTCATAACACCACACTACTTTCTTATCGTGATATTAATCGTGCTCTCGAGTACACTAGCAAGCGAAACATGGTAATAAACATCAAAAACTGCAAGTACATGCGTGTGTCTCGTCGTAACACCACACTACTTTCATATCGTGATTTTAATCATGCTCTCGAGAACACTAACAAGTGAAACATTGAACTAATCATCAAAAACTGCAAGTACAAGGGTGTGTCTCGTCGTAACACCACACTACTTTTTTATCGTGATATTAATCATGCTCTCGAGTACACTAACAAGTGAAACATGGGACTAAACATCAAAAACTGCAAGTACATGCTTGTGTCTCGTTGTAACACCACACTACTTTCATATCGTGCTATTAATCATGCTCTCGAGTACACTAACAAGTGAAATATGGAACTAAACATCAAAAACTGCATGTACATGCGTGTGTCTCGTCGTAACACCACACTACTTTCATATCGTGAATTTAATCATGCTCTCGAGTACACTAACAAGTGAAACATGGACTTAAACATCAAAAACTGCAAGTACATGCCTGTGTCTCGTCGTAACACCACACTACTTTCATATCGTGAATTTATTCATGCGCTCGAGTACACTAACAAGTGAAACATAGAACTATACATCAAAAACTGCAAGTACATGCGTGTGTCTCGTCGTAACACCACACTACTTTCATGCCGTGATAATAATCATGCTCTCGAGTACACTAACAAGTGAAACATGGAACTAAACATCAAAAACTGCAAGCACATGCGTGTGTCACGTCGTAATACTACACTACTTTCATATCGTGAATTTAATCATGCTCTCGAGTACACTAACAAGTGAAACATGGAACTAAACATCAAAAACTGCAAGTACATGTGTGTGTCTCGTCGTAACACCACACTACTTTCATATATTGATATTAATCATGCTCTCGAGTACACTAAGAAGTGAAACATGGAACTAAACATCAAAAACTGCAAGTACTTGCGTGTGTCTCGTCGTAACACCACACTACTTTCATATCGTGATATTAATCATGCTCTCGAGTACACTAACAAGTGAAACATGGAACTAAAAATGAAAAACTGCAAGTACAAGCGTGTGTCTCGTCGTAGCACCACACTACTTTCTCATCGTGATATTAATCATGCTCTCGAGTACACTAACAAGTGAAACATGGAACTAAACATCAAAAACTGCAAGCACATGCGTGTGTCTCGTCGTAACACCACACTACTTTCATATCGCGAATTTAATCATGCTCTCGAGTACACTAACAAGTGAAACATGGAACTAAACATCAAAAACTGCAAGTACATGCGTGTGTCTCGTCGTAAGACCACACTACTTTCATATCGTGATTTTAATCATGCTCTCGAGAACACTAACAAGTGAAACATGGAACTAATCATCAAAAACTGCAAGTACAAGGGTGTGTCTCGTCGTAACACCACACTACTTTTTTATCGTGATATTAATCATGCTCTCGAGTACACTAACAAGTGAAACATGGTAATAAACATCAAAAACTGCAAGTACATGCGTGTGTCTCGTCGTAACACCACACTACTTTCATATCGTGATTTTAATCATTGTCTCGAGAACACTAACAAGTGAAACATGGAACTAATCATCAAAAACTGCAAGTACAAGGGTGTGTCTCGTCGTAACACCACACTACTTTCTTATCGTGATATTAATCATGCTCTCGAGTACACTAACAAGTGAAACATGGTAATAAACATCAAAAACTGCAAGTAAAATCTTGTGTTCGTATTAACACCACACTACTTTCATATCGTGATTTTAATCATGCTCTCGAGAACACTAACAAGTGAAACAAGAACCTAAACATCAAAAACTGCGAGTACATGCGTGTGTCTCGTCGTAACACCACACTACTTTCATATCGTGATATTAATCAGGCTCTTGAGTACACTAAAAAGTGAAACATGGGACTAAACATCAAAAACTGCAAGTACATGCGTGTGTCTCGTCGTAACACCACACTACTTTCATATCGTGAATTTAATCATGCTCTCGAGTACACTAACAAGTGAAACATAGACTTAAACATCAAAAACTGCAAGTACATGCGTGTGTCTCGTCGTAACACCACACTACTTTCATATCGTGAATTTAATCATGCTCTCGTGTACACTAACAAGTGAAACATAGAACTATACATCAAAAACTGCAAGTACATGCGTGTGTCTCGTCGTAACACCACACTACTTTCATGCCGTGATATTAATCATGCTCTCGAGTACACTTACAAGTGAAACATGAAACTAAACATAAAAACTGCAAGCACATGCGTGTGTCTCGTCGTAACACCACACTACTTTTTTATCGTGATATTAATCATGCTCTCGAGTACACTAACAAGTGAAACATGGTAATAACCATCAAAAACTGCAAGTACATGCGTGTGTCTCGTCGTAACACCACACTACTTTCATATCGTGATTTTAATCATTGTCTCGAGAACACTAACAAGTGAAACATGGAACTAATCATCAAAAACTGCAAGTACAAGGGTGTGTCTCGTCGTAACACCACACTACTTTCTTATCGTGATATTAATCATGCTCTCGAGTACACTAACAAGTGAAACATGGTAATAAACATCAAAAACGGCAAGTACAATCTTGTGTTCGTATTAACACCACACTACTTTCATATCGTGATTTTAATCATGCTCTCGAGAACACTAACAAGTGAAACAAGAAACTAAACATCAAAAACTGCGAGTACATGCGTGTGTCTCGTCGTAACACCACACTACTTTCATATCGTGATATTAATCAGGCTCTTGAGTACACTAAAAAGTGAAACATGGGACTAAACATCAAAAACTGCAAGTACATGCTTGTGTCTCGTTGTAACACCACACTACTTTCATATCGTGCTATTAATCATGCTCTCGAGTACACTAACAAGTGAAATGTGGAACTAAACATCAAAAACTGCATGTACATGCGTGTGTCTCGTCGTAACACCACACTACTTTCATATCGTGAATTTAATCATGCTCTCGAGTACACTAACAAGTGAAACATGGACTTAAACATCAAAAACTGCAAGTACATGCGTGTGTCTCGTCGTAACACCACACTACTTTCATATCGTGAATTTAATCATGCGCTCGAGTACACTAACAAGTGAAACATAGAACTATACATCAAAAACTGCAAGTACATGCGTGTGTCTCGTCGTAACACCACACTACTTTCATGCCGTGATATTAATCATGCTCTCGAGTACACTTACAAGTGAAACATGAAACTAAACATCAAAAACTGCAAGCACATGCGTGTGTCTCGTCGTAACACCACATTACTTTCATATCTTGATATTATTCATGCTCTCGAGAACACTAACAAGTGAAACATGGAACTAAACATCAAAACCTGCAAGTACATGCGGGTGTCTCGTCGTAACACCACACAACTTTCATATAGTTATATTAATCATGCTCTCGTGTACACTAACAAATGAAACATGGAACTAAACACCAAAAACTGCAAGTACATGCGTGTGTCTCATCGTATTACCACACTACTTTCATATCGTGATATTAATCATGCTCTCGAGTACACTAACAAGTGAAACATGAAACTAATCATCAATAACTGCAAGTACCTGCGCGTGTGTCGCCGTAACATCACTCTACTTTCATATATTGATATTAATCATGCTCTCGAGCACACTAAGAAGTGAAACATGGAACTAAACATCAACAACTGCAAGTACTTGCGTGTGTCTCGTCGTAACACCACACTACTTTCATATCGTGATATTAACCATGCTCTCGAGTACACTAACAAGTGAAACATGGAACTAAACATCAAAAAACTGCAAGCACATGCGTGTGTCTCGTCGTAATACCACACTACTTTCATATCGTGAATTTAAGCATGCTCTCGAGTACACTAACAAGTGAAACATAGAACTAAACATCAAAAACTGCAAGCACATGCGTGTGTCTCGTCGTAACAACACACTACTTTCATATCGTGAATTTAATCATGCTCTCGACTACACTAACAAGTGAAACATGGAACTAAACATCAAAAACTGCAAGTACATGCGTGTGTCTCGTCGTAAGACCACACTACTTTCATATCGTGATTTTAATCATGCTCTCGAGAACACTAACAAGTGAAACATGGAACTATTCATCAAAAATGCAAGTACAAGGGTGTGTCTCGTCATAACACCACACTACTTTCTTATCGTGATATTAATCGTGCTCTCGAGTACACTAGCAAGCGAAACATGGTAATAAACATCAAAAACTGCAAGTACATGCGTGTGTCTCGTCGTAACACCACACTACTTTCATATCGTGATTTTAATCATGCTCTCGAGAACACTAACAAGTGAAACATGGAACTGATCATCAAAAACTGCAAGTACAAGGGTGTGTCTCGTCGTAACACCACACTACTTTTTTATCGTGATATTTATCATGCTCTCGAGTACACTAACAAGTGAAACATGGTAATAAACATCAAAAACTGCAAGTACATGCGTGTGTCTCGTCGTAACACCACACTACTTTCATATCGTGATTTTAATCATTGTCTCGAGAACACTAACAAGTGAAACATGGAACTAATCTTCAAAAACTGCAAGTACAAGGGTGTGTCTCGTCGTAACACCACACTACTTTCTTATCGTGATATTAATCATGATCTCGAGTACACTAACAAGTGAAACATGGTAATAAACATCAAAAACTGCAAGTACAATCTTGTGTCTCGTATTAACACCACACTACTTTCATATCGTAATTTTAATCATGCTCTCGAGAACACTAACAAGTGAAACAAGAAACTAAACATCAAAAACTGCGAGTACATGCGTGTGTCTCGTCGTAACACCACACTACTTTCATATCGTAATATTAATCATGCTCTCGAGTACACTAAAAAGTGAAACATGGGACTAAACATCAAAAACTGCAAGTACAAGCGTGTGTCTCGTCGTAGCACCACACTACTTTCTTATCGTGATATTAATCATGCTCTCGAGTACACTAACAAGTGAAACATGGAACTAAAAATCAAAAACTGCAAGTACAAGCGTGTGTCTCGTCGTAGCACCACACTACTTTCTTATCGTGATATTAATCATGCTCTCGAGTACACTAACAAGTTAAACATGAAACTAAACATCAAAAACTGCAAGTACATGCGTGTGTCTCGTCGTAAGACCACACTACTTTCATATCGTGATTTTAATCATGCTCTCGAGAACACTAACAAGTGAAACATGGAACTATTCATCAAAAACTGCAAGTACAAGGGTGTGTCTCGTCATACCACCACACTACTATCTTATCGTGATATTAATCGTGCTCTCGAGTACACTAGCAAGTGAAACATGGTAATAAACATCAAAAACTGCAAGTACATGCGTGTGTCTCGTCGTAACACCACACTACTTTCATATCGTGATTTTAATCATGCTCTCGAGAACACTAACAAGTGAAACATTGAACTAATCATCAAAAACTGCAAGTACAAGGGTGTGTCTCGTCGTAACACCACACTACTTTTTTATCGTGATATTAATCATGCTCTCGAGTACACTAACAAGTGAAACATGGGACTAAACATCAAAAACTGCAAGTACATGCTTGTGTCTCGTTGTAACACCACACTACTTTCATATCGTGCTATTAATCATGCTCTCGAGTACACTAACAAGTGAAATATGGAACTAAACATCAAAAACTGCATGTACATGCGTGTGTCTCGTCGTAACACCACACTACTTTCATATCGTGAATTTAATCATGCTCTCGAGTACACTAACAAGTGAAACATGGACTTAAACATCAAAAACTGCAAGTACATGCCTGTGTCTCGTCGTAACACCACACTACTTTCATATCGTGAATTTAATCATGCGCTCGAGTACACTAACAAGTGAAACATAGAACTATACATCAAAAACTGCAAGTACATGCGTGTGTCTCGTCGTAACACCACACTACTTTCATGCCGTGATATTAATCATGCTCTCGAGTACACTAACAAGTGAAACATGGAACTAAACATCAAAAACTGCAAGCACATGCGTGTGTCACGTCGTAATACTACACTACTTTCATATCGTGAATTTAATCATGCTCTCGAGTACACTAACAAGTGAAACATGGAACTAAACATCAAAAACTGCAAGTACATGTGTGTGTCTCGTCGTAACACCACACTACTTTCATATATTGATATTAATCATGCTCTCGAGTACACTAAGAAGTGAAACATGGAACTAAACATCAAAAACTGCAAGTACTTGCGTGTGTCTCGTCGTAACACCACACTACTTTCATATCGTGATATTAATCATGCTCTCGAGTACACTAACAAGTGAAACATGGAACTAAAAATCAAAAACTGCAAGTACAAGCGTGTGTCTCGTCGTAGCACCACACTACTTTCTCATCGTGATATTAATCATGCTCTCGAGTACACTAACAAGTGAAACATGGAACTAAACATCAAAAACTGCAAGCACATGCGTGTGTCTCGTCGTAACACCACACTACTTTCATATCGCGAATTTAATCATGCTCTCGAGTACACTAACAAGTGAAACATGGAACTAAACATCAAAAACTGCAAGTACATGCGTGTGTCTCGTCGTAAGACCACACTACTTTCATATCGTGATTTTAATCATGCTCTCGAGAACACTAACAAGTGAAACATGGAACTAATCATCAAAAACTGCAAAACAAGGGTGTGTCTCGTCGTAACACCACACTACTTTTTTATCGTGATATTAATCATGCTCTCGAGTACACTAACAAGTGAAACATGGTAATAAACATCAAAAACTGCAAGTACATGCGTGTGTCTCGTCGTAACACCACACTACTTTCATATCGTGATTTTAATCATTGTCTCGAGAACACTAACAAGTGAAACATGGAACTAATCATCAAAAACTGCAAGTACAAGGGTGTGTCTCGTCGTAACACCACACTACTTTCTTATCGTGATATTAATCATGCTCTCGAGTACACTAACAAGTGAAACATGGTAACAAACATCAAAAACTGCAAGTAAAATCTTGTGTTCGTATTAACACCACATTACTTTCATATCGTGATTTTAATCATGCTCTCGAGAACACTAACAAGTGAAACAAGAAACTAAACATCAAAAACTGCGAGTACATGCGTGTGTCTCGTCGTAACACCACACTACTTTCATATCGTGATATTAATCAGGCTCTTGAGTACACTAAAAAGTGAAACATGGGACTAAACATCAAAAACTGCAAGTACATGCGTGTGTCTCGTCGTAACACCACACTACTTTCATATCGTGAATTTAATCATGCTCTCGAGTACACTAACAAGTGAAACATAGACTTAAACATCAAAAACTGCAAGTACATGCGTGTGTCTCGTCGTAACACCACACTACTTTCATATCGTGAATTTAATCATGCTCTCGTGTACACTAACAAGTGAAACATAGAACTATACATCAAAAACTGCAAGTACATGCGTGTGTCTCGTCGTAACACCACACTACTTTCATGCCGTGATATTAATCATGCTCTCGAGTACACTTACAAGTGAAACATGAAACTAAACATAAAAACTGCAAGCACATGCGTGTGTCTCGTCGTAACACCACACTACTTTTTTATCGTGATATTAATCATGCTCTCGAGTACACTAACAAGTGAAACATGGTAATAACCATCAAAAACTGCAAGTACATGCGTGTGTCTCGTCGAAACACCACACTACTTTCATATCGTGATTTTAATCATTGTCTCGAGAACACTAACAAGTGAAACATGGAACTAATCATCAAAAACTGCAAGTACAAGGGTGTGTCTCGTCGTAACACCACACTACTTTCTTATCGTGATATTAATCATGCTCTCGAGTACACTAACAAGTGAAACATGGTAATAAACATCAAAAACGGCAAGTACAATCTTGTGTTCGTATTAACACCACACTACTTTCATATCGTGATTTTAATCATGCTCTCGAGAACACTAACAAGTGAAACAAGAAACTAAACATCAAAAACTGCGAGTACATGCGTGTGTCTCGTCGTAACACCACACTACTTTCATATCGTGATATTAATCAGGCTCTTGAGTACACTAAAAAGTGAAACATGGGACTAAACATCAAAAACTGCAAGTACATGCTTGTGTCTCGTTGTAACACCACACTACTTTCATATCGTGCTATTAATCATGCTCTCGAGTACACTAACAAGTGAAATGTGGAACTAAACATCAAAAACTGCATGTACATGCGTGTGTCTCGTCGTAACACCACACTACTTTCATACCGTGAATTTAATCATGCTCTCGAGTACACTAACAAGTGAAACATGGACTTAAACATCAAAAACTGCAAGTACATGCGTGTGTCTCGTCGTAACACCACACTACTTTCATATCGTGAATTTAATCATGCGCTCGAGTACACTAACAAGTGAAACATAGAACTATACATCAAAAACTGCAAGTACATGCGTGTGTCTCGTCGTAACACCACACTACTTTCATGCCGTGATATTAATCATGCTCTCGAGTACACTTACAAGTGAAACATGAAACTAAACATCAAAAACTGCAAGCACATGCGTGTGTCTCGTCGTAACACCACATTACTTTCATATCTTGATATTAATCATGCTCTCGAGAACACTAACAAGTGAAACATGGAACTAGACATCAAAACCTGCAAGTACATGCGGGTGTCTCGTCGTAACACCACACAACTTTCATATAGTTATATTAATCATGCTCTCGTGTACACTAACAAATGAAACATGTAACTAAACACCAAAAACTGCAAGTACATGCGTGTGTCTCATCGTATTACCACACTACTTCATATCGTGATATTAATCATGCTCTCGAGTACACTAACAAGTGAAACATGAAACTAATCATCAATAACTGCAAGTACCTGCGCGTGTGTCGCCGTAACATCACTCTACTTTCATATATTGATATTAATCATGCTCTCGAGCACACTAAGAAGTGAAACATGGAACTAAACATCAACAACTGCAAGTACTTGCGTGTGTCTCGTCGTAACACCACACTACTTTCATATCGTGATATTAACCATGCTCTCGAGTACACTAACAAGTGAAACATAGAACTAAACATCAAAAAACTGCAAGCACATGCGTGTGTCTCGTCGTAATACCACACTACTTTCATATCGTGAATTTAAGCATGCTCTCGAGTACACTAACAAGTGAAACATAGAACTAAACATCAAAAACTGCAAGCACATGCGTGTGTCTCGTCGTAACAACACACTACTTTCATATCGTGAATTTAATCATGCTCTCGACTACACTAACAAGTGAAACATGGAACTAAACATCAAAAACTGCAAGTACATGCGTGTGTCTCGTCGTAAGACCACACTACTTTCATATCGTGATTTTAATCATGCTCTCGAGAACACTAACAAGTGAAACATGGAACTATTCATCAAAAATGCAAGTACAAGGGTGTGTCTCGTCATAACACCACACTACTTTCTTATCGTGATATTAATCGTGCTCTCGAGTACACTAGCAAGCGAAACATGGTAATAAACATCAAAAACTGCAAGTACATGCGTGTGTCTCGTCGTAACACCACACTACTTTCATATCGTGATTTTAATCATGCTCTCGAGAACACTAACAAGTGAAACATGGAACTGATCATCAAAAACTGCAAGTACAAGGGTGTGTCTCGTCGTAACACCACACTACTTTTTTATCGTGATATTTATCATGCTCTCGAGTACACTAACAAGTGAAACATGGTAATAAACATCAAAAACTGCAAGTACATGCGTGTGTCTCGTCGTAACACCACACTACTTTCATATCGTGATTTTAATCATTGTCTCGAGAACACTAACAAGTGAAACATGGAACTAATCTTCAAAAACTGCAAGTACAAGGGTGTGTCTCGTCGTAACACCACACTACTTTCTTATCGTGATATTAATCATGATCTCGAGTACACTAACAAGTGAAACATGGTAATAAACATCAAAAACTGCAAGTACAATCTTGTGTCTCGTATTAACACCACACTACTTTCATATCGTAATTTTAATCAATGTCTCGAGAACACTAACAAGTGAAACAAGAAACTAAACATCAAAAACTGCGAGTACATGCGTGTGTCTCGTCGTAACACCACACTACTTTCATATCGTAATATTAATCATGCTCTCGAGTACACTAAAAAGTGAAACATGGGACTAAACATCAAAAACTGCAAGTACAAGCGTGTGTCTCGTCGTAGCACCACACTACTTTCTTATCGTGATATTAATCATGCTCTCGAGTACACTAACAAGTTAAACATGGAACTAAACATCAAAAACTGCAAGTACATGCGTGTGTCTCGTCGTAAGACCACACTACTTTCATATCGTGATTTTAATCATGCTCTCGAGAACACTAACAAGTGAAACATAGAACTATTCATCAAAAACTGCAAGTACAAGGGTGTGTCTCGTCATACCACCACACTACTATCTTATCGTGATATTAATCGTGCTCTCGAGTACACTAGCAAGTGAAACATGGTAATAAACATCAAAAACTGCAAGTACATGCGTGTGTCTCGTCGTAACACCACACTACTTTCATATCGTGATTTTAATCATGCTCTCGCGAACACTAACAAGTGAAACATGGAACTAATCATCAAAAACTGCAAGTACAAGGGTGTGTCTCATCGTAACACCACACTACTTTTTTATCGTGATATTATTCATGCGCTCGAGTACACTAACAAGTGAAACATGGTAATAAACATCAAAATTCGCAAGTACATGCGTGTGTCTCGTCGTAAGACCACACTACTTTCATATCGTGATTTTAATCATGCTCTCGAGAACACTAACAAGTGAAACATGGAACTAAACATCAAAAACTGCAAGTACATGCGGGTGTCTCGTCGTAACACCACACAACTTTCATATAGTTATATTATTCATGCTCTCGTGTACACTAACAAATGAAACATGTAACTAAACACCAAAAACTGAAAGTACATGCATGTTTCTCGTCGTATTACCACACTACTTTCATATCGTGATATTAATCATGCTCACGAGTACACTAACAAGCGAAACATGAAACTAAACATCAAAAACTGCAAGTACATGCGTGTGTCTCGTCGTATTACCACACTACTTTCATATCGTGATATTAATCATGCTCTCGAGTACACTAACAAGTGAAACATGGAACTAAACATCAAAAACTGCAAGCACATGCGTGTGTCACGTCGTAATACTACACTACTTTCATATCGTGAATTTAATCATGCTCTCGAGTACACTAACAAGTGAAACATGGAACTAAACATCAAAAACTGCAAGTACATGTGTGTGTCTCGTCGTAACACCACACTACTTTCATATATTGATATTATTCAAGCTCTCGAGTACACTAAGAAGTGAAACATGGAACTAAACATCAAAAACTGCAAGTACTTGCGTGTGTCTCGTCGTAACACCACACTACTTTCATATCGTGATATTAATCATGCTCTCGAGTACACTAACAAGTGAAACATGGAACTAAACATCAAAAACTGCAAGCACATGCGTGTGTCACGTCGTAATACTACACTACTTTCATATCGTGAATTTAATCATGCTCTCGAGTACACTAACAAGTGAAACATGGAACTAAACATCAAAAACTGCAAGTACATGTGTGTGTCTCGTCGTAACACCACACTACTTTCATATATTGATATTAATCAAGCTCTCGAGTACACTAAGAAGTGAAACATAGAACTAAACATCAAACACTGCAAGTACTTGCGTGTGTCTCGTTGTAACACCACACTACTTTCATATCGTGATATTAATCATGCTCTCGAGTACACTAACAAGAGAAACATGGAACTAAAAATCAAAAACTGCAAGTACAAGCGTGTGTCTCGTCGTAGCACCACACTACTTTCTTATCGTGATATTAATCATGCTCTCGAGTACACTAACAAGTGAAACATGGAACTAAACATCAAAAACTGCAAGCACATGCGTGTGTCTCGTCGTAACACCACACTACTTTCATATCGCGAATTTAATCATGCTCTCGAGTACACTAACAAGTGAAACATGGAACTAAACATCAAAAACTGCAAGTACATGCGTGTGTCTCGTCGTAAGACCACACTACTTTCATATCGTGATTTTAATCATGCTCTCGAGAACACTAACAAGTGAAACATGGAACTATTCATCAAAAATGCAAGTACAAGGGTGTGTCTCGTCATAACACCACACTACTTTCTTATCGTGATATTAATCGTGCTCTCGAGTACACTAGCAAGCGAAACATGGTAATAAACATCAAAAACTGCAAGTACATGCGTGTGTCTCGTCGTAACACCACACTACTTTCATATCGTGATTTTAATCATTGTCTCGAGAACACTAACAAGTGAAACATGGAACTAATCATCAAAAACTGCAAGTACAAGGGTGTGTCTCGCCGTAACACCACACTACTTTCTTATCGTAATATTAATCATGCTCTCGAGTACACTAACAAGTGAAACATGGTAATAAACATCAAAAACTGCAAGTACAATCTTGTGTTCGTATTAACACCACACTACTTTCATATCGTGATTTTAATCATGCTCTCGAGAACACTAACAAGTGAAACAAGAAACTAAACATCAAAAACTGCGAGTACATGCGTGTGTCTCGTCGTAACACCACACTACTTTCATATCGTGATTTTAATCATGCTCTCGAGAACACTAACAAGTGAAACATGGAACTAATCATCAAAAACTGCAAGTACAAGGGTGTGTCTCGTCGTAACACCACACTACTTTTTTATCGTGATATTAATCATGCTCTCGAGTACACTAACAAGTGAAACATGGTAATAAACATCAAAAACTGCAAGTACATGCGTGTGTCTCGTCGTAACACCACACTACTTTCATATCGTGATTTTAATCATTGTCTCGAGAACACTAACAAGTGAAACATGGAACTAATCATCAAAAACTGCAAGTACAAGGGTGTGTCTCGTCGTAACACCACACTACTTTCTTATCGTGATATTAATCATGCTCTCGAGTACACTAACAAGTGAAACATGGTAACAAACATCAAAAACTGCAAGTAAAATCTTGTGTTCGTATTAACACCACATTACTTTCATATCGTGATTTTAATCATGCTCTCGAGAACACTAACAAGTGAAACAAGAAACTAAACATCAAAAACTGCGAGTACATGCGTGTGTCTCGTCGTAACACCACACTACTTTCATATCGTGATATTAATCAGGCTCTTGAGTACACTAAAAAGTGAAACATGGGACTAAACATCAAAAACTGCAAGTACATGCGTGTGTCTCGTCGTAACACCACACTACTTTCATATCGTGAATTTAATCATGCTCTCGAGTACACTAACAAGTGAAACATAGACTTAAACATCAAAAACTGCAAGTACATGCGTGTGTCTCGTCGTAACACCACACTACTTTCATATCGTGAATTTAATCATGCTCTCGTGTACACTAACAAGTGAAACATAGAACTATACATCAAAAACTGCAAGTACATGCGTGTGTCTCGTCGTAACACCACACTACTTTCATGCCGTGATATTAATCATGCTCTCGAGTACACTTACAAGTGAAACATGAAACTAAACATAAAAACTGCAAGCACATGCGTGTGTCTCGTCGTAACACCACACTACTTTTTTATCGTGATATTAATCATGCTCTCGAGTACACTAACAAGTGAAACATGGTAATAACCATCAAAAACTGCAAGTACATGCGTGTGTCTCGTCGTAACACCACACTACTTTCATATCGTGATTTTAATCATTGTCTCGAGAACACTAACAAGTGAAACATGGAACTAATCATCAAAAACTGCAAGTACAAGGGTGTGTCTCGTCGTAACACCACACTACTTTCTTATCGTGATATTAATCATGCTCTCGAGTACACTAACAAGTGAAACATGGTAATAAACATCAAAAACGGCAAGTACAATCTTGTGTTCGTATTAACACCACACTACTTTCATATCGTGATTTTAATCATGCTCTCGAGAACACTAACAAGTGAAACAAGAAACTAAACATCAAAAACTGCGAGTACATGCGTGTGTCTCGTCGTAACACCACACTACTTTCATATCGTGATATTAATCAGGCTCTTGAGTACACTAAAAAGTGAAACATGGGACTAAACATCAAAAACTGCAAGTACATGCTTGTGTCTCGTTGTAACACCACACTACTTTCATATCGTGCTATTAATCATGCTCTCGAGTACACTAACAAGTGAAATGTGGAACTAAACATCAAAAACTGCATGTACATGCGTGTGTCTCGTCGTAACACCACACTACTTTCATACCGTGAATTTAATCATGCTCTCGAGTACACTAACAAGTGAAACATGGACTTAAACATCAAAAACTGCAAGTACATGCGTGTGTCTCGTCGTAACACCACACTACTTTCATATCGTGAATTTAATCATGCGCTCGAGTACACTAACAAGTGAAACATAGAACTATACATCAAAAACTGCAAGTACATGCGTGTGTCTCGTCGTAACACCACACTACTTTCATGCCGTGATATTAATCATGCTCTCGAGTACACTTACAAGTGAAACATGAAACTAAACATCAAAACCTGCAAGTACATGCGGGTGTCTCGTCGTAACACCACACAACTTTCATATAGTTATATTAATCATGCTCTCGTGTACACTAACAAATGAAACATGTAACTAAACACCAAAAACTGCAAGTACATGCGTGTGTCTCATCGTATTACCACACTACTTCATATCGTGATATTAATCATGCTCTCGAGTACACTAACAAGTGAAACATGAAACTAATCATCAATAACTGCAAGTACCTGCGCGTGTGTCGCCGTAACATCACTCTACTTTCATATATTGATATTAATCATGCTCTCGAGCACACTAAGAAGTGAAACATGGAACTAAACATCAACAACTGCAAGTACTTGCGTGTGTCTCGTCGTAACACCACACTACTTTCATATCGTGATATTAACCATGCTCTCGAGTACACTAACAAGTGAAACATAGAACTAAACATCAAAAAACTGCAAGCACATGCGTGTGTCTCGTCGTAATACCACACTACTTTCATATCGTGAATTTAAGCATGCTCTCGAGTACACTAACAAGTGAAACATAGAACTAAACATCAAAAACTGCAAGCACATGCGTGTGTCTCGTCGTAACAACACACTACTTTCATATCGTGAATTTAATCATGCTCTCGACTACACTAACAAGTGAAACATGGAACTAAACATCAAAAACTGCAAGTACATGCGTGTGTCTCGTCGTAAGACCACACTACTTTCATATCGTGATTTTAATCATGCTCTCGAGAACACTAACAAGTGAAACATGGAACTATTCATCAAAAATGCAAGTACAAGGGTGTGTCTCGTCATAACACCACACTACTTTCTTATCGTGATATTAATCGTGCTCTCGAGTACACTAGCAAGCGAAACATGGTAATAAACATCAAAAACTGCAAGTACATGCGTGTGTCTCGTCGTAACACCACACTACTTTCATATCGTGATTTTAATCATGCTCTCGAGAACACTAACAAGTGAAACATGGAACTGATCATCAAAAACTGCAAGTACAAGGGTGTGTCTCGTCGTAACACCACACTACTTTTTTATCGTGATATTTATCATGCTCTCGAGTACACTAACAAGTGAAACATGGTAATAAACATCAAAAACTGCAAGTACATGCGTGTGTCTCGTCGTAACACCACACTACTTTCATATCGTGATTTTAATCATTGTCTCGAGAACACTAACAAGTGAAACATGGAACTAATCTTCAAAAACTGCAAGTACAAGGGTGTGTCTCGTCGTAACACCACACTACTTTCTTATCGTGATATTAATCATGATCTCGAGTACACTAACAAGTGAAACATGGTAATAAACATCAAAAACTGCAAGTACAATCTTGTGTCTCGTATTAACACCACACTACTTTCATATCGTAATTTTAATCAATGTCTCGAGAACACTAACAAGTGAAACAAGAAACTAAACATCAAAAACTGCGAGTACATGCGTGTGTCTCGTCGTAACACCACACTACTTTCATATCGTAATATTAATCATGCTCTCGAGTACACTAAAAAGTGAAACATGGGACTAAACATCAAAAACTGCAAGTACAAGCGTGTGTCTCGTCGTAGCACCACACTACTTTCTTATCGTGATATTAATCATGCTCTCGAGTACACTAACAAGTTAAACATGGAACTAAACATCAAAAACTGCAAGTACATGCGTGTGTCTCGTCGTAAGACCACACTACTTTCATATCGTGATTTTAATCATGCTCTCGAGAACACTAACAAGTGAAACATAGAACTATTCATCAAAAACTGCAAGTACAAGGGTGTGTCTCGTCATACCACCACACTACTATCTTATCGTGATATTAATCGTGCTCTCGAGTACACTAGCAAGTGAAACATGGTAATAAACATCAAAAACTGCAAGTACATGCGTGTGTCTCGTCGTAACACCACACTACTTTCATATCGTGATTTTAATCATGCTCTCGCGAACACTAACAAGTGAAACATGGAACTAATCATCAAAAACTGCAAGTACAAGGGTGTGTCTCATCGTAACACCACACTACTTTTTTATCGTGATATTATTCATGCGCTCGAGTACACTAACAAGTGAAACATGGTAATAAACATCAAAATTCGCAAGTACATGCGTGTGTCTCGTCGTAAGACCACACTACTTTCATATCGTGATTTTAATCATGCTCTCGAGAACACTAACAAGTGAAACATGGAACTAAACATCAAAAACTGCAAGTACATGCGGGTGTCTCGTCGTAACACCACACAACTTTCATATAGTTATATTATTCATGCTCTCGTGTACACTAACAAATGAAACATGTAACTAAACACCAAAAACTGAAAGTACATGCATGTTTCTCGTCGTATTACCACACTACTTTCATATCGTGATATTAATCATGCTCACGAGTACACTAACAAGCGAAACATGAAACTAAACATCAAAAACTGCAAGTACATGCGTGTGTCTCGTCGTATTACCACACTACTTTCATATCGTGATATTAATCATGCTCTCGAGTACACTAACAAGTGAAACATGGAACTAAACATCAAAAACTGCAAGCACATGCGTGTGTCACGTCGTAATACTACACTACTTTCATATCGTGAATTTAATCATGCTCTCGAGTACACTAACAAGTGAAACATGGAACTAAACATCAAAAACTGCAAGTACATGTGTGTGTCTCGTCGTAACACCACACTACTTTCATATATTGATATTATTCAAGCTCTCGAGTACACTAAGAAGTGAAACATGGAACTAAACATCAAAAACTGCAAGTACTTGCGTGTGTCTCGTCGTAACACCACACTACTTTCATATCGTGATATTAATCATGCTCTCGAGTACACTAACAAGTGAAACATGGAACTAAACATCAAAAACTGCAAGCACATGCGTGTGTCACGTCGTAATACTACACTACTTTCATATCGTGAATTTAATCATGCTCTCGAGTACACTAACAAGTGAAACATGGCACTAAACATCAAAAACTGCAAGTACATGTGTGTGTCTCGTCGTAACACCACACTACTTTCATATATTGATATTAATCAAGCTCTCGAGTACACTAAGAAGTGAAACATAGAACTAAACATCAAACACTGCAAGTACTTGCGTGTGTCTCGTTGTAACACCACACTACTTTCATATCGTGATATTAATCATGCTCTCGAGTACACTAACAAGAGAAACATGGAACTAAAAATCAAAAACTGCAAGTACAAGCGTGTGTCTCGTCGTAGCACCACACTACTTTCTTATCGTGATATTAATCATGCTCTCGAGTACACTAACAAGTGAAACATGGAACTAAACATCAAAAACTGCAAGCACATGCGTGTGTCTCGTCGTAACACCACACTACTTTCATATCGCGAATGTAATCATGCTCTCGAGTACACTAACAAGTGAAACATGGAACTAAACATCAAAAACTGCAAGTACATGCGTTTGTCTCGTCGTAAGACCACACTACTTTCATATCGTGATTTTAATCATGCTCTCGAGAACACTAACAAGTGAAACATGGAACTATTCATCAAAAATGCAAGTACAAGGGTGTGTCTCGTCATAACACCACACTACTTTCTTATCGTGATATTAATCGTGCTCTCGAGTACACTAGCAAGCGAAACATGGTAATAAACATCAAAAACTGCAAGTACATGCGTGTGTCTCGTCGTAACACCACACTACTTTCATATCGTGATTTTAATCATTGTCTCGAGAACACTAACAAGTGAAACATGGAACTAATCATCAAAAACTGCAAGTACAAGGGTGTGTCTCGCCGTAACACCACACTACTTTCTTATCGTAATATTAATCATGCTCTCGAGTACACTAACAAGTGAAACATGGTAATAAACATCAAAAACTGCAAGTACAATCTTGTGTTCGTATTAACACCACACTACTTTCATATCGTGATTTTAATCATGCTCTCGAGAACACTAACAAGTGAAACAAGAAACTAAACATCAAAAACTGCGAGTACATGCGTGTGTCTCGTCGTAACACCACACTACTTTCATATCGTGATATTATTCAGGCTCTTGAGTACACTAAAAAGTGAAACATGGGACTAAACATCAAAAACTGCAAGTACATGCTTGTGTCTCGTTGTAACACCACAATACTTTCATATCGTGCTATTAATCATGCTCTCGAGTACACTAACAAGTGAAACATGGACCTAAACATCAAAAACTGCATGTACATGCGTGTGTCTCGTCGTAACACCACACTACTTTCATATCGTGAATTTAATCATGCTCTCGAGTACACTAACAAGTGAAACATGGACTTAAACATCAAAAACTGCAAGTACATGCGTGTGTCTCGTCGTAACACCACACTACTTTCATATCGTGAATTTATTCATGCGCTCGAGTACACTAACAAGTGAAACATAGAACTATACATCAAAAACTGCAAGTACATGCGTGTGTCTCGTCGTAACACCACACTACTTTCATGCCGTGATATTAATCATGCTCTCGAGTACACTTACAAGTGAAACATGAAACTAAACATCAAAAACTGCAAGCACATGCGTGTGTCTCGTCGTAACACCACATTACTTTCATATCTTGATATTAATCATGCTCTCGAGAACACTAACAAGTGAAACATGGAACTAAACATCAAAACCTGCAAGTACATGCGGGTGTCTCGTCGTAACACCACACAATTTTCATATAGTTATATTAATCATGCTCTCGTGTACACTAACAAATGAAACATGTAACTAAACAGCAAAAACTGAAAGTACATGCATGTTTCTCGTCGTATTACCACACTACTTTCGTATCGTGATATTAATCATGCTCTCGAGTACACTAACAAGTGAAACATGAAACTAAACATCAAAAACTGCAAGTACATGCGTGTGTCTCATCGTATTACCACACTACTTTCATATCGTGATATTAATCATGCTCTCGAGTACACTAACAAGTGAAACATGAAACTAATCATCAATAACTGCAAGTACCTGCGCGTGTGTCGCCGTAACATCACTCTACTTTCATATATTGATATTAATCATGCTCTCGAGCACACTAAGAAGTGAAACATGGAACTAAACATCAAAAACTGCAAGTACTTGCGTGTGTCTCGTCGTAACACCACACTACTTTCATATCGTGATATTAATCATGCTCTCGAGTACACTAACAAGTGAAACATGGAACTAAACATCAAAAAACTGCAAGCACATGCGTGTGTCTCGTCGTAATACCACACTACTTTCACATCGTGAATTTAAGCATGCTCTCGAGTACACTAACAAGTGAAACATAGAACTAAACATCAAAAACTGCAAGCACATGCGTGTGTCTCGTCGTAACACCACACTACTTTCATATCGTGAATTTAATCATGCTCTCGACTACACTAACAAGTGAAACATGGAACTAAACATCAAAAACTGCAAGTACATGCGTGTGTCTCGTCGTAAGACCACACTACTTTCATATCGTGATTTTAATCATGCTCTCGAGAACACTAACAAGTGAAACATGGAACTATTCATCAAAAATGCAAGTACAAGGGTGTGTCTCGTCATAACACCACACTACTTTCTTATCGTGATATTAATCGTGCTCTCGAGTACACTAGCAAGCGAAACATGGTAATAAACATCAAAAACTTCAAGTACATGCGTGTGTCTCGTCGGAACACCACACTACTTTCATATCGTGATTTTAATCATGCTCTCGAGAACACTAACAAGTGAAACATGGAACTAATCATCAAAAACTGCAAGTACAAGGGTGTGTCTCGTCGTAACACCACACTACTTTTTTATCGTGATATTTATCATGCTCTCGAGTACACTAACAAGTGAAACATGGTAATAAACATCAAAAACTGCAAGTACATGCGTGTGTCTCGTCGTAACACCACACTACTTTCATATCGTGATTTTAATCATTGTCTCGAGAACACTAACAAGTGAAACATGGAACTAATCTTCAAAAACTGCAAGTACAAGGGTGTGTCTCGTCGTAACACCACACTACTTTCTTATCGTGATATTAATCATGCTCTCGAGTACACTAACAAGTGAAACATGGTAATAAACATCAAAAACTGCAAGTACAATCTTGTGTCTCGTATTAACACCACACTACTTTCATATCGTGATTTTAATCATGCTCTCGAGAACACTAACAAGTGAAACAAGAAACTAAACCTCAAAAACTGCGAGTACATGCGTGTGTCTCGTCATAACACCACACTACTTTCATATCGTAATATTAATCATGCTCTCGAGAACACTAACAAGTGAAACATGGAACTAAACATCAAAAACTGCAAGTACATGCGGGTGTCTCGTCGTAACACCACACAACTTTCATATAGTTATATTAATCATGCTCTCGTGTACACTAACAAATGAAACATGTAACTAAACACCAAAAACTGAAAGTACATGCATGTTTCTCGTCGTATTACCACACTACTTTCATATCGTGATATTAATCATGCTCTCGAGTACACTAACAAGTTAAACATGAAACTAAACATCAAAAACTGCAAGTACATGCGTGTGTCTCATCGTATTACCACACTACTTTCATATCGTGATATTAATCATGCTCTCGAGTACACTAACAAGTGAAACATGAAACTAATCATCAAGAACTGCAAGTACCTGCGCGTGTGTCGCCGTAACACCACTCTACTTTCATATATTGATATTAATCATGCTCTCGAGTACACTAGCAAGTGAAACATGGAACTAAACATCAAAAACTGCAAGTACTTGCGTGTGTCTCGTCGTAACACCACACTACTTTCATATCGTGATATTAATCATGCTCTCGAGTACACTAACAAGTGAAACATGGAACTAAAAATCAAGAACTGCAAGTACAAGCGTGTGTCTCGTCGTAGCACCACACTACTTTCTTATCGTGATATTAATCATGCTCTCGAGTACACTAACAAGCGAAACATGGAACTAAACATCAAAAACTGCAAGTACATGCGTGTGTCTCGTCGTAAGACCACACTACTTTCATATCGTGATTTTAATCATGCTCTCGAGAACACTAACAAGTGAAACATGGAACTATTCAACAAAAACTGCAAGTACAAGGGTGTGTCTCGTCATACCACCACACTACTTTCTTATCGTGATATTAATCGTGCTCTCGAGTACACTAGCAAGTGAAACATGGTAATAAACATTAAAAACTGCAAGTACATGCGTGTGTCTCGTCGTAACACCACACTACTTTCATATCGTGAATTTAATCATGCTCTCGAGTACACTAACAAGTGAAACATGGAACTAAACATCAAAAACTGCAAGTACATGCGGGTGTCTCGTCGTAACACCACACAACTTTCATATAGTTATATTAATCATGCTCTCGTGTACACTAACAAATGAAACATGTAACTAAACACCAAAAACTGAAAGTACATGCATGTTTCTCGTCGTATTACCACACTACTTTCATATCGTGATATTAATCATGCTCACGAGTACACTAACAAGTGAAACATGAAACTAAACATCAAAAACTGCAAGTACATGCGTGTGTCTCATCGTATTACCACACTACTTTCATATCGTGATATTAATCATGCTCTCGAGCCCACTAACAAGTGAAACATGAAACTAATCATCAAGAACTGCAAGTACCTGCGCGTGTGTCGCCGTAACACCACTCTACTTTCATATATTGATATTAATCATGCTCTCGAGTACACTAAGAAGTGAAACATGGAACTAAACATCAAAAACTGCAAGTACTTGCGTGTGTCTCGTCGTAACACCACACTACTTTCATATCGTGATATTAATCATGCTCTCGAGTACACTAACAAGTGAAACATGGAACTAAACATCAAAAACTGCAAGCACATGCGTGTGTCACGTCGTAATACTACACTACTTTCATATCGTGAATTTAATCATGCTCTCGAGTACACTAACAAGTGAAACATGGAACTAAACATCAAAAACTGCAAGTACATGTGTGTGTCTCGTCGTAACACTACACTACTTTCATATATTGATATTAATCATGCTCTCGAGTACACTAAGAAGTGAAACATGGAACTAAACATCAAAAACTGCAAGTACTTGCGTGTGTCTCGTCGTAACACCACACTACTTTCATATCGTGATATTATTCATGCTCTCGAGTACACTAACAAGTGAAACATGGAACTAAAAATCAAAAACTGCAAGTACAAGCGTGTGTCTCGTCGTAGCACCACACTACTTTCTTATCGTGATATTATTCATGCTCTCGAGTACACTAACAAGTGAAACATGGAACTAAACATCAAAAACTGCAAGCACATGCGTGTGTCTCGTCGTAACACCACACTACTTTCATATCGCGAATTTAATCATGCTCTCGAGTACACTAACAAGTGAAACATGGAACTAAACATCAAAAACTGCAAGTACATGCGTGTGTCTCGTCGTAAGACCACACTACTTTCATATCGTGATTTTAATCATGCTCTCGAGAACACTAACAAGTGAAACATGGAACTATTCATCAAAAATGCAAGTACAAGGGTGTGTCTCGTCATAACACCACACTACTTTCTTATCGTGATATTAATCGTGCTCTCGAGTACACTAGCAAGCGAAACATGGTAATAAACATCAAAAACTGCAAGTACATGCGTGTGTCTCGTCGTAACACCACACTACTTTCATATCGTGATTTTTATCATGCTCTCGAGAACACTAACAAGTGAAACATTGAACTAATCATCAAAAACTGCAAGTACAAGGGTGTGTCTCGTCGTAACACCACACTACTTTTTTATCGTGATATTAATCATGCTCTCGAGTACACTAACAAGTGAAACATGGGACTAAACATCAAAAACTGCAAGTACATGCTTGTGTCTCGTTGTAACACCACACTACTTTCATATCGTGCTATTAATCATGCTCTCGAGTACTAACAAGTGAAATATGGAACTAAACATCAAAAACTGCATGTACATGCGTGTGTCTCGTCGTAACACCACACTACTTTCATATCGTGAATTTAATCATGCTCTCGAGTACACTTACAAGTGAAACATGAAACTAAACATCAAAAACTGCAAGCACATGCGTGTGTCACGTCGTAATACTACACTACTTTCATATCGTGAATTTAATCATGCTCTCGAGTACACTAACAAGTGAAACATGGAACTAAACATCAAAAACTGCAAGTACATGTGTGTGTCTCGTCGTAACACCACACTACTTTCATATATTGATATTAATCATGCTCTCGAGTACACTAAGAAGCGAAACATGGAACTAAACATCAAAAACTGCAAGTACTTGCGTGTGTCTCGTCGTAACACCACACTACTTTCATATCGTGATATTAATCATGCTCTCGAGTACACTAACAAGTGAAACATGGAACTAAAAATCAAAAACTGCAAGTACAAGCGTGTGTCTCGTCGTAGCACCACACTACTTTCTTATCGTGATATTAATCATGCTCTCGAGTACACTAACAAGTGAAACATGGAACTAAACATCAAAAACTGCAAGCACATGCGTGTGTCTCGTCGTAACACCACACTACTTTCATATCGCGAATTTAATCATGCTCTCGAGTACACTAACAAGTGAAACATGGAACTAAACATCAAAAACTGCAAGTACATGCGTGTGTCTCGTCGTAAGACCACACTACTTTCATATCGTGATTTTAATCATGCTCTCGAGAAAACTAACAAGTGAAACATGGAACTAATCATCAAAAACTGCAAGTACAAGGGTGTGTCTCGTCGTAACACCACACTACTTTTTTATCGTGATATTAATCATGCTCTCGAGTACACTAACAAGTGAAACATGGTAATAAACATCAAAAACTGCAAGTACATGTGTGTGTCTCGTCGTAACACCACACTACTTTCATATCGTGATTTTAATCATTGTCTCGAGAACACTAACAAGTGAAACATGGAACTAATCATCAAAAACTGCAAGTACAAGGGTGTGTCTCGTCGTAACACCACACTACTTTCTTATCGTGATATTAATCATGCTCTCGAGTACACTAACAAGTGAAACATGGTAATAAACATCAAAAACTGCAAGTAAAATCTTGTGTTCGTATTAACACCACACTACTTTCATATCGTGATTTTAATCATGCTCTCGAGAACACTAACAAGTGAAACAAGAAACTAAACATCAAAAACTGCGAGTACATGCGTGTGTCTCGTCGTAACACCACACTACTTTCATATCGTGATATTAATCAGGCTCTTGAGTACACTAAAAAGTGAAACATGGGACTAAACATCAAAAACTGCAAGTACATGCGTGTGTCTCGTCGTAACACCACACTACTTTCATATCGTGAATTTAATCATGCTCTCGAGTACACTAACAAGTGAAACATGGACTTAAACATCAAAAACTGCAAGTACATGCGTGTGTCTCGTCGTAACACCACACTACTTTCATATCGTGAATTTAATCATGCTCTCGTGTACACTAACAAGTGAAACATAGAACTATACATCAAAAACTGCAAGTACATGCGTGTGTCTCGTCGTAACACCACACTACTTTCATGCCGTGATATTAATCATGCTCTCGAGTACACTTACAAGTGAAACATGAAACTAAACATAAAAACTGCAAGCACATGCGTGTGTCTCGTCGTAACACCACATTACTTTCATATCTTGATATTAATCATGCTCTCGAGAACACTAACAAGTGAAACATGGAACTAAACATCAAAAACTGCAAGTACATGCGGGTGTCTCGTCGTAACACCACACAACTTTCATATAGTCATATTAATCATGCTCTCGTGTACACTAACAAATGAAACATGTAACTAAACACCAAAAACTGAAAGTACATGCATGTTTCTCGTCGTGTTACCACACTACTTTCATATCGTGATATTAATCATGCTCTCGAGCACACTAACAAGTGAAACATGAAACTAAATATCAAAAACTGCAAGTACATGCGTGTGTCTCATCGTATTACCACACTACTTTCATATCGTGATATTAATCATGCTCTCGAGTACACTAACAAGTGAAACATGAAACTAATCATCAAGAACTGCAAGTACCTGCGCGTGTGTCGCCGTAACACCACTCTACTTTCATATATTGATATTAATCATGCTCTCGAGTACACTAAGAAGTGAAACATGGAACTAAACATCAAAAACAGCAAGCACATGCGTGTGTCTCGTCGTAACACCACACTACTTTCATATCGTGATATTAATCATGCTCTCGAGTACACTAACAAGTGAAACATAAACCTAAACATCAAAAACTGCAAGTACATGCGTGTGTCTCGTCGTAACACCACACTACTTTCATATCGTGAATTTAATCATGCTCTCGAGTACACTAACAAGTGAAACATAGAACTATACATCAAAAACTGCAAGTACATGCGTGTATCTCGTCGTAACACCACTCTACTTTCATGCCGTGATATTAATCATGCTCTCGAGTACACTTGCAAGTGAAACATGAAACTAAACATAAAAAACTGCAAGCACATGCGTGTGTCTCGTCGTAACACCACATTACTTTCATATCTTGATATTAATCATGCTCTCGAGAACACTAACAAGTGAAACATGGAACTAAACATCAAAAACTGCAAGTACATGCGGGTGTCTCGTCGTAACACCACACAACTTTCATATAGTTATATTAATCATGCTCTCGTGTACACTAACAAATGAAACATGTAACTAAACACCAAAAACTGAAAGTACATGCATGTTTCTCGTCGTATTACCACACTACTTTCATATCGTGATATTAATCATGCTCTCGAGTACACTAACAAGTTAAACATGAAACTAAACATCAAAAACTGCAAGTACATGCGTGTGTCTCATCGTATTACCACACTACTTTCATATCGTGATATTAATCATGCTCTCGAGTACACTAACAAGTGAAACATGAAACTATTCAACAAAAACTGCAAGTACAAGGGTGTGTCTCGTCATACCACCACACTACTTTCTTATCGTGATATTAATCGTGCTCTCGAGTACACTAGCAAGTGAAACATGGTAATAAACATCAAAAACTGCAAGTACATGCGTGTGTCTCGTCGTAACACCACACTACTTTCATATCGTGAATTTAATCATGCTCTCGAGTACACTAACAAGTGAAACATGGAACTAAACATCAAAAACTGCAAGTACATGCGGGTGTCTCGTCGTAACACCACACAACTTTCATATAGTTTTATTAATCATGCTCTCGTGTACACTAACAAATGAAACATGTAACTAAACACCAAAAACTGAAAGTACATGCATGTTTCTCGTCGTATTACCACACTACTTTCATATCGTGATATTAATCGTGCTCTCGAGTACACTAGCAAGTGAAACATGGTAATAAACATCAAAAACTGCAAGTACATGTGTGTGTCTCGTCGTAACACCACACTACTTTCATATCGTGAATTTAATCATGCTCTCGAGTACACTAACAAGTGAAACATGGAACTAAACATCAAAAACTGCAAGTACATGCGGGTGTCTCGTCGTAACACCACACAACTTTCATATAGTTTTATTAATCATGCTCTCGTGTACACTAACAAATGAAACATGTAACTAAACACCAAAAACTGAAAGTACATGCATGTTTCTCGTCGTATTACCACACTACTTTCATATCGTGATATTAATCATGCTCACGAGTACACTAACAAGTGAAACATGAAACTAAACATCAAAAACTGCAAGTACATGCGTGTGTCTCATCGTATTACCACACTACTTTCATATCGTGATATTAATCATGCTCTCGAGCACACTAACAAGTGAAACATGAAACTAATCATCAAGAACTGCAAGTACCTGCGCGTGTGTCGCCGTAACACCACTCTACTTTCATATATTGATATTAATCATGCTCTCGAGTACACTAAGAAGTGAAACATGGAACTAAACATCAAAAACTGCAAGTACTTGCGTGTGTCTCGTCGTAACACCACACTACTTTCATATCGTGATATTAATCATGCTCTCGAGTACACTAACAAGTGAAACATGGAACTAAACATCAAAAACTGCAAGCACATGCGTGTGTCACGTCGTAATACTACACTACTTTCATATCGTGAATTTAATCATGCTCTCGAGTACACTAACAAGTGAAACATGGAACTAAACATCAAAAACTGCAAGTACATGTGTGTGTCTCATCGTAACACCACACTACTTTCATATATTGATATTAATCATGCTCTCGAGTACACTTAGAAGTGAAACATGGAACTAAACATCAAAAACTGCAAGTACTTGCGTGTGTCTCGTCGTAACACCACACTACTTTCATATCGTGATATTAATCATGCTCTCGAGTACACTAACAAGTGAAACATGGAACTAAAAATCAAAAACTGCAAGTACAAGCGTGTGTCTCGTCGTAGCACCACACTACTTTCTCATCGTGATATTAATCATGCTCTCGAGTACACTAACAAGTGAAACGTGGAACTAAACATCAAAAACTGCAAGCACATGCGTGTGTCTCGTCGTAACACCACACTACTTTCATATCGCGAATTTAATCATGCTCTCGAGTACACTAACAAGTGAAACATGGAACTAAACATCAAAAACTGCAAGTACATGCGTGTGTCTCGTCGTAAGACCACACTACTTTCATATCGTGATTTTAATCATGCTCTCGAGAACACTAACAAGTGAAACATGGAACTATTCATCAAAAATGCAAGTTCAAGGGTGTGTCTCGTCATAACACCACACTACTTTCTTATCGTGATAATAATCGTGCTCTCGAGTACACTAGCAAGCGAAACATGGTAATAAACATCAAAAACTGCAAGTACATGCGTGTGTCTCGTCGTAACACCACACTACTTTCATATCGTGATTTTAATCATGCTCTCGAGAACACTAACAAGTGAAACATGGAACTAATCATCAAAAACTGCACGTACAAGGGTGTGTCTCGTCGTAACACCACACTACTTTTTTATCGTGATATTAATCATGCTCTCGAGTACACTAACAAGTGAAACATGGTAATAAACATCAAAAACTGCAAGTACATGCGTGTGTCTCGTCGTAACACCACACTACTTTCATATCGTGATTTTAATCATTGTCTCGAGAACACTAACAAGTGAAACATAGAACTAATCATCAAAAACTGCAAGTACAAGGTTGTGTCTCGTCGTAACACCACACTACTTTCTTATCGTGATATTAATCATGCTCTCGAGTACACTAACAAGTGAAACATGGTAATAAACATCAAAAACGGCAAGTACAATCTTGTGTTCGTATTAACACCACACTACTTTCATATCGTGATTTTAATCATGCTCTCGAGAACACTAACAAGTGAAACAAGAAACTAAACATCAAAAACTGCGAGTACATGCGTGTGTCTCGTCGTAACACCACACTACTTTCATATCGTGATATTAATCAGGCTCTTGAGTACACTAAAAAGTGAAACATGGGACTAAACATCAAAAACTGCAAGTACATGCTTGTGTCTCGTTGTAACACCACACTACTTTCATATCGTGCTATTAATCATGCTCTCGAGTACACTAACAAGTGAAATGTGGAACTAAACATCAAAAACTGCATGTACATGCGTGTGTCTCGTCGTAACACCACACTACTTTCATATCGTGAATTTAATCATGCTCTCGAGTACACTAACAAGTGAAACATGGACTTAAACATCAAAAACTGCAAGTACATGCGTGTGTCTCGTCGTAACACCACACTACTTTCATATCGTGAATTTAATCATGCGCTCGAGTACACTAACAAGTGAAACATAGAACTATACATCAAAAACTGCAAGTACATGCGTGTGTCTCGTCGTAACACCACACTACTTTCATGCCGTGATATTATTCATGCTCTCGAGTACACTTACAAGTGAAACATGAAACTAAACATCAAAAACTGCAAGCACATGCGTGTGTCTCGTCGTAACACCACATTACTTTCATATCTTGATATTAATCATGCTCTTGAGAACACTAACAAGTGAAACATGGAACTAAACATCAAAACCTGCAAGTACATGCGGGTGTCTCTTCGTAACACCACACAACTTTCATATAGTTATATTATTCATGCTCTCGTGTACACTAACAAATGAAACATGTAACTAAACACCAAAAACTGCAAGTACATGCGTGTGTCTCATCGTATTACCACACTACTTTCATATCGTGATATTAATCATGCTCTCGAGTACACTAACAAGTGAAACATGAAACTAATCATCAATAACTGCAAGTACCTGCGCGTGTGTCGCCGTAACATCACTCTACTTTCATATATTGATATTAATCATGCTCTCGAGCACACTAAGAAGTGAAACATGGAACTAAACATCAAAAACTGCAAGTACTTGCGTGTGTCTCGTCGTAACACCACACTACTTTCATATCGTGATATTAACCATGCTCTCGAGTACACTAACAAGTGAAACATGGAACTAAACATCAAAAAACTGCAAGCACATGCGTGTGTCTCGTCGTAATACCACACTACTTTTATATCGTGAATTTAAGCATGCTCTCGAGTACACTAACAAGTGAAACATAGAACTAAACATCAAAAACTGCAAGCACATGCGTGTGTCTCGTCGTAACAACACTACTTTCATATCGTGAATTTAATCATGCTCTCGACTACACTAACAAGTGAAACATGGAACTAAACATCAAAAACTGCAAGTACATGCGTGTGTCTCGTCGTACGACCACACTACTTTTTTATCGTGATATTTATCATGCTCTCGAGTACACTAACAAGTGAAACATGGTAATAAACATCAAAAACTGCAAGTACATGCGTGTGTCTCGTCGTAACACCACACTACTTTCATATCGTGATTTTAATCATTGTCTCGAGAACACTAACAAGTGAAACATGGAACTAATCTTCAAAAACTGCAAGTACAAGGGTGTGTCTCGTCGTAACACCACACTACTTTCTTATCGTGATATTAATCATGATCTCGAGTACACTAACAAGTGAAACATGGTAATAAACATCAAAAACTGCAAGTACAATCTTGTGTCTCGTATTAACACCACACTACTTTCATATCGTGATTTTAATCATGCTCTCGAGAACACTAACAAGTGAAACATGGAACTGATCATCAAAAACTGCAAGTACAAGGGTGTGTCTCGTCGTAACACCACACTACTTTTTTATCGTGATATTTATCATGCTCTCGAGTACACTAACAAGTGAAACATGGTAATAAACATCAAAAACTGCAAGTACATGCGTGTGTCTCGTCGTAACACCACACTACTTTCATATCGTGATTTTAATCATTGTCTCGAGAACACTAACAAGTGAAACATCTAACTAATCTTCAAAAACTGCAAGTACAAGGGTGTGTCTCGTCGTAACACCACACTACTTTCTTATCGTGATATTAATCATGATCTCGAGTACACTAACAAGTGAAACATGGTAATAAACATCAAAAACTGCAAGTACAATCTTGTGTCTCGTATTAACACCACACTACTTTCATATCGTGATTTTAATCATGCTCTCGAGAACACTAACAAGTGAAACAAGAAACTAAACATCAAAAACTGCGAGTACATGCGTGTGTCTCGTCGTAACACCACACTACTTTCATATCGTAATATTAATCATGCTCTCGAGTACACTAAAAAGTGAAACATGGGACTAAACATCAAAAACTGCAAGTAAAAGCGTGTGTCTCGTCGTAGCACCACACTACTTTCTTATCGTGATATTAATCATGCTCTCGAGTACACTAACAAGTGAAACATGGAACTAATCATCAAGAACTGCAAGTACCTGCGCGTGTGTCGCCGTAACACCACTCTACTTTCATATATTGATAATAATCATGCTCTCGAGTACACTAGCAAGTGAAACATGGAACTAAACATCAAAAACTGCAAGTACTTGCGTGTGTCTCGTCGTAACACCACACTACTTTCATATCGTGATATTAATCATGCTCTCGAGTACACTAACAAGTGAAACATGGAACTAAAAATCAAAAACTGCAAGTACCAGCGTGTGTCTCGTCGTAGCACCACACTACTTTCTTATCGTGATATTAATCATGCTCTCGAGTACACTAACAAGTGAAACATGGAACTAAACATCAAAAACTGCAAGTACATGCGTGTGTCTCGTCGTAAGACCACACTACTTTCATATCGTGATTTTAATCATGCTCTCGAGAACACTAACAAGTGAAACATGGAACTATTCATCAAAAACTGCAAGTACAAGGGTGTGTCTCGTCATACCACCACACTACTATCTTATCGTGATATTAATCGTGCTCTCGAGTACACTAGCAAGTGAAACATGGTAATAAACATCAAAAACTGCAAGTACATGCGTGTGTCTCGTCGTAACACCACACTACTTTCATATCGTGATTTTAATCATGCTCTCGCGAACACTAACAAGTGAAACATGGAACTAATCATCAAAAACTGCAAGTACAAGGGTGTGTCTCATCGTAACACCACACTACTTTTTTATCGTGATATTAATCATGCGCTCGAGTACACTAACAAGTGAAACATGGTAATAAACATCAAAATTCGCAAGTACATGCGTGTGTCTCGTCGTAAGACCACACTACTTTCATATCGTGATTTTAATCATGCTCTCGAGAACACTAACAAGTGAAACATGGAACTAAACATCAAAAACTGCAAGTACATGCGGGTGTCTCGTCGTAACACCACACAACTTTCATATAATTATATTATTCATGCTCTCGTGTACACTAACAAATGAAACATGTAACTAAACACCAAAAACTGAAAGTACATGCATGTTTCTCGTCGTATTACCACACTACTTTCATATCGTGATATTAATCATGCTCTCGAGTACACTAAGAAGTGAAACATGGAACTAAACATCAAACACTGCAAGTACTTGCGTGTGTCTCCTTGTAACACCACACTACTTTCATATCGTGATATTAATCATGCTCTCGAGTACACTAACAAGAGAAACATGGAACTAAAAATCAAAAACTGCAAGTACAAGCGTGTGTCTCGTCGTAGCACCACACTACTTTCTTATCGTGATATTAATCATGCTCTCGAGTACACTAACAAGTGAAACATGGAACTAAACATCAAAAACTGCAAGCACATGCGTGTGTCTCGTCGTAACACCACACTACTTTCATATCGCGAATTTAATCATGCTCTCGAGTACACTAACAAGTGAAACATGGAACTAAACATCAAAAACTGCAAGTACAAGCGTGTGTCTCGTCGTAGCACCACACTACTTTCATATCGTGATTTTAATCATGCTCTCGAGAACACTAACAAGTGAAACATGGAACTATTCATCAAAAATGCAAGTACAAGGGCGTGTCTCGTCATAACACCACACTACTTTCTTATCGTGATATTAATCGTGCTCTCGAGTACACTAGCAAGCGAAACATGGTAATAAACATCAAAAACTGCAAGTACATGCGTGTGTCTCGTCGTAACACCACACTACTTTCATATCGTGATTTTAATCATTGTCTCGAGAACACTAACAAGTGAAACATGGAACTAATCATCAAAAACTGCAAGTACAAGGGTGTGTCTCGCCGTAACACCACACTACTTTCTTATCGTGATATTAATCATGCTCTCGAGTACACTAACAAGTGAAACATGGTAATAAACATCAAAAACTGCAAGTACAATCTTGTGTTCGTATTAACACCACACTACTTTCATATCGTGATTTTAATCATGCTCTCGAGAACACTAACAAGTGAAACAAGAAACTAAACATCAAAAACTGCGAGTACATGCGTGTGTCTCGTCGTAACACCACACTACTTTCATATCGTGATATTATTCAGGCTCTTGAGTACACTAAAAAGTGAAACATGGGACTAAACATCAAAAACTGCAAGTACATGCTTGTGTCTCGTTGTAACACCACACTACTTTCATATCGTGCTATTAATCATGCTCTCGAGTACACTAACAAGTGAAACATGGACCTAAACATCAAAAACTGCATGTACATGCGTGTGTCTCGTCGTAACACCACACTACTTTCATATCGTAAATTTAATCATGCTCTCGAGTACACTAACAAGTGAAACATGGACTTAAACATCAAAAACTGCAAGTACATGCGTGTGTCTCGTCGTAACACCACACTACTTTCATATCGTGAATTTATTCATGCGCTCGAGTACACTAACAAGTGAAACATAGAACTATACATCAAAAACTGCAAGTACATGCGTGTGTCTCGTCGTAACACCACACTACTTTCATGCCGTGATATTAATCATGCTCTCGAGTACACTTACAAGTGAAACATGAAACTAAACATCAAAAACTGCAAGCACATGCGTGTGTCTCGTCGTAACACCACATTACTTTCATATCTTGATATTAATCATGCTCTCGAGAACACTAACAAGTGAAACATGGAACTAAACATCAAAACCTGCAAGTACATGCGGGTGTCTCGTCGTAACACCACACAACTTTCATATAGTTATATTAATCATGCTCTCGTGTACACTAACAAATGAAACATGTAACTAAACACCAAAAACTGAAAGTACATGCATGTTTCTCGTCGTATTACCACACTACTTTCGTATCGTGATATTAATCATGCTCTCGAGTACACTAACAAGTGAAACATGAAACTAAACATCAAAAACTGCAAGTACATGCGTGTGTCTCATCGTATTACCACACTACTTTCATATCGTGATATTAATCATGCTCTCGAGTACACTAACAAGTGAAACATGAAACTAATCATCAATAACTGCAAGTACCTGCGCGTGTGTCGCCGTAACATCACTCTACTTTCATATATTGATATTAATCATGCTCTCGAGCACACTAAGAAGTGAAACATGGAACTAAACATCAAAAACTGCAAGTACTTGCGTGTGTCTCGTCGTAACACCACACTACTTTCATATCGTGATATTAATCATGCTCTCGAGTACACTAACAAGTGAAACATGGAACTAAACATAAAAAAACTGCAAGCACATGCGTGTGTCTCGTCGTAATACCACACTACTTTCACATCGTGAATTTAAGCATGCTCTCGAGTACACTAACAAGTGAAACATAGAACTAAACATCAAAAACTGCAAGCACATGCGTGTGTCTCGTCGTAACACCACACTACTTTCATATCGTGAATTTAATCATGCTCTCGACTACACTAACAAGTGAAACATGGAACTAAACATCAAAAACTGCAAGTACATGCGTGTGTCTCGTCGTAAGACCACACTACTTTCATATCGTGATTTTAATCATGCTCTCGAGAACACTAACAAGTGAAACATGGAACTATTCATCAAAAATGCAAGTACAAGGGTGTGTCTCGTCATAACACCACACTACTTTCTTATCGTTATATTAATCGTGCTCTCGAGTACACTAGCAAGCGAAACATGGTAATAAACATCAAAAACTTCAAGTACATGCGTGTGTCTCGTCGGAACACCACACTACTTTCATATCGTGATTTTAATCATGCTCTCGAGAACACTAACAAGTGAAACATGGAACTAATCATCAAAAACTGCAAGTACAAGGGTGTGTCTCGTCATAACACCACACTACTTTTTTATCGTGATATTTATCATGCTCTCGAGTACACTAACAAGTGAAACATGGTAATAAACATCAAAAACTGCAAGTACATGCGTGTGTCTCGTCGTAACACCACACTACTTTCATATCGTGATTTTAATCATTGTCTCGAGAACACTAACAAGTGAAACATGGAACTAATCTTCAAAAACTGCAAGTACAAGGGTGTGTCTCGTCGTAACACCACACTAATTTCTTATCGTGATATTAATCATGCTCTCGAGTACACTAACAAGTGAAACATGGTAATAAACATCAAAAACTGCGAGTACAATCTTGTGTCTCGTATTAACACCACACTACTTTCATATCGTGATTTTAATCATGCTCTCGAGAACACTAACAAGTGAAACAAGAAACTAAACCTCAAAAACTGCGAGTACATGCGTGTGTCTCGTCATAACACCACACTACTTTCATATCGTAATATTAATCATGCTCTCGAGTACACTAAAAAGTGAAACATGGGACTAAACATCAAAAACTGCAAGTACATGCTTGTGTCTCGTTGTTACACCACACTACTTTCATATCGTGCTATTAATCATGCTCTCGAGTACACTAACAAGTGAAACATGGAACTAAACATCAAAAACTGCAAGTACATGCGTGTGTCTCGTCGTAACACCACACTACTTTCATATCGTGAATTTAATCATGCTCTCGAGTACACTAACAAGTGAAACATGGACTTAAACATCAAAAACTGCAAGTACATGCGTGTGTCTCGTCGTAACACCACACTACTTTCATATCGTGAATTTATTCATGCTCTCGAGTACACTAACAAGTGAAACATAGAACTATACATCAAAAACTGCAAGTACAGTACTCACGGATTGAAATAGGACATTCGGAGCGCGTGGCCGTCGCTTCATGGAGCGCCGCCCGTAGACGCTCATGGAACCAAGGTGGTGCATTGTGGTATGGCGCGAGAGGGAGAACATCTACAAAGCAGAATTGTTCCTTCCAGTAGCCAATGAGCCGGCCTGTGGCTTACCACATGCCTGCGTGGCACTGCAAGGCTAGCGCTCCGAATGTCCTATTTCAATCCGTGAGTACTGTACATGCGTGTGTCCCGTCGTAGCACCACTCTACTTTCATGCCGTGATATTAATCATGCTCTCGAGTACACTTACAAGTGAAACATGAAACTAAACATCAAAAACTGCAAGTACATGCGTGTGTCTCATCGTATTACCACACTACTTTCATATCGTGATATTAATCATGCTCTCGAGTACACTAACAAGTGAAACATGAAACTAATCATCAATAACTGCAAGTACCTGCGCGTGTGTCGCCGTAACATCACTCTACTTTCATATATTGATATTAATCATGCTCTCGAGCACACTAAGAAGTGAAACATGGAACTAAACATCAAAAACTGCAAGTACTTGCGTGTGTCTCGTCGTAACACCACACTACTTTCATATCGTGATATTAATCATGCTCTCGAGTACACTAACAAGTGAAACATGGAACTAAACATCAAAAAACTGCAAGCACATGCGTGTGTCTCGTCGTAATACCACACTACTTTCATATCGTGAATTTAAGCATGCTCTCGAGTACACTAAAAAGTGAAACATAGAACTAAACATCAAAAACTGCAAGCACATGCGTGTGTCTCGTCGTAACACCACACTACTTTCATATCGTGAATTTAATCATGCTCTCGAGTACACTAACAAGTGAAACATGGAACTAAACATCAAAAACTGCAAGTACATGCGTGTGTCTCGTCGTAAGACCACACTACTTTCATATCGTGATTTTAATCATGCTCTCGAGAACACTAACAAGTGAAACATGGAAGTATTCATCAAAAATGCAAGTACAAGGGTGTGTCTCGTCATAACACCACACTACTTTCTTATCGTGATATTAATCGTGCTCTCGAGTACACTAGCAAGCGAAACACGGTAATAAACATCAAAAACTGCAAGTACATGCGTGTGTCTCGTCGTAACACCACACTACTTTCATATCGTGATTTTAATCATGCTCTCGAGAACACTAACAAGTGAAACATGGAACTAATCATCAAAAACTGCAAGTACAAGGGTGTGTCTCGTCGTAACACCACACTACTTTTTTATCGAGATATTTATCATGCTCTCGAGTACACTAACAAGTGAAACATGGTAATAAACATCAAAAACTGCAAGTACATGCGTGTGTCTCGTCGTAACACCACACTACTTTCATATCGTGATTTTAATCATTGTCTCGAGAACACTAACAAGTGAACCATGGAACTAATCTTCAAAAACTGCAAGTACAAGGGTGTGTCTCGTCGTAACACCACACTACTTTTTTATCGTGATATTAATCATGCTCTCGAGTACACTAACAAGTGAAACATGGTAATAAACATCAAAAACTGCAAGCACATGCGTGTGTCTCGTCGTAACACCACACTACTTTCATATCGTGATTTTAATCATTGTCTCGAGAACACTAACAAGTGAAACATGGAACTAATCATCAAAAACTGCAAGTACAAGGGTGTGTCTCGTCGTAACACCACACTACTTTCTTATCGTGATATTAATCATGCTCTCGAGTACACTAACAAGTGAAACATGGTAATAAACATCAAAAACTGCAAGTACAATCTTGTGTTCGTATTAACACCACACTACTTTCATATCGTGATTTTAATCATGCTCTCGAGAACACTAACCAGTGAAACAAGAAACTAAACATCAAAAACTGCGAGTACATGCGTGTGTCTCGTCGTAACACCACACTACTTTCATATCGTGATATTAATCAGGCTCTTGAGTACACTAACAAGTGAAATGTGGAACTAAACATCAAAAACTGCATGTACATGCGTGTGTCTCGTCGTAACACCACACTACTTTCATATCGTGAATTTAATCATGCTCTCGAGTACACTAACAAGTGAAACATGGAACTAATCTTCAAAAACTGCAAGTACAAGGGTGTGTCTCGTCGTAACACCACACTACTTTTTTATCGTGATATTAATCATGCTCTCGAGTACACTAACAAGTGAAACATGGTAATAAACATCAAAAACTGCAAGCACATTCGTGTGTCTCGTCGTAACACCACACTACTTTCATATCGTGATTTTAATCATTGTCTCGAGAACACTAACAAGTGAAACATGGAACTAATCATCAAAAACTGCAAGTACAAGGGTGTGTCTCGTCGTAACACCACACTACTTTCTTATCGTGATATTAATCATGCTCTCGAGTACACTAACAAGTGAAACATGGTAATAAACATCAAAAACTGCAAGTACAATCTTGTGTTCGTATTAACACCACACTACTTTCATATCGTGATTTTAATCATGCTCTCGAGAACACTAAAAAGTGAAACATGGGACTAAACATCAAAAACTGCAAGTACATGCTTGTGTCTCGTTGTAACACCACACTACTTTCATATCGTGCTATTAATCATGCTCTCGAGTACACTAACAAGTGAAATGTGGAACTAAACATCAAAAACTGCATGTACATGCGTGTGTCTCGTCGTAACACCACACTACTTTCATATCGTGAATTTAATCATGCTCTCGAGTACACTAACAAGTGAAACATGGACTTAAACATCAAAAACTGCAAGTACATGCGTGTGTCTCGTCGTAACACCACACTACTTTCATATCGTGAATTTAATCATGCGCTCGAGTACACTAACAAGTGAAACATAGAACTATACATCAAAAACTGCAAGTACATGCGTGTGTCTCGTCGTAACACCACACTACTTTCATGCCGTGATATTAATCATGCTCTCGAGTACACTTACAAGTGAAACATGAAACTAAACATCAAAAACTGCAAGCACATGCGTGTGTCTCGTCGTAACACCACATTACTTTCATATCTTGATATTAATCATGCTCTCGAGAACACTAACAAGTGAAACATGGAACTAAACATCAAAACCTGCAAGTACATGCGGGTGTCTCGTCGTAACACCACACAACTTTCATATAGTTATATTAATCATGCTCTCGTGTACACTAACAAATGAAACATGTAACTAAACACCAAAAACTGAAAGTACATGCATGTTTCTCGTCGTATTAACACACTACTTTCATATCGTGATATTAATCATGCTCTCGAATACACTAACAAGTGAAACATGAAACTAAACATCAATAACTGCAAGTACCTGCGCGTGTGTCGCCGTAACATCACTCTACTTTCATATATTGATATTAATCATGCTCTCGAGCACACTAAGAAGTGAAACATGGAACTAAACATCAAAAACTGCAAGTACTTGCGTGTGTCTCGTCGTAACACCACACTACTTTCATATCGTGATATTAACCATGCTCTCGAGTACACTAACAAGTGAAACATGGAACTAAACATCAAAAAACTGCAAGCACATGCGTGTGTCTCGTCGTAATACCACACTACTTTCATATCGTGAATTTAAGCATGCTCTCGAGTACACTAACAAGTGAAACATAGAACTAAACATCAAAAACTGCAAGCACATGCGTGTGTCTCGTCGTAACAACACACTACTTTCATATCGTGAATTTAATCATGCTCTCGACTACACTAACAAGTGAAACATGGAACTAAACATCAAAAACTGCAAGTACATGCCTGTGTCTCGTCGTAAGACCACACTACTTTCATATCGTGATTTTAATCATGCTCTCGAGAACACTAACAAGTGAAACATGGAACTATTCATCAAAAATGCAAGTACAAGGGTGTGTCTCGTCATAACACCACACTACTTTCTTATCGTGATATTAATCGTGCTCTCGAGTACACTAGCAAGCGAAACATGGTAATAAACATCAAAAACTGCAAGTACATGCGTGTGTCTCGTCGTAACACCACACTACTTTCATATCGTGATTTTAATCATGCTCTCGAGAACACTAACAAGTGAAACATGAAACTGATCATCAAAAACTGCAAGTACAAGGGTGTGTCTCGTCGTAACACCACACTACTTTTTTATCGTGATATTTATCATGCTCTCGAGTACACTAACAAGTGAAACATGGTAATAAACATCAAAAACTGCAAGTACATGCGTGTGTCTCGTCGTAACACCACACTACTTTCATATCGTGATTTTAATCATTGTCTCGAGAACACTAACAAGTGAAACATGGAACTAATCTTCAAAAACTGCAAGTACAAGGGTGTGTCTCGTCGTAACACCACACTACTTTCTTATCGTGATATTAATCATGATCTCGAGTACACTAACAAGTGAAACATGGTAATAAACATCAAAAACTGCAAGTACAATCTTGTGTCTCGTATTAACACCACACTACTTTCATATCGTGATTTTAATCATGCTCTTGAGAACACTAACAAGTGAAACAAGAAACTAAACATCAAAAACTGCGAGTACATGCGTGTGTCTCGTCGTAACACCACACTACTTTCATATCGTAATATTAATCATGCTCTCGAGTACACTAAAAAGTGAAACATGGGACTAAACATCAAAAACTGCAAGTACAAGCGTGTGTCTCGTCGTAGCACCACACTACTTTCTTATCGTGATATTAATCATGCTCTCGAGTACACTAACAAGTGAAACATGGAACTAATCATCAAGAACTGCAAGTACCTGCGCGTGTGTCGCCGTAACACCACTCTACTTTCATATATTGATATTAATCATGCTCTCGAGTACACTAGCAAGTGAAACATGGAACTAAACATCAAAAACTGCAAGTACTTGCGTGTGTCTCGTCGTAACACCACACTACTTTCATATCGTGATATTAATCATGCTCTCGAGTACACTAACAAGTGAAACATGGAACTAAAAATCAAAAACTGCAAGTACAAGCGTGTGTCTCGTCGTAGCACCACACTACTTTCTTATCGTGATATTAATCATGCTCTCGAGTACACTAACAAGTGAAACATGGAACTAAACATCAAAAACTGCAAGTACATGCGTGTGTCTCGTCGTAAGACCACACTACTTTCATATCGTGATTTTAATCATGCTCTCGAGAACACTAACAAGTGAAACATGGAACTATTCATCAAAAACTGCAAGTACAAGGGTGTGTCTCGTCATACCACCCCACTACTTTCTTATCGTGATATTAATCGTGCTCTCGAGTACACTAGCAAGTGAAACATGGTAATAAACATCAAAAACTGCAAGTACATGCGTGTGTCTCGTCGTAACACCACACTACTTTCATATCGTGATTTTAATCATGCTCTCGCGAACACTAACAAGTGAAACATGGAACTAATCATCAAAAACTGCAAGTACAAGGGTGTGTCTCATCGTAACACAACACTACTTTTTTATCGTGATATTAATCATGCTCTCGAGTACACTAACAAGTGAAACATGGTAATAAACATCAAAATTCGCAAGTACATGCGTGTGTCTCGTCGTAAGACCACACTACTTTCATATCGTGATTTTAATCATGCTCTCGAGAACACTAACAAGTGAAACATGGAACTAAACATCAAAAACTGCAAGTACATGCGGGTGTCTCGTCGTAACACCACACAACATTCATATAGTTATATTAATCATGCTCTCGTGTACACTAACAAATGAAACATGTAACTAAACACCAAAAACTGAAAGTACATGCATGTTTCTCGTCGTATTACCACACTACTTTCATATCGTGATATTAATCATGCTCACGAGTACACTAACAAGTGAAACATGAAACTAAACATCAAAAACTGCAAGTACATGCGTGTGTCTCGTCGTATTACCACACTACTTTCATATCGTGATATTAATCATGCTCTCGAGTACACTAACAAGTGAAACATGGAACTAAACATCAAAAACTGCAAGCACATGCGTGTGTCACGTCGTAATACTACACTACTTTCATATCGTGAATTTAATCATGCTCTCGAGTACACTAACAAGTGAAACATGGAACTAAACATCAAAAACTGCAAGTACATGTGTGTGTCTCGTCGTAACACCACACTACTTTCATATATTGATATTATTCAAGCTCTCGAGTACACTAAGAAGTGAAACATGGAACTAAACATCAAAAACTGCAAGTACTTGCGTGTGTCTCGTCGTAACACCACACTACTTTCATATCGTGATATTAATCATGCTCTCGAGTACACTAACAAGTGAAACATGGAACTAAACATCAAAAACTGCAAGCACATGCGTGTGTCACGTCGTAATACTACACTACTTTCATATCGTGAATTTAATCATGCTCTCGAGTACACTAACAAGTGAAACATGGAACTAAACATCAAAAACTGCAAGTACATGTGTGTGTCTCGTCGTAACACCACACTACTTTCATATATTGATATTATTCAAGCTCTCGAGTACACTAAGAAGTGAAACATGGAACTAAACATCAAACACTGCAAGTACTTGCGTGTGTCTCGTTGTAACACCACACTACATTCATATCGTGATATTAATCATGCTCTCGAGTACACTAACAAGAGAAACATGGAACTAAAAATCAAAAACTGCAAGTACAAGCGTGTGTCTCGTCGTAGCACCACACTACTTTCTTATCGTGATATTAATCATGCTCTCGAGTACACTAACAAGTGAAACATGGAACTAAACATCAAAAACTGCAAGCACATGCGTGTGTCTCGTCGTAACACCACACTACTTTCATATCGCGAATTTAATCATGCTCTCGAGTACACTAACAAGTGAAACATGGAACTAAACATCAAAAACTGCAAGTACATGCGTGTGTCTCGTCGTAAGACCACACTACTTTCATATCGTGATTTTAATCATGCTCTCGAGAACACTAACAAGTGAAACATGGAACTATTCATCAAAAATGCAAGTACAAGGGTGTGTCTCGTCATAACACCACACTACTTTCTTATCGTGATATTAATCGTGCTCTCGAGTACACTAGCAAGCGAAACATGGTAATAAACATCAAAAACTGCAAGTACATGCGTGTGTCTCGTCGTAACACCACACTACTTTCATATCGTGATTTTAATTTTTGTCTCGAGAACACTAACAAGTGAAACATGGAACTAATCATCAAAAACTGCAAGTACAAGGGTGTGTCTCGCCGTAACACCACACTACTTTCTTATCGTGATATTAATCATGCTCTCGAGTACACTAACAAGTCAAACATGGTAATAAACATCAAAAACTGCAAGTACAATCTTGTGTTCGTATTAACACCACAATACTTTCATATCGTGATTTTAATCATGCTCTCGAGAACACTAACAAGTGAAACAAGAAACTAAACATCAAAAACTGCGAGTACATGCGTGTGTCTCGTCGTAACACCACACTACTTTCATATCGTGATATTATTCAGGCTCTTGAGTACACTAAAAAGTGAAACATGGGACTAAACATAAAAAACTGCAAGTACATGCTTGTGTCTCGTTGTAGCACCACACTACTTTCATATCGTGCTATTAATCATGCTCTCGAGTACACTAACAAGTGAAACATGGACCTAAACATCAAAAACTGCATGTACATGCGTGTGTCTCGTCGTAACACCACACTACTTTCATATCGTGAATTTAATCATGCTCTCGAGTACACTAACAAGTGAAACATGGACTTAAACATCAAAAACTGCAAGTACATGCGTGTGTCTCGTCGTAAAACCACACTACTTTCATATCGTGAATTTATTCATGCGCTCGAGTACACTAAAAAGTGAAACATAGAACTATACATCAAAAACTGCAAGTACATGCGTGTGTCTCGTCGTAACACCACACTACTTTCATGCCGTGATATTAATCATGCTCTCGAGTACACTTACAAGTGAAACATGAAACTAAACATCAAAAACTGCAAGCACATGCGTGTGTCTCGTCGTAACACCACATTACTTTCATATCTTGATATTAATCATGCTCTCGAGAACACTAACAAGTGAAACATGGAACTAAACATCAAAACCTGCAAGTACATGTGGGTGTCTCGTCGTAACACCACACAACTTTCATATAGTTATAATAATCATGCTCTCGTGTACACTAACAAATGAAACATGTAACTAAACATCAAAAACTGCAAGTACAATCTTGTGTCTCGTATTAACACCACACTACTTTCATATCGTGATTTTAATCATGCTCTCGAGAACTCTAACAAGTGAAACAAGAAACTAAACATCAAAAACTGCGAGTACATGCGTGTGTCTCGTCGTAACACCACACTACTTTCATATCGTAATATTAATCATGCTCTCGAGTACACTAAAAAGTGAAACATGGGACTAAACATCAAAAACTGCAAGTACAAGCGTGTGTCTCATCGTAGCACCACACTACTTTCTTATCGTGATATTAATCATGCTCTCGAGTACACTAACAAGTGAAACATGGAACTAATCATCAAGAACTGCAAGTACCTGCGCGTGTGTCGCCGTAACACCACTCTACTTTCATATATTGATATTAATCATGCTCTCGAGTACACTAGCAAGTGAAACATGGAACTAAACATCAAAAACTGCAAGTACTTGCGTGTGTCTCGTCGTAACACCACACTACTTTCATATCGTGATATTAATCATGCTCTCGAGTACACTAACAAGTGAAACATGGAACTAAAAATCAAAAACTGCAAGTACAAGCGTGTGTCTCGTCGTAGCACCACACTACTTTCTTATCGTGATATTATTCATGCTCTCGAGTACACTAACAAGTGAAACATGGAACTAAACATCAAAAACTGCAAGTACATGCGTGTGTCTCGTCGTAAGACCACACTACTTTCATATCGTGATTTTAATCATGCTCTCGAGAACACTAACAAGTGAAACATGGAACTATTCATCAAAAACTGCAAGTACAAGGGTGTGTCTCGTCATACCACCACACTACTTTCTTATCGTGATATTAATCGTGCTCTCGAGTACACTAGCAAGTGAAACATGGTAATAAACATCAAAAACTGCAAGTACATGCGTGTGTCTCGTCGTAACACCACACTACTTTCATATCGTGATATTATTCAGGCTCTTGAGTACACTAAAAAGTGAAACATGGGACTAAACATCAAAAACTGCAAGTACATGCTTGTGTCTCGTTGTAACACCACACTACTTTCATATCGTGCTATTAATCATGCTCTCGAGTACACTAACAAGTGAAACATGGACCTAAACATCAAAAACTGCATGTACAGTACTCACGGATTGAAATAGGACATTCGAAGCGCAAGCCTTGCAGTGCCACGCAGGCATGTGGTAAACCACAGGCCGGCTCGTTGGCGACTGGAAGGAGCAATTCTGCTTTGTAGATGTTCTCCCCCTCGCGCCATACCACAATGCACCACCTTGGTTCCATGAGCATCTACGGGCGGCGCTCCATGAAGCAACGGCCACGCGCTCCGAATGTCCTATTTCAATCCGTGAGTACTGTACATGCGTGTGTCTCGTCGTAACACCACACTACTTTCATATCGTGAATTTAATCATGCTCTCGAGTACACTAACAAGTGAAACATGGACTTAAACATCAAAAACTGCAAGTACATGCGTGTGTCTCGTCGTAAAACCACACTACTTTCATATCGTGAATTTATTCATGCGCTCGAGTACACTAAAAAGTGAAACATAGAACTATACATCAAAAACTGCAAGTACATGCGTGTGTCTCGTCGTAACACCACACTACTTTCATGCCGTGATATTAATCATGCTCTCGAGTACACTTACAAGTGAAACATGAAACTAAACATCAAAAACTGCAAGCACATGCGTGTGTCTCGTCGTAACACCACATTACTTTCATATCTTGATATTAATCATGCTCTCGAGAACACTAACAAGTGAAACATGGAACTAAACATCAAAACCTGCAAGTACATGTGGGTGTCTCGTCGTAACACCACACAACTTTCATATAGTTATATTAATCATGCTCTCGTGTACACTAACAAATGAAACATGTAACTAAACATCAAAAACTGCAAGTACAATCTTGTGTCTCGTATTAACACCACACTACTTTCATATCGTGATTTTAATCATGCTCTCGAGAACACTAACAAGTGAAACAAGAAACTAAACATCAAAAACTGCGAGTACATGCGTGTGTCTCGTCGTAACACCACACTACTTTCATATCGTAATATTAATCATGCTCTCGAGTACACTAAAAAGTGAAACATGGGACTAAACATCAAAAACTGCAAGTACAAGCGTGTGTCTCATCGTAGCACCACACTACTTTCTTATCGTGATATTAATCATGCTCTCGAGTACACTAACAAGTGAAACATGGAACTAATCATCAAGAACTGCAAGTACCTGCGCGTGTGTCGCCGTAACACCACTCTACTTTCATATATTGATATTAATCATGCTCTCGAGTACACTAGCAAGTGAAACATGGAACTAAACATCAAAAACTGCAAGTACTTGCGTGTGTCTCGTCGTAACACCACACTACTTTCATATCGTGATATTAATCATGCTCTCGAGTACACTAACAAGTGAAACATGGAACTAAAAATCAAAAACTGCAAGTACAAGCGTGTGTCTCGTCGTAGCACCACACTACTTTCTTATCGTGATATTATTCATGCTCTCGAGTACACTAACAAGTGAAACATGGAACTAAACATCAAAAACTGCAAGTACATGCGTGTGTCTCGTCGTAAGACCACACTACTTTCATATCGTGATTTTAATCATGCTCTCGAGAACACTAACAAGTGAAACATGGAACTATTCATCAAAAACTGCAAGTACAAGGGTGTGTCTCGTCATACCACCACACTACTTTCTTATCGTGATATTAATCGTGCTCTCGAGTACACTAGCAAGTGAAACATGGTAATAAACATCAAAAACTGCAAGTACATGCGTGTGTCTCGTCGTAACACCACACTACTTTCATATCGTGATTTTAATCATGCTCTCGCGAACACTAACAAGTGAAACATGGAACTAATCATCAAAAACTGCAAGTACAAGGGTGTGTCTCATCGTAACACCACACTACTTTTTTATCGTGATATTAATCATGCTCTCGAGTACACTAACAAGTGAAACATGGTAATAAACATCAAAATTCGCAAGTACATGCGTGTGTCTCGTCGTAAGACCACACTACTTTCATATCGTGATTTTAATCATGCTCTCGAGAACACTAACAAGTGAAACATGGAACTAAACATCAAAAACTGCAAGTACATGCGGGTGTCTCGTCGTAACACCACACAACATTCATATAGTTATATTAATCATGCTCTCGTGTACACTAACAAATGAAACATGTAACTAAACACCAAAAACTGAAAGTACATGCATGTTTCTCGTCGTATTACCACACTACTTTCATATCGTGATATTATTCATGCTCACGAGTACACTAACAAGTGAAACATGAAACTAAACATCAAAAACTGCAAGTACATGCGTGTGTCTCGTCGTATTACCACACTACTTTCATATCGTGATATTAATCATGCTCTCGAGTACACTAACAAGTGAAACATGGAACTAAACATCAAAAACTGCAAGCACATGCGTGTGTCACGTCGTAATACTACACTACTTTCATATCGTGAATTTAATCATGCTCTCGAGTACACTAACAAGTGAAACATGGAACTAAACATCAAAAACTGCAAGTACATGTGTGTGTCTCGTCGTAACACCACACTACTTTCATATATTGATATTATTCAAGCTCTCGAGTACACTAAGAAGTGAAACATGGAACTAAACATCAAAAACTGCAAGTACTTGCGTGTGTCTCGTCGTAACACCACACTACTTTCATATCGTGATATTAATCATGCTCTCGAGTACACTAACAAGTGAAACATGGAACTAAACATCAAAAACTGCAAGCACATGCGTGTGTCACGTCGTAATACTACACTACTTTCATATCGTGAATTTAATCATGCTCTCGAGTACACTAACAAGTGAAACATGGAACTAAACATCAAAAACTGCAAGTACATGTGTGTGTCTCGTCGTAACACCACACTACTTTCATATATTGATATTAATCAAGCTCTCGAGTACACTAAGAAGTGAAACATGGAACTAAACATCAAACACTGCAAGTACTTGCGTGTGTCTCGTTGTAACACCACACTACTTTCATATCGTGATATTAATCATGCTCTCGAGTACACTAACAAGAGAAACATGGAACTAAAAATCAAAAACTGCAAGTACAAGCGTGTGTCTCGTCGTAGCACCACACTACTTTCTTATCGTGATATTAATCATGCTCTCGAGTACACTAACAAGTGAAACATGGAACTAAACATCAAAAACTGCAAGCACATGCGTGTGTCTCGTCGTAACACCACACTACTTTCATATCACGAATTTAATCATGCTCTCGAGTACACTAACAAGTGAAACATGGAACTAAACATCAAAAACTGCAAGTACATGCGTGTGTCTCGTCGTAAGACCACACTACTTTCATATCGTGATTTTAATCATGCTCTCGAGAACACTAACAAGTGAAACATGGAACTATTCATCAAAAATGCAAGTACAAGGGTGTGTCTCGTCATAACACCACACTACTTTCTTATCGTGATATTAATCGTGCTCTCGAGTACACTAGCAAGCGAAACATGGTAATAAACATCAAAAACTGCAAGTACATGCGTGTGTCTCGTCGTAACACCACACTACTTTCATATCGTGATTTTAATTTTTGTCTCGAGAACACTAACAAGTGAAACATGGAACTAATCATCAAAAACTGCAAGTACAAGGGTGTGTCTCGCCGTAACACCACACTACTTTCTTATCGTGATATTAATCATGCTCTCGAGTACACTAACAAGTGAAACATGGTAATAAACATCAAAAACTGCAAGTACAATCTTGTGTTCGTATTAACACCACACTACTTTCATATCGTGATTTTAATCATGCTCTCGAGAACACTAACAAGTGAAACAAGAAACTAAACATCAAAAACTGCGAGTACATGCGTGTGTCTCGTCGTAACACCACACTACTTTCATATCGTGATATTATTCAGGCTCTTGAGTACACTAAAAAGTGAAACATGGGACTAAACATCAAAAACTGCAAGTACATGCTTGTGTCTCGTTGTAACACCACACTACTTTCATATCGTGCTATTAATCATGCTCTCGAGTACACTAACAAGTGAAACATGGACCTAAACATCAAAAACTGCATGTACATGCGTGTGTCTCGTCGTAACACCACACTACTTTCATATCGTGAATTTAATCATGCTCTCGAGTACACTAACAAGTGAAACATGGACTTAAACATCAAAAACTGCAAGTACATGCGTGTGTCTCGTCGTAAAACCACACTACTTTCATATCGTGAATTTATTCATGCGCTCGAGTACACTAAAAAGTGAAACATAGAACTATACATCAAAAACTGCAAGTACATGCGTGTGTCTCGTCGTAACACCACACTACTTTCATGCCGTGATATTAATCATGCTCTCGAGTACACTTACAAGTGAAACATGAAACTAAACATCAAAAACTGCAAGCACATGCGTGTGTCTCGTCGTAACACCACATTACTTTCATATCTTGATATTAATCATGCTCTCGAGAACACTAACAAGTGAAACATGGAACTAAACATCAAAACCTGCAAGTACATGCGGGTGTCTCGTCGTAACACCACACAACTTTCATATAGTTATATTAATCATGCTCTCGTGTACACTAACAAATGAAACATGTAACTAAACACCAAAAACTGAAAGTACATGCATGTTTCTCGTCGTATTACCACACTACTTTCATATCGTGACATTAATCATGCTCTCGAGTACACTAACAAGTGAAACATGAAACTAAACATCAAAAACTGCAAGTACATGCGTGTGTCTCATCGTATTACCACACTACTTTCATATCGTGATATTAATCATACTCTCGAGTACACTAACAAGTGAAACATGAAACTAATCATCAATAACTGCAAGTACCTGCGCGTGTGTCGCCGTAACATCACTCTACTTTCATATATTGATATTAATCATGCTCTCGAGCACACTAAGAAGTGAAACATGGAACTAAACATCAAAAACTGCAAGTACTTGCGTGTGTCTCGTCGTAACACCACACTACTTTCATATCGTGATAATAATCATGCTCTCGAGTACACTAACAAGTGAAACATGGAACTAAACATCAAAAAACTGCAAGCACATGCGTGTGTCTCGTCGTAATACCACACTACTTTCACATCGTGAATATAAGCATGCTCTCGAGTACACTAACAAGTGAAACATAGAACTAAACATCAAAAACTGCAAGTACATGCTTGTGTCTCGTTGTAACACCACACTACTTTCATATCGTGCTATTAATCATGCTCTCGAGTACACTAACAAGTGAAACATGGAACTAAACATCAAAAACGGCAAGTACATGCGTGTGTCTCGTCGTAAAACCACACTACTTTCATATCGTGATATTAATCATGCTCTCGAGTACACTAACAAGTGAAACATGGAACTAAACATCAAAAAACTGCAAGCACATGCGTGTGTCTCGTCGTAATACCACACTACTTTCATATCGTGAATTTAAGCATGCTCTCGAGTACACTAAAAAGTGAAACATAGAACTAAACATCAAAAACTGCAAGCACATGCGTGTGTCTCGTCGTAACACCACACTACTTTCATATCGTGAATTTAATCATGCTCTCGAGTACACTAACAAGTGAAACATGGAACTAAACATCAAAAACTGCAAGTACATGCGTGTGTCTCGTCGTAAGACCACACTACTTTCATATCGTGATTTTAATCATGCTCTCGAGAACACTAACAAGTGAAACATGGAAGTATTCATCAAAAATGCAAGCACAAGGGTGTGTCTCGTCATAACACCACACTACTTTCTTATCGTGATATTAATCGTGCTCTCGAGTACACTAGCAAGCGAAACACGGTAATAAACATCAAAAACTGCAAGTACATGCGTGTGTCTCGTCGTAACACCACACTACTTTCATATCGTGATTTTAATCATGCTCTCGAGAACACTAACAAGTGAAACATGGAACTAATCATCAAAAACTGCAAGTACAAGGGTGTGTCTCGTCGTAACACCACACTACTTTTTTATCGAGATATTTATCATGCTCTCGAGTACACTAACAAGTGAAACATGGTAATAAACATCAAAAACTGCAAGTACATGCGTGTGTCTCGTCGTAACACCACACTACTTTCATATCGTGATTTTAATCATTGTCTCGAGAACACTAACAAGTGAACCATGGAACTAATCTTCAAAAACTGCAAGTACAAGGGTGTGTCTCGTCGTAACACCACACTACTTTTTATCGTGATATTAATCATGCTCTCGAGTACACTAACAAGTGAAACATGGTAATAAACATCAAAAACTGCAAGCACATGCGTGTGTCTCGTCGTAACACCACACTACTTTCATATCGTGATTTTAATCATTGTCTCGAGAACACTAACAAGTGAAACATGGAACTAATCATCAAAAACTGCAAGTACAAGGGTGTGTCTCGTCGTAACACCACACCACTTTCTTATCGTGATATTAATCATGCTCTCGAGTACACTAACAAGTGAAACATGGTAATAAACATCAAAAACTGCAAGTACAATCTTGTGTCTCGTATTAACACCACACTACTTTTATATCTTGATTTTAATCATGCTCTCGAGAACAATAACAAGTGAAACAAGAAACTAAATATCAAAAACTGCGAGTACATGCGTGTGTCTCGTCGTAACACCACACTACTTTCATATCGTGATATTAATCATGCTCTCGAGTACACTAAAAAGTGAAACATGGGACTAAACATCAAAAACTGCAAGTACATGCTTGTGTCTCGTTGTAACACCACACTACTTTCATATCGTGCTATTAATCATGCTCTCGAGTACACTAACAAGTGAAACATGGAACTAAACATCAAAAACTGCAAGTACATGCGTGTGTCTCGTCGTAACACCACACTACTTTCATATCGTGAATTTAGTCATGCTATCGAGTACACTAACAAGTGAAACATGGACTTAAACATCAAAAACTGCAAGAACATGCGTGTGTCTCGTCGTAACACCACACTACTTTCATATCGTGAATATAATCATGCTCTCGAGTACACTAACAAGTGAAACATAGAACTATACATCAAAAACTGCAAGTACATGCGTGTGTCTCGTCGTAACACCACACTACTTTCATGCCGTGATATTAATCATGCTCTCGAGTACACTTACAAGTGAAACATGAAACTAAACATCAAAAACTGCAAGCACATGCGTGTGTCTCGTCGTAACACCACATTACTTTCATATCTTGATATTAATCATGCTCTCGAGAACACTAACAAGTGAAACATGGAAGTATTCATCAAAAATGCAAGTACAAGGGTGTGTCTCGTCATAACACCACACTACTTTCTTATCGTGATATTAATCGTGCTCTCGAGTACACTAGCAAGCGAAACACGGTAATAAACATCAAAAACTGCAAGTACATGCGTGTGTCTCGTCGTAACACCACACTACTTTCATATCGTGATTTTAATCATTGTCTCGAGAACACTAACAAGTGAACCATGGAACTAATCTTCAAAAACTGCAAGTACAAGGGTGTGTCTCGTCGTAACACCACACTACTTTTTATCGTGATATTAATCATGCTCTCGAGTACACTAACAAGTGAAACATGGGACTAAACATCAAAAACTGCAAGTACATGCTTGTGTCTCGTTGTAACACCACACTACTTTCATATCGTGCTATTAATCATGCTCTCGAGTACACTAACAAGTGAAACATGGACCTAAACATCAAAAACTGCATGTACATGCGTGTGTCTCGTCGTAACACCACACTACTTTCATATCGTGAATTTAATCATGCTCTCGAGTACACTAACAAGTGAAACATGGACTTAAACATCAAAAACTGCAAGTACATGCGTGTGTCTCGTCGTAAAACCACACTACTTTCATATCGTGAATTTATTCATGCGCTCGAGTACACTAAAAAGTGAAACATAGAACTATACATCAAAAACTGCAAGTACATGCGTGTGTCTCGTCGTAACACCACACTACTTTCATGCCGTGATATTAATCATGCTCTCGAGTACACTTACAAGTGAAACATGAAACTAAACATCAAAAACTGCAAGCACATGCGTGTGTCTCGTCGTAACACCACATTACTTTCATATCTTGATATTAATCATGCTCTCGAGAACACTAACAATTGAAACATGGAACTAAACATCAAAACCTGCAAGTACATGCGGGTGTCTCGTCGTAACACCACACAACTTTCATATAGTTATATTAATCATGCTCTCGTGTACACTAACAAATGAAACATGTAACTAAACACCAAAAACTGAAAGTACATGCATGTTTCTCGTCGTATTACCACACTACTTTCATATCGTGACATTAATCATGCTCTCGAGTACACTAACAAGTGAAACATGAAACTAAACATCAAAAACTGCAAGTACATGCGTGTGTCTCATCGTATTACCACACTACTTTCATATCGTGATATTAATCATACTCTCGAGTACACTAACAAGTGAAACATGAAACTAATCATCAATAACTGCAAGTACCTGCGCGTGTGTCGCCGTAACATCACTCTACTTTCATATATTGATATTAATCATGCTCTCGAGCACACTAAGAAGTGAAACATGGAACTAAACATCAAAAACTGCAAGTACTTGCGTGTGTCTCGTCGTAACACCACACTACTTTCATATCGTGATAATAATCATGCTCTCGAGTACACTAACAAGTGAAACATGGAACTAAACATCAAAAAACTGCAAGCACATGCGTGTGTCTCGTCGTAATACCACACTACTTTCACATCGTGAATATAAGCATGCTCTCGAGTACACTAACAAGTGAAACATAGAACTAAACATCAAAAACTGCAAGCACATGCGTGTGTCTCGTCGTAACACCACACTACTTTCATATCGTGAATTTAATCATGCTCTCGACTACACTAACAAGTGAAACATGGAACTAAACATCAAAAACTGCAAGTACATGCGTGTGTCTCGTCGTAAGACCACACTACTTTCATATCGTGATTTTAATCATGCTCTCGAGAACACTAACAAGTGAAACATGGAACTATTCATCAAAAATGCAAGTACAAGGGTGTGTCTCGTCATAACACCACACTACTTTCTTATCGTGATATTAATCGTGCTCTCGAGTACACTAGCAAGCGAAACATGGTAATAAACATCAAAAACTTCAAGTACATGCGTGTGTCTCGTCGGAACACCACACTACTTTCATATCGTGATTTTAATCATGCTCTCGAGAACACTAACAAGTGAAACATGGAACTAATCATCAAAAACTGCAAGTACAAGGGTGTGTCTCGTCGTAACACCACACTACTTTTTTATCGTGATATTTATCATGCTCTCGAGTACACTAACAAGTGAAACATGGTAATAAACATCAAAAACTGCAAGTCCATGCGTGTGTCTCGTCGTAACACCACACTACTTTCATATCGTGATTTTAATCATTGTCTCGAGAACACTAACAAGTGAAACATGGAACTAATCTTCAAAAACTGCAAGTACAAGGGTGTGTCTCGTCGTAACACCACACTACTTTCTTATCGTGATATTAATCATGCTCTCGAGTACACTAACAAGTGAAACATGGTAATAAACATCAAAAACTGCAAGTACAATCTTGTGTCTCGTATTAACACCACACTACTTTCATATCGTGATTTTAATCATGCTCTCGAGAACACTAACAAGTGAAACAAGAAACTAAACATCAAAAACTGCGAGTACATGCGTGTGTCTCGTCATAACACCACACTACTTTCATATCGTAATATTAATCATGCTCTCGAGTACACTAAAAAGTGAAACATGGGACTAAACATCAAAAACTGCAAGTACATGCTTGTGTCTCGTTGTAACACCACACTACTTTCATATCGTGCTATTAATCATGCTCTCGAGTACACTAACAAGTGAAACATGGAACTAAACATCAAAAACGGCAAGTACATGCGTGTGTCTCGTCGTAAAACCACACTACTTTCATATCGTGATATTAATCATGCTCTCGAGTACACTAACAAGTGAAACATGGAACTAAACACCAAAAAACTGCAAGCACATGCGTGTGTCTCGTCGTAATACCACACTACTTTCATATCGTGAATTTAAGCATGCTCTCGAGTACACTAAAAAGTGAAACATAGAAATAAACATCAAAAACTGCAAGCACATGCGTGTGTCTCGTCGTAACACCACACTACTTTCATATCGTGAATTTAATCATGCTCTCGAGTACACTAACAAGTGAAACATGGAACTAAACATCAAAAACTGCAAGTACATGCGTGTGTCTCGTCGTAAGACCACACTACTTTCATATCGTGATTTTAATCATGCTCTCGAGAACACTAACAAGTGAAACATGGAAGTATTCATCAAAAATGCAAGCACAAGGGTGTGTCTCGTCATAACACCACACTACTTTCTTATCGTGATATTAATCGTGCTCTCGAGTACACTAGCAAGCGAAACACGGTAATAAACATCAAAAACTGCAAGTACATGCGTGTGTCTCGTCGTAACACCACACTACTTTCATATCGTGATTTTAATCATGCTCTCGAGAACACTAACAAGTGAAACATGGAACTAATCATCAAAAACTGCAAGTACAAGGGTGTGTCTCGTCGTAACACCACACTACTTTTTTATCGAGATATTTATCATGCTCTCGAGTACACTAACAAGTGAAACATGGTAATAAACATCAAAAACTGCAAGTACATGCGTGTGTCTCGTCGTAACACCACACTACTTTCATATCGTGATTTTAATCATTGTCTCGAGAACACTAACAAGTGAACCATGGAACTAATCTTCAAAAACTGCAAGTACAAGGGTGTGTCTCGTCGTAACACCACACTACTTTTTATCGTGATATTAATCATGCTCTCGAGTACACTAACAAGTGAAACATGGTAATAAACATCAAAAACTGCAAGCACATGCGTGTGTCTCGTCGTAACACCACACTACTTTCATATCGTGATTTTAATCATTGTCTCGAGAACACTAACAAGTGAAACATGGAACTAATCATCAAAAACTGCAAGTACAAGGGTGTGTCTCGTCGTAACACCACACCACTTTCTTATCGTGATATTAATCATGCTCTCGAGTACACTAACAAGTGAAACATGGTAATAAACATCAAAAACTGCAAGTACAATCTTGTGTCTCGTATTAACACCACACTACTTTTATATCTTGATTTTAATCATGCTCTCGAGAACAATAACAAGTGAAACAAGAAACTAAATATCAAAAACTGCGAGTACATGCGTGTGTCTCGTCGTAACACCACACTACTTTCATATCGTGATATTAATCATGCTCTCGAGTACACTAAAAAGTGAAACATGGGACTAAACATCAAAAACTGCAAGTACATGCTTGTGTCTCGTTGTAACACCACACTACTTTCATATCGTGCTATTAATCATGCTCTCGAGTACACTAACAAGTGAAACATGGAACTAAACATCAAAAACTGCAAGTACATGCGTGTGTCTCGTCGTAACACCACACTACTTTCATATCGTGAATTTAGTCATGCTATCGAGTACACTAACAAGTGAAACATGGACTTAAACATCAAAAACTGCAAGAACATGCGTGTGTCTCGTCGTAACACCACACTACTTTCATATCGTGAATATAATCATGCTCTCGAGTACACTAACAAGTGAAACATAGAACTATACATCAAAAACTGCAAGTACATGCGTGTGTCTCGTCGTAACACCACACTACTTTCATGCCGTGATATTAATCATGCTCTCGAGTACACTTACAAGTGAAACATGAAACTAAACATCAAAAACTGCAAGCACATGCGTGTGTCTCGTCGTAACACCACATTACTTTCATATCTTGATATTAATCATGCTCTCGAGAACACTAACAAGTGAAACATGGAAGTATTCATCAAAAATGCAAGTACAAGGGTGTGTCTCGTCATAACACCACACTACTTTCTTATCGTGATATTAATCGTGCTCTCGAGTACACTAGCAAGCGAAACACGGTAATAAACATCAAAAACTGCAAGTACATGCGTGTGTCTCGTCGTAACACCACACTACTTTCATATCGTGATTTTAATCATTGTCTCGAGAACACTAACAAGTGAACCATGGAACTAATCTTCAAAAACTGCAAGTACAAGGGTGTGTCTCGTCGTAACACCACACTACTTTTTATCGTGATATTAATCATGCTCTCGAGTACACTAACAAGTGAAACATGGTAATAAACATCAAAAACTGCAAGCACATGCGTGTGTCTCGTCGTAACACCACACTACTTTCATATCGTGATTTTAATCATTGTCTCGAGAACACTAACAAGTGAAACATGGAACTAATCATCAAAAACTGCAAGTACAAGGGTGTGTCTCGTCGTAACACCACACCACTTTCTTATCGTGATATTAATCATGCTCTCGAGTACACTAACAAGTGAAACATGGTAATAAACATCAAAAACTGCAAGTACAATCTTGTGTCTCGTATTAACACCACACTACTTTTATATCTTGATTTTAATCATGCTCTCGAGAACAATAACAAGTGAAACAAGAAACTAAATATCAAAAACTGCGAGTACATGCGTGTGTCTCGTCGTAACACCACACTACTTTCATATCGTGATATTAATCATGCTCTCGAGTACACTAAAAAGTGAAACATGGGACTAAACATCAAAAACTGCAAGTACATGCTTGTGTCTCGTTGTAACACCACACTACTTTCATATCGTGCTATTAATCATGCTCTCGAGTACACTAACAAGTGAAACATGGAACTAAACATCAAAAACTGCAAGTACATGCGTGTGTCTCGTCGTAACACCACACTACTTTCATATCGTGAATTTATTCATGCTCTCGAGTACACTAACAAGTGAAACATGGACTTAAACATCAAAAACTGCAAGAACATGCGTGTGTCTCGTCGTAACACCACACTACTTTCATATCGTGAATATAATCATGCTCTCGAGTACACTTACAAGTGAAACATGAAACTAAACATCAAAAACTGCAAGCACATGCGTGTGTCTCGTCGTAACACCACATTACTTTCATATCTTGATATTAATCATGCTCTCGAGAACACTAACAAGTGAAACATGGAACTAAACATCAAAAACTGCAAGTACATGCCGGTGTCTCGTCGTAACACCACACAACTTTCATATAGTTATATTAATCATGCTCTCGTGTACACTAACAAATGAAACATGTAACTAAACACCAAAAACAGAAAGTACATGCATGTTTCTAGTCGTATTACCACACTACTTTCATGCCGTGATATTAATCATGCTCTCGAGTACTCTAACAAGTGAAACATGAAACTAAACATCAAAAACTGCAAGTACATGCGTGTGTCTCATCGTATTACCACACTACTTTCATATCTTGATATTAATCATGCTCTCGAGTACACTAACAAGTGAAACAGGAAACTAATCATCAAGAACTGCAAGTACCTGCGCGTGTGTCGCCGTAACACCACTCTACTTTCATATATTGATATTAATCATGCTCTCGAGTACACTAAGAAGTGAAACATGGAACTAAACATCAAAAACTGCAAGTACTTGCGTGTGTCTCGTCGTAACGCAACACTACTTTCATATCGTGATATTAATCATGCTCTCGAGTACACTAACAAGTGAAACATGGAACTAAACATCAAAAACTGCAAGCACATGCGTGTGTTTCGTCGGAACACCACACTACTTTCATATCGTGAATTTAATCATGCTCTCAAGTACACTAACAAGTGAAACATGGAACTAAAAATCAAAAACTGCAAGTACAAGCGCGTGTCACGTCGTAGCACCACACTACTTTCTTATCGTGATATTAGTCATGCTCTCGAGTACACTAACAAGTGAAACATGGAACTAAACATCAAAAACTGCAAACACATGCGTGTGTCTCGTCGTAACACCACACTACTTTCATATCGTGAATTTAATCTTGCTCTCGAGTACACTAACAAGTGAAACATGGAAGTAAACATCAAAAACTGCAAGTACATGCGTGTGTCTCGTCGTAAGACCACACTACTTTCATATCGTGAGTTTAATCATGCTCTCGAGAACACTAACAAGTGAAACATGGAACTATTCCTCAAAAACTGCAAGTACAAGGGTGTGTCTCGTCATAACACCACATTACTTTCTTATCGCGATATTAATCGTGCTCTCGAGTACACTAGCAAGGGAAACATGGTAATAAACATCAAAAACTGCAAGTGCATGCGTGTGTCTCGTCGTAACACCACACTATTTTCATATCGTGACTTTAATCATGCTCTCGAGAACACTAACAAGTGAAACATGGAACTAATCATCAAAAACTGCAAGTACAAGGGTGTGTCTCGTCGTAACACCACACTACTTTTTTGTCGTGATATTGATCATGCTCTCGAGTACACTAACAAGTGAAACATGGTAATAAACATCAAAAACTGCAAGTCCATGCGTGTGTCTCGTCGTAACACCACACTACTTTCATATCGTGATTTTAATCATTGTCTCGAGAACACTAACAAGTGAAACATGGAACTAATCTTCAAAAACTGCAAGTACAAGGGTGTGTCTCGACGTAACACCACACTACTTTCTTATCGTGATATTAATCATGCTCTCGAGTACACTAACAAGTGAAACATGGTAATAAACATCAAAAACTGCAAGTACAATCTTGTGTCTCGTATTAACACCACACTACTTTCATATCGTGATTTTAATCATGCTCTCGAGAACACTAACAAGTGAAACAAGAAACTAAACATCAAAAACTGCGAGTACATGCGTGTGTCTCGTCGTAAAACCACACTACTTTCATATCGTGATATTAATCATGCTCTCGAGTACACTAACAAGTGAAACATGGAACTAAACATCAAAAAACTGCAAGCACATGCGTGTGTCTCGTCGTAATACCACACTACTTTCATATCGTGAATTTAAGCATGCTCTCGAGTACACTAAAAAGTGAAACATAGAACTAAACATCAAAAACTGCAAGCACATGCGTGTGTCTCGTCGTAACACCACACTACTTTCATATCGTGAATTTAATCATGCTCTCGAGTACACTAACAAGTGAAACATGGAACTAAACATCAAAAACTGCAAGTACATGCGTGTGTCTCGTCGTAAGACCACACTACTTTCATATCGTGATTTTAATCATGCTCTCGAGAACACTAACAAGTGAAACATGGAAGTATTCATCAAAAATGCAAGCACAAGGGTGTGTCTCGTCATAACACCACACTACTTTCTTATCGTGATATTAATCGTGCTCTCGAGTACACTAGCAAGCGAAACACGGTAATAAACATCAAAAACTGCAAGTACATGCGTGTGTCTCGTCGTAACACCACACTACTTTCATATCGTGATTTTAATCATGCTCTCGAGAACACTAACAAGTGAAACATGGAACTAATCATCAAAAACTGCAAGTACAAGGGTGTGTCTCGTCGTAACACCACACTACTTTTTTATCGAGATATTTATCATGCTCTCGAGTACACTAACAAGTGAAACATGGTAATAAACATCAAAAACTGCAAGTACATGCGTGTGTCTCGTCGTAACACCACACTACTTTCATATCGTGATTTTAATCATTGTCTCGAGAACACTAACAAGTGAACCATGGAACTAATCTTCAAAAACTGCAAGTACAAGGGTGTGTCTCGTCGTAACACCACACTACTTTTTATCGTGATATTAATCATGCTCTCGAGTACACTAACAAGTGAAACATGGTAATAAACATCAAAAACTGCAAGCACATGCGTGTGTCTCGTCGTAACACCACACTACTTTCATATCGTGATTTTAATCATTGTCTCGAGAACACTAACAAGTGAAACATGGAACTAATCATCAAAAACTGCAAGTACAAGGGTGTGTCTCGTCGTAACACCACACCACTTTCTTATCGTGATATTAATCATGCTCTCGAGTACACTAACAAGTGAAACATGGTAATAAACATCAAAAACTGCAAGTACAATCTTGTGTCTCGTATTAACACCACACTACTTTTATATCTTGATTTTAATCATGCTCTCGAGAACAATAACAAGTGAAACAAGAAACTAAATATCAAAAACTGCGAGTACATGCGTGTGTCTCGTCGTAACACCACACTACTTTCATATCGTGATATTAATCATGCTCTCGAGTACACTAAAAAGTGAAACATGGGACTAAACATCAAAAACTGCAAGTACATGCTTGTGTCTCGTTGTAACACCACACTACTTTCATATCGTGCTATTAATCATGCTCTCGAGTACACTAACAAGTGAAACATGGAACTAAACATCAAAAACTGCAAGTACATGCGTGTGTCTCGTCGTAACACCACACTACTTTCATATCGTGAATTTAGTCATGCTATCGAGTACACTAACAAGTGAAACATGGACTTAAACATCAAAAACTGCAAGAACATGCGTGTGTCTCGTCGTAACACCACACTACTTTCATATCGTGAATATAATCATGCTCTCGAGTACACTAACAAGTGAAACATAGAACTATACATCAAAAACTGCAAGTACATGCGTGTGTCTCGTCGTAACACCACACTACTTTCATGCCGTGATATTAATCATGCTCTCGAGTACACTTACAAGTGAAACATGAAACTAAACATCAAAAACTGCAAGCACATGCGTGTGTCTCGTCGTAACACCACATTACTTTCATATCTTGATATTAATCATGCTCTCGAGAACACTAACAAGTGAAACATGGAAGTATTCATCAAAAATGCAAGTACAAGGGTGTGTCTCGTCATAACACCACACTACTTTCTTATCGTGATATTAATCGTGCTCTCGAGTACACTAGCAAGCGAAACACGGTAATAAACATCAAAAACTGCAAGTACATGCGTGTGTCTCGTCGTAACACCACACTACTTTCATATCGTGATTTTAATCATTGTCTCGAGAACACTAACAAGTGAACCATGGAACTAATCTTCAAAAACTGCAAGTACAAGGGTGTGTCTCGTCGTAACACCACACTACTTTTTATCGTGATATTAATCATGCTCTCGAGTACACTAACAAGTGAAACATGGTAATAAACATCAAAAACTGCAAGCACATGCGTGTGTCTCGTCGTAACACCACACTACTTTCATATCGTGATTTTAATCATTGTCTCGAGAACACTAACAAGTGAAACATGGAACTAATCATCAAAAACTGCAAGTACAAGGGTGTGTCTCGTCGTAACACCACACCACTTTCTTATCGTGATATTAATCATGCTCTCGAGTACACTAACAAGTGAAACATGGTAATAAACATCAAAAACTGCAAGTACAATCTTGTGTCTCGTATTAACACCACACTACTTTTATATCTTGATTTTAATCATGCTCTCGAGAACAATAACAAGTGAAACAAGAAACTAAATATCAAAAACTGCGAGTACATGCGTGTGTCTCGTCGTAACACCACACTACTTTCATATCGTGATATTAATCATGCTCTCGAGTACACTAAAAAGTGAAACATGGGACTAAACATCAAAAACTGCAAGTACATGCTTGTGTCTCGTTGTAACACCACACTACTTTCATATCGTGCTATTAATCATGCTCTCGAGTACACTAACAAGTGAAACATGGAACTAAACATCAAAAACTGCAAGTACATGCGTGTGTCTCGTCGTAACACCACACTACTTTCATATCGTGAATTTATTCATGCTCTCGAGTACACTAACAAGTGAAACATGGACTTAAACATCAAAAACTGCAAGAACATGCGTGTGTCTCGTCGTAACACCACACTACTTTCATATCGTGAATATAATCATGCTCTCGAGTACACTTACAAGTGAAACATGAAACTAAACATCAAAAACTGCAAGCACATGCGTGTGTCTCGTCGTAACACCACATTACTTTCATATCTTGATATTAATCATGCTCTCGAGAACACTAACAAGTGAAACATGGAACTAAACATCAAAAACTGCAAGTACATGCCGGTGTCTCGTCGTAACACCACACAACTTTCATATAGTTATATTAATCATGCTCTCGTGTACACTAACAAATGAAACATGTAACTAAACACCAAAAACAGAAAGTACATGCATGTTTCTAGTCGTATTACCACACTACTTTCATGCCGTGATATTAATCATGCTCTCGAGTACTCTAACAAGTGAAACATGAAACTAAACATCAAAAACTGCAAGTACATGCGTGTGTCTCATCGTATTACCACACTACTTTCATATCTTGATATTAATCATGCTCTCGAGTACACTAACAAGTGAAACAGGAAACTAATCATCAAGAACTGCAAGTACCTGCGCGTGTGTCGCCGTAACACCACTCTACTTTCATATATTGATATTAATCATGCTCTCGAGTACACTAAGAAGTGAAACATGGAACTAAACATCAAAAACTGCAAGTACTTGCGTGTGTCTCGTCGTAACGCAACACTACTTTCATATCGTGATATTAATCATGCTCTCGAGTACACTAACAAGTGAAACATGGAACTAAACATCAAAAACTGCAAGCACATGCGTGTGTTTCGTCGGAACACCACACTACTTTCATATCGTGAATTTAATCATGCTCTCAAGTACACTAACAAGTGAAACATGGAACTAAAAATCAAAAACTGCAAGTACAAGCGCGTGTCACGTCGTAGCACCACACTACTTTCTTATCGTGATATTAGTCATGCTCTCGAGTACACTAACAAGTGAAACATGGAACTAAACATCAAAAACTGCAAACACATGCGTGTGTCTCGTCGTAACACCACACTACTTTCATATCGTGAATTTAATCTTGCTCTCGAGTACACTAACAAGTGAAACATGGAAGTAAACATCAAAAACTGCAAGTACATGCGTGTGTCTCGTCGTAAGACCACACTACTTTCATATCGTGAGTTTAATCATGCTCTCGAGAACACTAACAAGTGAAACATGGAACTATTCCTCAAAAACTGCAAGTACAAGGGTGTGTCTCGTCATAACACCACATTACTTTCTTATCGCGATATTAATCGTGCTCTCGAGTACACTAGCAAGGGAAACATGGTAATAAACATCAAAAACTGCAAGTGCATGCGTGTGTCTCGTCGTAACACCACACTATTTTCATATCGTGACTTTAATCATGCTCTCGAGAACACTAACAAGTGAAACATGGAACTAATCATCAAAAACTGCAAGTACAAGGGTGTGTCTCGTCGTAACACCACACTACTTTTTTGTCGTGATATTGATCATGCTCTCGAGTACACTAACAAGTGAAACATGGTAATAAACATCAAAAACTGCAAGTACATGCGTGTGTCTCGTCGTAAGACCACACTACTTTCATATCGTGATTTTAATCATGCTCTCGAGAACACTAACAAGTGAAACATGGAACTATTAATCAAAAATGCAAGTACAAGGGTGTGTCTCGTCATAACACCACACTACTTTCTTATCGTGATATTAATCGTGCTCTCGAGTACACTAGCAAGCGAAACATGGTAATAAACATCAAAAACTGCAAGTACATGCGTGTGTCTCGTCGTAACACCACACTACTTTCATATCGTGATTTTAATCATGCTCTCGAGAACACTAACAAGTGAAACATGGAACTAATCATCAAAAACTGCAAGTACAAGGGTGTGTCTCGTCGTAACACCACACTACTTTTTTATCGTGATATTAATCATGCTCTCGAGTACACTAACAAGTGAAACATGGTAATAAACATCAAAAACTGCAAGTACATGCGTGTGTCTCGTCGTAACACCACACTACTTTCATATCGTGATTTTAATCATTGTCTCGAGAACACTAACAAGTGAAACATGGAACTAATCATCAAAAACTGCAAGTACAAGGGTGTGTCTCGCCGTAACACCACACTACTTTCTTATCGTGATATTAATCAGGCTCTTGAGTACACTAAAAAGTGAAACATGGGACTAAACATCAAAAACTGCAAGTACATGCTTGTGTCTCGTTGTAACACCACACTACTTTCATATCGTGCTATTAATCATGCTCTCGAGTACACTAACAAGTGAAACATGGAACTAAACATCAAAAACTGCATGTACATGCGTGTGTCTCGTCGTAACACCACACTACTTTCATATCGTGAATTTAATCATGCTCTCGAGTACACTAACAAGTGAAACATGGACTTAAGCATCAAAAACTGCAAGTACATGCGTGTGTCTCGTCGTAACACCACAGTACTTTCATATCGTGAATTTATTCATGCGCTCGAGTACACTAACAAGTGAAACATAGAACTATACATCAAAAACTGCAAGTACATGCGTGTGTCTCGTCGTAACACCACACTACTTTCATGCCGTGATATTAATCATGCTCTCGAGTACACTTACAAGTGAAACATGAAACTAAACATCAAAAACTGCAAGCACATGCGTGTGTCTCGTCGTAACACCACATTACTTTCATATCTTAATATTAATCATGCTCTCGAGAACACTAACAAGTGAAACATGGAACTAAACATCAAAACCTGCAAGTACATGCGGGTGTCTCGTCGTAACACCACACAACTTTCATATAGTTATATTAATCATGCTCTCGTGTACACTAACAAATGAAACATGTAACTAAACACCAAAAACTGCAAGTACATGCGTGTGTCTTATCGTATTACCAAACTACTTTCATATCGTGATATTAATCATGCTCTCGAGTACACTAACTAGTGAAACATGAAACTAATCATCAATAACTGCAAGTACCTGCGCGTGTGTCGCCGTAACATCACTCTACTTTCATATATTGATATTAATCATGCTCTCGAGCACACTAAGAAGTGAAACATGGAACTAAACATCAAAAACTGCAAGTACTTGCGTGTGTCTCGTCGTAACACCACACTACTTTCATATCGTGATATTATTCATGCTCTCGAGTACACTAACAAGTGAAACATGGAACTAAACATCAAAAAACTGCAAGCACATGCGTGTGTCTCGTCGTAATACCACACTACTTTCATATCGTGAATTTAAGCATGCTCTCGAGTACACTAACAAGTGAAACATAGAACTAAACATCAAAAACTGCAAGTACAAGGGTGTGTCTCGTCATAACACCACACTACTTTCTTATCGTGATATTAATCGTGCTCTCGAGTACACTAGCAAGCGAAACATGGTAATAAACATCAAAAACTGCAAGTACATGCGTGTGTCTCGTCGGAACACCACACTACTTTCATATCGTGATTTTAATCATGCTCTCGAGAACACTAACAAGTGAAACATGGAACTAATCATCAAAAACTGCAAGTACAAGGGTGTGTCTCGTCGTAACACCTCACTACTTTTTTATCGTGATATTTATCATGCTCTCGAGTACACTAACAAGTGAAACATGGTAATAAACATCAAAAACTGCAAGTACATGCGTGTGTCTCGTCGTAACACCACACTACTTTCATATCGTGATTTTAATCATTGTCTCGAGAACACTAACAAGTGAAACATGGAACTAATCTTCAAAAACTGCAAGTACAAGGGTGTGTCTCGTCGTAACACCACACTACTTTCTTATCGTGATATTAATCATGCTCTCGAGTACACTAACAAGTGAAACATGGTAATAAACATCAAAAACTGCAAGTACAATCTTGTGTCTCGTATTAACACCACACTACTTTCATATCGTGATTTTAATCATGCTCTCGAGAACACTAACAAGTGAAACAAGAAACTAAACATCAAAAACTGCGAGTACATGCGTGTGTCTCGTCGTAACACCACACTACTTTCATATCGTAATATTAATCATGCTCTCGAGTACACTAAAAAGTGAAACATGGGACTAAACATCAAAATCTGCAAGTACATGCTTGTGTCTCGTTGTAACACCACACTACTTTCATATCGTGCTATTAATCATGCTCTCGAGTACACTAACAAGTGAAACATGGAACTAAACATCAAAAACTGCAAGTACATGCGTGTGTCTCGTCGTAACACCACACTACTTTCATATCGTGAATTTAATCATGCTATCGAGTACACTAACAAGTGAAACATGGACTTAAACATCAAAAACTGCAAGTACATGCGTGTGTCTCGTCGTAACACCACACTACTTTCATATCGTGAATTTAATCATGCTCTCGAGTACACTAACAAGTGAAACATAGAACTATACATCAAAAACTGCAAGTACATGCGTGTGTCCCGTCGTAGCACCACACTACTTTCATGCCGTGATAATAATCATGCTCTCGAGTACACTTACAAGTGAAACATGAAACTAAACATCAAAAACTGCAAGTACATGCTTGTGTCTCATCGTATTACCACACTACTTTCATATCGTGATATTAATCATGCTCTCGAGTACACTAACAAGTGAAACATGAAACTAATCATCAATAACTGCAAGTACCTGCGCGTGTGTCGCCGTAACATCACTCTACTTTCATATATTGATATTAATCATGCTCTCGAGCACACTAAGAAGTGAAACTGGAACTAAACATCAAAAACTGCAAGTACTTGCGTGTGTCTCGTTGTAACACCACACTACTTTCATATCGTGCTATTAATCATGCTCTCGAGTACACTAACAAGTGAAACATGGAACTAAACATCAAAAACTGCAAGTACATGCGTGTGTCTCGTCGTAACACCACACTACTTTCATATCGTGAATTTAATCATGCTATCGAGTACACTAACAAGTGAAACATGGACTTAAACATCAAAAACTGCAAGTACATGCGTTTGTCTCGTCGTAACACCACACTACTTTCATATCGTGAATTTAATCATGCTCTCGAGTACACTAACAAGTGAAACATAGAACTATACATCAAAAACTGCAAGTACATGCGTGTGTCCCGTCGTAAGACCACACTACTTTCATATCGTGATTTTAATCATGCTCTCGAGAACACTAACAAGTGAAACATGGAACTATTCATCAAAAATGCAAGTACAAGGGTGTGTCTCGTCATAACACCACACTACTTTCTTATCGTGATATTAATCGTGCTCTCGAGTACACTAGCAAGCGAAACATGGTAATAAACATCAAAAACTGCAAGTACATGCGTGTGTCTCGTCGTAACACCACACTACTTTCATATCGTGATTTTAATCATGCTCTCGAGAACACTAACAAGTGAAACATGGAACTAATCATCAAAAACTGCAAGTACAAGGGTGTGTCTCGTCGTAACACCACACTACTTTTTTATCGTGATATTAATCATGCTCTCGAGTACACTAACAAGTGAAACATGGTAATAAACATCAAAAACTGCAAGTACATGCGTGTGTCTCGTCGTAACACCACACTACTTTCATATCGTGATTTTAATCATTGTCTCGAGAACACTAACAAGTGAAACATGGAACTAATCATCAAAAACTGCAAGTACAAGGGTGTGTCTCGCCGTAACACCACACTACTTTCTCATCGTGATATTAATCAGGCTCTTGAGTACACTAAAAAGTGAAACATGGGACTAAACATCAAAAACTGCAAGTACATGCTTGTGTCTCGTTGTAACACCACACTACTTTCATATCGTGCTATTAATCATGCTCTCGAGTACACTAACAAGTGAAACATGGAACTAAACATCAAAAACTGCATGTACATGCGTGTGTCTCGTCGTAACACCACACTACTTTCATATCGTGAATTTAATCATGCTCTCGAGTACACTAACAAGTGAAACATGGACTTAAGCATCAAAAACTGCAAGTACATGCGTGTGTCTCGTCGTAACACCACAGTACTTTCATATCGTGAATTTATTCATGCGCTCGAGTACACTAACAAGTGAAACATAGAACTATACATCAAAAACTGCAAGTACATGCGTGTGTCTCGTCGTAACACCACACTACTTTCATGCCGTGATATTAATCATGCTCTCGAGTACACTTACAAGTGAAACATGAAACTAAACATCAAAAACTGCAAGCACATGCGTGTGTCTCGTCGTAACACCACATTACTTTCATATCTTAATATTAATCATGCTCTCGAGAACACTAACAAGTGAAACATGGAACTAAACATCAAAACCTGCAAGTACATGCGGGTGTCTCGTCGTAACACCACACAACTTTCATATAGTTATATTAATCATGCTCTCGTGTACACTAACAAATGAAACATGTAACTAAACACCAAAAACTGCAAGTACATGCGTGTGTCTTATCGTATTACCAAACTACTTTCATATCGTGATATTAATCATGCTCTCGAGTACACTAACTAGTGAAACATGAAACTAATCATCAATAACTGCAAGTACCTGCGCGTGTGTCGCCGTAACATCACTCTACTTTCATATATTGATATTAATCATGCTCTCGAGCACACTAAGAAGTGAAACATGGAACTAAACATCAAAAACTGCAAGTACTTGCGTGTGTCTCGACGTAACACCACACTACTTTCATATCGTGATATTATTCATGCTCTCGAGTACACTAACAAGTGAAACATGGAACTAAACATCAAAAAACTGCAAGCACATGCGTGTGTCTCGTCGTAATACCACACTACTTTCATATCGTGAATTTAAGCATGCTCTCGAGTACACTAACAAGTGAAACATAGAACTAAACATCAAAAACTGCAAGTACAAGGGTGTGTCTCGTCATAACACCACACTACTTTCTTATCGTGATATTAATCGTGCTCTCGAGTACACTAGCAAGCGAAACATGGTAATAAACATCAAAAACTGCAAGTACATGCGTGTGTCTCGTCGGAACACCACACTACTTTCATATCGTGATTTTAATCATGCTCTCGAGAACACTAACAAGTGAAACATGGAACTAATCATCAAAAACTGCAAGTACAAGGGTGTGTCTCGTCGTAACACCACACTACTTTTTTATCGTGATATTTATCATGCTCTCGAGTACACTAACAAGTGAAACATGGTAATAAACATCAAAAACTGCAAGTACATGCGTGTGTCTCGTCGTAACACCACACTACTTTCATATCGTGATTTTAATCATTGTCTCGAGAACACTAACAAGTGAAACATGGAACTAATCTTCAAAAACTGCAAGTACAAGGGTGTGTCTCGTCGTAACACCACACTACTTTCTTATCGTGATATTAATCATGCTCTCGAGTACACTAACAAGTGAAACATGGTAATAAACATCAAAAACTGCAAGTACAATCTTGTGTCTCGTATTAACACCACACTACTTTCATATCGTGATTTTAATCATGCTCTCGAGAACACTAACAAGTGAAACAAGAAACTAAACATCAATAACTGCAAGTACCTGCGCGTGTGTCGCCGTAACATCACTCTACTTTCATATATTGATATTAATCATGCTCTCGAGCACACTAAGAAGTGAAACTGGAACTAAACATCAAAAACTGCAAGTACTTGCGTGTGTCTCGTTGTAACACCACACTACTTTCATATCGTGCTATTAATCATGCTCTCGAGTACACTAACAAGTGAAACATGGAACTAAACATCAAAAACTGCAAGTACATGCGTGTGTCTCGTCGTAACACCACACTACTTTCATATCGTGAATTTAATCATGCTATCGAGTACACTAACAAGTGAAACATGGACTTAAACATCAAAAACTGCAAGTACATGCGTTTGTCTCGTCGTAACACCACACTACTTTCATATCGTGAATTTAATCATGCTCTCGAGTACACTAACAAGTGAAACATAGAACTATACATCAAAAACTGCAAGTACATGCGTGTGTCCCGTCGTAGCACCACACTACTTTCATGCCGTGATAATAATCATGCTCTCGAGTACACTTACAAGTGAAACATGAAACTAAACATCAAAAACTGCAAGTACATGCTTGTGTCTCATCGTATTACCACACTACTTTCATATCGTGATATTAATCATGCTCTCGAGTACACTAACAAGTGAAACATGAAACTAATCATCAATAACTGCAAGTACCTGCGCGTGTGTCGCCGTAACATCACTCTACTTTCATATATTGATATTAATCATGCTCTCGAGCACACTAAGAAGTGAAACTGGAACTAAACATCAAAAACTGCAAGTACTTGCGTGTGTCTCGTCGTAACACCACACTACTTTCATATCGTGATATTAATCATGCTCTCGAGTACACTAACAAGTGAAACATGGAACTAAACATCAAAAAACTGCAAGCACATGCGTGTGTCTCGTCGTAATACCACACTACTTTCATATCGTGAATTTAAGCATGCTCTCGAGTACACTAACAAGTGAAACATAGAACTAAACATCAAAAACTGCAAGCACATGCGTGTGTCTTGTCGTAACACCACACTACTTTCATATCGTGAATTTAATCATGCTCTCGAGTACACTAACAAGTGAAACATGGAACTAAACATCAAAAACTGCAAGTACATGCGTGTGTCTCGTCGTAAGACCACACTACTTTCATATCGTGATTTTAATCATGCTCTCGAGAACACTAACAAGTGAAACATGGAACTATTCATCAAAAATGCAAGTACAAGGGTGTGTCTCGTCATAACACCACACTACTTTCTTATCGTGATATTAATCGTGCTCTCGAGTACACTAGCAAGCGAAACACGGTAATAAACATCAAAAACTGCAAGTACATGCGTGTGTCTCGTCGTAACACCACACTACTTTCATATCGTGATTTTAATCATGCTCTCGAGAACACTAACAAGTGAAACATGGAACTAAACATCAAAAACTGCAAGTACATGCGTGTGTCTCGTCGTAAGACCACACTACTTTCATATCGTGATTTTAATCATGCTCTCGAGAACACTAACAAGTGAAACATAGAACTATTCAACAAAAACTGCAAGTACAAGGGTGTGTCTCGTCATACCACCACACTACTTTCTTATCGTGATATTAATCGTGCTCTCGAGTACACTAGCAAGTGAAACATGGTAATAAACATCAAAAAATGCAAGTACATGCGTGTGTCTCGTCGTAACACCACACTACTTTCATATCGTGAATTTATTCATGCTCTCGAGTACACTAACAAGTGAAACATGGAACTAAACATCAAAAACTGCAAGTACATGCGTGTGTCTCATCGTATTACCACACTACTTTCATATCGTGATATTAATCATGCTCTCGAGCACACTAACAAGTGAAACATGAAACTAATCATCAAGAACTGCAAGTACCTGCGCGTGTGTCGCCGTAACACCACTCTACTTTCATATATTGATATTAATCATGCTCTCGAGTACACTAAGAAGTGAAACATGGAACTAAACATCAAAAACTGCAAGTACTTGCGTGTGTCTCGTCGTAACACCACACTACTTTCATATCGTGATATTAATCATGCTCTCGAGTACACTAACAAGTGAAACATGGAACTAAACATCAAAAACTGCAAGCACATGCGTGTGTCACGTCGTAATACTACACTACTTTCATATCGTGAATTTAATCATGCTCTCGAGTACACTAACAAGTGAAACATGGAACTAAACATCAAAAACTGCAAGTACATGTGTGTGTCTCGTCGTAACACCACACTACTTTCATATATTGATATTAATCATGCTCTCGAGTACACTAAGAAGTGAAACATGGAACTAAACATCAAAAACTGCAAGTACTTGCGTGTGTCTCGTCGTAACACCACACTACTTTCATATCGTGATATTAATCATGCTCTCGAGTACACTAACAAGTGAAACATGGAACTAAAAATCAAAAACTGCAAGTACAAGCGTGTGTCTCGTCGTAGCACCACACTACTTTCTTATCGTGATATTAATCATGCTCTCGAGTACACTAACAAGTGAAACATGGAACTAAACATCAAAAACTGCAAGCACATGCGTGTGTCTCGTCGTAACACCACACTACTTTCATATCGCGAATTTAATCATGCTCTCGAGTACACTAACAAGTGAAACATGGAACTATTCATCAAAAATGCAAGTACAAGGGTGTGTCTCGTCATAACACCACACTACTTTCTTATCGTGATATTAATCGTGCTCTCGAGTACACTAGCAAGCGAAACATGGTAATAAACATCAAAAACTGCAAGTACATGCGTGTGTCTCGTCGTAACACCACACTACTTTCATATCGTGATTTTAATCATGCTCTCGAGAACACTAACAAGTGAAACATGGAACTAATCATCAAAAACTGCAAGTACAAGGGTGTGTCTCGTCGTAACACCACACTACTTTTTTATCGTGATATTAATCATGCTCTCGAGTACACTAACAAGTGAAACATGGTAATAAACATCAAAAACTGCAAGTACATGCGTGTGTCTCGTCGTAACACCACACTACTTTCATATCGTGATTTTAATCATTGTCTCGAGAACACTAACAAGTGAAACATGGAACTAATCATCAAAAACTGCAAGTACAAGGGTGTGTCTCGCCGTAACACCACACTACTTTCTTATCGTGATATTAATCAGGCTCTTGAGTACACTAAAAAGTGAAACATGGGACTAAACATCAAAAACTGCAAGTACATGCTTGTGTCTCGTTGTAACACCACACTACTTTCATATCGTGCTATTAATCATGCTCTCGAGTACACTAACAAGTGAAACATGGAACTAAACATCAAAAACTGCATGTACATGCGTGTGTCTCGTCGTAACACCACACTACTTTCATATCGTGAATTTAATCATGCTCTCGAGTACACTAACAAGTGAAACATGGACTTAAACATCAAAAACTGCAAGTACATGCGTGTGTCTCGTCGTAACACCACACTACTTTCATATCGTGAATTTATTCATGCGCTCGAGTACACTAACAAGTGAAACATAGAACTATACATCAAAAACTGCAAGTACATGCGTGTGTCTCGTCGTAACACCACACTACTTTCATGCCGTGATATTAATCATGCTCTCGAGTACACTTACAAGTGAAACATGAAACTAAACATCAAAAACTGCAAGCACATGCGTGTGTCTCGTCGTAACACCACATTACTTTCATATCTTAATATTAATCATGCTCTCGAGAACACTAACAAGTGAAACATGGAACTAAACATCAAAACCTGCAAGTACATGCGGGTGTCTCGTCGTAACACCACACAACTTTCATATAGTTATATTAATCATGCTCTCGTGTACACTAACAAATGAAACATGTAACTAAACACCAAAAACTGCAAGTACATGCGTGTGTCTTATCGTATTACCAAACTACTTTCATATCGTGATATTAATCATGCTCTCGAGTACACTAACAAGTGAAACATGAAACTAATAATCAATAACTGCAAGTACCTGCGCGTGTGTCGCCGTAACATCACTCTACTTTCATATATTGATATTAATCATGCTCTCGAGCACACTAAGAAGTGAAACATGGAACTAAACATCAAAAACTGCAAGTACTTGCGTGTGTCTCGTCGTAACACCACACTACTTTCATATCGTGATATTAATCATGCTCTCGAGTACACTAACAAGTGAAACATGGAACTAAACATCAAAAAACTTCAAGCACATGCGTGTGTCTCGTCGTAATACCACACTACTTTCATATCGTGAATTTAAGCATGCTCTCGAGTACACTAACAAGTGAAACATAGAACTAAACATCAAAAACTGCAAGCACATGCGTGTGTCTCGTCGTAACACCACACTACTTTCATATCGTGAATTTAATCATGCTCTCGACTACACTAACAAGTGAAACATGGAACTAAACATCAAAAACTGCAAGTACATGCGTGTGTCTCGTCGTAAGACCACACTACTTTCATATCGTGATTTTAATCATGCTATCGAGAACACTAACAAGTGAAACATGGAACTATTACAAGGGTGTGTCTCGTCATAACACCACACTACTTTCTTATCGTGATATTAATCGTGCTCTCGAGTACACTAGCAAGCGAAACATGGTAATAAACATCAAAAACTGCAAGTATATGCGTGTGTCTCGTCGGAACACCACACTACTTTCATATCGTGATTTTAATCTTGCTCTCGAGAACACTAACAAGTGAAACATGGAACTAATCATCAAAAACTGCAAGTACAAGGGTGTGTCTCGTCGTAACACCACACTACTTTTTTATCGTGATATTTATCATGCTCTCGAGTACACTAACAAGTGAAACATGGTAATAAACATCAAAAACTGCAAGTACATGCGTGTGTCTCGTCGTAACACCACACTACTTTCATATCGTGATTTTAATCATTGTCTCGAGAACACTAACAAGTGAAACATGGAACTAATCTTCAAAACTGCAAGTACAAGGGTGTGTCTCGTCGTAACACCACACTACTTTCTTATCGTGATATTAATCATGCTCTCGAGTACACTAACAAGTGAAACATGGTAATAAACAAGTGAAACATGGACTTAAACATCAAAAACTGCAAGTACATGCGTGTGTCTCGTCGTAACACCACACTACTTTCATATCGTGAATTTAATCATGCTCTCGAGTACACTAACAAGTGAAACATAGAACTATACATCAAAAACTGCAAGTACATGCGTGTGTCCCGTCGTAGCACCACACTACTTTCATGCCGTGATAATAATCATGCTCTCGAGTACACTTACAAGTGAAACATGAAACTAAACATCAAAAACTGCAAGTACATGCTTGTGTCTCATCGTATTACCACACTACTTTCATATCGTGATATTAATCATGCTCTCGAGTACACTAACAAGTGAAACATGAAACTAATCATCAATAACTGCAAGTACCTGCGCGTGTGTCGCCGTAACATCACTCTACTTTCATATATTGATATTAATCATGCTCTCGAGCACACTAAGAAGTGAAACTGGAACTAAACATCAAAAACTGCAAGTACTTGCGTGTGTCTCGTCGTAACACCACACTACTTTCATATCGTGATATTAATCATGCTCTCGAGTACACTAACAAGTGAAACATGGAACTAAACATCAAAAAACTGCAAGCACATGCGTGTGTCTCGTCGTAATACCACACTACTTTCATATCGTGAATTTAAGCATGCTCTCGAGTACACTAACAAGTGAAACATAGAACTAAACATCAAAAACTACAAGCACATGCGTGTGTCTCGTCGTAACACCACACTACTTTCATATCGTGAATTTAATCATGCTCTCGAGTACACTAACAAGTGAAACATGGAACTAAACATCAAAAACTGCAAGTACATGCGTGTGTCTCGTCGTAAGACCACACTACTTTCATATCGTGATTTTAATCATGCTCTCGAGAACACTAACAAGTGAAACATGGAACTATTCATCAAAAATGCAAGTACAAGGGTGTGTCTCGTCATAACACCACACTACTTTCTTATCGTGATATTAATCGTGCTCTCGAGTACACTAGCAAGCGAAACACGGTAATAAACATCAAAAACTGCAAGTACATGCGTGTGTCTCGTCGTAACACCACACTACTTTCATATCGTGATTTTAATCATGCTCTCGAGAACACTAACAAGTGAAACATGGAACTAAACATCAAAAACTGCAAGTACATGCGTGTGTCTCGTCGTAAGACCACACTACTTTCATATCGTGATTTTAATCATGCTCTCGAGAACACTAACAAGTGAAACATAGAACTATTCAACAAAAACTGCAAGTACAAGGGTGTGTCTCGTCATACCACCACACTACTTTCTTATCGTGATATTAATCGTGCTCTCGAGTACACTAGCAAGTGAAACATGGTAATAAACATCAAAAACTGCAAGTACATGCGTGTGTCTCGTCGTAACACCACACTACTTTCATATCGTGAATTTAATCATGCTCTCGAGTACACTAACAAGTGAAACATGGAACTAAACATCAAAAACTGCAAGCACATGCGTGTGTCTCGTCGGAACACCACACTACTTTCATATCGTGAATTTAATCATGCTCTCAAGTACACTAACAAGTGAAACATGGAACTAAAAATCAAAAACTGCAAGTACAAGCGCGTGTCACGTCGTAGCACCACACTACTTTCTTATCGTGATATTAGTCATGCTCTCGAGTACACTAACAAGTGAAACATGGAACTATACATCAAAAACTGCAAACACATGCGTGTGTCTCGTCGTAACACCACACTACTTTCATATCGTGAATTTAATCTTGCTCTCGAGTACACTAACAAGTGAAACATGGAAGTAAACATCAAAAACTGCAAGTACATGCGTGTGTCTCGTCGTAAGACCACACTACTTTCATATCGTGAGTTTAATCATGCTCTCGAGAACACTAACAAGTGAAACATGGAACTATTCCTCAAAAACTGCAAGTACAAGGGTGTGTCTCGTCATAACACCACATTACTTTCTTATCGCGATATTAATCGTGCTCTCGAGTACACTAGCAAGGGAAACATGGTAATAAACATCAAAAACTGCAAGTGCATGCGTGTGTCTCGTCGTAACACCACACTATTTTCATATCGTGACTTTAATCATGCTCTCGAGAACACTAACAAGTGAAACATGGAACTAATCATCAAAAACTGCAAGTACAAGGGTGTGTCTCGTCGTAACACCACACTACTTTTTTGTCGTGATATTGATCATGCTCTCGAGTACACTAACAAGTGAAACATGGTAATAAACATCAAAAACTGCAAGTACATGCGTGTGTCTCGTCGTAAGACCACACTACTTTCATATCGTGATTTTAATCATGCTCTCGAGAACACTAACAAGTGAAACATGGAACTATTCATCAAAAATGCAAGTACAAGGGTGTGTCTCGTCATAACACCACACTACTTTCTTATCGTGATATTAATCGTGCTCTCGAGTACACTAGCAAGCGAAACATGGTAATAAACATCAAAAACTGCAAGTACATGCGTGTGTCTCGTCGTAACACCACACTACTTTCATATCGTGATTTTAATCATGCTCTCGAGAACACTAACAAGTGAAACATGGAACTAATCATCAAAAACTGCAAGTACAAGGGTGTGTCTCGTCGTAACACCACACTACTTTTTTATCGTGATATTAATCATGCTCTCGAGTACACTAACAAGTGAAACATGGTAATAAACATCAAAAACTGCAAGTACATGCGTGTGTCTCGTCGTAACACCACACTACTTTCATATCGTGATTTTAATCATTGTCTCGAGAACACTAACAAGTGAAACATGGAACTAATCATCAAAAACTGCAAGTACAAGGGTGTGTCTCGCCGTAACACCACACTACTTTCTTATCGTGATATTAATCAGGCTCTTGAGTACACTAAAAAGTGAAACATGGGACTAAACATCAAAAACTGCAAGTACATGCTTGTGTCTCGTTGTAACACCACACTACTTTCATATCGTGCTATTAATCATGCTCTCGAGTACACTAACAAGTGAAACATGGAACTAAACATCAAAAACTGCATGTACATGCGTGTGTCTCGTCCTAACACCACACTACTTTCATATCGTGAATTTAATCATGCTCTCGAGTACACTAACAAGTGAAACATGGACTTAAACATCAAAAACTGCAAGTACATGCGTGTGTCTCGTCGTAACACCACACTACTTTCATATCGTGAATTTATTCATGCGCTCGAGTACACTAACAAGTGAAACATAGAACTATACATCAAAAACTACAAGTACATGCGTGTGTCTCGTCGTAACACCACACTACTTTCATGCCGTGATATTAATCATGCTCTCGAGTACACTTACAAGTGAAACATGAAACTAAACATCAAAAACTGCAAGCACATGCGTGTGTCTCGTCGTAACACCACATTACTTTCATATCTTAATATTAATCATGCTCTCGAGAACACTAACAAGTGAAACATGGAACTAAACATCAAAACCTGCAAGTACATGCGGGTGTCTCGTCGTAACACCACACAACTTTCATATAGTTATATTAATCATGCTCTCGTGTACACTAACAAATGAAACATGTAACTAAACACCAAAAACTGCAAGTACATGCGTGTGTCTTATCGTATTACCAAACTACTTTCATATCGTGATATTAATCATGCTCTCGAGTACACTAACTAGTGAAACATGAAACTAATCATCAATAACTGCAAGTACCTGCGCGTGTGTCGCCGTAACATCACTCTACTTTCATATATTGATATTAATCATGCTCTCGAGCACACTAAGAAGTGAAACATGGAACTAAACATCAAAAACTGCAAGTACTTGCGTGTGTCTCGTCGTAACACCACACTACTTTCATATCGTGATATTAATCATGCTCTCGAGTACACTAACAAGTGAAACATGGAACTAAACATCAAAAAACTGCAAGCACATGCGTGTGTCTCGTCGTAATACCACACTACTTTCATATCGTGAATTTAAGCATGCTCTCGAGTACACTAACAAGTGAAACATAGAACTAAACATCAAAAACTGCAAGTACAAGGGTGTGTCTCGTCATAACACCACGCTACTTTCTTATCGTGATATTAATCGTGCTCTCGAGTACACTAGCAAGCGAAACATGGTAATAAACATCAAAAACTGCAAGTACATGCGTGTGTCTCGTCGGAACACCACACTACTTTCATATCGTGATTTTAATCATGCTCTCGAGAACACTAACAAGTGAAACATGGAACTAATCATCAAAAACTGCAAGTACAAGGGTGTGTCTCGTCGTAACACCACACTACTTTTTTATCGTGATATTTATCATGCTCTCGAGTACACTAACAAGTGAAACATGGTAATAAACATCAAAAACTGCAAGTACATGCGTGTGTCTCGTCGTAACACCACACTACTTTCATATCGTGATTTTAATCATTGTCTCGAGAACACTAACAAGTGAAACATGGAACTAATCTTCAAAAACTGCAAGTACAAGGGTGTGTCTCGTCGTAACACAACACTACTTTCTTATCGTGATATTAATCATGCTCTCGAGTACACTAACAAGTGAAACATGGTAATAAACATCAAAAACTGCAAGTACAATCTTGTGTCTCGTATTAACACCACACTACTTTCATATCGTGATTTTAATCATGCTCTCGAGAACACTAACAAGTGAAACAAGAAACTAAACATCAAAAACTGCGAGTACATGCGTGTGTCTCGTCGTAACACCACACTACTTTCATATCGTAATATTAATCATGCTCTCGAGTACACTAAAAAGTGAAACATGGGACTAAACATCAAAAACTGCAAGTACATGCTTGTGTCTCGTTGTAACACCACACTACTTTCATATCGTGCTATTAATCATGCTCTCGAGTACACTAACAAGTGAAACATGGAACTAAACATCAAAAACTGCAAGTACATGCTTGTGTCTCGTCGTAACACCACACTACTTTCATATCGTGAATTTATTCATGCTATCGAGTACACTAACAAGTGAAACATGGACTTAAACATCAAAAACTGCAAGTACATGCGTGTGTCTCGTCGTAACACCACACTACTTTCATATCGTGAATTTAATCATGCTCTCGAGTACACTAACAAGTGAAACATAGAACTATACATCAAAAACTGCAAGTACATGCGTGTGTCCCGTCGTAGCACCACACTACTTTCATGCCGTGATAATAATCATGCTCTCGAGTACACTTACAAGTGAAACATGAAACTAAACATCAAAAACTGCAAGTACATGCTTGTGTCTCATCGTATTACCACACTACTTTCATATCGTGATATTAATCATGCTCTCGAGTACACTAACAAGTGAAACATGAAACTAATCATCAATAACTGCAAGTACCTGCGCGTGTGTCGCCGTAACATCACTCTACTTTCATATATTGATATTAATCATGCTCTCGAGCACACTAAGAAGTGAAACTGGAACTAAACATCAAAAACTGCAAGTACTTGCGTGTGTCTCGTCGTAACACCACACTACTTTCATATCGTGATATTAATCATGCTCTCGAGTACACTAACAAGTGAAACATGGAACTAAACATCAAAAAACTGCAAGCACATGCGTGTGTCTCGTCGTAATACCACACTACTTTCATATCGTGAATTTAAGCATGCTCTCGAGTACACAAACAAGTGAAACATAGAACTAAACATCAAAAACTGCAAGCACATGCGTGTGTCTCGTCGTAACACCACACTACTTTCATATCGTGAATTTAATCATGCTCTCGAGTACACTAACAAGTGAAACATGGAACTAAACATCAAAAACTGCAAGTACATGCGTGTGTCTCGTCGTAAGACCACACTACTTTCATATCGTGATTTTAATCATGCTCTCGAGAACACTAACAAGTGAAACATGGAACTAGTCATCAAAAATGCAAGTACAAGGGTGTGTCTCGTCATAACACCACACTACTTTCTTATCGTGATATTAATCGTGCTCTCGAGTACACTAGCAAGCGAAACACGGTAATAAACATCAAAAACTGCAAGTACATGCGTGTGTCTCGTCGTAACACCACACTACTTTCATATCGTGATTTTAATCATGCTCTCGAGAACACTAACAAGTGAAACATGGAACTAAACATCAAAAACTGCAAGTACATGCGTGTGTCTCGTCGTAAGACCACACTACTTTCATATCGTGATTTTAATCATGCTCTCGAGAACACTAACAAGTGAAACATAGAACTATTCAACAAAAACTGCAAGTACAAGGGTGTGTCTCGTCATACCACCACACTACTTTCTTATCGTGATATTAATCGTGCTCTCGAGTACACTAGCAAGTGAAACATGGTAATAAACATCAAAAACTGCAAGTACATGCGTGTGTCTCGTCGTAACACCACACTACTTTCATATCGTGAATTTAATCATGCTCTCGAGTACACTAGCAAGTGAAACATGGAACTAAACATCAAAAACTGCAAGTACATGCGTGTGTCTCATCGTATTACCACACTACTTTCATATCGTGATATTAATCATGCTCTCGAGCACACTAACAAGTGAAACATGAAACTAATCATCAAGAACTGCAAGTACCTGCGCGTGTGTCGCCGTAACACCACTCTACTTTCATATATTGATATTAATCATGCTCTCGAGTACACTAAGAAGTGAAACATGGAACTAAACATCAAAAACTGCAAGTACTTGCGTGTGTCTCGTCGTAACACCACACTACTTTCATATCGTGATATTAATCATGCTCTCGAGTACACTAACAAGTGAAACATGGAACTAAACATCAAAAACTGCAAGCACATGCGTGTGTCACGTCGTAATACTACACTACTTTCATATCGTGAATTTAATCATGCTCTCGAGTACACTAACAAGTGAAACATGGAACTAAACATCAAAAACTGCAAGTACATGTGTGTGTCTCGTCGTAACACCACACTACTTTCATATATTGATATTAATCATGCTCTCGAGTACACTAAGAAGTGAAACATGGAACTAAACATCAAAAACTGCAAGTACTTGCGTGTGTCTCGTCGTAACACCACACTACTTTCATATCGTGATATTAATCATGCTCTCGAGTACACTAACAAGTGAAACATGGAACTAAAAATCAAAAACTGCAAGTACAAGCGTGTGTCTCGTCGTAGCACCACACTACTTTCTTATCGTGATATTAATCATGCTCTCGAGTACACTAACAAGTGAAACATGGAACTAAACATCAAAAACTGCAAGCACATGCGTGTGTCTCGTCGTAACACCACACTACTTTCATATCGCGAATTTAATCATGCTCTCGAGTACACTAACAAGTGAAACATGGAACTATTCATCAAAAATGCAAGTACAAGGGTGTGTCTCGTCATAACACCACACTACTTTCTTATCGTGATATTAATCGTGCTCTCGAGTACACTAGCAAGCGAAACATGGTAATAAATATCAAAAACTGCAAGTACATGCGTGTGTCTCGTCGTAACACCACACTACTTTCATATCGTGATTTTAATCATGCTCTCGAGAACACTAACAAGTGAAACATGGAACTAATCATCAAAAACTGCAAGTACAAGGGTGTGTCTCGTCGTAACACCACACTACTTTTTTATCGTGATATTAATCATGCTCTCGAGTACACTAACAAGTGAAACATGGTAATAAACATCAAAAACTGCAAGTACATGCGTGTGTCTCGTCGTAACACCACACTACTTTCATATCGTGATTTTAATCATTGTCTCGAGAACACTAACAAGTGAAACATGGAACTAATCATCAAAAACTGCAAGTACAAGGGTGTGTCTCGCCGTAACACCACACTACTTTCTTATCGTGATATTAATCAGGCTCTTGAGTACACTAAAAAGTGAAACATGGGACTAAACATCAAAAACTGCAAGTACATGCTTGTGTCTCGTTGTAACACCACACTACTTTCATATCGTGCTATTAATCATGCTCTCGAGTACACTAACAAGTGAAACATGGAACTAAACATCAAAAACTGCATGTACATGCGTGTGTCTCGTCGTAACACCACACTACTTTCATATCGTGAATTTAATCATGCTCTCGAGTACACTAACAAGTGAAACATGGACTTAAACATCAAAAACTGCAAGTACATGCGTGTGTCTCGTCGTAACACCACACTACTTTCATATCGTGAATTTATTCATGCGCTCGAGTACACTAACAAGTGAAACATAGAACTATACATCAAAAACTGCAAGTACATGCGTGTGTCTCGTCGTAACACCACACTACTTTCATGCCGTGATATTAATCATGCTCTCGAGTACACTTACAAGTGAAACATGAAACTAAACATCAAAAACTGCAAGCACATGCGTGTGTCTCGTCGTAACACCACATTACTTTCATATCTTAATATTAATCATGCTCTCGAGAACACTAACAAGTGAAACATGGAACTAAACATCAAAACCTGCAAGTACATGCGGGTGTCTCGTCGTAACACCACACAACTTTCATATAGTTATATTAATCATGCTCTCGTGTACACTAACAAATGAAACATGTAACTAAACACCAAAAACTGCAAGTACATGCGTGTGTCTTATCGTATTACCAAACTACTTTCATATCGTGATATTAATCATGCTCTCGAGTACACTAACAAGTGAAACATGAAACTAATCATCAATAACTGCAAGTACCTGCGCGTGTGTCGCCGTAACATCACTCTACTTTCATATATTGATATTAATCATGCTCTCGAGCACACTAAGAAGTGAAACATGGAACTAAACATCAAAAACTGCAAGTACTTGCGTGTGTCTCGTCGTAACACCACACTACTTTCATATCGTGATAATAATCATGCTCTCGAGTACACTAACAAGTGAAACATGGAACTAAACATCAAAAAACTGCAAGCACATGCGTGTGTCTCGTCGTAATACCACACTACTTTCATATCGTGAATTTAAGCATGCTCTCGAGTACACTAACAAGTGAAACATAGAACTAAACATCAAAAACTGCAAGCACATGCGTGTGTCTCGTCGTAACACCACACTACTTTCATATCGTGAATTTAATCATGCTCTCGACTACACTAACAAGTGAAACATGGAACTAAACATCAAAAACTGCAAGTACATGCGTGTGTCTCGTCGTAAGACCACACTACTTTCATATCGTGATTTTAATCATGCTATCGAGAACACTAACAAGTGAAACATGGAACTATTACAAGGGTGTGTCTCGTCATAACACCACACTACTTTCTTATCGTGATATTAATCGTGCTCTCGAGTACACTAGCAAGCGAAACATGGTAATAAACATCAAAAACTGCAAGTATATGCGTGTGTCTCGTCGGAACACCACACTACTTTCATATCGTGATTTTAATCATGCTCTCGAGAACACTAACAAGTGAAACATGGAACTAATCATCAAAAACTGCAAGTACAAGGGTGTGTCTCGTCGTAACACCACACTACTTTTTTATCGTGATATTTATCATGCTCTCGAGTACACTAACAAGTGAAACATGGTAATAAACATCAAAAACTGCAAGTACATGCGTGTGTCTCGTCGTAACACCACACTACTTTCATATCGTGATTTTAATCATTGTCTCGAGAACACTAACAAGTGAAACATGGAACTAATCTTCAAAAACTGCAAGTACAAGGGTGTGTCTCGTCGTAACACCACACTACTTTCATATATTGATATTAATCATGCTCTCGAGTACACTAAGAAGTGAAACATGGAACTAAACATCAAAAACTGCAAGTACTTGCGTGTGTCTCGTCGTAACACCACACTACTTTCATATCGTGATATTAATCATGCTCTCGAGTACACTAACAAGTGAAACATGGAACTAAACATCAAAAACTGCAAGCACATGCGTGTGTCACGTCGTAATACTACACTACTTTCATATCGTGAATTTAATCATGCTCTCGAGTACACTAACAAGTGAAACATGGAACTAAACATCAAAAACTGCAAGTACATGTGTGTGTCTCGTCGTAACACCACACTACTTTCATATATTGATATTAATCATGCTCTCGAGTACACTAAGAAGTGGAACATGGAACTAAACATCAAAAACTGCAAGTACTTGCGTGTGTCTCGTCGTAACACCACACTACTTTCATATCGTGATATTAATCATGCTCTCGAGTACACTAACAAGTGAAACATGGAACTAAAAATCAAAAACTGCAAGTACAAGCGTGTGTCTCGTCGTAGCACCACACTACTTTCTTATCGTGATATTAATCATGCTCTCGAGTACACTAACAAGTGAAACATGGAACTAAACATCAAAAACTGCAAGCACATGCGTGTGTCTCGTCGTAACACCACACTACTTTCATATCGCGAATTTAATCATGCTCTCGAGTACACTAACAAGTGAAACATGGAACTAAACATCAAAAACTGCAAGTACATGCGTGTGTCTAGTCGTAAGACCACACTACTTTCATATCGTTATTTTATTCATGCTCTCGAGAACACTAACAAGTGAAACATGGAACTATTCATCAAAAATGCAAGTACAAGGGTGTGTCTCGTCATAACACCACACTACTTTCTTATCGTGATATTAATCGTGCTCTCGAGTACACTAGCAAGCGAAACATGGTAATAAACATCAAAAACTGCAAGTACATGCGTGTGTCTCGTCGTAACACCACACTACTTTCATATCGTGATTTTAATCATGCTCTCGAGAACACTAACAAGTGAAACATGGAACTAATCATCAAAAACTGCAAGTACAAGGGTGTGTCTCGTCGTAACACCACACTACTTTTTTATCGTGATATTAATCATGCTCTCGAGTACACTAACAAGTGAAACATGGTAATAAACATCAAAAACTGCAAGTACATGCGTGTGTCTCGTCGTAACACCACACTACTTTCATATCGTGATTTTAATCATTGTCTCGAGAACACTAACAAGTGAAACATGGAACTAATCATCAAAAACTGCAAGTACAAGGGTGTGTCTCGTCGTAACACCACACTACTTTTTTATCGTGATATTAATCATGCTCTCGAGTACACTAACAAGTGAAACATGGTAATAAACATCAAAAACTGCAAGTACATGCGTGTGTCTCGTCGTAACACCACACTACTTTCATATCGTGATTTTAATCATTGTCTCGAGAACACTAACAAGTGAAACATGGAACTAATCATCAAAAACTGCAAGTACAAGGGTGTGTCTCGCCGTAACACCACACTACTTTTTTATCGTGATATTAATCAGGCTCTTGAGTACACTAAAAAGTGAAACATGGGACTAAACATCAAAAACTGCAAGTACATGCTTGTGTCTCGTTGTAACACCACACTACTTTCATATCGTGCTATTAATCATGCTCTCGAGTACACTAACAAGTGAAACATGGAACTAAACATCAAAAACTGCATGTACATGCGTGTGTCTCGTCGTAACACCACACTACTTTCATATCGTGAATTTAATCATGCTGTCGAGTACACTAACAAGTAAAACATGGACTTAAACATCAAAAACTGCAAGTACATGCGTGTGTCTCGTCGTAACACCACACTACTTTCATATCGTGAATTTATTCATGCGCTCGAGTACACTAACAAGTGAAACATAGAACTATACATCAAAAACTGCAAGTACATGCGTGTGTCTCGTCGTAACACCACACTACTTTCATGCCGTGATATTAATCATGCTCTCGAGTACACTTACAAGTGAAACATGAAACTAAACATCAAAAACTGCAAGCACATGCGTGTGTCTCGTCGTAACACCACATTACTTTCATATCTTAATATTAATCATGCTCTCGAGAACACTAACAAGTGAAACATGGAACTAAACATCAAAACCTGCAAGTACATGCGGGTGTCTCGTCGTAACACCACACAACTTTCATATAGTTATATTAATCATGCTCTCGTGTACACTAACAAATGAAACATGTAACTAAACACCAAAAACTGCAAGTACATGCGTGTGTCTTATCGTATTACCAAACTACTTTCATATCGTGATATTAATCATGCTCTCGAGTACACTAACAAGTGAAACATGAAACTAATCATCAATAACTGCAAGTACCTGCGCGTGTGTCGCCGTAACATCACTCTACTTTCATATATTGATATTAATCATGCTCTCGAGCACACTAAGAAGTGAAACATGGAACTAAACATCAAAAACTGCAAGTACTTGCGTGTGTCTCGTCGTAACACCACACTACTTTCATATCGTGATATTAATCATGCTCTCGAGTACACTAACAAGTGAAACATGGAACTAAACATCAAAAAACTGCAAGCACATGCGTGTGTCTCGTCGTAATACCACACTACTTTCATATCGTGAATTTAAGCATGCTCTCGAGTACACTAACAAGTGAAACATAGAACTAAACATCAAAAACTGCAAGTACAAGGGTGTGTCTTGTCATAACACCACACTACTTTCTTATCGTGATATTAATCGTGCTCTCGAGTACACTAGCAAGCGAAACATGGTAATAAACATCAAAAACTGCAAGTACATGCGTGTGTCTCGTCGGAACACCACACTACTTTCATATCGTGATTTTAATCATGCTCTCGAGAACACTAACAAGTGAAACATGGAACTAATCATCAAAAACTGCAAGTACAAGGGTGTGTCTCGTCGTAACACCACACTACTTTTTTATCGTGATATTTATCATGCTCTCGAGTACACTAACAAGTGAAACATGGTAATAAACATCAAAAACGGCAAGTACATGCGTGTGTCTCGTCGTAACACCACACTACTTTCATATCGTGATTTTAATCATTGTCTCGAGAATACTAACAAGTGAAACATGGAACTAATCTTCAAAAACTGCAAGTACAAGGGTGTGTCTCGTCGTAACACCACACTACTTTCTTATCGTGATATTAATCATGCTCTCGAGTACACTAACAAGTGAAACATGGTAATAAACATCAAAAACTGCAAGTACAATCTTGTGTCTCGTATTAACACCACACTACTTTCATATCGTGATTTTAATCATGCTCTCGAGAACACTAACAAGTGAAACAAGAAACTAAACATCAAAAACTGCGAGTACATGCGTGTGTCTCGTCGTAACACCACACTACTTTCATATCGTAATATTAATCATGCTCTCGAGTACACTAAAAAGTGAAACATGGGACTAAACATCAAAAACTGCAAGTACATGCTTGTGTCTCGTTGTAACACCACACTACTTTCATATCGTGCTATTAATCATGCTCTCGAGTACACTAACAAGTGAAACATGGAACTAAACATCAAAAACTGCAAGTACATGCGTGTGTCTCGTCGTAACACCACACTACTTTCATATCGTGATTTTAATCATTGTCTCGAGAACACTAACAAGTGAAACATGGAACTAATCATCAAAAACTGCAAGTACAAGGGTGTGTCTCGCCGTAACACCACACTACTTTCTTATCGTGATATTAATCAGGCTCTTGAGTACACTAAAAAGTGAAACATGGGACTAAACATCAAAAACTGCAAGTACATGCTTGTGTCTCGTTGTAACACCACACTACTTTCATATCGTGCTATTAATCATGCTCTCGAGTACACTAACAAGTGAAACATGGAACTAAACATCAAAAACTGCATGTACATGCGTGTGTCTCGTCGTAACACCACACTACTTTCATATCGTGAATTTAATCATGCTCTCGAGTACACTAACAAGTGAAACATGGACTTAAACATCAAAAACTGCAAGTACATGCGTGTGTCTCGTCGTAACACCACACTACTTTCATATCGTGAATTTATTCATGCGCTCGAGTACACTAACAAGTGAAACATAGAACTATACATCAAAAACTGCAAGTACATGCGTGTGTCTCGTCGTAACACCACACTACTTTCATGCCGTGATATTAATCATGCTCTCGAGTACACTTACAAGTGAAACATGAAACTAAACATCAAAAACTGCAAGCACATGCGTGTGTCTCGTCGTAACACCACATTACTTTCATATCTTAATATTAATCATGCTCTCGAGAACACTAACAAGTGAAACATGGAACTAAACATCAAAACCTGCAAGTACATGCGGGTGTCTCGTCGTAACACCACACAACTTTCATATAGTTATATTAATCATGCTCTCGTGTACACTAACAAATGAAACATGTAACTAAACACCAAAAACTGCAAGTACATGCGTGTGTCTTATCGTATTACCAAACTACTTTCATATCGTGATATTAATCATGCTCTCGAGTACACTAACAAGTGAAACATGAAACTAATCATCAATAACTGCAAGTACCTGCGCGTGTGTCGCCGTAACATCACTCTACTTTCATATATTGATATTAATCATGCTCTCGAGCACACTAAGAAGTGAAACATGGAACTAAACATCAAAAACTGCAAGTACTTGCGTGTGTCTCGTCGTAACACCACACTACTTTCATATCGTGATATTAATCATGCTCTCGAGTACACTAACAAGTGAAACATGGAACTAAACATCAAAAAACTGCAAGCACATGCGTGTGTCTCGTCGTAATACCACACTACTTTCATATCGTGAATTTAAGCATGCTCTCGAGTACACTAACAAGTGAAACATAGAACTAAACATCAAAAACTGCAAGTACAAGGGTGTGTCTCGTCATAACACCACACTACTTTCTTATCGTGATATTAATCGTGCTCTCGAGTACACTAGCAAGCGAAACATGGTAATAAACATCAAAAACTGCAAGTACATGCGTGTGTCTCGTCGGAACACCACACTACTTTCATATCGTGATTTTAATCATGCTCTCGAGAACACTAACAAGTGAAACATGGAACTAATCATCAAAAACTGCAAGTACAAGGGTGTGTCTCGTCGTAACACCACACTACTTTTTTATCGTGATATTTATCATGCTCTCGAGTACACTAACAAGTGAAACATGGTAATAAACATCAAAAACTGCAAGTACATGCGTGTGTCTCGTCGTAACACCACACTACTTTCATATCGTGATTTTAATCATTGTCTCGAGAACACTAACAAGTGAAACATGGAACTAATCTTCAAAAACTGCAAGTACAAGGGTGTGTCTCGTCGTAACACCACACTACTTTCTTATCGTGATATTAATCATGCTCTCGAGTACACTAACAAGTGAAACATGGTAATAAACATCAAAAACTGCAAGTACAATCTTGTGTCTCGTATTAACACCACACTACTTTCATATCGTGATTTTAATCATGCTCTCGAGAACACTAACAAGTGAAACAAGAAACTAAACATCAAAAACTGCGAGTACATGCGTGTGTCTCGTCGTAACACCACACTACTTTCATATCGTAATATTAATCATGCTCTCGAGTACACTAAAAAGTGAAACATGGGACTAAACATCAAAAACTGCAAGTACATGCTTGTGTCTCGTTGTAACACCACACTACTTTCATATCGTGCTATTAATCATGCTCTCGAGTACACTAACAAGTGAAACATGGAACTAAACATCAAAAACTGCAAGTACATGCGTGTGTCTCGTCGTAACACCACACTACTTTCATATCGTGAATTTAATCATGCTATCGAGTACACTAACAAGTGAAACATGAAACTAATCATCAATAACTGCAAGTACCTGCGCGTGTGTCGCCGTAACATCACTCTACTTTCATATATTGATAATAATCATGCTCTCGAGCACACTAAGAAGTGAAACTGGAACTAAACATCAAAAACTGCAAGTACTTGCGTGTGTCTCGTCGTAACACCACACTACTTTCATATCGTGATATTAATCATGCTCTCGAGTACACTAACAAATGAAACATGTAACTAAACACCAAAAACTGCAAGTACATGCGTGTGTCTTATCGTATTACCAAACTACTTTCATATCGTGATATTAATCATGCTCTCGAGTACACTAACAAGTGAAACATGAAACTAATCATCAATAACTGCAAGTACCTGCGCGTGTGTCGCCGTAACATCACTCTACTTTCATATATTGATATTAATCATGCTCTCGAGCACACTAAGAAGTGAAACATGGAACTAAACATCAAAAACTGCAAGTACTTGCGTGTGTCTCGTCGTAACACCACACTACTTTCATATCGTGATATTAATCATGCTCTCGAGTACACTAACAAGTGAAACATGGAACTAAACATCAAAAAACTGCAAGCACATGCGTGTGTCTCGTCGTAATACCACACTACTTTCATATCGTGAATTTAAGCATGCTCTCGAGTACACTAACAAGTGAAACATAGAACTAAACATCAAAAACTGCAAGTACAAGGGTGTGTCTCGTCATAACACCACACTACTTTCTTATCGTGATATTAATCGTGCTCTCGAGTACACTAGCAAGCGAAACATGGTAATAAACATCAAAAACTGCAAGTACATGCGTGTGTCTCGTCGGAACACCACACTACTTTCATATCGTGATTTTAATCATGCTCTCGAGAACACTAACAAGTGAAACATGGAACTAATCATCAAAAACTGCAAGTACAAGGGTGTGTCTCGTCGTAACACCACACTACTTTTTTATCGTGATATTTATCATGCTCTCGAGTACACTAACAAGTGAAACATGGTAATAAACATCAAAAACTGCCAGTACATGCGTGTGTCTCGTCGTAACACCACACTACTTTCATATCGTGATTTTAATCATTGTCTCGAGAACACTAACAAGTGAAACATGGAACTAATCTTCAAAAACTGCAAGTACAAGGGTGTGTCTCGTCGTATCACCACACTACTTTCTTATCGTGATATTAATCATGCTCTCGAGTACACTAACAAGTGAAACATGGTAATAAACATCAAAAACTGCAAGTACAATCTTGTGTCTCGTATTAACACCACACTACTTTCATATCGTGATTTTAATCATGCTCTCGAGAACACTAACAAGTGAAACAAGAAACTAAACATCAAAAACTGCGAGTACATGCGTGTGTCTCGTCGTAACACCACACTACTTTCATATCGTAATATTAATCATGCTCTCGAGTACACTAAAAAGTGAAACATGGGACTAAACATCAAAAACTGCAAGTACATGCTTGTGTCTCGTTGTAACACCACACTACTTTCATATCGTGCTATTAATCATGCTCTCGAGTACACTAACAAGTGAAACATGGAACTAAACATCAAAAACTGCAAGTACATGCGTGTGTCTCGTCGTAACACCACACTACTTTCATATCGTGAATTTAATCATGCTATCGAGTACACTAACAAGTGAAACATGGACTTAAACATCAAAAACTGCAAGTACATGCGTGTGTCTCGTCGTAACACCACACTACTTTCATATCGTGAATTTAATCATGCTCTCGAGTACACTAACAAGTGAAACATAGAACTATACATCAAAAACTGCAAGTACATGCGTGTGTCCCGTCGTAGCACCACACTACTTTCATGCCGTGATAATAATTATGCTCTCGAGTACACTTACAAGTGAAACATGAAACTAAACATCAAAAACTGCAAGTACATGCTTGTGTCTCATCGTATTACCACACTACTTTCATATCGTGATATTAATCATGCTCTCGAGTACACTAACAAGTGAAACATGAAACTAATCATCAATAACTGCAAGTACCTGCGCGTGTGTCGCCGTAACATCACTCTACTTTCATATATTGATATTAATCATGCTCTCGAGCACACTAAGAAGTGAAACTGGAACTAAACATCAAAAACTGCAAGTCCTTGCGTGTGTCTCGTCGTAACACCACACTACTTTCATATCGTGATATTAATCATGCTCTCGAGTACACTAACAACTGAAACATGGAACTAAACATCAAAAAACTGCAAGCACATGCGTGTGTCTCATCGTAATACCACACTACTTTCATATCGTGAATTTAAGCATGCTCTCGAGTACACTAACAAGTGAAACATAGAACTAAACATCAAAAACTGCAAGCACATGCGTGTGTCTCGTCGTAACACCACACTACTTTCATATCGTGAATTTAATCATGCTCTCGAGTACACTAACAAGTGAAACATGGAACTAAACATCAAAAACTGCAAGTACATGCGTGTGTCTCGTCGTAAGACCACACTACTTTCATATCGTGATTTTAATCATGCTCTCGAGAACACTAACAAGTGAAACATGGAACTATTCATCAAAAATGCAAGTACAAGGGTGTGTCTCGTCATAACACCACACTACTTTCTTATCGTGATATTAATCGTGCTCTCGAGTACACTAGCAAGCGAAACACGGTAATAAACATCAAAAACTGCAAGTACATGCGTGTGTCTCGTCGTAACACCACACTACTTTCATATCGTGATTTTAATCATGCTCTCGAGAACACTAACAAGTGAAACATGGAACTAAACATCAAAAACTGCAAGTACATGCGTGTGTCTCGTCGTAAGACCACACTACTTTCATATCGTGATTTTAATCATGCTCTCGAGAACACTAACAAGTGAAACATAGAACTATTCAACAAAAACTGCAAGTACAAGGGTGTGTCTCGTCATACCACCACACTACTTTCTTATCGTGATATTAATCGTGCTCTCGAGTACACTAGCAAGTGAAACATGGTAATAAACATCAAAAACTGCAAGTACATGCGTGTGTCTCGTCGTAACACCACACTACTTTCATATCGTGAATTTAATCATGCTCTCGAGTACACTAACAAGTGAAACATGGAACTAAACATCAAAAACTGCAAGTACATGCGTGTGTCTCATCGTATTACCACACTACTTTCATATCGTGATATTAATCATGCTCTCGAGCACACTAACAAGTGAAACATGAAACTAATCATCAAGAACTGCAAGTACCTGCGCGTGTGTCGCCGTAACACCACTCTACTTTCATATATTGATATTAATCATGCTCTCGAGTACACTAAGAAGTGAAACATGGAACTAAACATCAAAAACTGCAAGTACTTGCGTGTGTCTCGTCGTAACACCACACTACTTTCATATCGTGATATTAATCATGCTCTCGAGTACACTAACAAGTGAAACATGGAACTAAACATCAAAAACTGCAAGCACATGCGTGTGTCACGTCGTAATACTACACTACTTTCATATCGTGAATTTAATCATGCTCTCGAGTACACTAACAAGTGAAACATGGAACTAAACATCAAAAACTGCAAGTACATGTGTGTGTCTCGTCGTAACACCACACTACTTTCATATATTGATATTAATCATGCTCTCGAGTACACTAAGAAGTGAAACATGGAACTAAACATCAAAAACTGCAAGTACTTGCGTGTGTCTCGTCGTAACACCACACTACTTTCATATCGTGATATTAATCATGCTCTCGAGTACACTAACAAGTGAAACATGGAACTAAAAATCAAAAACTGCAAGTACAAGCGTGTGTCTCGTCGTAGCACCACACTACTTTCTTATCGTGATATTAATCATGCTCTCGAGTACACTAACAAGTGAAACATGGAACTAAACATCAAAAACTGCAAGCACATGCGTGTGTCTCATCGTAACACCACACTACTTTCATATCGCGAATTTAATCATGCTCTCGAGTACACTAACAAGTGAAACATGGAACTATTCATCAAAAATGCAAGTACAAGGGTGTGTCTCGTCATAACACCACACTACTTTCTTATCGTGATATTAATCGTGCTCTCGAGTACACTAGCAAGCGAAACATGGTAATAAACATCAAAAACTGCAAGTACATGCGTGTGTCTCGTCGTAACACCACACTACTTTCATATCGTGATTTTAATCATGCTCTCGAGAACACTAACAAGTGAAACATGGAACTAATCATCAAAAACTGCAAGTACAAGGGTGTGTCTCGTCGTAACACCACACTACTTTTTTATCGTGATATTAATCATGCTCTCGAGTACACTAACAAGTGAAACATGGTAATAAACATCAAAAACTGCAAGTACATGCGTGTGTCTCGTCGTAACACCACACTACTTTCATATCGTGATTTTAATCATTGTCTCGAGAACACTAACAAGTGAAACATGGAACTAATCATCAAAAACTGCAAGTACAAGGGTGTGTCTCGCCGTAACACCACACTACTTTCTTATCGTGATATTAATCAGGCTCTTGAGTACACTAAAAAGTGAAACATGGGACTAAACATCAAAAACTGTAAGTACATGCTTGTGTCTCGTTGTAACACCACACTACTTTCATATCGTGCTATTAATCATGCTCTCGAGTACACTAACAAGTGAAACATGGAACTAAACATCAAAAACTGCATGTACATGCGTGTGTCTCGTCGTAACACCACACTACTTTCATATCGTGAATTTAATCATGCTCTCGAGTACACTAACAAGTGAAACATGGACTTAAACATCAAAAACTGCAAGTACATGCGTGTGTCTCGTCGTAACACCACACTACTTTCATATCGTGAATTTATTCATGCGCTCGAGTACACTAACAAGTGAAACATAGAACTATACATCAAAAACTGCAAGTACATGCGTGTGTCTCGTCGTAACACCACACTACTTTCATGCCGTGATATTAATCATGCTCTCGAGTACACTTACAAGTGAAACATGAAACTAAACATCAAAAACTGCAAGCACATGCGTGTGTCTCGTCGTAACACCACATTACTTTCTATCTTATTATTAATCATGCTCTCGAGAACACTAACAAGTGAAACATGGAACTAAACATCAAAACCTGCAAGTACATGCGGGTGTCTCGTCGTAACACCACACAACTTTCATATAGTTATATTAATCATGCTCTCGTGTACACTAAGAAATGAAACATGTAACTAAACACCAAAAACTGCAAGTACATGCGTGTGTCTTATCGTATTACCAAACTACTTTCATATCGTGATATTAATCATGCTCTCGAGTACACTAACAAGTGAAACATGAAACTAATCATCAATAACTGCAAGTACCTGCGCGTGTGTCGCCGTAACATCACTCTACTTTCATATATTGATATTAATCATGCTCTCGAGCACACTAAGAAGTGAAACATGGAACTAAACATCAAAAACTGCAAGTACTTGCGTGTGTCTCGTCGTAATACCACACTACTTTCATATCGTGAATTTAATCATGCTCTCGACTACACTAACAAGTAGAACATGGAACTAATCATCAAAAACTGCAAGTACATGCGTGTGTCTCGTCGTAAGACCACACTACTTTCATATCGTGATTTTAATCATGCTATCGAGAACACTAACAAGTGAAACATGGAACTATTACAAGGGTGTGTCTCGTCATAACACCACACTACTTTCTTATCGTGATATTAATCGTGCTCTCGAGTACACTAGCAAGCGAAACATGGTAATAAACATCAAAAACTGCAAGTATATGCGTGTGTCTCGTCGGAACACCACACTACTTTCATATCGTGATTTTAATCATGCTCTCGAGAACACTAACAAGTGAAACATGGAACTAATCATCAAAAACTGCAAGTACAAGGGTGTGTCTCGTCGTAACACCACACTACTTTTTTATCGTGATATTTATCATGCTCTCGAGTACACTAACAAGTGAAACATGGTAATAAACATCAAAAACTGCAAGTACATGCGTGTGTCTCGTCGTAACACCACACTACTTTCATATCGTGATTTTAATCATTGTCTCGAGAACACTAACAAGTGAAACATGGAACTAATCTTCAAAAACTGCAAGTACAAGGGTGTGTCTCGTCGTAACACCACACTACTTTCTTATCGTGATCTTAATCATGCTCTCGAGTACACTAACAAGTGAAACATGGTAATAAACAAGTGAAACATGGACTTAAACATCAAAAACTGCAAGTACATGCGTGTGTCTCGTCGTAACACCACACTACTTTCATATCGTGAATTTAATCATGCTCTCGAGTACACTAACAAGTGAAACATAGAACTATACATCAAAAACTGCAAGTACATGCGTGTGTCCCGTCGTAGCACCACACTACTTTCATGCCGTGATAATAATCATGCTCTCGAGTACACTTACAAGTGAAACATGAAACTAAACATCAAAAACTGCAAGTACATGCTTGTGTCTCATCGTATTACCACACTACTTTCATATCGTGATATTAATCATGCTCTCGAGTACACTAACAAGTGAAACATGAAACTAATCATCAATAACTGCAAGTACCTGCGCGTGTGTCGCCGTAACATCACTCTACTTTCATATATTGATATTAATCATGCTCTCGAGCACACTAAGAAGTGAAACTGGAACTAAACATCAAAAACTGCAAGTACTTGCGTGTGTCTCGTCGTAACACCACACTACTTTCATATCGTGATATTAATCATGCTCTCGAGTACACTAACAAGTGAAACATGGAACTAAACATCAAAAAACTGCAAGCACATGCGTGTGTCTCGTCGTAATACCACACTACTTTCATATCGTGAATTTAAGCATGCTCTCGAGTACACTAACAAGTGAAACATAGAACTAAACATCAAAAACTGCAAGCACATGCGTGTGTCTCGTCGTAACACCACACAACTTTCATATAGTTATATTAATCATGCTCTCGTGTACACTAACAAATGAAACATGTAACTAAACACCAAAAACTGAAATTACATGCATGTGTCTCGTCGTAACACCACACTACTTTTTTATCGTGATATTAATCATGCTCTCGAGTACACTAACAAGTGAAACATGGTAATAAACATCAAAAACTGCAAGTACATGCGTGTGTCTCGTCGTAACACCACACTACTTTCATATCGTGATTTTAATCATTGTCTCGAGAACACTAACAAGTGAAACATGGTAATAAACATCAAAAACTGCAAGTACATGCGTGTGTCTCGTCGTAACACCACACTACTTTCATATCGTGATTTTAATCATTGTCTCGAGAACACTAACAAGTGAAACATGGAACTAATCATCAAAAACTGCAAGTACAAGGGTGTGTCTCGCCGTAACACCACACTACTTTCTTATCGTGATATTAATCAGGCTCTTGAGTACACTAAAAAGTGAAACATGGGACTAAACATCAAAAACTGTAAGTACATGCTTGTGTCTCGTTGTAACACCACACTACTTTCATATCGTGCTATTAATCATGCTCTCGAGTACACTAACAAGTGAAACATGGAACTAAACATCAAAAACTGCATGTACATGCGTGTGTCTCGTCGTAACACCACACTACTTTCATATCGTGAATTTAATCATGCTCTCGAGTACACTAACAAGTGAAACATGGACTTAAACATCAAAAACTGCAAGTACATGCGTGTGTCTCGTCGTAACACCACACTACTTTCATATCGTGAATTTATTCATGCGCTCGAGTACACTAACAAGTGAAACATAGAACTATACATCAAAAACTGCAAGTAAATGCGTGTGTCTCGTCGTAACACCACACTACTTTCATGCCGTGATATTAATCATGCTCTCGAGTACACTTACAAGTGAAACATGAAACTAAACATCAAAAACTGCAAGCACATGCGTGTGTCTCGTCGTAACACCACATTACTTTCTATCTTAATATTAATCATGCTCTCGAGAACACTAACAAGTGAAACATGGAACTAAACATCAAAACCTGCAAGTACATGCGGGTGTCTCGTCGTAACACCACACAACTTTCATATAGTTATATTAATCATGCTCTCGTGTACACTAAGAAATGAAACATGTAACTAAACACCAAAAACTGCAAGTACATGCGTGTGTCTTATCGTATTACCAAACTACTTTCATATCGTGATATTAATCATGCTCTCGAGTACACTAACAAGTGAAACATGAAACTAATCATCAATAACTGCAAGTACCTGCGCGTGTGTCGCCGTAACATCACTCTACTTTCATATATTGATATTAATCATGCTCTCGAGCACACTAAGAAGTGAAACATGGAACTAAACATCAAAAACTGCAAGTACTTGCGTGTGTCTCGTCGTAATACCACACTACTTTCATATCGTGAATTTAAGCATGCTCTCGAGTACACTAACAAGTGAAACATAGAACTAAACATCAAAAACTGCAAGCACATGCGTGTGTCTCGTCGTAACACCACACTACTTTCATATCGTGAATTTAATCATGCTCTCGACTACACTAACAAGTGGAACATGGAACTAATCATCAAAAACTGCAAGTACATGCGTGTGTCTCGTCGTAAGACCACACTACTTTCATATCGTGATTTTAATCATGCTATCGAGAACACTAACAAGTGAAACATGGAACTATTACAAGGGTGTGTCTCGTCATAACACCACACTACTTTCTTATCGTGATATTAATCGTGCTCTCGAGTACACTAGCAAGCGAAACATGGTAATAAACATCAAAAACTGCAAGTATATGCGTGTGTCTCGTCGGAACACCACACTACTTTCATATCGTGATTTTAATCATGCTCTCGAGAACACTAACAAGTGAAACATGGAACTAATCATCAAAAACTGCAAGTACAAGGGTGTGTCTCGTCGTAACACCACACTACTTTTTTATCGTGATATTTATCATGCTCTCGAGTACACTAACAAGTGAAACATGGTAATAAACATCAAAAACTGCAAGTACATGCGTGTGTCTCGTCGTAACACCACACTACTTTCATATCGTGATTTTAATCATTGTCTCGAGAACACTAACAAGTGAAACATGGAACTAATCTTCAAAAACTGCAAGTACAAGGGTGTGTCTCGTCGTAACACCACACTACTTTCTTATCGTGATATTAATCATGCTCTCGAGTACACTAACAAGTGAAACATGGTAATAAACAAGTGAAACATGGACTTAAACATCAAAAACTGCAAGTACATGCGTGTGTCTCGTCGTAACACCACACTACTTTCATATCGTGAATTTAATCATGCTCTCGAGTACACTAACAAGTGAAACATAGAACTATACATCAAAAACTGCAAGTACATGCGTGTGTCCCGTCGTAGCACCACACTACTTTCATGCCGTGATAATAATCATGCTCTCGAGTACACTTACAAGTGAAACATGAAACTAAACATCAAAAACTGCAAGTACATGCTTGTGTCTCATCGTATTACCACACTACTTTCATATCGTGATATTAATCATGCTCTCGAGTACACTAACAAGTGAAACATGAAACTAATCATCAATAACTGCAAGTACCTGCGCGTGTGTCGCCGTAACATCACTCTACTTTCATATATTGATATTAATCATGCTCTCGAGCACACTAAGAAGTGAAACTGGAACTAAACATCAAAAACTGCAAGTACTTGCGTGTGTCTCGTCGTAACACCACACTACTTTCATATCGTGATATTAATCATGCTCTCGAGTACACTAACAAGTGAAACATGGAACTAAACATCAAAAAACTGCAAGCACATGCGTGTGTCTCGTCGTAATACCACACTACTTTCATATCGTGAATTTAAGCATGCTCTCGAGTACACTAACAAGTGAAACATAGAACTAAACATCAAAAACTGCAAGCACATGCGTGTGTCTCGTCGTAACACCACACAACTTTCATATAGTTATATTAATCATGCTCTCGTGTACACTAACAAATGAAACATGTAACTAAACACCAAAAACTGAAATTACATGCATGTGTCTCGTCGTAACACCACACTACTTTTTTATCGTGATATTAATCATGCTCTCGAGTACACTAACAAGTGAAACATGGTAATAAACATCAAAAACTGCAAGTACATGCGTGTGTCTCGTCGTAACACCACACTACTTTCATATCGTGATTTTAATCATTGTCTCGAGAACACTAACAAGTGAAACATGGAACTAATCATCAAAAACTGCAAGTACAAGGGTGTGTCTCGTCGTAACACCACACTACTTTCATATCGTGAATTTAATCATGCTCTCGAGTACACTAACAAGTGAAACATGGACTTAAACATCAAAAACTGCACGTACATGCGTGTGTCTCGTCGTAACACCACACTACTTTCATATCGTGAATTTATTCATGCGCTCGAGTACACTAACAAGTGAAACATAGAACTATACATCAAAAACTGCAAGTACATGCGTGTGTCTCGTCGTAACACCACACTACTTTCATGCCGTGATATTAATCATGCTCTCGAGTACACTTACAAGTGAAACATGAAACTAAACATCAAAAACTGCAAGCACATGCGTGTGTCTCGTCGTAACACCACATTACTTTCATATCTTAATATTAATCATGCTCTCGAGAACACTAACAAGTGAAACATGGAACTAAACATCAAAACCTGCAAGTACATGCGGGTGTCTCGTCGTAACACCACACAACTTTCATATAGTTATATTAATCATGCTCTCGTGTACACTAAAAAATGAAACATGTAACTAAACACCAAAAACTGCAAGTACATGCGTGTGTCTTATCGTATTACCAAACTACTTTCATATCGTGATATTAATCATGCTCTCGAGTACACTAACAAGTGAAACATGAAACTAATCATCAATAACTGCAAGTACCTGCGCGTGTGTCGCCGTAACATCACTCTACTTTCATATATTGATATTAATCATGCTCTCGAGCACACTAAGAAGTGAAACATGGAACTAAACATCAAAAACTGCAAGTACTTGCGTGTGTCTCGTCGTAACACCACACTACTTTCATATCGTGATATTAATCATGCTCTCGAGTACACTAACAAGTGAAACATGGAACTAAACATCAAAAAACTGCAAGCACATGCGTGTGTCTCGTCGTAATACCACACTACTTTCATATCGTGAATTTAAGCATGCTCTCGAGTACACTAACAAGTGAAACATAGAACTAAACATCAAAAACTGCAAGTACAAGGGTGTGTCTCGTCATAACACCACACTACTTTCTTATCGTGATATTAATCGTGCTCTCGAGTACACTAGCAAGCGAAACATGGTAATAAACATCAAAAACTGCAAGTACATGCGTGTGTCTCGTCGGAACACCACACTACTTTCATATCGTGATTTTAATCATGCTCTCGAGAACACTAACAAGTGAAACATGGAACTAATCATCAAAAACTGCAAGTACAAGGGTGTGTCTCGTCGTAACACCACACTACTTTTTTATCGTGATATTTATCATGCTCTCGAGTACACTAACAAGTGAAACATGGTAATAAACATCAAAAACTGCAAGTACATGCGTGTGTCTCGTCGTAACACCACACTACTTTCATATCGTGATTTTAATCATTGTCTCGAGAACACTAACAAGTGAAACATGGAACTAATCTTCAAAAACTGCAAGTACAAGGGTGTGTCTCGTCGTAACACCACACTACTTTCTTATCGTGATATTAATCATGCTCTCGAGTACACTAACAAGTGAAACATGGTAATAAACATCAAAAACTGCAAGTACAATCTTGTGTCTCGTATTAACACCACACTACTTTCATATCGTGCTATTAATCATGCTCTCGAGTACACTAACAAGTGAAATGTGGAACTAAACATCAAAAACTGCATGTACATGCGTGTGTCTCGTCGTAACACCACACTACTTTCATATCGTGAATTTAATCATGCTCTCGAGTACACTAACAAGTGAAACATGGACTTAAACATCAAAAACTGCAAGTACATGCGTGTGTCTCGTCGTAACACCACACTACTTTCATATCGTGAATTTATTCATGCGCTCGAGTACACTAACAAGTGAAACATAGAACTATACATCAAAAACTGCAAGTACATGCGTGTGTCCCGTCGTAGCACCACACTACTTTCATGCCGTGATAATAATCATGCTCTCGAGTACACTTACACGTGAAACATGAAACTAAACATCAAAAACTGCAAGTACATGCTTGTGTCTCATCGTATTACCACACTACTTTCATATCGTGATATTAATCATGCTCTCGAGTACACTAACAAGTGAAACATGAAACTAATCATCAATAACTGCAAGTACCTGCGCGTGTGTCGCCGTAACATCACTCTACTTTCATATATTGATATTAATCATGCTCTCGAGCACACTAAGAAGTGAAACTGGAACTAAACATCAAAAACTGCAAGTACTTGCGTGTGTCTCGTCGTAACACCACACTACTTTCATATCGTGATATTAATCATGCTCTCGAGTACACTAACAAGTGAAACATGGAACTAAACATCAAAAAACTGCAAGCACATGCGTGTGTCTCGTCGTAATACCACACTACTTTCATATCGTGAATTTAAGCATGCTCTCGAGTACACTAACAAGTGAAACATAGAACTAAACATCAAAAACTGCAAGCACATGCGTGTGTCTCGTCGTAACACCACACTACTTTCATATCGTGAATTTAATCATGCTCTCGAGTACACTAACAAGTGAAACATGGAACTAAACATCAAAAACTGCAAGTACATGCGTGTGTCTCGTCGTAAGACCACACTACTTTCATATCGTGATTTTAATCATGCTCTCGAGAACACTAACAAGTGAAACATGGAACTATTCATCAAAAATGCAAGTACAAGGGTGTGTCTCGTCATAACACCACACTACTTTCTTATCGTGATATTAATCGTGCTCTCGAGTACACTAGCAAGCGAAACACGGTAATAAACATCAAAAACTGCAAGTACATGCGTGTGTCTCGTCGTAACACCACACTACTTTCATATCGTGATTTTAATCATGCTCTCGAGAACACTAACAAGTGAAGCATGGAACTAAACATCAAAAACTGCAAGTACATGCGTGTGTCTCGTCGTAAGACCACACTACTTTCATATCGTAATTTTAATCATGCTCTCGAGAACACTAACAAGTGAAACATAGAACTATTCAACAAAAACTGCAAGTACAAGGGTGTGTCTCGTCATACCACCACACTACTTTCTTATCGTGATATTAATCGTGCTCTCGAGTACACTAGCAAGTGAAACATGGTAATAAACATCAAAAACTGCAAGTACATGCGTGTGTCTCGTCGTAACACCACACTACTTTCATATCGTGAATTTAATCATGCTCTCGAGTACACTAACAAGTGAAACATGGAACTAAACATCAAAAACTGCAAGTACATGCGTGTGTCTCATCGTATTACCACACTACTTTCATATCGTGATATTAATCATGCTCTCGAGCACACTAACAAGTGAAACATGAAACTAATCATCAAGAACTGCAAGTACCTGCGCGTGTGTCGCCGTAACACCACTCTACTTTCATATATTGATATTAATCATGCTCTCGAGTACACTAAGAAGTGAAACATGGAAATAAACATCAAAAACTGCAAGTACTTGCGTGTGTCTCGTCGTAACACCACACTACTTTCATATCGTGATATTAATCATGCTCTCGAGTGCACTAACAAGTGAAACATGGAACTAAACATCAAAAACTGCAAGCACATGCGTGTGTCACGTCGTAATACTACACTACTTTCATATCGTGAATTTAATCATGCTCTCGAGTACACTAACAAGTGAAACATGGAACTAAACATCAAAAACTGCAAGTACAAGTGTGTGTCTCGTCGTAACACCACACTACTTTCATATATTGATATTAATCATGCTCTCGAGTACACTAAGAAGTGAAACATGGAACTAAACATCAAAAACTGCAAGTACTTGCGTGTGTCTCGTCGTAACACCACACTACTTTCATATCGTGATATTAATCATGCTCTCGAGTACACTAACAAGTGAAACATGGAACTAAAAATCAAAAACTGCAAGTACAAGCGTGTGTCTCGTCGTAGCACCACACTACTTTCTTATCGTGATATTAATCATGCTCTCGAGTACACTAACAAGTGAAACATGGAACTAAACATCAAAAACTGCAAGCACATGCGTGTGTCTCGTCGTAACACCACACTACTTTCATATCGCGAATTTAATCATGCTCTCGAGTACACTAACAAGTGAAACATGGAACTATTCATCAAAAATGCAAGTACAAGGGTGTGTCTCGTCATAACACCACACTACTTTCTTATCGTGATATTAATCGTGCTCTCGAGTACACTAGCAAGCGAAACATGGTAATAAACATCAAAAACTGCAAGTACATGCGTGTGTCTCGTCGTAACACCACACTACTTTCATATCGTGATTTTAATCATGCTCTCGAGAACACTAACAAGTGAAACATGGTACTAATCATCAAAAACTGCAAGTACAAGGGTGTGTCTCGTCGTAACACCACACTACTTTTTTATCGTGATATTAATCATGCTCTCGAGTACACTAACAAGTGAAACATGGTAATAAACATCAAAAACTGCAAGTACATGCGTGTGTCTCGTCGTAACACCACACTACTTTCATATCGTGATTTTAATCATTGTCTCGAGAACACTAACAAGTGAAACATGAAACTAATCATCAAAAACTGCAAGTACAAGGGTGTGTCTCGCCGTAACACCACACTACTTTCTTATCGTGATATTAATCAGGCTCTTGAGTACACTAAAAAGTGAAACATGGGACTAAACATCAAAAACTGCAAGTACATGCTTGTGTCTCGTTGTAACACCACACTACTTTCATATCGTGCTATTAATCATGCTCTCGAGTACACTAACAAGTGAAACATGGAACTAAACATCAAAAACTGCATGTACATGCGTGTGTCTCGTCGTAACACCACACTACTTTCATATCGTGAATTTAATCATGCTCTCGAGTACACTAACAAGTGAAACATGGACTTAAACATCAAAAACTGCAAGTACATGCGTGTGTCTCGTCGTAACACCACACTACTTTCATATCGTGAATTTATTCATGCGCTCGAGTACACTAACAAGTGAAACATAGAACTATACATCAAAAACTGCAAGTACATGCGTGTGTCTCGTCGTAACACCACACTACTTTCATGCCGTGATATTAATCATGCTCTCGAGTACACTTACAAGTGAAACATGAAACTAAACATCAAAAACTGCAAGCACATGCGTGTGTCTCGTCGTAACACCACATTACTTTCATATCTTAATATTAATCATGCTCTCGAGAACACTAACAAGTGAAACATGGAACTAAACATCAAAACCTGCAAGTACATGCGGGTGTCTCGTCGTAACACCACACAACTTTCATATAGTTATATTAATCATGCTCTCGTGTACACTAACAAATGAAACATGTAACTAAACACCAAAAACTGCAAGTACATGCGTGTGTCTTATCGTATTACCAAACTACTTTCATATCGTGATATTAATCATGCTCTCGAGTACACTAACAAGTGAAACATGAAACTAATCATCAATAACTGCAAGTACCTGCGCGTGTGTCGCCGTAACATCACTCTACTTTCATATATTGATATTAATCATGCTCTCGAGCACACTAAGAAGTGAAACATGGAACTAAACATCAAAAACTGCAAGTACTTGCGTGTGTCTCGTCGTAATACCACACTACTTTCATATCGTGAATTTAAGCATGCTCTCGAGTACACTAACAAGTGAAACATAGAACTAAACATCAAAAACTGCAAGCACATGCGTGTGTCTCGTCGTAACACCACACTACTTTCATATCGTGAATTTAATCATGCTCTCGACTACACTAACAAGTGAAACATGGAACTAATCATCAAAAACTGCAAGTACATGCGTGTGTCTCGTCGTAAGACCACACTACTTTCATATCGTGATTTTAATCATGCTATCGAGAACACTAACAAGTGAAACATGGAACTATTACAAGGGTGTGTCTCGTCATAACACCACACTACTTTCTTATCGTGATATTTATCATGCTCTCGAGTACACTAACAAGTGAAACATGGTAATAAACATCAAAAACTGCAAGTACATGCGTGTGTCTCGTCGTAACACCACACTACTTTCATATCGTGATTTTAATCATTGTCTCGAGAACACTAACAAGTGAAACATGGAACTAATCTTCAAAAACTGCAAGTACAAGGGTGTGTCTCGTCGTAACACCACACTACTTTCTTATCGTGATATTAATCATGCTCTCGAGTACACTAACAAGTGAAACATGGTAATAAACAAGTGAAACATGGACTTAAACATCAAAAACTGCAAGTACATGCGTGTGTCTCGTCGTAACACCACACTACTTTCATATCGTGAATTTAATCATGCTCTCGAGTACACTCACAAGTGAAACATAGAACTATACATCAAAAACTGCAAGTACATGCGTGTGTCCCGTCGTAGCACCACACTACTTTCATGCCGTGATAATAATCATGCTCTCGAGTACACTTACAAGTGAAACATGAAACTAAACATCAAAAACTGCAAGTACATGCTTGTGTCTCATCGTATTACCACACTACTTTCATATCGTGATATTAATCATGCTCTCGAGTACACTAACAAGTGAAACATGAAACTAATCATCAATAACTGCAAGTACCTGCGCGTGTGTCGCCGTAACATCACTCTACTTTCATATATTGATATTAATCATGCTCTCGAGCACACTAAGAAGTGAAACTGGAACTAAACATCAAAAACTGCAAGTACTTGCGTGTGTCTCGTCGTAAGACCACACTACTTTCATATCGTGATTTTAATCATGCTATCGAGAACACTAACAAGTGAAACATGGAACTATTACAAGGGTGTGTCTCGTCATAACACCACACTACTTTCTTATCGTGATATTAATCGTGCTCTCGAGTACACTAGCAAGCGAAACATGGTAATAAACATCAAAAACTGCAAGTATATGCGTGTGTCTCGTCGGAACACCACACTACTTTCATATCGTGATTTTAATCATGCTCTCGAGAACACTAACAAGTGAAACATGGAACTAATCATCAAAAACTGCAAGTACAAGGGTGTGTCTCGTCGTAACACCACACTACTTTTTTATCGTGATATTTATCATGCTCTCGAGTACACTAACAAGTGAAACATGGTAATAAACATCAAAAACTGCAAGTACATGCGTGTGTCTCGTCGTAACACCACACTACTTTCATATCGTGATTTTAATCATTGTCTCGAGAACACTAACAAGTGAAACATGGAACTAATCTTCAAAAACTGCAAGTACAAGGGTGTGTCTCGTCGTAACACCACACTACTTTCTTATCGTGATATTAATCATGCTCTCGAGTACACTAACAAGTGAAACATGGTAATAAACAAGTGAAACATGGACTTAAACATCAAAAACTGCAAGTACATGCGTGTGTCTCGTCGTAACACCACACTACTTTCATATCGTGAATTTAATCATGCTCTCGAGTACACTAACAAGTGAAACATAGAACTATACATCAAAAACTGCAAGTACATGCGTGTGTCCCGTCGTAGCACCACACTACTTTCATGCCGTGATAATAATCATGCTCTCGAGTACACTTACAAGTGAAACATGAAACTAAACATCAAAAACTGCAAGTACATGCTTGTGTCTCATCGTATTACCACACTACTTTCATATCGTGATATTAATCATGCTCTCGAGTACACTAACAAGTGAAACATGAAACTAATCATCAATAACTGCAAGTACCTGCGCGTGTGTCGCCGTAACATCACTCTACTTTCATATATTGATATTAATCATGCTCTCGAGCACACTAAGAAGTGAAACTGGAACTAAACATCAAAAACTGCAAGTACTTGCGTGTGTCTCGTCGTAACACCACACTACTTTCATATCGTGATATTAATCATGCTCTCGAGTACACTAACAAGTGAAACATGGAACTAAACATCAAAAAACTGCAAGCACATGCGTGTGTCTCGTCGTAATACCACACTACTTTCATATCGTGAATTTAAGCATGCTCTCGAGTACACTAACAAGTGAAACATAGAACTAAACATCAAAAACTGCAAGCACATGCGTGTGTCTCGTCGTAACACCACACAACTTTCATATAGTTATATTAATCATGCTCTCGTGTACACTAACAAATGAAACATGTAACTAAACACCAAAAACTGAAATTACATGCATGTGTCTCGTCGTAACACCACACTACTTTTTTATCGTGATATTAATCATGCTCTCGAGTACACTAACAAGTGAAACATGGTAATAAACATCAAAAACTGCAAGTACATGCGTGTGTCTCGTCGTAACACCACACTACTTTCATATCGTGATTTTAATCATTGTCTCGAGAACACTAACAAGTGAAACATGGAACTAATCATCAAAAACTGCAAGTACAAGGGTGTGTCTCGTCGTAACACCACACTACTTTTTTATCGTGATATTAATCATGCTCTCGAGTACACTAACAAGTGAAACATGGTAATAAACATCAAAAACTGCAAGTACATGCGTGTGTCTCGTCGTAACACCACACTACTTTAATATCGTGATTTTAATCATTGTCTCGAGAACACTAACAAGTGAAACATGGAACTAATCATCAAAAACTGCAAGTACAAGGGTGTGTCTCGCCGTAACACCACACTACTTTCTTATCGTGATATTAATCAGGCTCTTGAGTACACTAAAAAGTGAAACATGGGACTAAACATCAAAAACTGCAAGTACATGCTTGTGTCTCGTTGTAACACCACACTACTTTCATATCGTGCTATTAATCATGCTCTCGAGTACACTAACAAGTGAAACATGGAACTAAACATCAAAAACTGCATGTACATGCGTGTGTCTCGTCGTAACACCACACTACTTTCATATCGTGAATTTAATCATGCTCTCGAGTACACTAACAAGTGAAACATGGACTTAAACATCAAAAACTGCACGTACATGCGTGTGTCTCGTCGTAACACCACACTACTTTCATATCGTGAATTTATTCATGCGCTCGAGTACACTAACAAGTGAAACATAGAACTATACATCAAAAACTGCAAGTACATGCGTGTGTCTCGTCGTAACACCACACTACTTTCATGCCGTGATATTAATCATGCTCTCGAGTACACTTACAAGTGAAACATGAAACTAAACATCAAAAACTGCAAGCACATGCGTGTGTCTCGTCGTAACACCACATTACTTTCATATCTTAATATTAATCATGCTCTCGAGAACACTAACAAGTGAAACATGGAACTAAACATCAAAACCTGCAAGTACATGCGGGTGTCTCGTCGTAACACCACACAACTTTCATATAGTTATATTAATCATGCTCTCGTGTACACTAAAAAATGAAACATGTAACTAAACACCAAAAACTGCAAGTACATGCGTGTGTCTTATCGTATTACCAAACTACTTTCATATCGTGATATTAATCATGCTCTCGAGTACACTAACAAGTGAAACATGAAACTAATCATCAATAACTGCAAGTACCTGCGCGTGTGTCGCCGTAACATCACTCTACTTTCATATATTGATATTAATCATGCTCTCGAGCACACTAAGAAGTGAAACATGGAACTAAACATCAAAAACTGCAAGTACTTGCGTGTGTCTCGTCGTAACACCACACTACTTTCATATCGTGATATTAATCATGCTCTCGAGTACACTAACAAGTGAAACATGGAACTAAACATCAAAAAACTGCAAGCACATGCGTGTGTCTCGTCGTAATACCACACTACTTTCATATCGTGAATTTAAGCATGCTCTCGAGTACACTAACAAGTGAAACATAGAACTAAACATCAAAAACTGCAAGTACAAGGGTGTGTCTCGTCATAACACCACACTACTTTCTTATCGTGATATTAATCGTGCTCTCGAGTACACTAGCAAGCGAAACATGGTAATAAACATCAAAAACTGCAAGTACATGCGTGTGTCTCGTCGGAACACCACACTACTTTCATATCGTGATTTTAATCATGCTCTCGAGAACACTAACAAGTGAAACATGGAACTAATCATCAAAAACTGCAAGTACAAGGGTGTGTCTCGTCGTAACACCACACTACTTTTTTATCGTGATATTTATCATGCTCTCGAGTACACTAACAAGTGAAACATGGTAATAAACATCAAAAACTGCAAGTACATGCGTGTGTCTCGTCGTAACACCACACTACTTTCATATCGTGATTTTAATCATTGTCTCGAGAACACTAACAAGTGAAACATGGAACTAATCTTCAAAAACTGCAAGTACAAGGGTGTGTCTCGTCGTAACACCACACTACTTTCTTATCGTGATATTAATCATGCTCTCGAGTACACTAACAAGTGAAACATGGTAATAAACATCAAAAACTGCAAGTACAATCTTGTGTCTCGTATTAACACCACACTACTTTCATATCGTGCTATTAATCATGCTCTCGAGTACACTAACAAGTGAAATGTGGAACTAAACATCAAAAACTGCATGTACATGCGTGTGTCTCGTCGTAACACCACACTACTTTCATATCGTGAATTTAATCATGCTCTCGAGTACACTAACAAGTGAAACATGGACTTAAACATCAAAAACTGCAAGTACATGCGTGTGTCTCGTCGTAACACCACACTACTTTCATATCGTGAATTTATTCATGCGCTCGAGTACACTAACAAGTGAAACATAGAACTATACATCAAAAACTGCAAGTACATGCGTGTGTCCCGTCGTAGCACCACACTACTTTCATGCCGTGATAATAATCATGCTCTCGAGTACACTTACACGTGAAACATGAAACTAAACATCAAAAACTGCAAGTACATGCTTGTGTCTCATCGTATTACCACACTACTTTCATATCGTGATATTAATCATGCTCTCGAGTACACTAACAAGTGAAACATGAAACTAATCATCAATAACTGCAAGTACCTGCGCGTGTGTCGCCGTAACATCACTCTACTTTCATATATTGATATTAATCATGCTCTCGAGCACACTAAGAAGTGAAACTGGAACTAAACATCAAAAACTGCAAGTACTTGCGTGTGTCTCGTCGTAACACCACACTACTTTCATATCGTGATATTAATCATGCTCTCGAGTACACTAACAAGTGAAACATGGAACTAAACATCAAAAAACTGCAAGCACATGCGTGTGTCTCGTCGTAATACCACACTACTTTCATATCGTGAATTTAAGCATGCTCTCGAGTACACTAACAAGTGAAACATAGAACTAAACATCAAAAACTGCAAGCACATGCGTGTGTCTCGTCGTAACACCACACTACTTTCATATCGTGAATTTAATCATGCTCTCGAGTACACTAACAAGTGAAACATGGAACTAAACATCAAAAACTGCAAGTACATGCGTGTGTCTCGTCGTAAGACCACACTACTTTCATATCGTGATTTTAATCATGCTCTCGAGAACACTAACAAGTGAAACATGGAACTATTCATCAAAAATGCAAGTACAAGGGTGTGTCTCGTCATAACACCACACTACTTTCTTATCGTGATATTAATCGTGCTCTCGAGTACACTAGCAAGCGAAACACGGTAATAAACATCAAAAACTGCAAGTACATGCGTGTGTCTCGTCGTAACACCACACTACTTTCATATCGTGATTTTAATCATGCTCTCGAGAACACTAACAAGTGAAGCATGGAACTAAACATCAAAAACTGCAAGTACATGCGTGTGTCTCGTCGTAAGACCACACTACTTTCATATCGTAATTTTAATCATGCTCTCGAGAACACTAACAAGTGAAACATAGAACTATTCAACAAAAACTGCAAGTACAAGGGTGTGTCTCGTCATACCACCACACTACTTTCTTATCGTGATATTAATCGTGCTCTCGAGTACACTAGCAAGTGAAACATGGTAATAAACATCAAAAACTGCAAGTACATGCGTGTGTCTCGTCGTAACACCACACTACTTTCATATCGTGAATTTAATCATGCTCTCGAGTACACTAACAAGTGAAACATGGAACTAAACATCAAAAACTGCAAGTACATGCGTGTGTCTCATCGTATTACCACACTACTTTCATATCGTGATATTAATCATGCTCTCGAGCACACTAACAAGTGAAACATGAAACTAATCATCAAGAACTGCAAGTACCTGCGCGTGTGTCGCCGTAACACCACTCTACTTTCATATATTGATATTAATCATGCTCTCGAGTACACTAAGAAGTGAAACATGGAAATAAACATCAAAAACTGCAAGTACTTGCGTGTGTCTCGTCGTAACACCACACTACTTTCATATCGTGATATTAATCATGCTCTCGAGTGCACTAACAAGTGAAACATGGAACTAAACATCAAAAACTGCAAGCACATGCGTGTATCACGTCGTAATACTACACTACTTTCATATCGTGAATTTAATCATGCTCTCGAGTACACTAACAAGTGAAACATGGAACTAAACATCAAAAACTGCAAGTACAAGTGTGTGTCTCGTCGTAACACCACACTACTTTCATATATTGATATTAATCATGCTCTCGAGTACACTAAGAAGTGAAACATGGAACTAAACATCAAAAACTGCAAGTACTTGCGTGTGTCTCGTCGTAACACCACACTACTTTCATATCGTGATATTAATCATGCTCTCGAGTACACTAACAAGTGAAACATGGAACTAAAAATCAAAAACTGCAAGTACAAGCGTGTGTCTCGTCGTAGCACCACACTACTTTCTTATCGTGATATTAATCATGCTCTCGAGTACACTAACAAGTGAAACATGGAACTAAACATCAAAAACTGCAAGCACATGCGTGTGTCTCGTCGTAACACCACACTACTTTCATATCGCGAATTTAATCATGCTCTCGAGTACACTAACAAGTGAAACATGGAACTATTCATCAAAAATGCAAGTACAAGGGTGTGTCTCGTCATAACACCACACTACTTTCTTATCGTGATATTAATCGTGCTCTCGAGTACACTAGCAAGCGAAACATGGTAATAAACATCAAAAACTGCAAGTACATGCGTGTGTCTCGTCGTAACACCACACTACTTTCATATCGTGATTTTAATCATGCTCTCGAGAACACTAACAAGTGAAACATGGTACTAATCATCAAAAACTGCAAGTACAAGGGTGTGTCTCGTCGTAACACCACACTACTTTTTTATCGTGATATTAATCATGCTCTCGAGTACACTAACAAGTGAAACATGGTAATAAACATCAAAAACTGCAAGTACATGCGTGTGTCTCGTCGTAACACCACACTACTTTCATATCGTGATTTTAATCATTGTCTCGAGAACACTAACAAGTGAAACATGAAACTAATCATCAAAAACTGCAAGTACAAGGGTGTGTCTCGCCGTAACACCACACTACTTTCTTATCGTGATATTAATCAGGCTCTTGAGTACACTAAAAAGTGAAACATGGGACTAAACATCAAAAACTGCAAGTACATGCTTGTGTCTCGTTGTAACACCACACTACTTTCATATCGTGCTATTAATCATGCTCTCGAGTACACTAACAAGTGAAACATGGAACTAAACATCAAAAACTGCATGTACATGCGTGTGTCTCGTCGTAACACCACACTACTTTCATATCGTGAATTTAATCATGCTCTCGAGTACACTAACAAGTGAAACATGGACTTAAACATCAAAAACTGCAAGTACATGCGTGTGTCTCGTCGTAACACCACACTACTTTCATATCGTGAATTTATTCATGCGCTCGAGTACACTAACAAGTGAAACATAGAACTATACATCAAAAACTGCAAGTACATGCGTGTGTCTCGTCGTAACACCACACTACTTTCATGCCGTGATATTAATCATGCTCTCGAGTACACTTACAAGTGAAACATGAAACTAAACATCAAAAACTGCAAGCACATGCGTGTGTCTCGTCGTAACACCACATTACTTTCATATCTTAATATTAATCATGCTCTCGAGAACACTAACAAGTGAAACATGGAACTAAACATCAAAACCTGCAAGTACATGCGGGTGTCTCGTCGTAACACCACACAACTTTCATATAGTTATATTAATCATGCTCTCGTGTACACTAACAAATGAAACATGTAACTAAACACCAAAAACTGCAAGTACATGCGTGTGTCTTATCGTATTACCAAACTACTTTCATATCGTGATATTAATCATGCTCTCGAGTACACTAACAAGTGAAACATGAAACTAATCATCAATAACTGCAAGTACCTGCGCGTGTGTCGCCGTAACATCACTCTACTTTCATATATTGATATTAATCATGCTCTCGAGCACACTAAGAAGTGAAACATGGAACTAAACATCAAAAACTGCAAGTACTTGCGTGTGTCTCGTCGTAATACCACACTACTTTCATATCGTGAATTTAAGCATGCTCTCGAGTACACTAACAAGTGAAACATAGAACTAAACATCAAAAACTGCAAGCACATGCGTGTGTCTCGTCGTAACACCACACTACTTTCATATCGTGAATTTAATCATGCTCTCGACTACACTAACAAGTGAAACATGGAACTAATCATCAAAAACTGCAAGTACATGCGTGTGTCTCGTCGTAAGACCACACTACTTTCATATCGTGATTTTAATCATGCTATCGAGAACACTAACAAGTGAAACATGGTAATAAACATCAAAAACTGCAAGTACATGCGTGTGTCTCGTCGTAACACCACACTACTTTCATATCGTGATTTTAATCATTGTCTCGAGAACACTAACAAGTGAAACATGGAACTAATCTTCAAAAACTGCAAGTACAAGGGTGTGTCTCGTCGTAACACCACACTACTTTCTTATCGTGATATTAATCATGCTCTCGAGTACACTAACAAGTGAAACATGGTAATAAACAAGTGAAACATGGACTTAAACATCAAAAACTGCAAGTACATGCGTGTGTCTCGTCGTAACACCACACTACTTTCATATCGTGAATTTAATCATGCTCTCGAGTACACTCACAAGTGAAACATAGAACTATACATCAAAAACTGCAAGTACATGCGTGTGTCCCGTCGTAGCACCACACTACTTTCATGCCGTGATAATAATCATGCTCTCGAGTACACTTACAAGTGAAACATGAAACTAAACATCAAAAACTGCAAGTACATGCTTGTGTCTCATCGTATTACCACACTACTTTCATATCGTGATATTAATCATGCTCTCGAGTACACTAACAAGTGAAACATGAAACTAATCATCAATAACTGCAAGTACCTGCGCGTGTGTCGCCGTAACATCACTCTACTTTCATATATTGATATTAATCATGCTCTCGAGCACACTAAGAAGTGAAACTGGAACTAAACATCAAAAACTGCAAGTACTTGCGTGTGTCTCGTCGTAACACCACACTACTTTCATATCGTGATATTATTCATGCTCTCGAGTACACTAACAAGTGAAACATGGAACTAAACATCAAAAAACTGCAAGCACATGCGTGTGTCTCGTCGTAATACCACACTACTTTCATATCGTGAATTTAAGCATGCTCTCGAGTACACTAACAAGTGAAACATAGAACTAAACATCAAAAACTGCAAGCACATGCGTGTGTCTCGTCGTAACACCACACTACTTTCATATCGTGAATTTAATCATGCTCTCGAGTACACTAACAAGTGAAACATGAAACTAAACATCAAAAACTGCAAGTACATGCGTGTGTCTCATCGTATTACCACACTACTTTCATATCGTGATATTAATCATGCTCTCGAGCACACTAACAAGTGAAACATGAAACTAATCATCAAGAACTGCAAGTACCTGCGCGTGTGTCGCCGTAACACCACTCTACTTTCATATATTGATATTAATCATGCTCTCGAGTACACTAAGAAGTGAAACATGGAACTAAACATCAAAAACTGCAAGTACTTGCGTGTGTCTCGTCGTAACACCACACTACTTTCATATCGTGATATTAATCATGCTCTCGAGTACACTAACAAGTGAAACATGGAACTAAACATCAAAAACTGCAAGCACATGCGTGTGTCACGTCGTAATACTACACTACTTTCATATCGTGAATTTAATCATGCTCTCGAGTACACTAACAAGTGAAACATGGAACTAAACATCAAAAACTGCAAGTACATGTGTGTGTCTCGTCGTAACACCACACTACTTTCATATATTGATATTATTCATGCTCTCGAGTACACTAAGAAGTGGAACATGGAACTAAACATCAAAAACTGCAAGTACTTGCGTGTGTCTCGTCGTAACACCACACTACTTTCATATCGTGATATTAATCATGCTCTCGAGTACACTAACAAGTGAAACATGGAACTAAACATCAAAAACTGCAAGTACATGTGTGTGTCTCGTCGTAACACCACACTACTTTCATATATTGATATTATTCATGCTCTCGAGTACACTAACAAGTGAAACATGGAACTAAACATCAAAAACTGCAAGCACATGCGTGTGTCTCGTCGTAACACCACACTACTTTCATATCGCGAATTTAATCATGCTCTCGAGTACACTAACAAGTGAAACATGGAACTAAACATCAAAAACTGCAAGTACATGCGTGTGTCTCGTCGTAAGACCACACTACTTTCATATCGTGATTTTAATCATGCTCTCGAGAACACTAACAAGTGAAACATGGAACTATTCATCAAAAATGCAAGTACAAGGGTGTGTCTCGTCATAACACCACACTACTTTCTTATCGTGATATTAATCGTGCTCTCGAGTACACTAGCAAGCGAAACATGGTAATAAACATCAAAAACTGCAAGTACATGCGTGTGTCTCGTCGTAACACCACACTACTTTCATATCGTGATTTTAATCATGCTCTCGAGAACACTAACAAGTGAAACATGGAACTAATCATCAAAAACTGCAAGTACAAGGGTGTGTCTCGTCGTAACACCACACTACTTTTTTATCGTGATATTAATCATGCTCTCGAGTACACTAACAAATGAAACATGGTAATAAACATCAAAAACTGCAAGTACATGCGTGTGTCTCGTCGTAACACCACACTACTTTCATATCGTGATTTTAATCATTGTCTCGAGAACACTAACAAGTGAAACATGGAACTAATCATCAAAAACTGCAAGTACAAGGGTGTGTCTCGTCGTAACACCACACTACCTTCTTATCGTGATATTAATCATGCTCTCGAGTACACTAACAAGTGAAACATGGTAATAAACATCAAAAACTGCAAGTACAATCTTGTGTTCGTATTAACACCACACTACTTTCATATCGTGATTTTAATCATGCTCTCGAGAACACTAACAAGTGAAACAAGAAACTAAACATCAAAAACTGCGAGTACATGCGTGTGTCTCGTCGTAACACCACACTACTTTCATATCGTGATATTAATCAGGTTCTTGAGTACACTAAAAAGTGAAACATGGGACTAAACATCAAAAACTGCAAGTACATGCTTGTGTCTCGTTGTAACACCACACTACTTTCATATCGTGCTATTAATCATGCTCTCGAGTACACTAACAAGTGAAATGTGGAACTAAACATCAAAAACTGCATGTACATGCGTGTGTCTCGTCGTAACACCACACTACTTTCATATCGTGAATTTAATCATGCTCTCGAGTACACTAACAAGTGAAACATGGACTTAAACATCAAAAACTGCAAGTACATGCGTGTGTCTCGTCGTAACACCACACTACTTTCATATCGTGAATTTAATCATGCGCTCGAGTACACTAACAAGTGAAACATAGAACTATACATCAAAAACTGCAAGTACATGCGTGTGTCTCGTCGTAACACCACACTACTTTCATGCCGTGATATTAATCATGCTCTCGAGAACACTTACAAGTGAAACATGAAACTAAACATCAAAAACTGCAAGCACATGCGTGTGTCTCGTCGTAACACCACATTACTTTCATATCTTGATATTAATCATGCTCTCGAGAACACTAACAAGTGAAACATGGAACTAAACATCAAAACCTGCAAGTACATGCGGGTGTCTCGTCGTAACACCACACAACTTTCATATAGTTATATTAATCATGCTCTCGTGTACACTAACAAATGAAACATGTAACTAAACACCAAAAACTGAAAGTACATGCATGTTTCTCGTCGTATTACCACACTACTTTCATATCGTGATATTAATCATGCTCTCGAGTACACTAACAAGTGAAACATGAAACTAAACATCAAAAACTGCAAGTACATGCGTGTGTCTCCTCGTATTACCACACTACTTTCATATCGTGATATTAATCATGCTCTCGAGTACACTAACAAGTGAAACATGAAACTAATCATCAATAACTGCAAGTACCTGCGCGTGTGTCGCCGTAACATCACTCTACTTTCATATATTGATATTAATCATGCTCTCGAGCACACTAAGAAGTGAAACATGGAACTAAACATCAAAAACTGCAAGTACTTGCGTGTGTCTCGTCGTAACACCACACTACTTTCATATCGTGATATTAACCATGCTCTCGAGTACACTAACAAGTGAAACATGGAACTAAACATCAAAAAACTGCAAGCACATGCGTGTGTCTCGTCGTAATACCACACTACTTTCATATCGTGAATTTAAGCATGCTCTCGAGTACACTAACAAGTGAAACATAGAACTAAACATCAAAAACTGCAAGCACATGCGTGTGTCTCGTCGTAACAACACACTACTTTCATATCGTGAATTTAATCATGCTCTCGACTACACTAACAAGTGAAACATGGAACTAAACATCAAAAACTGCAAGTACATGCGTGTGTCTCGTCGTAAGACCACACTACTTTCATATCGTGATTTTAATCATGCTCTCGAGAACACTAACAAGTGAAACATGGAACTATTCATCAAAAATGCAAGTACAAGGGTGTGTCTCGTCATAACACCACACTACTTTCTTATCGTGATATTAATCGTGCTCTCGAGTACACTAGCAAGCGAAACATGGTAATAAACATCAAAAACTGCAAGTACATGCGTGTGTCTCGTCGTAACACCACACTACTTTCATATCGTGATTTTAATCATGCTCTCGAGAACACTAACAAGTGAAACATGGAACTGATCATCAAAAACTGCAAGTACAAGGGTGTGTCTCGTCGTAACACCACACTACTTTTTTATCGTGATATTTATCATGCTCTCGAGTACACTAACAAGTGAAACATGGTAATAAACATCACAAACTGCAAGTACATGCGTGTGTCTCGTCGTAACACCACACTACTTTCATATCGTGATTTTAATCATTGTCTCGAGAACACTAACAAGTGAAACATGGAACTAATCTTCAAAAACTGCAAGTACAAGGGTGTGTCTCGTCGTAACACCACACTACTTTCTTATCGTGATATTATACATGATCTCGAGTACACTAACAAGTGAAACATGGTAATAAACATCAAAAACTGCAAGTACAATCTTGTGTCTCGTATTAACACCACACTACTTTCATATCGTGATTTTAATCATGCTCTCGAGAACACTAACAAGTGAAACAAGAAACTAAACATCAAAAACTGCGAGTACATGCGTGTGTCTCGTCGTAACACCACACTACTTTCATATCGTAATATTAATCATGCTCTCGAGTACACTAAAAAGTGAAACATTGGACTAAACATCAAAAACTGCAAGTACAAGCGTGTGTCTCGTCGTAGCACCACACTACTTTCTTATCGTGATATTAATCATGCTCTCGAGTACACTAACAAGTGAAACATGGAACTAATCATCAAGAACTGCAAGTACCTGCGCGTGTGTCGCCGTAACACCACTCTACTTTCATATATTGATATTAATCATGCTCTCGAGTACACTAGCAAGTGAAACATGGAACTAAACATCAAAAACTGCAAGTACTTGCGTGTGTCTCGTCGTAACACCACACTACTTTCATATCGTGATATTAATCATGCTCTCGAGTACACTAACAAGTGAAACATGGAACTAAAAATCAAACACTGCAAGTACAAGCGTGTGTCTCGTCATACCACCACACTACTTTCTTATCGTGATATTAATCGTGCTCTCGAGTACACTAGGAAGTGAAACATTGTAATAAACATCAAAAACTGCACGTACATGCGTGTGTCTCGTCGTAACACCACACTACTTTCATATCGTGATTTTAAACATGCTCTCGCGAACACTAACAAGTGAAACATGGAACTAATCATCAAAACCTGCAAGTACAAGGGTGTGTCTCATCGTAACACCACACTACTTTTTTATCGTGATATTAATCATGCTCTCGAGTACACTAACAAGTGAAACATGGTAATAAACATCAAAATTCGCAAGTACATGCGTGTGTCTCGTCGTAAGACCACACTACTTTCATATCGTGATTTTAATCATGCTCTCGAGAACACTAACAAGTGAAACATGGAACTAAACATCAAAAACTGCAAGTACATGCGGGTGTCTCGTCGTAACACCAGACAACTTTCATATAGTTATATTAATCATGCTCTCGTGTACACTAACAAATGAAACATGTAACTAAACACCAAAAACTGAAAGTACATGCATGTTTCTCGTCGTATTACGACACTACTTTCATATCGTGATATTAATCATGCTCACGAGTACACTAACAAGTGAAACATGAAACTAAACATCAAAAACTGCAAGTACATGCGTGTGTCTCGTCGTATTACCACACTACTTTCATATCGTGATATTAATCATGCTCTCGAGTACACTAACAAGTGAAACATGGAACTAAACATCAAAAACTGCAAGCACATGCGTGTGTCACGTCGTAATACTACACTACTTTCATATCGTGAATTTAATCATGCTCTCGAGTACACTAACAAGTGAAACATGGAACTAAACATCAAAAACTGCAAGTACATGTGTGTGTCTCGTCGTAACACCACACTACTTTCATATATTGATATTATTCAAGCTCTCGAGTACACTAAGAAGTGAAACATGGAACTAAACATCAAAAACTGCAAGTACTTGCGTTTGTCTCGTCGTAACACCACACTACTTTCATATCGTGATATTAATCATGCTCTCGAGTACACTAACAAGTGAAACATGGAACTAAACATCAAAACCTGCAAGCACATGCGTGTGTCACGTCGTAATACTACACTACTTTCATATCGTGAATTTAATCATGCTCTCGAGTACACTAACAAGTGAAACATGGAACTAAACATCAAAAACTGCAAGTACATGTGTGTGTCTCGTCGTAACACCACACTACTTTCATATATTGATATTAATCAAGCTCTCGAGTACACTAAGAAGAGAAACATGGAACTAAACATCAAACACTGCAAGTACTTGCGTGTGTCTCGTTGTAACACCACACTACTTTCATATCGTGATATTAATCATGCTCTCGAGTACACTAACAAGAGAAACATGGAACTAAAAATCAAAAACTGCAAGTACAAGCGTGTGTCTCGTCGTAGCACCACACTACTTTCTTATCGTGATATTAATCATGCTCTCGAGTACACTAACAAGTGAAACATGGAACTAAACATCAAAAACTGCAAGCACATGCGTGTGTCTCGTCGTAACACCACACTACTTTCATATCGCGAATTTAATCATGCTCTCGAGTACACTAACAAGTGAAACATGGAACTAAACATCAAAAACTGCAAGTACATGCGTGTGTCTCGTCGTAAGACCACACTACTTTCATATCGTGATTTTAATCATGCTCTCGAGAACACTAACAAGTGAAACATGGAACTATTCATCAAAAATGCAAGTACAAGGGTGTGTCTCGTCATAACACCACACTACTTTCTTATCGTGATATTAATCGTGCTCTCGAGTACACTAGCAAGCGAAACATGGTAATAAACATCAAAAACTGCAAGTACATGCGTGTGTCTCGTCGTAACACCACACTACTTTCATATCGTGATTTTAATCATTGTCTCGAGAACACTAACAAGTGAAACATGGAACTAATCATCAAAAACTGCAAGTACAAGGGTGTGTCTCGCCGTAACGCCACACTACTTTCTTATCGTGATATTAATCATGCTCTCGAGTACACTAACAAGTGAAACATGGTAATAAACATCAAAAACTGCAAGTACAATCTTGTGTTCGTATTAACACCACACTACTTTCATATCGTGATTTTAATCATGCTCTCGAGAACACTAACAAGTGAAACAAGAAACTAAACATCAAAAACTGCGAGTACATGCGTGTGTCTCGTCGTAACACCACACTACTTTCATATCGTGATAATAATCAGGCTCTTGAGTACACTAAAAAGTGAAACATGGGACTAAACATCAAAAACTGCAAGTACATGCTTGTGTCTCGTTGTAACACCACACTACTTTCATATCGTGCTATTAATCATGCTCTCGAGTACACTAACAAGTGAAACATGGACCTAAACATCAAAAACTGCATGTACATGCGTGTGTCTCGTCGTAACACCACACTACTTTCATATCGTGAATTTAATCATGCTCTCGAGTACACTAACAAGTGAAACATGGACTTAAACATCAAAAACTGCAAGTACATGCGTGTGTCTCGTCGTAACACCACACTACTTTCATATCGTGAATTTAATCATGCGCTCGAGTACACTAACAAGTGAAACATAGAACTATACATCAAAAACTGCAAGTACATGCGTTTGTCTCGTCGTAACACCACACTACTTTCATGCCGTGATATTAATCATGCTCTCGAGTACACTTACAAGTGAAACATGAAACTAAACATCAAAAACTGCAAGCACATGCGTGTGTCTCGTCGTAACACCACATTACTTTCATATCTTGATATTAATCATGCTCTCGAGAACACTAACAAGTGAAACATAAAACTAAACATCAAAACCTGCAAGTACATGCGGGTGTCTCGTCGTAACACCACACAACTTTCATATAGTTATATTAATCATGCTCTCGTGTACACTAACAAATGAAACATGTAACTAAACACCAAAAACTGAAAGTACATGCATGTTTCTCGTCGTATTACCGCACTACTTTCATATCGTGATATTAATCATGCTCTCGAGTACACTAACAAGTGAAACATGAAACTAAACATCAAAAACTGCAAGTACATGCGTGTGTCTTATCGTATTACCACACTACTTCCATATCGTGATATTAATCATGCTCTCGAGTACACTAACAAGTGAAACATGAAACTAATCATCAATAACTGCAAGTACCTGCGCGTGTGTCGCCGTAACATCACTCTACTTTCATATATTGATATTAATCATGCTCTCGAGCACACTAAGAAGTGAAACATGGAACTAAACATCAAAAACTGCAAGTACTTGCGTGTGTCTCGTCGTAACACCACACTACTTTCATATCGTGATATTAACCATGCTCTCGAGTACACTAACAAGTGAAACATGGAACTGAACATCAAAAAACTGCAAGCACATGCGTGTGTCTCGTCGTAATACCACACTACTTTCATATCGTGAATTTAAGCATGCTCTCGAGTACACTAACAAGTGAAACATAGAACTAAACATCAAAAACTGCAAGCACATGCGTGTGTCTCGTCGTAACAACACACTACTTTCATATCGTGAATTTAATCATGCTCTCGACTACACTAACAAGTGAAACATGGAACTAAACATCAAAAACTGCAAGTACATGCGTGTGTCTCCTCGTAAGACCACACTACTTTCATATCGTGATTTTAATCTTGCTCTCGAGAACACTAACAAGTGAAACATGGAACTATTCATCAAAAATGCAAGTACAAGGGTGTGTCTCGTCATAACACCACACTACTTTCTTATCGTGATATTAATCGTGCTCTCGAGTACACTAGCAAGCGAAACATGGTAATAAACATCAAAAACTGCAAGTACATGCGTGTGTCTCGTCGTAACACCACACTACTTTCATATCGTGATTTTAATCATGCTCTCGAGAACACTAACAAGTGAAACATGGAACTGATCATCAAAAACTGCAAGTACAAGGGTGTGTCTCGTCGTAACACCACACTACTTTTTTATCGTGATATTTATCATGCTCTCGAGTACACTAACAAGTGAAACATGGTAATAAACATCAAAAACTGCAAGTACATGCGTGTGTCTCGTCGTAACACCACACTACTTTCATATCGTGATTTTAATCATTGTCTCGAGAACACTAACAAGTGAAACATGGAACTAATCTTCAAAAACTGCAAGTACAAGGGTGTGTCTCGTCGTAACACCACACTACTTTCTTATCGTGATATTAATCATGATCTCGAGTACACTAACAAGTGAAACATGGTAATAAACATCAAAAACTGCAAGTACAATCTTGTGTCTCGTATTAACACCACACTACTTTCATATCGTGATTTTAATCATGCTCTCGAGAACACTAACAAGTGAAACAAGAAACTAAACATCAAAAACTGCGAGTACATGCGTGTGTCTCGTCGTAACACCACACTACTTTCATATCGTAATATTAATCATGCTCTCGAGTACACTAAAAAGTGAAAAATGGGACTAAACATCAAAAACTGCAAGTACAAGCGTGTGTCTCGTCTTAGCACCACACTACTTTTTTATCGTGATATTAATCATGCTCTCGAGTACACTAACAAGTGAAACATGGAACTAATCATCAAGAACTGCAAGTACCAGCGCGTGTGTCGCCGTAACACCACTCTACTTTCATATATTGATATTAATCATGCTCTCGAGTACACTAGCAAGTGAAACATGGAACTAAACATCAAAAACTGCAAGTACTTGCGTGTGTCTCGTCGTAACACCACACTACTTTCATATCGTGATATTAATCATGCTCTCGAGTACACTAACAAGTGAAACATAGAACTAAAAATCAAAAACTGCAAGTACAAGCGTGTGTCTCGTCGTAGCACCACACTACTTTCTTATCGTGATATTAATCATGCTCTCGAGTACACTAACAAGTGAAACATGGAACTAAACATCAAAAACTGCAAGTACATGCGTGTGTCTCGTCGTAAGACCACACTACTTTCATATCGTGATTTTAATCATGCTCTCGAGAACACTAACAAGTGAAACATGGAACTATTCATCAAAAACTGCAAGTACAAGGGTGTGTCTCGTCATACCACCACACTACTTTCTTATCGTGATATTAATCGTGCTCTCGAGTACACTAGCAAGTGAAACATGGTAATAAACATCAAAAACTGCAAGTACATGCGTGTGTCTCGTCGTAACACCACACTACTTTCATATCGTGATTTTAATCATGCTCTCGCGAACACTAACAAGTGAAACATGGAACTAATCATCAAAAACTGCAAGTACAAGGGTGTGTCTCATCGTAATACCACACTACTTTTTTATCGTGATATTAATCATGCTCTCGAGTACACTAACAAGTGAAACATGGTAATAAACATCAAAATTCGCAAGTACATGCGTGTGTCTCGTCGTAAGACCACACTACTTTCATATCGTGATTTTATTCATGCTCTCGAGAACACTAACAAGTGAAACATGGAACTAAACATCAAAAACTGCAAGTACATGCGGGTGTCTCGTCGTAACACCAGACAACTTTCATATAGTTATATTAATCATGCTCTCGTGTACACTAACAAATGAAACATGTAACTAAACACCAAAAACTGAAAGTACATGCATGTTTCTCGTCGTATTACCACACTACTTTCATATCGTGATATTAATCATGCTCACGAGTACACTAACAAGTGAAACATGAAACTAAACATCAAAAACTGCAAGCACATGCGTGTGTCACGTCGTAATACTACACTACTTTCATATCGTGATATTAATCATGCTCTCGAGTACACTAACAAGTGAAACATGGAACTAAACATCAAAAACTGCAAGTACATGTGTGTGTCTCGTCGTAACACCACACTACTTTCATATATTGATATTATTCAAGCTCTCGAGTACACTAAGAAGTGAAACATGGAACTAAACATCAAAAACTGCAAGTACTTGCCTGTGTCTCGTCGTAACACCACACTACTTTCATATCGTGATATTAATCATGCTCTCGAGTACACTAACAAGTGAAACATGGAACTAAACATCAAAAACTGCAAGTACTTGCCTGTGTCTCGTCGTAACACCACACTACTTTCATATCGTGATATTAATCATGCTCTCGAGTACACTAACAAGTGAAACATGGAACTAAACATCAAAAACTGCAAGTACATGTGTGTGTCTCGTCGTAACACCACACTACTTTCATATATTGATATTATTCAAGCTCTCGAGTACACTAAGAAGTGAAACATCAAACTAAACATCAAAAACTGCAAGTACTTGCCTGTGTCTCGTCGTAACACCACACTACTTTTATATCGTGATATTAATCATGCTCTCGAGTACACTAACAAGTGAAACATGAAACTAAACATCAAAAACTGCAAGCACATGCGTGTGTCACGTCGTAATACTACACTACTTTCATATCGTGAATTTAATCATGCTCTCGAGTACACTAACAAGTGAAACATGGAACTAAACATCAAAAACTGCAAGTACATGTGTGTGTCTCGTCGTAACACCACACTACTTTCATATATTGATATTAATCAAGCTCTCGAGTACACTAAGAAGTGAAACATGGAACTAAACATCAAACACTGCAAGTACTTGCGTGTGTCTCGTTGTAACACCACACTACTTTCATATCGTGATATTAATCATGCTCTCGAGTACACTAACAAGAGAAACATGGAACTAAAAATCAAAAACTGCAAGTACAAGCGTGTGTCTCGTCGTAGCACCACACTACTTTCTTATCGTGATATTAATCATGCTCTCGAGTACACTAACAAGTGAAACATGGAACTAAACATCAAAAACTGCAAGCACATGCGTGTGTCTCGTCGTAACACCACACTACTTTCATATCGCGAATTTAATCATGCTCTCGAGTACACTAACAAGTGAAACATGGAACTAAACATCAAAAACTGCAAGTACATGCGTGTGTCTCGTCGTAACACCACACTACTTTCATATATTGATATTATTCAAGCTCTCGAGTACACTAAGAAGTGAAACATGGAACTAAACATCAAAAACTGCAAGTACTTGCCTGTGTCTCGTCGTAACACCACACTACTTTCATATCGTGATATTAATCATGCTCTCGAGTACACTAACAAGTGAAACATGAAACTAAACATCAAAAACTGCAAGCACATGCGTGTGTCACGTCGTAATACTACACTACTTTCATATCGTGAATTTAATCATGCTCTCGAGTACACTAACAAGTGAAACATGGAACTAAACATCAAAAACTGCAAGTACATGTGTGTGTCTCGTCGTAACACCACACTACTTTCATATCGTGATATTAATCATGCTCTCGAGTACACTAACAAGTGAAACATGGAACTAAACATCAAACACTGCAAGTACTTGCGTGTGTCTCGTTGTAACACCACACTACTTTCATATCGTGATATTAATCATGCTCTCGAGAACACTAACAAGTGAAACATGGAACTATTCATCAAAAATGCAAGTACAAGGGTGTGTCTCGTCATAACACCACACTACTTTCTTATCGTGATATTAATCGTGCTCTCGAGTACACTAGCAAGCGAAACATGGTAATAAACATCAAAAACTGCAAGTACATGCGTGTGTCTCGTCGTAACACCACACTACTTTCATATCGTGATTTTAATCATTGTCTCGAGAACACTAACAAGTGAAACATGGAACTAATCATCAAAAACTGCAAGTACAAGGGTGTGTCTCGCCGTAACACCACACTACTTTCTTATCGTGATATTAATCATGCTCTCGAGTACACTAACAAGTGAAACATGGTAATAAACATCAAAAACTGGAAGTACAATCTTGTGTTCGTATTAACACCACACTACTTTCATATCGTGATTTTAATCATGCTCTCGAGAACACTAACAAGTGAAACAAGAAACTAAACATCAAAAACTGCGAGTACATGCGTGTGTCTCGTCGTAACACCACACTGCTTTCATATCGTGATATTAATCAGGCTCTTGAGTACACTAAAAAGTGAAACATGGGACTAAACATCAAAAACTGCAAGTACATGCTTGTGTCTCGTTGTAACACCACACTACTTTCATATCGTGCTATTAATCATGCTCTCGAGTACACTAACAAGTGAAACATGGACCTAAACATCAAAAACTGCATGTACATGCGTGTGTCTCGTCGTAACACCACACTACTTTCATATCGTGAATTTAATCATGCTCTCGAGTACACTAACAAGTGAAACATGGACTTAAACATCAAAAACTGCAAGTACATGCGTGTGTCTCGTCGTAACACCACACTACTTTCATATCGTGAATTTATTCATGCGCTCGAGTACACTAACAAGTGAAACATAGAACTATACATCAAAAACTGCAAGTACATGCGTGTGTCTCGTCGTAACACCACACTACTTTCATGCCGTGATATTAATCATGCTCTCGAGTACACTTACAAGTGAAACATGAAACTAAACATCAAAAACTGCAAGCACATGCGTGTGTCTCGTCGTAACACCACATTACTTTCATATCTTGATATTAATCATGCTCTCGAGAACACTAACAAGTGAAACATGGAACTAAACATCAAAACCTGCAAGTACATGCGGGTGTCTCGTCGTAACACCACACAACTTTCATATAGTTATATTAATCATGCTCTCGTGTACACTAACAAATGAAACATGTAACTAAACACCAAAAACTGAAAGTACATGCATGTTTCTCGTCGTATTACCACACTACTTTCATATCGTGATATTAATCATGCTCTCGAGTACACTAACAAGTGAAACATGAAACTAAACATCAAAAACTGCAAGTACATGCGTGTGTCTCATCGTATTACCACACTACTTTCATATCGTGATATTAATCATGCTCTCGAGTACACTAACAAGTGAAACATGAAACTAATCATCAATAACTGCAAGTACCTGCGCGTGTGTCGCCGTAACATCACTCTACTTTCATATATTGATATTAATCATGCTCTCGAGCACACTAAGAAGTGAAACATGGAACTAAACATCAAAAACTGCAAGTACTTGCGTGTGTCTCGTCGTAACACCACACTACTTTCATATCGTGATATTAATCATGCTCTCGAGTACACTAACAAGTGAAACATGAAACTAAACATCAAAAAACTGCAAGCACATGCGTGTGTCTCGTCGTAATACCACACTACTTTCATATCGTGAATTTAAGCATGCTCTCGAGTACACTAACAAGTGAAACATAGAACTAAACATCAAAAACTGCAAGCACATGCGTGTGTCTCGTCGTAACACCACACTACTTTCATATCGTGAATTTAATCGTGCTCTCGACTACACTAACAAGTGAAACATGGAACTAAACATCAAAAACTGCAAGTACATGCGTGTGTCTCGTCGTAAGACCACACTACTTTCATATCGTGATTTTAATCATGCTCTCGAGAACACTAACAAGTGAAACATGGAACTATTCATCAAAAATGCAAGTACAAGGGTGTGTCTCGTCATAACACCACACTACTTTCTTATCGTGATATTAATCGTGCTCTCGAGTACACTAGCAAGCGAAACATGGTAATAAACATCAAAAACTGCAAGTACATGCGTGTGTCTCGTCGGAACACCACACTACTTTCATATCGTGATTTTAATCATGCTCTCGAGAACACTAACAAGTGAAACATGGAACTAATCATCAAAAACTGCAAGTACAAGGGTGTGTCTCGTCGTAACACCACACTACTTTTTTATCGTGATATTTATCATGCTCTCGAGTACACTAACAAGTGAAACATGGTAATAAACATCAAAAACTGCAAGTACATGCGTGTGTCTCGTCGTAGCACCACACTACTTTCATATCGTGATTTTAATCATTGTCTCGAGAACACTAACAAGTGAAACATGGAACTAATCTTCAAAAACTGCAAGTACAAGGGTGTGTCTCGTCGTAACACCACACTACTTTCTTATCGTGATATTATTCATGCTCTCGAGTACACTAACAAGTGAAACATGGTAATAAACATCAAAAACTGCAAGTACAATCTTGTGTCTCGTATTAACACCACACTACTTTCATATCGTGATTTTAATCATGCTCTCGAGAACACTAACAAGTGAAACATGGAACTATTCATCAAAAATGCAAGTACAAGGGTGTGTCTCGTCATAACACCACACTACTTTCTTATCGTGATATTAATCGTGCTCTCGAGTACACTAGCAAGCGAAACATGGTAATAAACATCAAAAACTGCAAGTACATGCGTGTGTCTCGTCGTAACACCACACTACTTTCATATCGTGATTTTAATCATTGTCTCGAGAACACTAACAAGTGAAACATGGAACTAATCTTCAAAAACTGCAAGTACAAGGGTGTGTCTCGTCGTAACACCACACTACTTTCTTATCGTGATATTAATCATGATCTCGAGTACACTAACAAGTGAAACATGGTAATAAACATCAAAAACTGCAAGTACAATCTTGTGTCTCGTATTAACACCACACTACTTTCATATCGTGATTTTAATCATGCTCTCGAGAACACTAACAAGTGAAACAAGAAACTAAACATCAAAAACTGCGAGTACATGCGTGTGTCTCGTCGTAACACCACACTACTTTCATATCGTAATATTAATCATGCTCTCGAGTACACTAAAAAGTGAAAAATGGGACTAAACATCAAAAACTGCAAGTACAAGCGTGTGTCTCGTCTTAGCACCACACTACTTTTTTATCGTGATATTAATCATGCTCTCGAGTACACTAACAAGTGAAACATGGAACTAATCATCAAGAACTGCAAGTACCAGCGCGTGTGTCGCCGTAACACCACTCTACTTTCATATATTGATATTAATCATGCTCTCGAGTACACTAGCAAGTGAAACATGGAACTAAACATCAAAAACTGCAAGTACTTGCGTGTGTCTCGTCGTAACACCACACTACTTTCATATCGTGATATTAATCATGCTCTCGAGTACACTAACAAGTGAAACATAGAACTAAAAATCAAAAACTGCAAGTACAAGCGTGTGTCTCGTCGTAGCACCACACTACTTTCTTATCGTGATATTAATCATGCTCTCGAGTACACTAACAAGTGAAACATGGAACTAAACATCAAAAACTGCAAGTACATGCGTGTGTCTCGTCGTAAGACCACACTACTTTCATATCGTGATTTTAATCATGCTCTCGAGAACACTAACAAGTGAAACATGGAACTATTCATCAAAAACTGCAAGTACAAGGGTGTGTCTCGTCATACCACCACACTACTTTCTTATCGTGATATTAATCGTGCTCTCGAGTACACTAGCAAGTGAAACATGGTAATAAACATCAAAAACTGCAAGTACATGCGTGTGTCTCGTCGTAACACCACACTACTTTCATATCGTGATTTTAATCATGCTCTCGCGAACACTAACAAGTGAAACATGGAACTAATCATCAAAAACTGCAAGTACAAGGGTGTGTCTCATCGTAATACCACACTACTTTTTTATCGTGATATTAATCATGCTCTCGAGTACACTAACAAGTGAAACATGGTAATAAACATCAAAATTCGCAAGTACATGCGTGTGTCTCGTCGTAAGACCACACTACTTTCATATCGTGATTTTATTCATGCTCTCGAGAACACTAACAAGTGAAACATGGAACTAAACATCAAAAACTGCAAGTACATGCGGGTGTCTCGTCGTAACACCAGACAACTTTCATATAGTTATATTAATCATGCTCTCGTGTACACTAACAAATGAAACATGTAACTAAACACCAAAAACTGAAAGTACATGCATGTTTCTCGTCGTATTACCACACTACTTTCATATCGTGATATTAATCATGCTCACGAGTACACTAACAAGTGAAACATGAAACTAAACATCAAAAACTGCAAGCACATGCGTGTGTCACGTCGTAATACTACACTACTTTCATATCGTGATATTAATCATGCTCTCGAGTACACTAACAAGTGAAACATGGAACTAAACATCAAAAACTGCAAGTACATGTGTGTGTCTCGTCGTAACACCACACTACTTTCATATATTGATATTATTCAAGCTCTCGAGTACACTAAGAAGTGAAACATGGAACTAAACATCAAAAACTGCAAGTACTTGCCTGTGTCTCGTCGTAACACCACACTACTTTCATATCGTGATATTAATCATGCTCTCGAGTACACTAACAAGTGAAACATGGAACTAAACATCAAAAACTGCAAGTACTTGCCTGTGTCTCGTCGTAACACCACACTACTTTCATATCGTGATATTAATCATGCTCTCGAGTACACTAACAAGTGAAACATGGAACTAAACATCAAAAACTGCAAGTACATGTGTGTGTCTCGTCGTAACACCACACTACTTTCATATATTGATATTATTCAAGCTCTCGAGTACACTAAGAAGTGAAACATCAAACTAAACATCAAAAACTGCAAGTACTTGCCTGTGTCTCGTCGTAACACCACACTACTTTTATATCGTGATATTAATCATGCTCTCGAGTACACTAACAAGTGAAACATGAAACTAAACATCAAAAACTGCAAGCACATGCGTGTGTCACGTCGTAATACTACACTACTTTCATATCGTGAATTTAATCATGCTCTCGAGTACACTAACAAGTGAAACATGGAACTAAACATCAAAAACTGCAAGTACATGTGTGTGTCTCGTCGTAACACCACACTACTTTCATATATTGATATTAATCAAGCTCTCGAGTACACTAAGAAGTGAAACATGGAACTAAACATCAAACACTGCAAGTACTTGCGTGTGTCTCGTTGTAACACCACACTACTTTCATATCGTGATATTAATCATGCTCTCGAGTACACTAACAAGAGAAACATGGAACTAAAAATCAAAAACTGCAAGTACAAGCGTGTGTCTCGTCGTAGCACCACACTACTTTCTTATCGTGATATTAATCATGCTCTCGAGTACACTAACAAGTGAAACATGGAACTAAACATCAAAAACTGCAAGCACATGCGTGTGTCTCGTCGTAACACCACACTACTTTCATATCGCGAATTTAATCATGCTCTCGAGTACACTAACAAGTGAAACATGGAACTAAACATCAAAAACTGCAAGTACATGCGTGTGTCTCGTCGTAACACCACACTACTTTCATATATTGATATTATTCAAGCTCTCGAGTACACTAAGAAGTGAAACATGGAACTAAACATCAAAAACTGCAAGTACTTGCCTGTGTCTCGTCGTAACACCACACTACTTTCATATCGTGATATTAATCATGCTCTCGAGTACACTAACAAGTGAAACATGAAACTAAACATCAAAAACTGCAAGCACATGCGTGTGTCACGTCGTAATACTACACTACTTTCATATCGTGAATTTAATCATGCTCTCGAGTACACTAACAAGTGAAACATGGAACTAAACATCAAAAACTGCAAGTACATGTGTGTGTCTCGTCGTAACACCACACTACTTTCATATCGTGATATTAATCATGCTCTCGAGTACACTAACAAGTGAAACATGGAACTAAACATCAAACACTGCAAGTACTTGCGTGTGTCTCGTTGTAACACCACACTACTTTCATATCGTGATATTAATCATGCTCTCGAGAACACTAACAAGTGAAACATGGAACTATTCATCAAAAATGCAAGTACAAGGGTGTGTCTCGTCATAACACCACACTACTTTCTTATCGTGATATTAATCGTGCTCTCGAGTACACTAGCAAGCGAAACATGGTAATAAACATCAAAAACTGCAAGTACATGCGTGTGTCTCGTCGTAACACCACACTACTTTCATATCGTGATTTTAATCATTGTCTCGAGAACACTAACAAGTGAAACATGGAACTAATCATCAAAAACTGCAAGTACAAGGGTGTGTCTCGCCGTAACACCACACTACTTTCTTATCGTGATATTAATCATGCTCTCGAGTACACTAACAAGTGAAACATGGTAATAAACATCAAAAACTGGAAGTACAATCTTGTGTTCGTATTAACACCACACTACTTTCATATCGTGATTTTAATCATGCTCTCGAGAACACTAACAAGTGAAACAAGAAACTAAACATCAAAAACTGCGAGTACATGCGTGTGTCTCGTCGTAACACCACACTGCTTTCATATCGTGATATTAATCAGGCTCTTGAGTACACTAAAAAGTGAAACATGGGACTAAACATCAAAAACTGCAAGTACATGCTTGTGTCTCGTTGTAACACCACACTACTTTCATATCGTGCTATTAATCATGCTCTCGAGTACACTAACAAGTGAAACATGGACCTAAACATCAAAAACTGCATGTACATGCGTGTGTCTCGTCGTAACACCACACTACTTTCATATCGTGAATTTAATCATGCTCTCGAGTACACTAACAAGTGAAACATGGACTTAAACATCAAAAACTGCAAGTACATGCGTGTGTCTCGTCGTAACACCACACTACTTTCATATCGTGAATTTATTCATGCGCTCGAGTACACTAACAAGTGAAACATAGAACTATACATCAAAAACTGCAAGTACATGCGTGTGTCTCGTCGTAACACCACACTACTTTCATGCCGTGATATTAATCATGCTCTCGAGTACACTTACAAGTGAAACATGAAACTAAACATCAAAAACTGCAAGCACATGCGTGTGTCTCGTCGTAACACCACATTACTTTCATATCTTGATATTAATCATGCTCTCGAGAACACTAACAAGTGAAACATGGAACTAAACATCAAAACCTGCAAGTACATGCGGGTGTCTCGTCGTAACACCACACAACTTTCATATAGTTATATTAATCATGCTCTCGTGTACACTAACAAATGAAACATGTAACTAAACACCAAAAACTGAAAGTACATGCATGTTTCTCGTCGTATTACCACACTACTTTCATATCGTGATATTAATCATGCTCTCGAGTACACTAACAAGTGAAACATGAAACTAAACATCAAAAACTGCAAGTACATGCGTGTGTCTCATCGTATTACCACACTACTTTCATATCGTGATATTAATCATGCTCTCGAGTACACTAACAAGTGAAACATGAAACTAATCATCAATAACTGCAAGTACCTGCGCGTGTGTCGCCGTAACATCACTCTACTTTCATATATTGATATTAATCATGCTCTCGAGCACACTAAGAAGTGAAACATGGAACTAAACATCAAAAACTGCAAGTACTTGCGTGTGTCTCGTCGTAACACCACACTACTTTCATATCGTGATATTAATCATGCTCTCGAGTACACTAACAAGTGAAACATGAAACTAAACATCAAAAAACTGCAAGCACATGCGTGTGTCTCGTCGTAATACCACACTACTTTCATATCGTGAATTTAAGCATGCTCTCGAGTACACTAACAAGTGAAACATAGAACTAAACATCAAAAACTGCAAGCACATGCGTGTGTCTCGTCGTAACACCACACTACTTTCATATCGTGAATTTAATCGTGCTCTCGACTACACTAACAAGTGAAACATGGAACTAAACATCAAAAACTGCAAGTACATGCGTGTGTCTCGTCGTAAGACCACACTACTTTCATATCGTGATTTTAATCATGCTCTCGAGAACACTAACAAGTGAAACATGGAACTATTCATCAAAAATGCAAGTACAAGGGTGTGTCTCGTCATAACACCACACTACTTTCTTATCGTGATATTAATCGTGCTCTCGAGTACACTAGCAAGCGAAACATGGTAATAAACATCAAAAACTGCAAGTACATGCGTGTGTCTCGTCGGAACACCACACTACTTTCATATCGTGATTTTAATCATGCTCTCGAGAACACTAACAAGTGAAACATGGAACTAATCATCAAAAACTGCAAGTACAAGGGTGTGTCTCGTCGTAACACCACACTACTTTTTTATCGTGATATTTATCATGCTCTCGAGTACACTAACAAGTGAAACATGGTAATAAACATCAAAAACTGCAAGTACATGCGTGTGTCTCGTCGTAGCACCACACTACTTTCATATCGTGATTTTAATCATTGTCTCGAGAACACTAACAAGTGAAACATGGAACTAATCTTCAAAAACTGCAAGTACAAGGGTGTGTCTCGTCGTAACACCACACTACTTTCTTATCGTGATATTATTCATGCTCTCGAGTACACTAACAAGTGAAACATGGTAATAAACATCAAAAACTGCAAGTACAATCTTGTGTCTCGTATTAACACCACACTACTTTCATATCGTGATTTTAATCATGCTCTCGAGAACACTAACAAGTGAAACATGGAACTATTCATCAAAAATGCAAGTACAAGGGTGTGTCTCGTCATAACACCACACTACTTTCTTATCGTGATATTAATCGTGCTCTCGAGTACACTAGCAAGCGAAACATGGTAATAAACATCAAAAACTGCAAGTACATGCGTGTGTCTCGTCGTAACACCACACTACTTTCATATCGTGATTTTAATCATTGTCTCGAGAACACTAACAAGTGAAACATGGAACTAATCATCAAAAACTGCAAGTACAAGGGTGTGTCTCGCCGTAACACCACACTACTTTCTTATCGTGATATTAATCATGCTCTCGAGTACACTAACAAGTGAAACATGGTAATAAACATCAAAAACTGGAAGTACAATCTTGTGTTCGTATTAACACCACACTACTTTCATATCGTGATTTTAATCATGCTCTCGAGAACACTAACAAGTGAAACCAGAAACTAAACATCAAAAACTGCGAGTACATGCGTGTGTCTCGTCGTAACACCACACTGCTTTCATATCGTGATATTAATCAGGCTCTTGAGTACACTAAAAAGTGAAACATGGGACTAAACATCAAAAACTGCAAGTACATGCTTGTGTCTCGTTGTAACACCACACTACTTTCATATCGTGCTATTAATCATGCTCTCGAGTACACTAACAAGTGAAACATGGACCTAAACATCAAAAACTGCATGTACATGCGTGTGTCTCGTCGTAACACCACACTACTTTCATATCGTGAATTTAATCATGCTCTCGAGTACACTAACAAGTGAAACATGGACTTAAACATCAAAAACTGCAAGTACATGCGTGTGTCTCGTCGTAACACCACACTACTTTCATATCGTGAATTTATTCATGCGCTCGAGTACACTAACAAGTGAAACATAGAACTATACATCAAAAACTGCAAGTACATGCGTGTGTCTCGTCGTAACACCACACTACTTTCATGCCGTGATATTAATCATGCTCTCGAGTACACTTACAAGTGAAACATGAAACTAAACATCAAAAACTGCAAGCACATGCGTGTGTCTCGTCGTAACACCACATTACTTTCATATCTTGATATTAATCATGCTCTCGAGAACACTAACAAGTGAAACATGGAACTAAACATCAAAACCTGCAAGTACATGCGGGTGTCTCGTCGTAACACCACACAACTTTCATATAGTTATATTAATCATGCTCTCGTGTACACTAACAAATGAAACATGTAACTAAACACCAAAAACTGAAAGTACATGCATGTTTCTCGTCGTATTACCACACTACTTTCATATCGTGATATTAATCATGCTCTCGAGTACACTAACAAGTGAAACATAAAACTAAACATCAAAAACTGCAAGTACATGCGTGTGTCTCATCGTATTACCACACTACTTTCATATCGTGATATTAATCATGCTCTCGAGTACACTAACAAGTGAAACATGAAACTAATCATCAATAACTGCAAGTACCTGCGCGTGTGTCGCCGTAACATCACTCTACTTTCATATATTGATATTAATCATGCTCTCGAGCACACTAAGAAGTGAAACATGGAACTAAACATCAAAAACTGCAAGTACTTGCGTGTGTCTCGTCGTAACACCACACTACTTTCATATCGTGATATTAATCATGCTCTCGAGTACACTAACAAGTGAAACATGAAACTAAACATCAAAAAACTGCAAGCACATGCGTGTGTCTCGTCGTAATACCACACTACTTTCATATCGTGAATTTAAGCATGCTCTCGAGTACACTAACAAGTGAAACATAGAACTAAACATCAAAAACTGCAAGCACATGCGTGTGTCTCGTCGTAACACCACACTACTTTCATATCGTGAATTTAATCGTGCTCTCGACTACACTAACAAGTGAAACATGGAACTAAACATCAAAAACTGCAAGTACATGCGTGTGTCTCGTCGTAAGACCACACTACTTTCATATCGTGATTTTAATCATGCTCTCGAGAACACTAACAAGTGAAACATGGAACTATTCATCAAAAATGCAAGTACAAGGGTGTGTCTCGTCATAACACCACACTACTTTCTTATCGTGATATTAATCGTGCTCTCGAGTACACTAGCAAGCGAAACATGGTAATAAACATCAAAAACTGCAAGTACATGCGTGTGTCTCGTCGGAACACCACACTACTTTCATATCGTGATTTTAATCATGCTCTCGAGAACACTAACAAGTGAAACATGGAACTAATCATCAAAAACTGCAAGTACAAGGGTGTGTCTCGTCGTAACACCACACTACTTTTTTATCGTGATATTTATCATGCTCTCGAGTACACTAACAAGTGAAACATGGTAATAAACATCAAAAACTGCAAGTACATGCGTGTGTCTCGTCGTAACACCACACTACTTTCATATCGTGATTTTAATCATTGTCTCGAGAACACTAACAAGTGAAACATGGAACTAATCTTCAAAAACTGCAAGTACAAGGGTGTGTCTCGTCGTAACACCACACTACTTTCTTATCGTGATATTAATCATGCTCTCGAGTACACTAACAAGTGAAACATGGTAATAAACATCAAAAACTGCAAGTACAATCTTGTGTCTCGTATTAACACCACACTACTTTCATATCGTGATTTTAATCATGCTCTCGAGAACACTAACAAGTGAAACAAGAAACTAAACATCAAAAACTGCGAGTACATGCGTGTGTCTCGTCGTAACACCACACTACTTTAATATCGTAATATTAATCATGCTCTCGAGTACACTAAAAAGTGAAACATGGGACTAAACATCAAAAACTGCAAGTACATGCTTGTGTCTCGTTGTAACACCACACTACTTTCATATCGTGCTATTAATCATGCTCTCGAGTACACTAACAAGTGAAACATGGAACTAAACATCAAAAACTGCAAGTACATGCGTGTGTCTCGTCGTAACACCACACTACTTTCATATCGTGAATTTAATCATGCTCTCGAGTACACTAACAAGTGAAACATGGACTTAAACATCAAAAACTGCACGTACATGCGTGTGTCTCGTCGTAACACCACACTACTTTCATATCGTGAATTTAATCATGCTCTCGAGTACACTAACAAGTGAAACATAGAACTATACATCAAAAACTGCAAGTACATGCGTGTGTCCCGTCGTAGCACCACTCTACTTTCATGCCGTGATATTAATCATGCTCTCGAGTACACTTACAAGTGAAACATGAAACTAAACATCAAAAACTGCAAGTACATGCGTGTGTCTCATCGTATTACCACACTACTTTCATATCGTGATATTAATCATGCTCTCGAGTACACTAACAAGTGAAACATGAAACTAATCATCAATAACTACAAGTACCTGCGCGTGTGTCGCCGTAACATCTCTCTACTTACATATATTGATATTAATCATGCTCTCGAGCACACTAAGAAGTGAAACATGGAACTAAACATCAAAAACTGCAAGTACTTGCGTGTGTCTCGTCGTAACACCACACTACTTTCATATCGTGATATTATTCATGCTCTCGAGTACACTAACAAGTGAAACATGGAACTAAACATCAAAAAACTGCAAGCACATGCGTGTGTCTCGTCGTAATACCACACTACTTTCATATCGTGAATTTAAGCATGCTCTCGAGTACACTAAAAAGTGAAACATAGAACTAAACATCAAAAACTGCAAGCACATGCGTGTGTCTCGTCGTAACACCACACTACTTTCATATCGTGAATTTAATCATGCTCTCGAGTACACTAACAAGTGAAACATGGAACTAAACATCAAAAACTGCAAGTACATGCGTGTGTCTCGTCGTAAGACCACACTACTTTCATATCGTGATTTTAATCATCTCTCGAGAACACTAACAAGTGAAACATGGAAGTATTCATCAAAAATGCAAGTACAAGGGTGTGTCTCGTCATAACACCACACTACTTTCTTATCGTGATATTAATCGTGCTCTCGAGTACACTAGCAAGCGAAACACGGTAATAAACATCAAAAACTGCAAGTACATGCGTGTGTCTCGTCGTAACACCACACTACTTTCATATCGTGATTTTAATCATGCTCTCGAGAACACTAACAAGTGAAACATGGAACTAATCATCAAAAACTGCAAGTACAAGGGTGTGTCTCGTCGTAACACCACACTACTTTTTTATCGAGATATTTATCATGCTCTCGAGTACACTAACAAGTGAAACATGGTAATAAACATCAAAAACTGCAAGTACATGCGTGTGTCTCGTCGTAACACCACACTACTTTCATATCGTGATTTTAAACATTGTCTCGAGAACACTAACAAGTGAACCATGGAACTAATCTTCAAAAACTGCAAGTACAAGGGTGTGTCCCGTCGTAACACCACACTACTTTTTTATCGTGATATTAATCATGCTCTCGAGTACACTAACAAGTGAAACATGGTAATAAACATCAAAAACTGCAAGCACATGCGTGTGTCTCGTCGTAACACCACACTACTTTCATATCGTGATTTTAATCATTGTCTCGAGAACACTAACAAGTGAAACATGGAACTAATCATCAAAAACTGCAAGTACAAGGGTGTGTCTCGTCGTAACACCACACCACTTTCTTATCGTGATATTAATCATGCTCTCGAGTACACTAACAAGTGAAACATGGTAATAAACATCAAAAACTGCAAGTACAATCTTGTGTCTCGTATTAACACCACACTACTTTTATATCTTGATTTTAATCATGCTCTCGAGAACAATAACAAGTGAAACAAGAAACTAAACATCAAAAACTGCGAGTACATGCGTGTGTCTCGTCGTAACACCACACTACTTTCATATCGTGATATTAATCATGCTCTCGAGTACACTAAAAAGTGAAACATGGGACTAAACATCAAAAACTGCAAGTACATGCTTGTGTCTCGTTGTAACACCACACTACTTTCATATCGTGCTATTAATCATGCTCTCGAGTACACTAACAAGTGAAACATGGAACTAAACATCAAAAACTTCAAGTACATGCGTGTGTCTCGTCGTAACACCACACTACTTTCATATCGTGAATTTAATCATGCTCTCGAGTACACTAACAAGTGAAACATGGACTTAAACATCAAAAACTGCAAGAACATGCGTGTGTCTCGTCGTAACGCCACACTACTTTCATATCGTGAATTTAATCATGCTCTCGAGTACACTAACAAGTGAAACATAGAACTATACATCAAAAACTGCAAGTACATGCGTGTGTCTCGTCGTAACACCACACTACTTTCATGCCGTGATATTAATCATGCTCTCGAGTACACTTACAAGTGAAACATGAAACTAAACATCAAAAACTGCAAGCACATGCGTGTGTCTCGTCGTAACACCACATTACTTTCATATCTTGATATTAATCATGCTCTCGAGAACACTAACAAGTGAAACATGGAACTAAACATCAAAAACTGCAAGTACATGCCGGTGTCTCGTCGTAACACCACACAACTTTCATATAGTTATATTAATCATGCTCTCGTGTACACTAACAAATGAAACATGTAACTAAACACCAAAAACAGAAAGTACATGCATGTTTCGCGTCGTATTACCACACTACTTTCATATCGTGATATTAATCATGCTCTCGAGTACTCTAACAAGTGAAACATGAAACTAAACATCAAAAACTGCAAGTACATGCGTGTGTCTCATCGTATTACCACACTTCTTTCATATCTTGATATTAATCATGCTCTCGAGTACACTAACAAGTGAAACAGGAAACTGATCATCAAGAACTGCAAGTACCTGCGCGTGTGTCGCCGTAACACCACTCTACTTTCATATATTGATATTAATCATGCTCTCGAGTACACTAAGAAGTGAAACATGGAACTAAACATCAAAAGCTGCAAGTACTTGCGTGTGTCTCGTCGTAACGCCACACTACTTTCATATCGTGATATTAATCATGCTCTCGAGTACACTAACAAGTGAAACATGGAACTAAACATCAAAAACTGCAAGCACATGCGTGTGTCTCGTCGGAACACCACACTACTTTCATATCGTGAATTTAATTATGCTCTCAAGTACACTAACAAGTGAAACATGGAACTAAAAATCAAAAACTGCAAGTACAAGCGCGTGTCACGTCGTAGCACCACACTACTTTCTTATCGTGATATTAGTCATGCTCTCGAGTACACTAACAAGTGAAACATGGAACTAAACATCAAAAACTGCAAGCACATGCGTGTGTCTCGTCGTAACACCACACTACTTTCATATCGTGAATTTAATCTTGCTCTCGAGTACACTAACAAGTGAAACATGGAAGTAAACATCAAAAACTGCAAGTACATGCGTGTGTCTCGTCGTAAGACCACACTACTTTCATATCGTGAGTTTAATCATGCTCTCGAGAACACTAACAAGTGAAACATGGAACTATTCATCAGAAACTGCAAGTGCAAGGGTGTGTCTCGTCATAACACCACATTACTTTCTTATCGCGATATTAATCGTGCTCTCGAGTACACTAGCAAGGAAAACATGGTAATAAACATCAAAAACTGCAAGTGCATGCGTGTGTCTCGTCGTAACACCACACTATTTTCATATCGTGACTTTAATCATGCTCTCGAGAACACTAACAAGTGAAACATGGAACTAATCATCAAAAACTGCAAGTACAAGGGTGTGTCTCGTCGTAACACCACACTACTTTTTTGTCGTGATATTGATCATGCCCTCGAGTACACTAACAAGTGAAACATGGTAATAAACATCAAAAACTGCAAGTACATGCGTGTGTCTCGTCGTAAGACCACACTACTTTCATATCGTGATTTTAATCATGCTCTCGAGAACACTAACAAGTGAAACATGGAACTATTCATCAAAAATGCAAGTACAAGAGTGTGTCTCGTCATAACACCACACTACTTTCTTATCGTGATATTAATCGTGCTCTCGAGTACACTAGCAAGCGAAACATGGTAATAAACATCAAAAACTGCAAGTACATGCGTGTGTCTCGTCGTAACACCACACTACTTTCATATCGTGATTTTAATCATGCTCTCGAGAACACTAACAAGTGAAACATGGAACTAATCATCAAAAACTGCAAGTACAAGGGTGTGTCTCGTCGTAACACCACACTACTTTTTTATCGTGATATTAATCATGCTCTCGAGTACACTAACAAGTGAAACATGGTAATAAACATCAAAAACTGCAAGTACATGCGTGTGTCTCGTCGTAACACCACACTACTTTCATATCGTGATTTTATTCATTGTCTCGAGAACACTAACAAGTGAAACATGGAACTAATCATCAAAAACTGCAAGTACAAGGGTGTGTCTCGCCGTAACACCACACTACTTTCTTATCGTGATATTAATCAGGCTCTTGAGTACACTAAAAAGTGAAACATGGGACTAAACATCAAAAACTGCAAGTACATGCTTGTGTCTCGTTGTAACACCACACTACTTTCATATCGTGCTATTAATCATGCTCTCGAGTACACTAACAAGTGAAACATGGAACTAAACATCAAAAACTGCATGTACATGCGTGTTTCTCGTCGTAACACCACACTACTTTCATATCGTGAATTTAATCATGCTCTCGAGTACACTAACAAGTGAAACATGGACTTAAACATCAAAAACTGCAAGTACATGCGTGTGTCTCGTCGTAACACCACACTACTTTCATATCGTGAATTTATTCATGCGCTCGAGTACACTAACAAGTGAAACATAGAACTATACATCAAAAACTGCAAGTACATGCGTGTGTCTCGTCGTAACACCACACTACTTTCATGCCGTGATATTAATCATGCTCTCGAGTACACTTACAAGTGAAACATGAAACTAAACATCAAAAACTGCAAGCACATGCGTGTGTCTCGTCGTAACACCACATTACTTTCATATCTTAATATTAATCATGCTCTCGAGAACACTAACAAGTGAAACATGGAACTAAACATCAAAACCTGCAAGTACATGCGGGTGTCTCGTCGTAACACCACACAACTTTCATATAGTTATATTAATCATGCTCTCGTGTACACTAACAAATGAAACATGTAACTAAACACCAAAAACTGCAAGTACATGCGTGTGTCTTATCGTATTACCACACTACTTTCATATCGTGATATTATTCATGCTCTCGAGTACACTAACAAGTGAAACATGAAACTAATCATCAATAACTGCAAGTACCTGCGCGTGTGTCGCCGTAACATCACTCTACTTTCATATATTGATATTAATCATGCTCTCGAGCACACTAAGAAGTGAAACATGGAACTAAACATCAAGAACTGCAAGTACTTGCGTGTGTCTCGTCGTAACACCACACTACTTTCATATCGTGATATTAATCATGCTCTCGAGTACACTAACAAGTGAAACATGGAACTAAACATCAAAAAACTGCAAGCACATGCGTGTGTCTCGTCGTAATACCACACTACTTTCATATCGTGAATTTAAGCATGCTCTCGAGTACACTAACAAGTGAAACATAGAACTAAACATCAAAAACTGCAAGCACATGCGTGTGTCTCGTCGTAACACCACACTACTTTCATATCGTGAATTTAATCATGCTCTCGACTACACTAACAAGTGAAACATGGAACTAAACATCAAAAACTGCAAGTACATGCGTGTGTCTCGTCGTAAGACCACACTACTTTCATATCGTGTTTTTAATCATGCTATCGAGAACACTAACAAGTGAAACATGGAACTATTCATCAAAAATGCAAGTACAAGGGTGTGTCTCGTCATAACACCACACTACTTTCTTATCGTGATATTAATCGTGCTCTCGAGTACACTAGCAAGCGAAACATGGTAATAAACATCAAAAACTGCAAGTACATGCGTGTGTCTCGTCGGAACACCACACTACTTTCATATCGTGATTTTAATCATGCTCTCGAGAACACTAACAAGTGAAACATGGAACTAATCATCAAAAACTGCAAGTACAAGGGTGTGTCTCGTCGTAACACCACACTACTTTTTTATCGTGATATTTATCATGCTCTCGAGTACACTAACAAATGAAACATGGTAATAAACATCAAAAACTGCAAGTACATGCGTGTGTCTCGTCGTAACACCACACTACTTTCATATCGTGATTTTAATCATTGTCTCGAGAACACTAACAAGTGAAACATGGAACTAATCTTCAAAAACTGCAAGTACAAGGGTGTGTCTCGTCGTAACACCACACTACTTTCTTATCGTGATATTAATCATGCTCTCGAGTACACTAACAAATGAAACATGGTAATAAACATCAAAAACTGCAAGTACAATCTTGTGTCTCGTATTAACACCACACTACTTTCATATCGTGATTTTAATCATGCTCTCGAGAACACTAACAAGTGAAACAAGAAACTAAACATCAAAAACTGCGAGTACATGCGTGTGTCTCGTCGTAACACCACACTACTTTCATATCGTAATATTAATCATGCTCTCGAGTACACTAAAAAGTGAAACATGGGACTAAACATCAAAAACTGCAAGTACATGCTTGTGTCTCGTTGTAACACCATACTACTTTCATATCGTGCTATTAATCATGCTCTCGAGTACACTAACAAGCGAAACATGGAACTAAACATCAAAAACTGCAAGTACATGCGTGTGTCTCGTCGTAACACCACACTACTTTCATATCGTGAATTTAATCATGCTCTCGAGTACACTAACAAGTGAAACATGGACCTAAACATCAAAAACTGCAAGTACATGCGTGTGTCTCGTCGTAACACCACACTACTTTCATATCGTGAATTTAATCATGCTCTCGAGTACACTAACAAGTGAAACATAGAACTATACATCAAAAACTGCAAGTACATGCCTGTGTCCCGTCGTAGCACCACACTACTTTCATGCCGTGATAATAATCATGCTCTCGAGTACACTTACAAGTGAAACATGAAACTAAACATCAAAAACTGCAAGTACATGCTTGTGTCTCATCGTATTACCACACTACTTTCATATCGTGATATTAATCATGCTCTCGAGTACACTAACAAGTGAAACATGAAACTAATCATCAATAACTGCAAGTACCTGCGTGTGTGTCGCCGTAACATCACTCTACTTTCATATATTGATATTAATCATGCTCTCGAGCACACTAAGAAGTGAAACTGGAACTAAACATCAAAAACTGCAAGTACTTGCGTGTGTCTCGTCGTAACACCACACTACTTTCATATCGTGATATTAATCATGCTCTCGAGTACACCAACAAGTGAAACATGGAACTAAACATCAAAAAACTGCAAGCACATGCGTGTGTCTCGTCGTAATACCACACTACTTTCATATCGTGAATTTAAGCATGCTCTCGAGTACACTAACAAGTGAAACATAGAACTAAACATCAAAAACTGCAAGCACATGCGTGTGTCTCGTCGTAACACCACACTACTTTCATATCGTGAATTTAATCATGCTCTCGAGTACACTAACAAGTGAAACATGGAACTAAACATCAAAAACTGCAAGTACATGCGTGTGTCTCGTCGTAAGACCACACTACTTTCATATCGTGATTTTAATCATGCTCTCGAGAACACTAACAAGTGAAACATGGAACTATTCATCAAAAATGCAAGTACAAGGGTGTGTCTCGTCATAACACCACACTACTTTCTTATCGTGATATTAATCGTGCTCTCGAGTACACTAGCAAGCGAAACACGGTAATAAACATCAAAAACTGCAAGTACATGCGTGTGTCTCGTCGTAACACCACACTATTTTCATATCGTGATTTTAATCATGCTCTCGAGAACACTAACAAGTGAAACATGGAACTAATCATCAAAAACTGCAAGTACAAGGGTGTGTCTCGTCGTAACACCACACTACTTTTTTATCGAGATATTTATCATGCTCTCGAGTACACTAACAAGTGAAACATGGTAATAAACATCAAAAACTGCAAGTACATGCGTGTGTCTCGTCGTAACACCACACTACTTTCATATCGTGATTTTAATCATTGTCTCGCGAACACTAACAAGTGAACCATGGAACTAATCTTCAAAAACTGCAAGTACAAGGGTGTGTCTCGTCGTAACACCACACTACTTTTTATCGTGATATTAATCATGCTCTCGAGTACACTAACAAGTGAAACATGGTAATAAACATCAAAAACTGCAAGCACATGCGTGTGTCTCGTCGTAACACCACACTACTTTCATATCGTGAATTTAATCATTGTGTCGAGAACACTAACAAGTGAAACATGGAACTAATCATCAAAAACTGCAAGTACAAGGGTGTGTCTCGTCGTAACACCACACCACTTTCTTATCGTGATATTAATCATGCTCTCGAGTACACTAACAAGTGAAACATGGTAATAAACATCAAAAACTGCAAGTACAATCTTGTGTCTCGTATTAACACCACACTACTTTTATATCTTGATTTTAATCATGCTCTCGAGAACAATAACAAGTGAAACAAGAAACTAAACATCAAAAACTGCGAGTACATGCGTGTGTCTCGTCGTAACACCACACTACTTTCATATCGTGATATTATTCATGCTCTCGAGTACACTAAAAAGTGAAACATGGGACTAAACATCAAAAACTGCAAGTACATGCTTGTGTCTCGTTGTAACACCACACTACTTTCATATCGTGCTATTAATCATGCTCTCGAGTACACTAACAAGTGAAACATGGAACTAAACATCAAAAACTGCAAGTACATGCGTGTGTCTCGTCGTAACACCACACTACTTTCATATCGTGAATTTAATCATGCTCTCGAGTACACTAACAAGTGAAACATGGACTTAAACATCAAAAACTGCAAGAACATGCGTGTGTCTCGTCGTAACACCACACTACTTTCATATCGTGAATTTAATCATGCTCTCGAGTACACTAACGAGTGAAACATAGAACTATACATCAAAAACTGCAAGTACATGCGTGTGTCCCGTCGTAGCACCACTCTACTTTCATGCCGTGATATTAATCATGCTCTCGAGTACACTTACAAGTGAAACATGAAACTAAACATCAAAAACTGCAAGTACATGCGTGTGTCTCATCGTATTACCACACTACTTTCATATCGTGATATTAATCATGCTCTCGAGTACACTAACAAGTGAAACATGAAACTAAGCATCAATAACTACAAGTACCTGCGCGTGTGTCGCCGTAACATCTCTCTACTTTCATATATTGATATTAATCATGCTCTCGAGCACACTAAGAAGTGAAACATGGAACTAAACATCAAAAACTGCAAGTACTTGCGTGTGTCTCGTCGTAACACCACACTACTTTCATATCGTGATATTAATCATGCTCTCGAGTACACTAACAAGTGAAACATGAAACTAAACATCAAAAACTGCAAGTACATGCGTGTGTCTCATCGTATTACCACACTACTTTCATATCTTGATATTATACATGCTCTCGAGTACACTAACAAGTGAAACAGGAAACTGATCATCAAGAACTGCAAGTACCTGCGCGTGTGTCGCCGTAACACCACTCTACTTTCATATATTGATATTAATCATGCTATCGAGTACACTAAGAAGTGAAACATGGAACTAAACATCAAAAGCTGCAAGTACTTGCGTGTGTCTCGTCGTAACGCCACACTACTTTCATATCGTGATATTAATCATGCTCTCGAGTACACTAACAAGTGAAACATGGAACTAAACATCAAAAACTGCAAGCACATGCGTGTGTCTCGTCGGAACACCACACTACTTTCATATCGTGAATTTATTCATGCTCTCAAGTACACTAACAAGTGAAACATGGAACTAAAAATCAAAAACTGCAAGTACAAGCGCGTGTCACGTCGTAGCACCACACTACTTTCTTATCGTGATATTAGTCATGCTCTCGAGTACACTAACAAGTGAAACATGGAACTAAACATCAAAAACTGCAAGCACATGCGTGTGTCTCGTCGTAACACCACACTACTTTCATATCGTGAATTTAATCTTGCTCTCGAGTACACTAACAAGTGAAACATGGAAGTAAACATCAAAAACTGCAAGTACATGCGTGTGTCTCGTCGTAAGACCACACTACTTTCATATCGTGAGTTTAATCATGCTCTCGAGAACACTAACAAGTGAAACATGGAACTATTCATCAGAAACTGCAAGTGCAAGGGTGTGTCTCGTCATAACACCACATTACTTTCTTATCGCGATATTAATCGTGCTCTCGAGTACACTAGCAAGGGAAACATGGTAATAAACATCAAAAACTGCAAGTGCATGCGTGTGTCTCGTCGTAACACCACACTATTTTCATATCGTGACTTTAATCATGCTCTCGAGAACACTAACAAGTGAAACATGGAACTAATCATCAAAAACTGCAAGTACAAGGGTGTGTCTCGTCGTAACACCACACTACTTTTTTGTCGTGATATTGATCATGCCCTCGAGTACACTAACAAGTGAAACATGGTAATAAACATCAAAAACTGCAAGTACATGCGTGTGTCTCGTCGTAAGACCACACTACTTTCATATCGTGATTTTAATCATGCTCTCGAGAACACTAACAAGTGAAACATGGAACTATTCATCAAAAATGCAAGTACAAGGGTGTGTCTCGTCATAACACCACACTACTTTCTTATCGTGATATTAATCGTGCTCTCGAGTACACTAGCAAGCGAAACATGGTAATAAACATCAAAAACTGCAAGTACATGCGTGTGTCTCGTCGTAACACCACACTACTTTCATATCGTGATTTTAATCATGCTCTCGAGAACACTAACAAGTGAAACATGGAACTAATCATCAAAAACTGCAAGTACAAGGGTGTGTCTCGTCGTAACACCACACTACTTTTTTATCGTGATATTAATCATGCTCTCGAGTACACTAACAAGTGAAACATGGTAATAAACATCAAAAACTGCAAGTACATGCGTGTGTCTCGTCGTAACACCACACTACTTTCATATCGTGATTTTAATCATTGTCTCGAGAACACTAACAAGTGAAACATGGAACTAATCATCAAAAACTGCAAGTACAAGGGTGTGTCTCGCCGTAACACCACACTACTTTCTTATCGTGATATTAATCAGGCTCTTGAGTACACTAAAAAGTGAAACATGGGACTAAACATCAAAAACTGCAAGTACATGCTTGTGTCTCGTTGTAACACCACACTACTTTCATATCGTGCTATTAATCATGCTCTCGAGTACACTAACAAGTGAAACATGGAACTAAACATCAAAAACTGCATGTACATGCGTGTGTCTCGTCGTAACACCACACTACTTTCATATCGTGAATTTAATCATGCTCTCGAGTACACTAACAAGTGAAACATGGACTTAAACATCAAAAACTGCAAGTACATGCGTGTGTCTCGTCGTAACACCACACTACTTTCATATCGTGAATTTATTCATGCGCTCGAGTACACTAACAAGTGAAACATAGAACTATACATCAAAAACTGCAAGTACATGCGTGTGTCTCGTCGTAACACCACACTACTTTCATGCCGTGATATTAATCATGCTCTCGAGTACACTTACAAGTGAAACATGAAACTAAACATCAAAAACTGCAAGCACATGCGTGTGTCTCGTCGTAACACCACATTACTTTCATATCTTAATATTAATCATGCTCTCGAGAACACTAACAAGTGAAACTTGGAACTAAACATCAAAACCTGCAAGTACATGCGGGTGTCTCGTCGTAACACCACACAACTTTCATATAGTTATATTAATCATGCTCTCGTGTACACTAACAAATGAAACATGTAACTAAACACCAAAAACTGCAAGTACATGCGTGTGTCTTATCGTATTACCACACTACTTTCATATCGTGATATTAATCATGCTCTCGAGTACACTAACAAGTGAAACATGAAACTAATCATCAATAACTGCAAGTACCTGCGCGTGTGTCGCCGTAACATCACTCTACTTTCATATATTGATATTAATCATGCTCTCGAGCACACTAAGAAGTGAAACATGGAACTAAACATCAAAAACTGCAAGTACTTGCGTGTGTCTCGTCGTAACACCACACTACTTTCATATCGTGATATTAATCATGCTCTCGAGTACACTAACAAGTGAAACATGGAACTAAACATCAAAAAACTGCAAGCACATGCGTGTGTCTCGTCGTAATACCACACTACTTTCATATCGTGAATTTAAGCATGCTCTCGAGTACACTAACAAGTGAAACATAGAACTAAACATCAAAAACTGCAAGCACATGCGTGTGTCTCGTCGTAACACCACACTACTTTCATATCGTGAATTTAATCATGCTCTCGACTACACTAACAAGTGAAACATAGAACTAAACATCAAAAACTGCAAGTACATGCGTGTGTCTCGTCGTAAGACCACACTACTTTCATATCGTGTTTTTAATCATGCTATCGAGAACACTAACAAGTGAAACATGGAACTAATCATCAAAAACTGCAAGTACAAGGGTGTGTCTCGTCGTAACACCACACTACTTTTTTATCGTGATATTTATCATGCTCTCGAGTACACTAACAAGTGAAACATGGTAATAAACATCAAAAACTGCAAGTACATGCGTGTGTCTCGTCGGAACACCACACTACTTTCATATCGTGATTTTAATCATGCTCTCGAGAACACTAACAAGTGAAACATGGAACTAATCATCAAAAACTGCAAGTACAAGGGTGTGTCTCGTCGTAACACCACACTACTTTTTTATCGTGATATTTATCATGCTCTCGAGTACACTAACAAATGAAACATGGTAATAAACATCAAAAACTGCAAGTACATGCGTGTGTCTCGTCGTAACACCACACTACTTTCATATCGTGATTTTAATCATTGTCTCGAGAACACTAACAAGTGAAACATGGAACTAATCTTCAAAAACTGCAAGTACAAGGGTGTGTCTCGTCGTAACACCACACTACTTTCTTATCTTGATATTAATCATGCTCTCGAGTACACTAACAAATGAAACATGGTAATAAACATCAAAAACTGCAAGTACAATCTTGTGTCTCGTATTAACACCCCACTACTTTCATATCGTGATTTTAATCATGCTCTCGAGAACACTAACAAGTGAAACAAGAAACTAAACATCAAAAACTGCGAGTACATGCGTGTGTCTCGTCGGAACACCACACTACTTTCATATCGTAATATTAATCATGCTCTCGAGTACACTAAAAAGTGAAACATGGGACTAAACATCAAAAACTGCAAGTACATGCTTGTGTCTCGTTGTAACACCATACTACTTTCATATCGTGCTATTAATCATGCTCTCGAGTACACTAACAAGTGAAACATGGAACTAAACATCAAAAACTGCAAGTACATGCGTGTGTCTCGTCGTAACACCACACTACTTTCATATCGTGAATTTAATCATGCTCTCGAGTACACTAACAAGTGAAACATGGACTTAAACATCAAAAACTGCAAGTACATGCGTGTGTCTCGTCGTAACACCACACTACTTTCATATCGTGAATTTAATCATGCTCTCGAGTACACTAACAAGTGAAACATAGAACTATACATCAAAAACTGCAAGTACATGCCTGTGTCCCGTCGTAGCACCACACTACTTTCATGCCGTGATAATAATCATGCTCTCGAGTACACTTACAAGTGAAACATGAAACTAAACATCAAAAACTGCAAGTACATGCTTGTGTCTCATCGTATTACCACACTACTTTCATATCGTGATATTAATCATGCTCTCGAGTACACTAACAAGTGAAACATGAAACTAATCATCAATAACTGCAAGTACCTGCGTGTGTGTCGCCGTAACATCACTCTACTTTCATATATTGATATTAATCATGCTCTCGAGCACACTAAGAAGTGAAACTGGAACTAAACATCAAAAACTGCAAGTACTTGCGTGTGTCTCGTCGTAACACCACACTACTTTCATATCGTGATATTAATCATGCTCTCGAGTACACCAACAAGTGAAACATGGAACTAAACATCAAAAAACTGCAAGCACATGCGTGTGTCTCGTCGTAATACCACACTACTTTCATATCGTGAATTTAAGCATGCTCTCGAGTACACTAACAAGTGAAACATAGAACTAAACATCAAAAACTGCAAGCACATGCGTGTGTCTCGTCGTAACACCACACTACTTTCATATCGTGAATTTAATCATGCTCTCGAGTACACTAACAAGTGAAACATGGAACTAAACATCAAAAACTGCAAGTACATGCCTGTGTCTCGTCGTAAGACCACACTACTTTCATATCGTGATTTTAATCATGCTCTCGAGAACACTAACAAGTGAAACATGGAACTATTCATCAAAAATGCAAGTACAAGGGTGTGTCTCGTCATAACACCACACTACTTTCTTATCGTGATATTAATCGTGCTCTCGAGTACACTAGCAAGCGAAACACGGTAATAAACATCAAAAACTGCAAGTACATGCGTGTGTCTCGTCGTAACACCACACTACTTTCATATCGTGATTTTAATCATGCTCTCGAGAACACTAACAAGTGAAACATGGAACTAATCATCAAAAACTGCAAGTACAAGGGTGTGTCTCGTCGTAACACCACACTACTTTTTTATCGAGATATTTATCATGCTCTCGAGTACACTAACAAGTGAAACATGGTAATAAACATCAAAAACTGCAAGTACATGCGTGTGTCTCGTCGTAACACCACACTACTTTCATATCGTGATTTTAATCATTGTCTCGCGAACACTAACAAGTGAACCATGGAACTAATCTTCAAAAACTGCAAGTACAAGGGTGTGTCTCGTCGTAACACCACACTACTTTTTATCGTGATATTAATCATGCTCTCGAGTACACTAACAAGTGAAACATGGTAATAAACATCAAAAACTGCAAGCACATGCGTGTGTCTCGTCGTAACACCACACTACTTTCATATCGTGATTTTAATCATTGTGTCGAGAACACTAACAAGTGAAACATGGAACTAATCATCAAAAACTGCAAGTACAAGGGTGTGTCTCGTCGTAACACCACACCACTTTCCTATCGTGATATTAATCATGCTCTCGAGTACACTAACAAGTGAAACATGGTAATAAACATCAAAAACTGCAAGTACAATCTTGTGTCTCGTATTAACACCACACTACTTTTATATCTTGATTTTAATCATGCTCTCGAGAACAATAACAAGTGAAACAAGAAACTAAACATCAAAAACTGCGAGTACATGCGTGTGTCTCGTCGTAACACCACACTACTTTCATATCGTGATATTATTCATGCTCTCGAGTACACTAAAAAGTGAAACATGGGACTAAACATCAAAAACTGCAAGTACATGCTTGTGTCTCGTTGTAACACCACACTACTTTCATATCGTGCTATTAATCATGCTCTCGAGTACACTAACAAGTGAAACATGGAACTAAACATCAAAAACTGCAAGTACATGCGTGTGTCTCGTCGTAACACCACACTACTTTCATATCGTGAATTTAATCATGCTCTCGAGTACACTAACAAGTGAAACATGGACTTAAACATCAAAAACTGCAAGAACATGCGTGTGTCTCGTCGTAACACCACACTACTTTCATATCGTGAATTTAATCATGCTCTCGAGTACACTAACGAGTGAAACATAGAACTATACATCAAAAACTGCAAGTACATGCGTGTGTCTCGTCGTAACACCGCACTACTTTCATGCCGTGATATTAATCATGCTCTCGAGTACACTTACAAGTGAAACATGAAACTAAACATCAAAAACTGCAAGCACATGCGTGTGTCTCGTCGTAACACCACATTACTTTCATATCTTGATATTAATCATGCTCTCGAGAACACTAACAAGTGAAACATGGAACTATTCATCAAAAACTGCAAGTACAAGGGTGTGTCTCGTCATAACACCACATTACTTTCTTATCGCGATATTAATCGTGCTCTCGTGTACACTAACAAATGAAACATGTAACTAAACACCAAAAACAGAAAGTACATGCATGTTTCTCGTCGTATTACCACACTACTTTCATATCGTGATATTAATCATGCTCTCGAGTACTCTAACAAGTGAAACATGAAACTAAACATCAAAAACTGCAAGTACATGCGTGTGTCTCATCGTATTACCACACTACTTTCATATCTTGATATTAATCATGCTCTCGAGTACACTAACAAGTGAAACAGGAAACTAATCATCAAGAACTGCAAGTACCTGCGCGTGTGTCGCCGTAACACCACTCTACTTTCATATATTGATATTAATCATGCTCTCGAATACACTAAGAAGTGAAACATGGAACTAAACATCAAAAACTGCAAGTACTTGCGTGTGTCTCGTCGTAACACCACACTACTTTCATATCGTGATATTAATCATGCTCTCGAGTACACTAACAAGTGAAACATGGAACTAAACATCAAAACCTGCAAGCACATGCGTGTGTCTCGTCGGAACCCCACACTACTTTCATATCGTGAATTTAATCATGCTCTCAAGTACACTAACAAGTGAAACATGGAACTAAAAATCAAAAACTGCAAGTACAAGCGCGTGTCACGTCGTAGCACCACACTACTTTCTTATCGTGATATTAGTCATGCTCTCGAGTACACTAACAAGTGAAACATGGAACTAAACATCAAAAACTGCAAGCACATGCGTGTGTCTCGTCGTAACACCACACTACTTTCATATCGTGAATTTAATCATGCTCTCGAGTACACTAACAAGTGAAACATGGAAGTAAACATCAAAAACTGCAAGTACATGCGTATGTCTCGTCGTATGACCACACTACTTTCATATCGTGAGTTTAATCATGCTCTCGAGAACACTAACAAGTGAAACATGGAACTATTCATCAAAAACTGCAAGTACAAGGGTGTGTCTCGTCATAACACCACATTACTTTCTTATCGCGATATTAATCGTGCTCTCGAGTACACTAGAGAGGGAAACATGGTAATAAACATCAAAAACTGCAAGTGCATGCGTGTGTCTCGTCGTAACACCACACTATTTTCATATCGTGACTTTAATCATGCTCTCGAGAACACTAACAAGTGAAACATGGAACTAATCATCAAAAACTGCAAGTACAAGGGTGTGTCTCGTCGTAACACCACACTACTTTTTTGTCGTGATATTAATCATGCTCTCGAGTACACTAACAAGTGAAACATGGTAATAAACATCAAAAACTGCAAGTACATGCGTGTGTCTCGTCGTAACACCACACTACTTTCATATCGTGATTTTAATCATGCTCTCGAGAACACTAACAAGTGAAACATGGAACTAATCATCAACAACTGCAAGTACAAGTGTGTGTCTCGTCGTAACACCACACTAAATTCTTATCGTTATGTTAATCATGCTCTCGAGTACACTAACAAGTGAAACATGGTAATAAACATCAAAAACTGCAAGTACAATTTTGTGTCTCGTATTAACACCACACTACTTTCATATCGTGATTTTAATCATGTACTCGAGAACACTAACAAGTGAAACAAGAAACTAAACATCAAAAACTGCGAGTACATGCGTGTGTCTCGTCGTAACACCACACTTCTTTCATATCGTGATATTAATCATGCTCTCGAGTACACTAAAAAGTGAAACATGGGACTAAACATCAAAAACTGCAAGTACAAGCGTGTGTGTCGTCGTAACACCTCACCACTTCCATATCGTGATATTAATCATGCTCTCGAGTACACGAATAAGTGAAACATGGACCTAAACATCAAAAACTGCAAGTACATGCGTATGTTTCGTCGTAACACCACACTACTTTCATATCGTGATATTAATCATGCTCTCGATTGCACTAACAAGTGAAACATGGAACATCAAAAATTGACAGTACATGCATGTGTCCCGTCGTAACACCACACTACTTTCATATCGTGATATTAATCACGCTCTCGAGTACACTAACAAGTGAAACATAGAACTAAACTTCAAAAACTGCAAGTACATGCGTGTGTCTCGTCGTAACACCACACTACTTTTATATCGTGATATTAATTAAGCTCTCGAGTACACTAACAAGTGAAACTTGGAACTAAACATCAAAAACTGCAAGTACACGCGTGTGTCTCGGCGTAACACCACACTACTTTCTTATCGTGATATTAATCATGCTCTCGAGTACACTAACAAGTGAAACATGAAACTAAACATCAAAAACTGCAAGTACATGCGTGTGTCTCGTCGTAACACCACACTACTTTCATATCGTGATATTAATCATTCTTTGAGTACACTAACAAGTGAAACATGAAAGTAAACATAAAAAAAGGAAGTACATGCGCGTGTCTCGTCGTAACACCACACTACTTTCATATCGTGATATTATTCATGCTCTCGAGTACACTAACAAGTGAAACATGAAACTAAACATCAAAAACTGCAAGTACATACGTGTGTCTCATCGTATTACCACACTACTTTCATATCTTGATATTAATCATGCTCTCGAGTACACTAACAAGTGAAACATGAAACTAATCATCAGGAACTGCAAGTACCTGCGCGTGTGTCGCCGTAACACCACTCTACTTTCATATATTGATATTAATCCAGCTCTCGAGTACACTAAGAAGTGAAACATGGAACTAAACATCAAAAACTGCAAGTACTTGCGTGTGTCTCGTCGTAACACCACACTACTTTCATATCGTGATATTAATCATGCTCTCGAGTACACTAACAAGTGAAACATGGAACTGAACATCAAAAACTGCAAGCACATGCGTGTGTCTCGTCGTAACACCACACTACTTTCATATATTGATAATAATCATGCTCTCGAGTACACTAAGAAGTGAAACATGGAACTAAACATCAAAAACTGCAAGTACATGCTTGTGTCTCGTTGTAACACCACACTACTTTCATATCGTGCTATTAATCATGCTCTCGAGTACACTAACAAGTGAAACATAGCACTAAACATCAAAAACTGCAAGTACATGCGTGTGTCTCGTCGTAACACCACACTACTTTCATATCGTGAATATAATCATGCTCTCGAGTACACTAACAAGTGAAACATGGAACTAAACATCAAAAACTGCAAGTACATGCGTGTGTCTCGTCGTAACACCACACTACTTTTATATCGTGATATTAATCATGCTTTGAGCACACTAACAAGTGAAACATGGAACTAAACATCAAAAACTGCATGTACATGCGTGTGTCTCATCGTATTACCACACTACTTTCATATCGTAATATTAATCATGCTCTCGAGTACACTAACAAGTGAAATATGAAACTAAACATCAAAAACTGCAAGGACACGCGTGTGTCTCGGCGTAACACCACACTACTTTCTTATCGTGATATTAATCATGCTCTCGAGTACACTAACAAGTGAAACATGAAACTAAACATCAAAAACTGCAAGTACATGCCTGTGTCTCGTCGTAACACCACACTACTTTCATATCGTGATATTAATCATTCTTTGAGTACACTAACAAGTGAAACATGAAAGTAAACATAAAAAAAGGAAGTACATGCGCGTGTCTCGTCGTAACACCACACTACTTTCATATCGTGATATTATTCATGCTCTCGAGTACACTAACAAGTGAAACATGAAACTAAACATCAAAAACTGCAAGTACATGCGTGTGTCTCATCGTATTACCACACTACTTTCATATCTTGATATTAATCATGCACTCGAGTACACTAACAAGTGAAACATGAAACTAATCATCAAGAACTGCAAGTACCTGCGCGTGTGTCGCCGTAACACCACTCTACTTTCATATATTGATATTAATCATGCTCTCGAGAACACTAACAAGTGAAACATGGAACTATTCATCAAAAACTGCAAGTACAAGGGTGTGTCTCGTCATAACACCACATTACTTTCTTATCGCGATATTAATCGTGCTCTCGTGTACACTAACAAATGAAACATGTAACTAAACACCAAAAACAGAAAGTACATGCATGTTTCTCGTCGTATTACCACACTACTTTCATATCGTGATATTAATCATGCTCTCGAGTACTCTAACAAGTGAAACATGAAACTAAACATCAAAAACTGCAAGTACATGCGTGTGTCTCATCGTATTACCACACTACTTTCATATCTTGATATTAATCATGCTCTCGAGTACACTAACAAGTGAAACAGGAAACTAATCATCAAGAACTGCAAGTACCTGCGCGTGTGTCGCCGTAACACCACTCTACTTTCATATATTGATATTAATCATGCTCTCGAGTACACTAAGAAGTGAAACATGGAACTAAACATCAAAAACTGCAAGTACTTGCGTGTGTCTCGTCGTAACACCACACTACTTTCATATCGTGATATTAATCATGCTCTCGAGTACACTAACAAGTGAAACATGGAACTAAACATCAAAAACTGCAAGTACAAGCGCGTGTCACGTCGTAACACCACACTACTTTCATATCGTGATATTAGTCATGCTCTCGAGTACACTAACAAGTGAAACATGGAACTAAACATCAAAAACTGGAAGCACATGCGTGTGTCTCGTCGTAACACCACACTACTTTCATATCGTGAATTTAATCATGCTCTCGAGTACACTAACAAGTGAAACATGGAAGTAAACATCAAAAACTGCAAGTACATGCGTATGTCTCGTCGTAAGACCACACTACTTTCATATCGTGAGTTTAATCATGCTCTCGAGAACACTAACAAGTGAAACATGGAACTATTCATCAAAAACTGCAAGGACAAGGGTGTGTCTCGTCATAACACCACATTACTTTCTTATCGCGATATTAATCGTGCTCTCGAGTACACTAGAGAGGGAAACATGGTAATAAACATCAAAAACTGCAAGTGCATGCGTGTGTGTCATCGTAACACCACACTATTTTCATATCGTGACTTTAATCATGCTCTCGAGAACACTAACAAGTGAAACATGGAACTAATCATCAAAAACTGCAAGTACAAGGGTGTGTCTCGTCGTAACACCACACTACTTTTTTGTCGTGATATTAATCATGCTCTCGAGTACACTAACAAGTGAAACATGGTAATAAACATCAAAAACTGCAAGTACATGCGTGTGTCTCGTCGTAACACCACACTACTTTCATATCGTGATTTTAATCATGCTCTCGAGAACACTAACAAGTGAAACATGGAACTAATCATCAACAACTGCAAGTACAAGTGTGTGTCTCGTCGTAACACCACACTAAATTCTTATCGTTATGTTAATCATGCTCTCGAGTACACTAACAAGTGAAACATGGTAATAAACATCAAAAACTGCAAGTACAATCTTGTGTCTCGTATTAACACCACACTACTTTCATATCGTGATTTTAATCATGTACTCGAGAACACTAACAAGTGAAACAAGAAACTAAACATCAAAAACTGCGAGTACATGCGTGTGTCTCGTCGTAACACCACACTACTTTCATATCGTGATATTAATCATGCTCTCGAGTACACTAAAAAGTGAAACATGGGACTAAACATCAAAAACTGCAAGTACAAGCGTGTGTGTCGTCGTAACACCTCACCACTTCCATATCGTGATATTAATCATGCTCTCGAGTACACGAACAAGTGAAACATGGACCTAATTATCAAAAACTGCAAGTACATGCGTATGTTTCGTCGTAACACCACACTACTTTCATATCGTGATATTATACATGCTCTCGATTGCACTATCAAGTGAAACATGGAACATCAAAAATTGACAGTACATGCATGTGTCCCGTCGTAACACCACACTACTTTCATATCGTGATATTAATCACGCTCTCGAGTACACTAACAAGTGAAACATAGAACTAAACTTCAAAAACTGCAAGTACATGCGTGTGTCTCGTCGTAACACCACACTACTTTTATATCGTGATATTAATTAAGCTCTCGAGTACACTAACAAGTGAAACATGGAACTAAACATCAAAAACTGCAAGTACACGCGTGTGTCTCGGCGTAACACCACACTACTTTCTTATCGTGATATTATTCATGCTCTCGAGTACACTAACAAGTGAAACATGAAACTAAACATCAAAAACTGCAAGTACATGCGTGTGTCTCGTCGTAACACCACACTACTTTCATATCGTGATATTAATCATTCTTTGAGTACACTAACAAGTGAAACATGAAAGTAAACATAAAAAAAGGAAGTACATGCGCGTGTCTCGTCGTAACACCACACTACTTTCATATCGTGATATTATTCATGCTCTCGAGTACACTAACAAGTGAAACATGAAACTAAACATCAAAAACTGCAAGTACATGCGTGTGTCTCATCGTATTACCACACTACTTTCATATCTTGATATTAATCATGCTCTCGAGTACACTAACAAGTGAAACATGAAACTAATCATCAGGAACTGCAAGTACCTGCGCGTGTGTCGCCGTAACACCACTCTACTTTCATATATTGATATTAATCATGCTCTCGAGTACACTAAGAAGTGAAACATGGAACTAAACATCAAAAACTGCAAGCACTTGCGTGTGTCTCGTCGTAACACCACACTACTTTCATATCGTGATATTAATCATGCTCTCGAGTACACTAACAAGTGAAACATGGAACTAAACATCAAAAACTGCAAGCACATGCGTGTGTCTCGTCGTAACACCACACTACTTTCATATATTGATATTAATCATGCTCTCGAGTACACTAAGAAGTGAAACATGGAACTAAACATCAAAAACTGCAAGTACATGCTTGTGTCTCGTTGTAACACCACACTACTTTCATATCGTGCTATTAATCATGCTCTCGAGTACACTAACAAGTGAAACATAGCACTAAACATCAAAAACTGCAAGTACATGCGTGTGTCTCGTCGTAACACCACACTACTTTCATATCGTGAATATAATCATGCTCTCGAGTACACTAACAAGTGAAACATGGAACTAAACATCAAAAACTGCAAGTACATGCGTGTGTCTCGTCGTAACACCACACTACTTTTATATCGTGATATTAATCATGCTTTGAGCACACTAACAAGTGAAACATGGAACTAAACATCAAAAACTGCATGTACATGCGTGTGTCTCATCGTATTACCACACTACTTTCATATCGTAATATTAATCATGCTCTCGAGTACACTAACAAGTGAAACATGAAACTAAACATCAAAAACTGCAAGGACATGCGTGTTTCTCGTCGTAGCGCCACACTACTTATATATCGTGATATTAATTAAGCTCTCGAGTACACTAACAAGTGAAACATGGAACTAAACATCAAAAACTGCAAGTACACGCGTGTGTCTCGGCGTAACACCACACTACTTTCTTATCGTGATATTAATCATTCTTTGAGTACACTAACAAGTGAAACATGAAAGTAAACATAAAAAAAGGAAGTACATGCGCGTGTCTCGTCGTAACACCACACTACTTTCATATCGTGATATTATTCATGCTCTCGAGTACACTAACAAGTGAAACATGAAACTAAACATCAAAAACTGCAAGTACATGCGTGTGTCTCATCGTATTACCACACTACTTTCATATCTTGATATTAATCATGCACTCGAGTACACTAACAAGTGAAACATGAAACTAATCATCAAGAACTGCAAGTACCTGCGCGTGTGTCTCGTCGTAACACCACACTACTTTCATATCGTGATATTAATCATGCTCTCGAGTACACTAACAAGTGAAACATGGAACTAAACATCAAAAACTGCAAGCACATGCGTGTGTCTCGTCGTAACACCACACTACTTTCATATCGTGAATTTAATCATGCTCTCAAGTACACTAACAAGTGAAACATGGAACTAAACATCAAAAACTGCAAGTTCATGTGTGTGTCTCGTCGTAACACCACACTACTTTCATATATTGATATTAATCATGCTCTCGAGTACACTAAGAAGTGAAACATGGAACTAAACATCAAAAACTGCAAGTACATGCTTGTGTCTCGTTGTAACACCACACTACTTTCATATCGTGCTATTAATCATGCTCTCGAGTACACTAACAAGTGAAAGATAGCACTAAACATCAAAAACTGCAAGTACATGCGTGTGTCTCGTCGTAACACCACACTACTTTCATATTGTGAATATAATCATGCTCTCGAGTACACTAACAAGTGAAACATGGAACTAAACATCAAAAACTGCAAGCACATGCGTGTGTCTCGTCGTAACACCACACTACTTTCATATCGTGAATTTAATCATGCTCTCGAGTACACTAACAAGTGAAACATGGAAGTAAACATCAAAAACTGCAAGTACATGCGTATGTCTCGTCGTAAGACCACACTACTTTCATATCGTGAGTTTAATCATGCTCTCGAGAACATTAACAAGTGAAACATGGAACTATTCATCAAAAACTGCAAGTACAAGGGTGTGTCTCGTCATAACACCACATTACTTTCTTATCGCGATATTAATCGTGCTCTCGAGTACACTAGAGAGGGAAACATGGTAATAAACATCAAAAACTGCAAGTGCATGCGTGTGTCTCGTCGTAACACCACACTATTTTCATATCGTGACTTTAATCATGCTCTCGAGAACACTAACAAGTGAAACATGGAAATAATCATCAAAAACTGCAAGTACAAGGGTGTGTCTCGTCGTAACACCACACTACTTTTTTGTCGTGATATTAATCATGCTCTCGAGTACACTAACAAGTGAAACATGGTAATAAACATCAAAAACTGCAAGTACATGCGTGTGTCTCGTCGTAACACCACACTACTTTCATATCGTGATTTTAATCATGCTCTCGAGAACACTAACAAGTGAAACATGGAACTAATCATCAACAACTGCAAGTACAAGTGTGTGTCTCGTCGTAACACCACACTAAATTCTTATCGTTATGTTAATCATGCTCTCGAGTACACTAACAAGTGAAACATGGTAATAAACATCAAAAACTGCAAGTACAATCTTGTGTCTTGTATTAACACCACACTACTTTCATATCGTGATTTTAATCATGTACTCGAGAACACTAACAAGTGAAACAAGAAACTAAACATCAAAAACTGCGAGTACATGCGTGTGTCTCGTCGTAACACCACACTACTTTCATATCGTGATATCAATCATGCTCTCGAGTACACTAAAAAGTGAAACATGGGACTAAACATCAAAAACTGCAAGTAGAAGCGTGTCTGTCGTCGTAACACCTCACCACTTCCATATCGTGATATTAATCATGCTCTCGAGTACACGAACAAGTGAAACATGGACCTAAACATCAAAAACTGCAAGTACATGCGTATGTTTCGTCGTAACACCACACTACTTTATATCGTGATATTAATCATGCTCTCGAGAACGCTAACAAGTGAAACAAGGAACTAAACATCAAAAACTGCGAGTACATGCGTGTGTCTCGTCGTAACACCACACTTCTTTCATATCGTGATATTAATCATGCTCTCGAGTACACTAAAAAGTTAAACATGGGACTAAACATCAAAAACTGCAAGTACAAGCGTGTGTGTCGTCGTAACACCTCACCACTTCCATATCGTGATATTAATCATGCTCTCGAGTACACGAACAAGTGAAACATGGACCTAAACATCAAAAACTGCAAGTACATGCGTATGTTTCGTCGTAACACCACACTACTTTCATATCGTGATATTAATCATGCTCTCGATTGCACTAACAAGTGAAACATGGAACATCAAAAATTGACAGTACATGCATGTGTCCCGTCGTAACACCACACTACTTTCATATCGTGATATTAATCACGCTCTCGAGTACACTAACAAGTGAAACATAGAACTAAACTTCAAAAACTGCAAGTACATGCGTGTGTCTCGTCGTAACACCACACTACTTTTATATCGTGATATTAATTAGGCTCTCGAGTACACTAACAAGTGAAACTTGGAACTAAACATCAAAAACTGCAAGTACACGCGTGTGTCTCGGCGTAACACCACACTACTTTCTTATCGTGATATTAATCATGCTCTCGAGTACACTAACAAGTGAAACATGAAACTAAACATCAAAAACTGCAAGTACATGCGTGTGTCTCGTCGTAACACCACACTACTTTCATATCGTGATATTAATCATTCTTTGAGTACACTAACAAGTGAAACATGAAAGTAAACATAAAAAAAGGAAGTACATGCGCGTGTCTCGTCGTAACACCACACTACTTTCATATCGTGATATTATTCATGCTCTCGAGTACACTAACAAGTGAAACATGAAACTAAACATCAAAAACTGCAAGTACATACGTGTGTCTCATCGTATTACCACACTACTTTCATATCTTGATATTAATCATGCTCTCGAGTACACTAACAAGTGAAACATGAAACTAATCATCAGGAACTGCAAGTACCTGCGCGTGTGTCGCCGTAACACCACTCTACTTTCATATATTGATATTAATCCAGCTCTCGAGTACACTAAGAAGTGAAACATGGAACTAAACATCAAAAACTGCAAGTACTTGCGTGTGTCTCGTCGTAACACCACACTACTTTCATATCGTGATATTAATCATGCTCTCGAGTACACTAACAAGTGAAACATGGAACTGAACATCAAAAACTGCAAGCACATGCGTGTGTCTCGTCGTAACACCACACTACTTTCATATATTGATAATAATCATGCTCTCGAGTACACTAAGAAGTGAAACATGGAACTAAACATCAAAAACTGCAAGTACATGCTTGTGTCTCGTTGTAACACCACACTACTTTCATATCGTGCTATTAATCATGCTCTCGAGTACACTAACAAGTGAAACATAGCACTAAACATCAAAAACTGCAAGTACATGCGTGTGTCTCGTCGTAACACCACACTACTTTCATATCGTGAATATAATCATGCTCTCGAGTACACTAACAAGTGAAACATGGAACTAAACATCAAAAACTGCAAGTACATGCGTGTGTCTCGTCGTAACACCACACTACTTTTATATCGTGATATTAATCATGCTTTGAGCACACTAACAAGTGAAACATGGAACTAAACATCAAAAACTGCATGTACATGCGTGTGTCTCATCGTATTACCACACTACTTTCATATCGTAATATTAATCATGCTCTCGAGTACACTAACAAGTGAAATATGAAACTAAACATCAAAAACTGCAAGGACACGCGTGTGTCTCGGCGTAACACCACACTACTTTCTTATCGTGATATTAATCATGCTCTCGAGTACACTAACAAGTGAAACATGAAACTAAACATCAAAAACTGCAAGTACATGCCTGTGTCTCGTCGTAACACCACACTACTTTCATATCGTGATATTAATCATTCTTTGAGTACACTAACAAGTGAAACATGAAAGTAAACATAAAAAAAGGAAGTACATGCGCGTGTCTCGTCGTAACACCACACTACTTTCATATCGTGATATTATTCATGCTCTCGAGTACACTAACAAGTGAAACATGAAACTAAACATCAAAAACTGCAAGTACATGCGTGTGTCTCATCGTATTACCACACTACTTTCATATCTTGATATTAATCATGCACTCGAGTACACTAACAAGTGAAACATGAAACTAATCATCAAGAACTGCAAGTACCTGCGCGTGTGTCGCCGTAACACCACTCTACTTTCATATATTGATATTAATCATGCTCTCGAGAACACTAACAAGTGAAACATGGAACTATTCATCAAAAACTGCAAGTACAAGGGTGTGTCTCGTCATAACACCACATTACTTTCTTATCGCGATATTAATCGTGCTCTCGTGTACACTAACAAATGAAACATGTAACTAAACACCAAAAACAGAAAGTACATGCATGTTTCTCGTCGTATTACCACACTACTTTCATATCGTGATATTAATCATGCTCTCGAGTACTCTAACAAGTGAAACATGAAACTAAACATCAAAAACTGCAAGTACATGCGTGTGTCTCATCGTATTACCACACTACTTTCATATCTTGATATTAATCATGCTCTCGAGTACACTAACAAGTGAAACAGGAAACTAATCATCAAGAACTGCAAGTACCTGCGCGTGTGTCGCCGTAACACCACTCTACTTTCATATATTGATATTAATCATGCTCTCGAGTACACTAAGAAGTGAAACATGGAACTAAACATCAAAAACTGCAAGTACTTGCGTGTGTCTCGTCGTAACACCACACTACTTTCATATCGTGATATTAATCATGCTCTCGAGTACACTAACAAGTGAAACATGGAACTAAACATCAAAAACTGCAAGTACAAGCGCGTGTCACGTCGTAACACCACACTACTTTCATATCGTGATATTAGTCATGCTCTCGAGTACACTAACAAGTGAAACATGGAACTAAACATCAAAAACTGCAAGCACATGCGTGTGTCTCGTCGTAACACCACACTACTTTCATATCGTGAATTTAATCATGCTCTCGAGTACACTAACAAGTGAAACATGGAAGTAAAAGTCAAAAACTGCAAGTACATGCGTATGTCTCGTCGTAAGACCACACTACTTTCATATCGTGAGTTTAATCATGCTCTCGAGAACACTAACAAGTGAAACATGGAACTATTCATCAAAAACTGCAAGTACAAGGGTGTGTCTCGTCATAACACCACATTACTTTCTTATCGCGATATTAATCGTGCTCTCGAGTACACTAGAGAGGGAAACATGGTAATAAACATCAAAAACTGCAAGTGCATGCGTGTGTCTCGTCGTAACACCACACTATTTTCATATCGTGACTTTAATCATGCTCTCGAGAACACTAACAAGTGAAACATGGAACTAATCATCAAAAACTGCAAGTACAAGGGTGTGTCTCGTCGTAACACCACACTACTTTTTTATCGTGATAGTAATCATGCTCTCGAGTACACTAACAAGTGAAACATGGTAATAAACATCAAAACCTGCAAGTACATGCGTGTGTCTCGTCGTAACACCACACTACTTTCATATCGTGATTTTAATCATGCTCTCGAGAACACTAACAAGTGAAACATGGAACTAATCATCAACAACTGCAAGTACAAGTGTGTGTCTCGTCGTAACACCACACTAAATTCTTATCGTTATGTTAATCATGCTCTCGAGTACACTAACAAGTGAAACATGGTAATAAACATCAAAAACTGCAAGTACAATCTTGTGTCTCGTATTAACACCACACTACTTTCATATCGTGATTTTAATCATGTACTCGAGAACACTAACAAGTGAAACAAGAAACTAAACATCAAAAACTGCGAGTACATGCGTGTGTCTCGTCGTAACACCACACTACTTTCATATCGTGATATTAATCATGCTCTCGAGTACACGAACAAGTGAAACATGGACCTAAACATCAAAAACTGCAAGTACATGCGTATGTTTCGTCGTAACACCACACTACTTTATATCGTGATATTAATCATGCTCTCGAGAACGCTAACAAGTGAAACAAGGAACTAAACATCAAAAACTGCGAGTACATGCGTGTGTCTCGTCGTAACACCACACTTCTTTCATATCGTGATATTAATCATGCTCTCGAGTACACTAAAAAGTGAAACATGGGACTAAACATCAAAAACTGCAAGTACAAGCGTGTGTGTCGTCGTAACACCTCACCACTTCCATATCGTGATATTAATCATGCTCTCGAGTACACGAACAAGTGAAACATGGACCTAAACATCAAAAACTGCAAGTACATGCGTATGTTTCGTCGTAACACCACACTACTTTCATATCGTGATATTATTCATGCTCTCGATTGCACTATCAAGTGAAACATGGAACATCAAAAATTGACAGTACATGCATGTGTCCCGTCGTAACACCACACTACTTTCATATCGTGATATTAATCACGCTCTCGAGTACACTAACAAGTGAAACATAGAACTAAACTTCAAAAACTGCAAGTACATGCGTGTGTCTCGTCGTAACACCACACTACTTTTATATCGTGATATTAATTAAGCTCTCGAGTACACTAACAAGTGAAAAATGGAACTAAACATCAAAAACTGCAAGTACACGCGTGTGTCTCGGCGTAACACCACACTACTTTCTTATCGTGATATTAATCATGCTCTCGAGTACACTAACAAGTGAAACATGAAACTAAACATCAAAAACTGCAAGTACATGCGTGTGTCTCGTCGTAACACCACACTACTTTCATATCGTGATATTAATCATTCTTTGAGTACACTAACAAGTGAAACATGAAATTAAACATAAAAAAAGGAAGTACATGCGCGTGTCTCGTCGTAACACCACACTACTTTCATATCGTGATATTATTCATGCTCTCGAGTACACTAACAAGTGAAACATGAAAGTAAACATCAAAAACTGCAAGTACATGCGTGTGTCTCATCGTATTACCACACTACTTTCATATCTTGATATTAATCATGCTCTCGAGTACACTAACAAGTGAAACATGAAACTAATCATCAGGAACTGCAAGTACCTGCGCGTGTGTCGCCGTAACACCACTCTACTTTCATATATTGATATTAATCATGCTCTCGAGTACACTAAGAAGTGAAACATGGAACTAAACATCAAAAACTGCAAGCACTTGCGTGTGTCTCGTCGTAACACCACACTACTTTCATATCGTGATATTAATCATGCTCTCGAGTACACTAACAAGTGAAACATGGAACTAAACATCAAAAACTGCAAGCACATGCGTGTGTCTCGTCGTAACACCACACTACTTTCATATATTGATATTAATCATGCTCTCGAGTACACTAAGAAGTGAAACATGGAACTAAACATCAAAAACTGCAAGTACATGCTTGTGTCTCGTTGTAACACCACACTACTTTCATATCGTGCTATTAATCATGCTCTCGAGTACACTAACAAGTGAAACATAGCACTAAACATCAAAAACTGCAAGTACATGCGTGTGTCTCGTCGTAACACCACACTACTTTCATATCGTGAATATAATCATGCTCTCGAGTACACTAACAAGTGAAACATGGAACTAAACATCAAAAACTGCAAGTACATGCGTGTGTCTCGTCGTAACACCACACTACTTTTATATCGTGATATTAATCATGCTTTGAGCACACTAACAAGTGAAACATGGAACTAAACATCAAAAACTGCATGTACATGCGTGTGTCTCATCGTATTACCACACTACTTTCATATCGTAATATTAATCATGCTCTCGAGTACACTAACAAGTGAAACATGAAACTAAACATCAAAAACTGCAAGGACATGCGTGTTTCTCGTCGTAGCGCCACACTACTTATATATCGTGATATTAATTAAGCTCTCGAGTACACTAACAAGTGAAACATGGAACTAAACATCAAAAACTGCAAGTACACGCGTGTGTCTCGGCGTAACACCACACTACTTTCTTATCGTGATATTAATCATGCTCTCGAGTACACTAACAAGTGAAACATGAAACTAAACATCAAAAACTGCAAGTACATGCCTGTGTCTCGTCGTAACACCACACTACTTTCATATCGTGATATTAATCATTCTTTGAGTACACTAACAAGTGAAACATGAAAGTAAACATAAAAAAGGAAGTACATGCGCGTGTCTCGTCGTAACACCACACTACTTTCATATCGTGATATTATTCATGCTCTCGAGTACACTAACAAGTGAAACATGAAACTAAACATCAAAAACTGCAAGTACATGCGTGTGTCTCATCGTATTACCACACTACTTTCATATCTTGATATTAATCATGCACTCGAGTACACTAACAAGTGAAACATGAAACTAATCATCAAGAACTGCAAGTACCTGCGCGTGTGTCTCGTCGTAACACCACACTACTTTCATATCGTGATAATAATCATGCTCTCGAGTACACTAACAAGTGAAACATGGAACTAAACATCAAAAACTGCAAGCACATGCGTGTGTCTCGTCGTAACACCACACTACTTTCATATCGTGAATTTAATCATGCTCTCAAGTACACTAACAAGTGAAACATGGAACTAAACATCAAAAACTGCAAGTACATGTGTGTGTCTCGTCGTAACACCACACTACTTTCATATATTGATATTAATCATGCTCTCGAGTACACTAAGAAGTGAAACATGGAACTAAACATCAAAAACTGCAAGTACATGCTTGTTTCTCGTTGTAACACCACACTACTTTCATATCGTGCTATTAATCATGCTCTCGAGTACACTAACAAGTGAAACATAGCACTAAACATCAAAAACTGCAAGTACATGCGTGTGTCTCGTCGTAACACCACACTACTTTCATATTGTGAATATAATCATGCTCTCGAGTACACTAGCAAGTGAAACATGGAACTAAACATCAAAAACTGCAAGCACATGCGTGTGTCTCGTCGTAACACCACACTACTTTCATATCGTGAATTTAATCATGCTCTCGAGTACACTAACAAGTGAAACATGGAAGTAAACATCAAAAACTGCAAGTACATGCGTATGTCTCGTCGTAAGACCACACTACTTTCATATCGTGAGTTTAATCATGCTCTCGAGAACACTAACAAGTGAAACATGGAACTATTCATCAATAACTGCAAGTACAAGGGTGTGTCTCGTCATAACACCACATTACTTTCTTATCGCGATATTAATCGTGCTCTCGAGTACACTAGAGAGGGAAACATGGTAATAAACATCAAAAACTGCAAGTGCATGCGTGTGTCTCGTCGTAACACCACACTATTTTCATATCGTGACTTTAATCATGCTCTCGAGAACACTAACAAGTGAAACATGGAACTAATCATCAAAAACTGCAAGTACAAGGGTGTGTCTCGTCGTAACACCACACTACTTTTTTGTCGTGATATTAATCATGCTCTCGAGTACACTAACAAGTGAAACATGGTAATAAACATCAAAAACTGCAAGTACATGCGTGTGTCTCGTCGTAACATCACACTACTTTCATATCGTGATTTTAATCATGCTCTCGAGAACACTAACAAGTGAAACATGGAACTAATCATCAACAACTGCAAGTACAAGTGTGTGTCTCGTCGTAACACCACACTAAATTCTTATCGTTATGTTAATCATGCTCTCGAGTACACTAACAACTGAAACATGGTAATAAACATCAAAAACTGCAAGTACAATCTTGTGTCTCGTATTAACACCACACTACTTTCATATCGTGATTTTAATCATGTACTCGAGAACACTAACAAGTGAAACAAGAAACTAAACATCAAAAACTGCGAGTACATGCGTGTGTCTCGTCGTAACACCACACTACTTTCATATCGTGATATCAATCATGCTCTCGAGTACACTAAAAAGTGAAACATGGGACTAAACATCAAAAACTGCAAGTACAAGCGTGTGTGTCGTCGTAACACCTCACCACTTCCATATCGTGATATTAATCATGCTCTCGAGTACACGAACAAGTGAAACATGGACCTAAACATCAAAAACTGCAAGTACATGCGTATGTTTCGTCGTAACACCACACTACTTTCATATCGTGATATTAATCATGCTCTCGATTGCACTATCAAGTGAAACATGGAACATCAAAAATTGACAGTACATGCATGTGTCCCGTCGTAACACCACACTACTTTCATATCGTGATATTAATCACGCTCTCGAGTACACTAACAAGTGAAACATAGAACTAAACTTCAAAAACTGCAAGTACATGCGTGTGTCTCGTCGTAACACCACACTACTTTTATATCGTGATATTAATTAAGCTCTCGAGTACACTAACAAGTGAAACATGGAACTAAACATCAAAAACTGCAAGTACACGCGTGTGTCTCGGCGTAACACCACACTACTTTCTTATCGTGATATTAATCATGCTCTCGAGTACACTAACAAGTGAAACATGAAACTAAACATCAAAAACTGCAAGTACATGCGTGTGTCTCGTCGTAACACCACACTACTTTCATATCGTGATATTAATCATTCTTTGAGTACACTAACAAGTGAAACATGAAAGTAAACATAAAAAAAGGAAGTACATGCGCGTGTCTCGTCGTAACACCACACTACTTTCATATCGTGATATTATTCATGCTCTCGAGTACACTAACAAGTGAAACATGAAACTAAACATCAAAAACTGCAAGTACATGCGTGTGTCTCATCGTATTACCACACTACTTTCATATCTTGATATTAATCATGCTCTCGAGTACACTAACAAGTGAAACATGAAACTAATCATCAGGAACTGCAAGTACCTGCGCGTGTGTCGCCGTAACACCACTCTACTTTCATATATTGATATTAATCATGCTCTCGAGTACACTAAGAAGTGAAACATGGAACTAAACATCAAAAACTGCAAGCACTTGCGTGTGTCTCGTCGTAACACCACACTACTTTCATATCGTGATATTAATCATGCTCTCGAGTACACTAACAAGTGAAACATGGAACTAAACATCAAAAACTGCAAGCACATGCGTGTGTCTCGTCGTAACACCACACTACTTTCATATATTGATATTAATCATGCTCTCGAGTACACTAAGAAGTGAAACATGGAACTAAACATCAAAAACTGCAAGTACATGCTTGTGTCTCGTTGTAACACCACACTACTTTCATATCGTGCTATTAATCATGCTCTCGAGTACACTAACAAGTGAAACATAGCACTAAACATCAAAAACTGCAAGTACATGCGTGTGTCTCGTCGTAACACCACACTACTTTCATATCGTGAATATAATCATGCTCTCGAGTACACTAACAAGTGAAACATGGAACTAAACATCAAAAACTGCAAGTACATGCGTGTGTCTCGTCGTAACACCACACTACTTTTATATCGTGATATTAATCATGCTTTGAGCACACTAACAAGTGAAACATGGAACTAAACATCAAAAACTGCATGTACATGCGTGTGTCTCATCGTATTACCACACTACTTTCATATCGTAATATTAATCATGCTCTCGAGTACACTAACAAGTGAAACATGAAACTAAACATCAAAAACTGCAAGGACATGCGTGTTTCTCGTCGTAGCGCCACACTACTTATATATCGTGATATTAATTAAGCTCTCGAGTACACTAACAAGTGAAACATGGAACTAAACATCAAAAACTGCAAGTACACGCGTGTGTCTCGGCGTAACACCACACTACTTTCTTATCGTGATATTAATCATGCTCTCGAGTACACTAACAAGTGAAACATGAAACTAAACATCAAAAACTGCAAGTACATGCCTGTGTCTCGTCGTAACACCACACTACTTTCATATCGTGATATTAATCATTCTTTGAGTACACTAACAAGTGAAACATGAAAGTAAACATAAAAAAAGGAAGTACATGCGCGTGTCTCGTCGTAACACCACACTACTTTCATATCGTGATATTATTCATGCTCTCGAGTACACTAACAAGTGAAACATGAAACTAAACATCAAAAACTGCAAGTACATGCGTGTGTCTCATCGTATTACCACACTACTTTCATATCTAGATATTAATCATGCACTCGAGTACACTAACAAGTGAAACATGAAACTAATCATCAAGAACTGCAAGTACCTGCGCGTGTGTCTCGTCGTAACACCACACTACTTTCATATCGTGATATTAATCATGCTCTCGAGTACACTAACAAGTGAAACATGGAACTAAACATCAAAAACTGCAAGCACATGCGTGTGTCTCGTCGTAACACCACACTACTTTCATATCGTGAATTTAATCATGCTCTCAAGTACACTAACAAGTGAAACATGGAACTAAACATCAAAAACTGCAAGTACATGTGTGTGTCTCGTCGTAACACCACACTACTTTCATATATTGATATTAATCATGCTCTCGAGTACACTAAGAAGTGAAACATGGAACTAAACATCAAAAACTGCAAGTACATGCTTGTGTCTCGTTGTAACACCACACTACTTTCATATCGTGCTATTAATCATGCTCTCGAGTACACTAACAAGTGAAACATAGCACTAAACATCAAAAACTGCAAGTACATGCGTGTGTCTCGTCGTAACACCACACTACTTTCATATTGTGAATATAATCATGCTCTCGAGTACACTAACAAGTGAAACATGAAACTAAACATCAAAAACTGCAAGTACATGCGTGTGTCTCGTCGTAACACCACACTACTTTTATATCGTGATATTAATCATTCTTTGAGCACACTAACAAGTGAAACATGGAACTAAACATCAAAAACTGCATGTACATGCGTGTTTCTCGTCGTAGCACCACACTACTTATATATCGTGATATTAATCATGATCTCGAGAACACTAACAAGTGAAACATGGAACTAAACATCAAAAACTGCAAGTACATGCGGGTGTCTCGTCGTAACACCACACAACTTTCATATAGTTATATTAATCATGCTCTCGTGTACACTAACAAATGAAACATGTAACTAAACACCAAAGACTGAAAGTACATGCATGTTTCTCGTCGTAACACCACACTACTTTCATATCGTGATATTAATCATGCTCTCGAGTACACTAACAAGTGAAACATGAAACTAAACATCAAAAACTGCAAGTACATGCGTGTGTCTCATCGTATTACCACACTACTTTCATATGGTGATATTAATCATGCTCTCAAGTACACTAACAAGTGAAACATGAAACTAATCATCAAGAACTGCAAGTACCTGCGCGTGTGTCGCCGTAACACCACTCTACTTTCATATATTGATATTAATCATGCTCTCGAGTACACTAAGAATGTAAACATGGAACTAATCATCAAAAACTGCAAGTACTTGCGTGTGTCTCGTCGTAACACCACACTACTTTCATATCGTGATATTAATCATGCTCTCGAGTACACTACCAAGTGAAACATGGAACTAAACATCAAAAACTGCAAGCACATGCGTGTGTCTCGTCGTAACACCACACTACTTTCATATCGTGAATTTAATCATGCTCTCGAGTACACTAACAAGTGAAACATGGAACTAAACATCAAAAACTGCAAGTACATGTGTGTGTGTCTCGTCGTAACACCACACTACTTTCATATATTGATATTAATCATGCTCTCGAGTACACTAAGAAGTGAAACATGGAACTAAACATCAAAAACTGCAAGTACTTGCGTGTCTCTCGTCGTAACACCACACTACTTTCATATCGTGATATTAATCATGCTCTCGAGTACACTAACAAGTGAAACATGGAACTAAAAATCAAAAACTGCAAGTACAAGCGTGTGTCTCGTCGTAGCACCACACTACTTTCTTATCGTGATATTAATCATGCTCTCGAGTACACTAACAAGTGAAACATGGAACTAAACATCAAAAACTGCAAGCACATGCGTGTGTCTCGTCGTAACACCACACTACTTTCATATCGTGAATTTATACATGCTCTCGAGTACACTAACAAGTGAAACATGGAACTAAACATCAAAAACTGCAAGTACATGCGTGTATCTCGTCGTAAGACCACACTACTTTCATATCGTGATTTTAATCATGCTCTCGAGAACACTAACAAGTGAAACATAGAACTAATCATCAAAAACTGCAAGTACAAGGGTGTGTCTCGTCGTAACACCACACTACTTTCTTATCGTGATATTAATCATGCTCTCGAGTACACTAACAAGTGAAACATGGTAATAAACATCAAAAACTGCAAGTACATGCGTGTGTCTCGTCGTAAGACCACACTACTTTCATATCGTGATTTTAATCATGCTCTCGAGAACACTAACAAGTGAAACATGGAACTAATCATCAAAAACTGCAAGTACAAGGGTGTGTCTCGTCATAACACCACACTACTTTCTTATCGTGATATTAATCATGCTTTCGAGTACACTAGCAAGTGAAACATGGTAATAAACATCAAGAACTGCAAGTACATGCGTGTGTCTCGTCGTAACACCACACTACTTTCATATCGTGATATTAATCATGCTCTCGAGAACACTAACAAGTGAAACATGGAACTAAACATCAAAAACTGCAAGTACATGCGGGTGTCTCGTCGTAACACCACACAACTTTCATATAGTTATATTAATCATGCTCTCGTGTACATTACCAAATGAAACATGTAACTAAACACCAAAAACTGAAAGTACATGCATGTTTCTCGTCGTATTACCACACTACTTTCATATCGTGATATTAATCATGCTCTCGAGAACACTAACAAGTGAAACATGAAACTAAACATCAAAAACTGCAAGTACATGCGTGTGTCTCATCGTATTACCACACTACTTTCATATCGTGATATTAATCATGCTCTCGAGTACACTAACAAGTGAAACATGAAACTAATCATCAAGAACTGCAAGTACCTGCGCGTGTGTCGCCGTAACACCACTCTACTTTCATATATTGATATTAATCATGCTCTCGAGTACACTAAGAAGTGAAACATGGAACTAAACATCAAAAACTGCAAGTTCTTGCGTGTGTCTCGTCGTAACACCACACTACTTTCATATCGTGTTATTAATCATGCTCTCGAGTACACTAACAAGTGAAACAAGGAACTAAACATCAAAAACTGCAAGCACATGCGTGTGTCTCGTCGTAACACCACACTACTTTCATATCGTGATATTAATCATGCTCTCGAGTACACTAACAAGTGAAACATGGAACTAAACATCAAAAACTGCAAGCACATGCGTGTGTCTCATCGTAACACCACACTACTTTCATATCGTGAATTTAATCATGCTCTCGAGTACACTAACAAGTGAAACATGGAACTAAACATCAAAAACTGCAAGTACATGCGTGTGTCTCGTCGTAAGACCACACTACTTTCATATCGTGATTTTAATCATGCTCTCGAGAACACTAACAAGTGAAACATTAAACTAAACATAAAAAAATGACAGTACATGCGTGTGTCTCGTCGTAACACCGCACTACTTTTATATCGTGTTATTAATCATTTCCCGAGTACACTAACAAGTGAAACATGGAACTAAACATCAAAAACTGCACGTACATGCGTGTGTCACGTCGTAACACCACACTACTTTCATATCGTGATTTTAATCATGCTCTCGAGAACACTAACAAGTGAAACATGGAACTAATCATCAAAAACTGCAAGTACAAGGGTGTGTCTCGTCGTAACACCACACTACTTTTTTATCGTGATAATAATCATGCTCTCGAGTACACTAACAAGTGAAACATGGTAAAAAACATCAAAAACTGCAAGTACATGCGTGTGTCTCGTCGTAACACCACACTACTTTCATATCGTGATTTTAATCATGCTCTCGAGAACACTAACAAGTGAAATATGGAACTAATCATCAAAAACTGCAAGTACAAGGGTGTGTCTCGTCGTAACACCACACTACTTTCTTATCGTGATATTATACATGCTCTCGAGTACACTAACAAGTGAAACATGGTAATAAACATCAAAAACTGCAAGTACATGCGTGTGTCTCGTCGTAAGACCACACTACTTTCATATCGTGATTTTAATCATGCTCTCGAGAACACTAACAAGTGAAACATGGAACTAATCATCAAAAACTGCAAGTACAAGGGTGTGTCTAGTCATAACACCACACTACTTTCTTATCGTGATATTAATCATGCTCTCGAGTAGACTAGCAAGTGAAACATGGTAATAAACGTCAAAAACTGCAAGTACATGCGTGTGTCTCGTCGTAACACCACACTACATTCATATCGTGATATTATTCATGCTCTCGAGTACACTAACAAGTGAAACATGGAACTAAACATCAAAAACTGCAAGCACATGCGTGTGTCTCGTCGTAACACCACACTACTTTCATATCGTGAATTTAATCATGCTCTCGAGTACACTAACAAGTGAAACATGGAACTATTCATCACAACCTGCAAGTACAAGGGTGTGTCTCGTCATAACACCACACTACTTTCTTATCGTGATATTAATCATGCTCTCGAGTACACTAGCAAGTGAAACATGGTAATAAACATCAAAAACTGCAAGTACATGCGTGTGTCTCGTCGTAACACCACACTACTTTCATATCGTGATTTTAATCATGCTCTCGAGAACACTAACTAGTGAAACATGGAACTAATCATCAAAAACTGCAAGTACAAGGGCGAGTCTCGTCGTAACACCACACTACTTTCTTATCGTGATAATAATCATGCTCTCGAGTACACTAACAAGTGAAGCATGGTAAAAAACATCAAAAACTGCAAGTGCATGCGTGTGTCTCGTCGTAACACCACACTACTTTCATATCATGATTTTAATCATGCTCTCGAGAACACTAACAAGTGAAACATAGAACTAATCATCAAAAACTGCAAGTACAAGGGTGTGTCTCGTCGTAACTCCACACTACTTTCTTATCGTGATATTATTCATGCTCTCGAGTACACTAACAAGTGAAACATGGAACTAAACATCAAAAACTGCAAGCACATGCGTGTGTCTCGTCGTAACACCACACTACTTTCATATCGTGAATTTAATCATGCTCTCGAGTACACTAACAAGTGAAACATGGAACTATTCATCACAACCTGCAAGTACAAGGGTGTGTCTCGTCATAACACCACACTACTTTCTTATCGTGATATTAATCATGCTCTCGAGTACACTAGCAAGTGAAACATGGTAATAAACATCAAAAACTGCAAGTACATGCGTGTGTCTCGTCGTAACACCACACTACTTTCATATCGTGATTTTAATCATGCTCTCGAGAACACTAACTAGTGAAACATGGAACTAATCATCAAAAACTGCAAGTACAAGGGCGAGTCTCGTCGTAACACCACACTACTTTCTTATCGTGATAATAATCATGCTCTCGAGTACACTAACAAGTGAAGCATGGTAAAAAACATCAAAAACTGCAAGTGCATGCGTGTGTCTCGTCGTAACACCACACTACTTTCATATCATGATTTTAATCATGCTCTCGAGAACACTAACAAGTGAAACATAGAACTAATCATCAAAAACTGCAAGTACAAGGGTGTGTCTCGTCGTAACACCACACTACTTTCTTATCGTGATATTAATCATGCTCTCGAGTACACTTACAAATGAAACATCGTAATAAACATCAAAAACTGCAAGTACATGCGTGTGTCTCGTCTTAAAACCACACTACTTTCATATCGTGATTTTAATCATGCTCTCGAGAACACTAACAAGAGAAACATGGAACTAATCATCAAAAACTGCAAGTACAAGGGTGTGTCTCGTCATAACACCACACTACTTTTTTATCGTGATATTAATCATGCTCTCGAGTACACTAGCAAGTGAAACATGATAATAAACATCAAGAACTGCAAGTACATGCGTGTGTCTCGTCGTAACACCACACTACTTTCATATCGTGATATTAATCATGCTCTCGAGAACACTAACAAGTGAAACATGGAACTAAACATCAAAAACTGCAAGTACATGCGGGTGTCTCGTCGTAACACCACACAACTTTCATATAGTTATATTAATCATGCTCTCGTGTACATTAACAAATGAAACATGTAACTAAACACCAAAAACTGCAAGTACATGCGTGTGTCTCATCGTATTACCACACTACTTTCATATCGTGATATTAATCATGCTCTCGAGTACACTAACAAGTGAAACATGAAACTAATCATCAAGAACTGCAAGTACCTGCGCGTGTGTCACCGTAACACCACTATACTTTCATATATTGATATTAATCATGCTCTCGAGTACACTAAGAAGTGAAACATGGAACTAAACATCAAAAACTGCAAGTACTTGCGTGTGTCTCGTCGTAACACCACACTACTTTCATATCGTGTTATTAATCATGCTCTCGAGTACACTAACAAGTGAAACAAGGAACTAAACATCAAAAACTGCAAGCACATGCGTGTGTCTCGTCGTAACACCACACTACTTTCATATCGTGATATTGATCATGCTCTCGAGTACACTAACAAGTGAAACATGGAACTAAACATCAAAAACTGCAAGCACATGCGTGTGTCTCATCGTAACACCACACTACTTTCATATCGTGAATTTAATCATGCTCTCGAGTACACTAACAAGTGAAACATGGAACTAAACATCAAAAACTGCAAGTACATGCGTGTGTCTCGTCGTAAGACCACACTACTTTCATATCGTGATTTTAATCATGCTCTCGAGAACACTAACAAGTGAAACATTAAACTAAACATCAAAAAATGACAGTACATGCGTGTGTCTCGTCGTAACACCGCACTACTTTTATATCGTGATATTAATCATTTCCCGAGTACACTAACAAGTGAAACATGGAACTAAACATCAAAAACTGCACGTACATGCGTGTGTCACGTCGTAACACCACACTACTTTCATATCGTGATTTTAATCATGCTCTCGAGAACACTAACAAGTGAAACATGGAACTAATCATCAAAAACTGCAAGTACAAGGGTGTGTCTCGTCGTAACACCACACTACTTTCTTATCGTGATAATAATCATGCTCTCGAGTACACTAACAAGTGAAACATGGTAAAAAACATCAAATACTGCAAGTACATGCGTGTGTCTCGTCGTAACACCACACTACTTTCATATCGTGATTTTAATCATGCTCTCGAGAACACTAACAAGTGAAATATGGAACTAATCATCAAAAACTGCAAGTACAAGGGTGTGTCTCGTCGTAACACCACACTACTTTCTTATCGTGATATTAATCATGCTCTCGAGTACACTAACAAGTGAAACATGGTAATAAACATCAAAAACTGCAAGTACATGCGTGTTTCTCGTCGTACCACCACACTACTTATATATCGTGATATTAATCATGATCTCGAGAACACTAACAAGTGAAACATGGAACTAAACATCAAAAACTGCAAGTACATGCGGGTGTCTCGTCGTAACACCACACAACTTTCATATAGTTATATTAATCATGCTCTCGTGTACACTAACAAATGAAACATGTAACTAAACACCAAAAACTGAAAGTACATGCATGTTTCTCGTCGTAACACCACACAACTTTCATATAGTTATATTAATCATGCTCTCGTGTACACTAACAGATGAAACATGTAACTAAACACCAAAAACTGAAAGTAAATGCATGTTTCTCGTCGTATTACCACACTACTTTCATATCGTGATATTAATCATGCTCTCGAGTACACTAACAAGTGAAACATGAAACTAAACATCAAAAACTGCAAGTACATGCGTGTGTCTCATCGTATTACCACACTACTTTCATATGGTGATATTAATCATGCTCTCAAGTACACTAACAAGTGAAACATGAAACTAATCATCAAGAACTGCAAGTACCTGCGCGTGTGTCGCCGTAACGCCACTCTACTTTCATATATTGATATTAATCATGCTCTCGAGTACACTAAGAATGTAAACATGGAACTAAACATCAAAAACTGCAAGTACTTGCGTGTGTCTCGTCGTAACACCACACTACTTTCATATCGTGATATTAATCATGCTCTCGAGTACACTACCAAGTGAAACATGGAACTAAACATCAAAAACTGCAAGCACATGCGTGTGTCTCGTCGTAACACCACACTACTTTCATATCGTGAATTTAATCATGCTCTCGAGTACACTAACAAGTGAAACATGGAACTAAACATCAAAAACTGCAAGTACATGTGTGTGTGTCTCGTCGTAACACCACACTACTTTCATATATTGATATTAATCATGCTCTCGAGTACACTAAGAAGTGAAACATGGAACTAAACATCAAAAACTGCAAGTACATGCGGGTGTCTCGTCGTAACACCACACAACTTTCATATAGTTATATTAATCATGCTCTCGTGTACATTAACAAATGAAACATGTAACTAAACACCAAAAACTGCAAGTACATGCGTGTGTCTCATCGTATTACCACACTACTTTCATATCGTGATATTAATCATGCTCTCGAGTACACTAACAAGTGAAACATGAAACTAATCATCAAGAACTGCAAGTACCTGCGCGTGTGTCGCCGTAACACCACTATACTTTCATATATTGATATTAATCATGCTCTCGAGTACACTAAGAAGTGAAACATGGAACTAAACATCAAAAACTGCAAGTACTTGCGTGTGTCTCGTCGTAACACCACACTACTTTCATATCGTGTTATTAATCATGCTCTCGAGTACACTAACAAGTGAAACAAGGAACTAAACATCAAAAACTGCAAGCACATGCGTGTGTCTCGTCGTAACACCACACTACTTTCATATCGTGATATTAATCATGCTCTCGAGTACACTAACAAGTGAAACATGAAACTAAACATCAAAAACTGCAAGCACATGCGTGTGTCTCATCGTAACACCACACTACTTTCATATCGTGAATTTAATCATGCTCTCGAGTACACTAACAAGTGAAACATGGAACTAAACATCAAAAACTGCAAGTACATGCGTGTGTCTCGTCGTAAGACCACACTACTTTCATATCGTGATTTTAATCATGCTCTCGAGAACACTAACAAGTGAAACATTAAACTAAACATCAAAAAATGACAGTACATGCGTGTGTCTCGTCGTAACACCGCACTACTTTTATATCGTGATATTAATCATTTCCCGAGTACACTAACAAGTGAAACATGGAACTAAACATCAAAAACTGCACGTACATGCGTGTGTCACGTCGTAACACCACACTACTTTCATATCGTGATTTTAATCATGCTCTCGAGAACACTAACAAGTGAAACATGGAACTAATCATCAAAAACTGCAAGTACAAGGGTGTGTCTCGTCGTAACACCACACTACTTTCTTATCGTGATAATAATCATGCTCTCGAGTACACTAACAAGTGAAACATGGTAAAAAACATCAAAAACTGCAAGTACATGCGTGTGTCTCGTCGTAACACCACACTACTTTCATATCGTGATTTTAATCATGCTCTCGAGAACACTAACAAGTGAAATATGGAACTAATCATCAAAAACTGCAAGTACAAGGGTGTGTCTCGTCGTAACACCACACTACTTTCTTATCGTGATATTAATCATGCTCTCGAGTACACTAACAAGTGAAACATGGTAATAAACATCAAAAACTGCAAGTACATGCGTGTTTCTCGTCGTACCACCACACTACTTATATATCGTGATATTAATCATGATCTCGAGAACACTAACAAGTGAAACATGGAACTAAACATCAAAAACTGCAAGTACATGCGGGTGTCTCGTCGTAACACCACACAACTTTCATATAGTTATATTAATCATGCTCTCGTGTACACTAACAAATGAAACATGTAACTAAACACCAAAAACTGAAAGTACATGCATGTTTATCGTCGTAACACCACACAACTTTCATATAGTTATATTAATCATGCTCTCGTGTACACTAAAAAATGAAACATGTAACTAAACACCAAAAACTGAAAGTAAATGCATGTTTCTCGTCGTATTACCACACTACTTTCATATCGTGATATTAATCATGCTCTCGAGTACACTAACAAGTGAAACATGAAACTAAACATCAAAAACTGCAAGTACATGCGTGTGTCTCATCGTATTACCACACTACTTTCATATGGTGATATTAATCATGCTCTCAAGTACACTAACAAGTGAAACATGAAACTAATCATCAAGAACTGCAAGTACCTGCGCGTGTGTCGCCGTAACACCACTCTACTTTCATATATTGATATTAATCATGCTCTCGAGTACACTAAGAATGTAAACATGGAACTAAACATCAAAAACTGCAAGTACTTGCGTGTGTCTCGTCGTAACACCACACTACTTTCATATCGTGATATTAATCATGCTCTCGAGTACACTACCAAGTGAAACATGGAACTAAACATCAAAAACTGCAAGCACATGCGTGTGTCTCGTCGTAACACCACACTACTTTCATATCGTGAATTTAATCATGCTCTCGAGTACACTAACAAGTGAAACATGGAACTAAACATCAAAAACTGCAAGTACATGTGTGTGTGTCTCGTCGTAACACCACACTACTTTCATATATTGATATTAATCATGCTCTCGAGTACACTAAGAAGTGAATCATGGAACTAAACATCAAAAACTGCAAGTACTTGCGTGTGTCTCGTCGTAACACCACACTACTTTCATATCGTGATATTAATCATGCTCTCGAGTACACTCACAAGTGAAACATGGAACTAAAAATCAAAAACTGCAAGTACAAGCGTGTGTCTCGTCGTAGCACCACACTACTTTCTTATCGTGATATTAATCATGCTATCGAGTACACTAACAAGTGAAACATGGAACTAAACATCAAAAACTGCAAGCACATGCGTGTGTCTCGTCGTAACACCACACTACTTTCATATCGTGAATTTATACATGCTCTCGAGTACACTAACAAGTGAAACATGGAACTAAACATCAAAAACTGCAAGTACATGCGTGTATCTCGTCGTAAGACCACACTACTTTCATATCGTGATATTAATCATGCTCTCGAGAACACTAACAAGTGAAACATGGAACTGAACATCAAAAACTGCAAGTACATGCGGGTGTCTCGTCGTAACACCACACAACTTTCATATAGTTATATTAATCATGCTCTCGTGTACATTACCAAATGAAACATGTAACTAAACACCAAAAACTGAAAGTACATGCATGTTTCTCGTCGTATTACCACACTACTTTCATATCGTGATATTAATCATGCTCTCGAGTACACTAACAAGTGAAACATGGAACTAAACATCAAAAACTGCAAGTACATGCGGGTGTCTCGTCGTAACACCGCACTACTTTTATATCGTGATATTAATCATTTCCCGAGTACACTAACAAGTGAAACATGGAACTAAGCATCAAAAACTGCACGTACATGCGTGTGTCACGTCGTAACACCACACTACTTTCATATCGTGATTTTAATCATGCTCTCGAGAACACTAACAAGTGAAACATGGAACTAATCATCAAAAACTGCAAGTACAAGGGTGTGTCTCGTCGTAACACCACACTACTTTCTTATCGTGATAATAATCATGCTCTCGAGTACACTAACAAGTGAAACATGGTAAAAAACATCAAAACCTGCAAGTACATGCGTGTGTCTCGTCGTAACACCACACTACTTTCATATCGTGATTTTAATCATGCTCTCGAGAACACTAACAAGTGAAATATGGAACTAATCATCAAAAACTGCAAGTACAAGGGTGTGTCTCGTCGTAACACCGCACTACTTTTATATCGTGATATTAATCATTTCCCGAGTACACTAACAAGTGAAACATGGAACTAAACATCAAAAACTGCACGTACATGCGTGTGTCACGTCGTAACACCACACTACTTTCATATCGTGATTTTAATCATGCTCTCGAGAACACTAACAAGTGAAACATGGAACTAATCATCAAAAACTGCAAGTACAAGGGTGTGTCTCGTCGTAACACCACACAACTTTCATATAGTTATATTAATCATGCTCTCGTGTACACTAACAAATGAAACATGTAACTAAACACCAAAAACTGAAAGTACATGCATGTTTCTCGTCGTAACACCACACAACTTTCATATAGTTATATTAATCATGCTCTCGTGTACACTAACAAATGAAACATGTAACTAAACACCAAAAACTGAAAGTAAATGCATGTTTCTCGTCGTATTACCACACTACTTTCATATCGTGATATTAATCATGCTCTCGAGTACACTAACAAGTGAAACATGAAACTAAACATCAAAAACTGCAAGTACATGCGTGTGTCTCATCGTATTACCACACTACTTTCATATGGTGATATTAATCATGCTCTCAAGTACACTAACAAGTGAAACATGAAACTAATCATCAAGAACTGCAAGTACCTGCGCGTGTGTCGCCGTAACACCACTCTACTTTCATATATTGATATTAATCATGCTCTCGAGTACACTAAGAATGTAAACATGGAACTAAACATCAAAAACTGCAAGTACTTGCGTGTGTCTCGTCGTAACACCACACTACTTTCATATCGTGATATTAATCATGCTCTCGAGTACACTACCAAGTGAAACATGGAACTAAACATCAAAAACTGCAAGCACATGCGTGTGTCTCGTCGTAACACCACACTACTTTCATATCGTGAATTTAATCATGCTCTCGAGTACACTAACAAGTGAAACATGGAACTAAACATCAAAAACTGCAAGTACATGTGTGTGTGTCTCGTCGTAACACCACACTACTTTCATATATTGATATTAATCATGCTCTCGAGTACACTAAGAAGTGAAACATGGAACTAAACATCAAAAACTGCAAGTACTTGCGTGTGTCTCGTCGTAACACCACACTACTTTCATATCGTGATATTAATCATGCTCTCGAGTACACTAACAAGTGAAACATGGAACTAAAAATCAAAAACTGCAAGTACAAGCGTGTGTCTCGTCGTAGCACCACACTACTTTCTTATCGTGATATTAATCATGCTCTCGAGTACACTAACAAGTGAAACATGGAACTAAACATCAAAAACTGCAAGCACATGCGTGTGTCTCGTCGTAACACCACACTACTTTCATATCGTGAATTTATACATGCTCTCGAGTACACTAACAAGTGAAACATGGAACTAAACATCAAAAACTGCAAGTACATGCGTGTATCTCGTCGTAAGACCACACTACTTTCATATCGTGGTTTTAATCATGCTCTCGAGAACACTAACAAGTGAAACATAGAACTAATCATCAAAAACTGCAAGTACAAGGGTGTGTCTCGTCGTAACACCACACTACTTTCTTATCGTGATATTAATCATGCTCTCGAGTACACTAACAAGTGAAACATGGTAATGAACATCAAAAACTGCAAGTACATGCGTGTGTCTCGTCGTAAGACCACACTACTTTCATATCGTGATTTTAATCATGCTCTCGAGAACACTAACAAGTGAAACATGGAACTAATCATCAAAAACTGCAAGTACAAGGGTGTGTCTCGTCATAACACCACACTACTTTCTTATCGTGATATTAATCATGCTCTCGAGTACACTAGCAAGTGAAACATGGTAATAAACATCAAGAACTGCAAGTACATGCGTGTGTCTCGTCGTAACACCACACTACTTTCATATCGTGATATTAATCATGCTCTCGAGAACACTAACAAGTGAAACATGGAACTAAACATCAAAAACTGCAAGTACATGCGGGTGTCTCGTCGTAACACCACACAACTTTCATATAGTTATATTAATCATGCTCTCGTGTACATTACCAAATGAAACATGTAACTAAACACCAAAAACTGAAAGTACATGCATGTTTCTCGTCGTATTACCACACTACTTTCATATCGTGATATTAATCATGCTCTCGAGTACACTAACAAGTGAAACATGAAACTAAACATCAAAAACTGCAAGTACATGCGTGTGTCTCATCGTATTACCACACTACTTTCATATCGTGATATTAATCATGCTCTCGAGTACACTAACAAGTGAAACATGAAACTAATCATCAAGAACTGCAAGTACCTGCGCGTGTGTCGCCGTAACACCACTCTACTTTCATATATTGATATTAATCATGCTCTCGAGTACACTAAGAAGTGAAACAAGGAACTAAACATCAAAAACTGCAAGTTCTTGCGTGTTTCTCGTCGTAACACCACACTACTTTCATATCGTGTTATTAATCATGCTCTCGAGTACACTAACAAGTGAAACAAGGAACTAAACATCAAAAACTGCAAGCACATGCGTGTGTCTCGTCGTAACACCACACTACTTTCATATCGTGATATTAATCATGCTCTCGAGTACACTAACAAGTGAAACATGGAACTAAACATCAAAAACTGCAAGCACACGCGTGTGTCTCATCGTAACACCACACTACTTTCTTATCGTGATATTAATCATGCTCTCGAGTACACTAACAAGTGAAACATGGTAATAAACATCAAAAACTGCAAGTACATGCGTGTTTCTCGTCGTAGCACCACACTACTTATATATCGTGATATTAATCATGATCTCGAGAACACTAACAAGTGAAACATGGAACTAAACATCAAAAACTGCAAGTACATGCGGGTGTCTCGTCGTAACACCACACAACTTTCATATAGTTATATTAATCATGCTCTCGTGTACACTAACAAATGAAACATGTAACTAAACACCAAAAACTGAAAGTACATGCATGTTTCTCGTCGTAACACCACACAACTTTCATATAGTTATATTAATCATGCTCTCGTGTACACTAACAAATGAAACATGTAACTAAACACCAAAAACTGAAAGTAAATGCATGTTTCTCGTCGTATTACCACACTACTTTCATATCGTGATATTAATCATGCTCTCGAGTACACTAACAAGTGAAACATGAAACTAAACATCAAAAACTGCAAGTACATGCGTGTGTCTCATCGTATTACCACACTACTTTCATATGGTGATATTATTCATGCTCTCAAGTACACTAACAAGTGAAACATGAAACTAATCATCAAGAACTGCAAGTACCTGCGCGTGTGTCGCCGTAACACCACTCTACTTTCATATATTGATATTAATCATGCTCTCGAGTACACTAAGAATGTAAACATGGAACTAAACATCAAAAACTGCAAGTACTTGCGTGTGTCTCGTCGTAACACCACACTACTTTCATATCGTGATATTAATCATGCTCTCGAGTACACTACCAAGTGAAACATGGAACTAAACATCAAAAACTGCAAGCACATGCGTGTGTCTCGTCGTAACACCACACTACTTTCATATCGTGAATTTAATCATGCTCTCGAGTACACTAACAAGTGAAACATGGAACTAAACATCAAAAACTGCAAGTACATGTGTGTGTGTCTCGTCGTAACACCACACTACTTTCATATATTGATATTAATCATGCTCTCGAGTACACTAAGAAGTGAAACATGGAACTAAACATCAAAAACTGCAAGTACTTGCGTGTGTCTCGTCGTAACACCACACTACTTTAATATCGTGATATTAATCATGCTCTCGAGTACACTAACAAGTGAAAGATGGAACTAAAAATCAAAAACTGCAAGTACAAGCGTGTGTCTCGTCGTAGCACCACACTACTTTCTTATCGTGATATTAATCATGCTCTCGAGTACACTAACAAGTGAAACATGGAACTAAACATCAAAAACTGCAAGCACATGCGTGTGTCTCGTCGTAACACCACACTACTTTCATATCGTGAATTTATACATGCTCTCGAGTACACTAACAAGTGAAACATGGAACTAAACATCAAAAACTGCAAGTACATGCGTGTATCTCGTCGTAAGACCACACTACTTTCATATCGTGATTTTAATCATGCTCTCGAGAACACTAACAAGTGAAACATAGAACTAATCATCAAAAACTGCAAGTACAAGGGTGTGTCTCGTCGTAACACCACACTACTTTCTTATCGTGATATTAATCATGCTCTCGAGTACACTAACAAGTGAAACATGGTAATAAACATCAAAAACTGCAAGTACATGCGTGTGTCTCGTCGTAAGACCACACTACTTTCATATCGTGATTTTAATCATGCTCTCGAGAACACTAACAAGTGAAACATGGAACTAATCATCAAAAACTGCAAGTACAAGGGTGTGTCTCGTCATAACACCACACTACTTTCTTATCGTGATATTAATCATGCTCTCGAGTACACTAGCAAGTGAAACATGGTAATAAACATCAAGAACTGCAAGTACATGCGTGTGTCTCGCCGTAACACCACACTACTTTCATATCGTGATATTAATCATGCTCTCGAGAACACTAACAAGTGAAACATGGAACTAAACATCAAAAACTGCAAGTACATGCGGGTGTCTCGTCGTAACACCACACAACTTTCATATAGTTATATTAATAATGCTCTCGTGTACATTACCAAATGAAACATGTAACTAAACACCAAAAACTGAAAGTACATGCATGTTTCTCGTCGTATTACCACACTACTTTCATATCGTGATATTAATCATGCTCTCGAGTACACTAACAAGTGAAACATGAAACTAAACATCAAAAACTGCAAGTACATGCGTGTGTCTCATCGTATTACCACACTACTTTCATATCGTGATATTAATCATGCTCTCGAGTACACTAACAAGTGAAACATGAAACTAATCATCAAGAACTGCAAGTACCTGCGCGTGTGTCGCCGTAACACCACTCTACTTTCATATAGTGATATTAATCATGCTCTCGAGTACACTAAGAAGTGAAACAAGGAAATAAACATCAAAAACTGCTAGTTCTTGCGTGTGTCTCGTCGTAACACCACACTACTTTCATATCGTGTTATTAATCATGCTCTCGAGTACACTAACAAGTGAAACAAGGAACTAAACATCAAAAACTGCAAGCACATGCGTGTGTCTCGTCGTAACACCACACTACTTTCATATCGTGATATTAATCATGCTCTCGAGTACACTAACAAGTGAAACATGGAACTAAACATCAAAAACTGCAAGCACATGCGTGTGTCTCATCGTAACACCACACTACTTTCATATCGTGAATTTAATCATGCTCTCAAGTACACTAACAAGTGAAACATGGAACTAAACATCAAAAACTGCAAGTACATGCGTGTGTCTCGTCGTAAGACCACACTACTTTCATATCGTGATTTTAATCATGCTCTCGAGAACACTAACAAGTGAAACATTAAACTAAACATCAAAAAATGACAGTACATGCGTGTGTCTCGTCGTAACACCGCACTACTTTTATATCGTGATATTAATCATTTCCCGAGTACACTAACAAGTGAAACATGGAACTAAACATCAAAAACTGCACGTACATGCGTGTGTCACGTCGTAACACCACACTACTTTCATATCGTGATTTTAATCATGCTCTCGAGAACACTAAGAAGTGAAACATGGAACTAATCATCAAAAACTGCAAGTACAAGGGTGTGTCTCGTCGTAACACCACACTACTTTCTTATCGTGATAATAATCATGTTCTCGAGTACACTAACAAGTGAAACATGGTAAAAAACATCTAAAACTGCAAGTACATGCGTGTGTCTCGTCGTAACACCACACTACTTTCATATCGTGATTTTAATCATGCTCTCGAGAACACTAACAAGTGAAACATGGAACTAATCATCAAAAACTGCAAGTACAAGGGCGAGTCTCGTCATAACACCACACTACTTTCTTATCGTGATATTAATCATGCTCTCGAGTACACTAACAAGTGAAACATGGTAATAAACATCAAAATCTGCAAGTACATGCGTTTGTCTCGTCGTAAGACCACACTACTTTCATATCGTGATTTTAATCATGCTCTCGAGAACACTAACAAGTGAAACATGGAACTAATCATCAAAAACTACAAGTACAAGGGTGTGTCTCGTCATAACACCACACTACTTTCTTATCGTGATATTAATCATGCTCTCGAGTACACTAGCAAGTGAAACATGGTAATAAACATCAAGAACTGCAAGTACATGCGTGTGTCTCGTCGTAACACCACACTACTTTCATATCGTGATATTAATCATGCTCTCGAGAACACTAACAAGTGAAACATGGAACTAAACATCAAAAACTGCAAGTACATGCGGGTGTCTCGTCGTAACACCACACAACTTTCATATAGTTATATTAATCATGCTCTCGTGTACATTAACAAATGAAACATGTAACTAAACACCAAAAACTGAAAGTACATGCATGTTTCTCGTCGTATTACCACACTACTTTCATATCGTGATATTAATCATGCTCTCGAGTACACTAACAAGTGAAACATGAAACTAAACATCAAAAACTGCAAGTACATGCGTGTGTCTCATCGTATTACCACACTACTTTCATATCGTGATATTAATCATGCTCTCGAGTACACTAACAAGTGAAACATGAAACTAATCATCAAGAACTGCAAGTACCTGCGCGTGTGTCGCCGTAACACCACTATACTTTCATATATTGATATTAATCATGCTCTCGAGTACACTAAGAAGTGAAACATGGAACTAAACATCAAAAACTGCAAGTACTTGCGTGTGTCTCGTCGTAACACCACACTACTTTCATATCGTGTTAATAATCATGCTCTCCAGTACACTAACAAGTGAAACAAGGAACTAAACATCAAAAACTGCAAGCACATGCGTGTGTCTCGTCGTAACACCACACTACTTTCATATCGTGATATTAATCATGCTCTCGAGTACACTAACAAGTGAAACATGGAACTAAACATCAAAAACTGCAAGCACATGCGTGTGTCTCATCGTAACACCACACTACTTTCATATCGTGAATTTAATCATGCTCTCGAGTACACTAACAAGTGAAACATCGAACTAAACATCAAAAACTGCAAGTACATGCGTGTGTCTCGTCGTAAGACCACACTACTTTCATATCGTGATTTTAATCATGCTCTCGAGAACACTAACAAGTGAAACATTAAACTAAACATCAAAAAATGACAGTACATGCGTGTGTCTCGTCGTAACACCGCACTACTTTTATATCGTGATATTAATCATTTTCCGAGTACACTAACAAGTGAAACATGGAACTAAACATCAAAAACTGCACGTACATGCGTGTGTCACGTCGTAACACCACACTACTTTCATAACGTGATTTTAATCATGCTCTCGAGAACACTAACAAGTGAAACATGGAACTAATCATCAAAAACTGCAAGTACAAGGGTGTGTCTCGTCGTAACACCACACTACTTTCTTATCGTGATAATAATCATGCTCTCGAGTACACTAACAAGTGAAACATGGTAAAAAACATCAAAAACTGCAAGTACATGCGTGTGTCTCGTCGTAACACCACACTACTTTCATATCGTGATTTTAATCATGCTCTCGAGAACACTAACAAGTGAAATATGGAACTAATCATCAAAAACTGCAAGTACAAGGGTGTGTCTCGTCGTAACACCACACTACTTTCTTATCGTGATATTAATCATGCTCTCGAGTACACTAACAAGTGAAACATGGTAATAAACATCAAAAACTGCAAGTACATGCGTTTGTCTCGTCGTAAGACCACACTACTTTCATATCGTGATTTTAATCATGCTCTCGAGAACACTAACAAGTGAAACATGGAACTAATCATCAAAAACTGCAAGTACAAGGGTGTGTCTCGTCATAACACCACACTACTTTCTTATCGTGATATTAATCATGCTCTCGAGTACACTAGCAAGTGAAATATGGTAATAAACATCAAGAACTGCAAGTACATGCGTGTGTCTCGTCGTAACACCACACTACTTTCATATCGTGATATTAATCATGCTCTCGAGAACACTAACAAGTGAAACATGGAACTAAACATCAAAAACTGCAAGCACATGCGTGTGTCTCGTCGTAACACCACACTACTTTCATATCGTGATATTAATCATGCTCTCGAGTACACTAACAAGTGAAACATGGAACTAAACATCAAAAACTGCAAGCACATGCGTGTGTCTCATGGTAACACCACACTACTTTCATATCGTGAATTTAATCATGCTCTCGAGTACACTAACAAGTGAAACATGGAACTAAACATCAAAAACTGCAAGTACATGCGTGTGTCTCGTCGTAAGACCACACTACTTTCATATCGTGATTTTAATCATGCTCTCGAGAACACTAACAAGTGAAACATTAAACTAAACATCAAAAAATGACAGTACATGCGTGTGTCTCGTCGTAACACCGCACTACTTTTATATCGTGATATTAATCATTTCCCGAGTACACTAACAAGTGAAACATGGAACTAAACATCAAAAACTGCACGTACATGCGTGTGTCACGTCGTAACACCACACTACTTTCATATCGTGATTTTAATCATGCTCTCGAGAACACTAACAAGTGAAACATGGAACTAATCATCAAAAACTGCAAGTACAAGGGTGTGTCTCGTCGTAACACCACACTACTTTCTTATCGTGATAATAATCATGCTCTCGAGTACACTAACAAGTGAAACATGGTAATAAACATCAAGAACTGCAAGTACATGCGTGTGTCTCGTCGTAACACCACACTACTTTCATATCGTGATATTAATCATGCTCTCGAGAACACTAACAAGTGAAACATGGAACTAAACATCAAAAACTGCAAGTACATGCGGGTGTCTCGTCGTAACACCACACAACTTTCATATAGTTATATTAATCATGCTCTCGTGTACATTAACAAATGAAACATGTAACTAAACACCAAAAACTGAAAGTACATGCATGTTTCTCGTCGTATTACCACACTACTTTCATATCGTGATATTAATCATGCTCTCGAGTACACTAACAAGTGAAACATGAAACTAAACATCAAAAACTGCAAGTACATGCGTGTGTCTCATCGTATTACCACACTACTTTCATATCGTGATATTAATCATGCTCTCGAGTACACTAACAAGTGAAACATGAAACTAATCATCAAGAACTGCAAGTACCTGCGCGTGTGTCGCCGTAACACCACTATACTTTCATATATTGATATTAATCATGCTCTCGAGTACACTAAGAAGTGAAACATGGAACTAAACACCAAAAACTGCAAGTACTTGCGTGTGTCTCGTCGTAACACCACACTACTTTCATATCGTGTTATTAATCATGCTCTCGAGTACACTAACAAGTGAAACAAGGAACTAAACATCAAAAACTGCAAGCACATGCGTGTGTCTCGTCGTAACACCACACTACTTTCATATCGTGATATTAATCATGCTCTCGAGTACACTAACAAGTGAAACATGGAACTAAACATCAAAAACTGCAAGCACATGCGTGTGTCTCATCGTAACACCACACTACTTTCATATCGTGAATTTAATCATGCTCTCGAGTACACTAACAAGTGAAACACGGAACTAAACATCAAAAACTGCAAGTACATGCGTGTGTCTCGTCGTAAGACCACACTACTTTCATATCGTGATTTTAATCATGCTCTCGAGAACACTAACAAGTGAAACATTAAACTAAACATCAAAAAATGACAGTACATGCGTGTGTCTCGTCGTAACACCGCACTACTTTTATATCGTGATATTTTTCATTTCCCGAGTACACTAACAAGTGAAACATGGAACTAAACATCAAAAACTGCACGTACATGCGTGTGTCACGTCGTAACACCACACTACTTTCATATCGTGATTTTAATCATGCTCTCGAGAACACTAACAAGTGAAACATGGAACTAATCATCAAAAACTGCAAGTACAAGGGTGTGTCTCGTCGTAACACCACACTACTTTCTTATCGTGATAATAATCATGCTCTCGAGTACACTAACAAGTGAAACATGGTAAAAAACATCAAAAACTGCAAGAACATGCGTGTGTCTCATCGTAACACCACACTACTTTCATATCGTGAATTTATTCATGCTCTCGAGTACACTAACAAGTGAAACATCGAACTAAACATCAAAAACTGCAAGTACATGCGTGTGTCTCGTCGTAAGACCACACTACTTTCATATCGTGATTTTAATCATGCTCTCGAGAACACTAACAAGTGAAACATTAAACTAAACATCAAAAAATGACAGTACATGCGTGTGTCTCGTCGTAACACCGCACTACTTTTATATCGTGATATTAATCATTTTCCGAGTACACTAACAAGTGAAACATGGAACTAAACATCAAAAACTGCACGTACATGCGTGTGTCACGTCGTAACACCACACTACTTTCATATCGTGATTTTAATCATGCTCTCGAGAACACTAACAAGTGAAACATGGAACTAATCATCAAAAACTGCAAGTACAAGGGTGTGTCTCGTCGTAACACCACACTACTTTCTTATCGTGATAATAATCATGCTCTCGAGTACACTAACAAGTGAAACATGGTAAAAAACATCAAAAACTGCAAGTACATGCGTGTGTCTCGTCGTAACACCACACTACTTTCATATCGTGATTTTAATCATGCTCTCGAGAACACTAACAAGTGAAATATGGAACTAATCATCAAAAACTGCAAGTACAAGGGTGTGTCTCGTCGTAACACCACACTACTTTCTTATCGTGATATTAATCATGCTCTCGAGTACACTAACAAGTGAAACATTTTAATAAACATCAAAAACTGCAAGTACATGCGTTTGTCTCGTCGTAAGACCACACTACTTTCATATCGTGATTTTAATCATGCTCTCGAGAACACTAACAAGTGAAACATGGAACTAATCATCAAAAACTGCAAGTACAAGGGTGTGTCTCGTCATAACACCACACTACTTTCTTATCGTGATATTAATCATGCTCTCGAGTACACTAGCAAGTGAAATATGGTAATAAACATCAAGAACTGCAAGTACATGCGTGTGTCTCGTCGTAACACCACACTACTTTCATATCGTGATATTAATCATGCTCTCGAGAACACTAACAAGTGAAACATGGAACTAAACATCAAAAACTGCAAGCACATGCGTGTGTCTCGTCGTAACACCACACTACTTTCATATCGTGATATTATTCATGCTCTCGAGTACACTAACAAGTGAAACATGGAACTAAACATCAAAAACTGCAAGCACATGCGTGTGTCTCATGGTAACACCACACTACTTTCATATCGTGAATTTAATCATGCTCTCGAGTACACTAACAAGTGAAACATGGAACTAAACATCAAAAACTGCAAGTACATGCGTGTGTCTCGTCGTAAGACCACACTACTTTCATATCGTGATTTTAATCATGCTCTCGAGAACACTAACAAGTGAAACATTAAACTAAACATCAAAAAATGACAGTACATGCGTGTGTCTCGTCGTAACACCGCACTACTTTTATATCGTGATATTAATCATTTCCCGAGTACACTAACAAGTGAAACATGGAACTAAACATCAAAAACTGCACGTACATGCGTGTGTCACGTCGTAACACCACACTACTTTCATATCGTGATTTTATTCATGCTCTCGAGAACACTAACAAGTGAAACATGGAACTAATCATCAAAAACTGCAAGTACAAGGGTGTGTCTCGTCGTAACACCACACTACTTTCTTATCGTGATAATAATCATGCTCTCGAGTACACTAACAAGTGAAACATGGTAAAAAACATCTAAAACTGCAAGTACATGCGTGTGTCTCGTCGTAACACCACACTACTTTCATATCGTGATTTTAATCATGCTCTCGAGAACACTAACAAGTGAAACATGGAACTAATCATCAAAAACTGCAAGTACAAGGGTGTGTCTCGTCATAACACCACACTACTTTCTTATCGTGATATTAATCATGCTCTCGAGTACACTAGCAAGTGAAACATGGTAATAAACATCAAGAACTGCAAGTACATGCGTGTGTCTCGTCGTAACACCACACTACTTTCATATCGTGATATTAATCATGCTCTCGAGAACACTAACAAGTGAAACATGGAACTAAACATCAAAAACTGCAAGTACATGCGGGTGTCTCGTCGTAACACCACACAACTTTCATATAGTTATATTAATCATGCTCTCGTGTACATTAACAAATGAAACATGTAACTAAACACCAAAAACTGAAAGTACATGCATGTTTCTCGTCGTATTACCACACTACTTTCATATCGTGATATTAATCATGCTCTCGAGTACACTAACAAGTGAAACATGAAACTAAACATCAAAAACTGCAAGTACATGCGTGTGTCTCATCGTATTACCACACTACTTTCATATCGTGATATTAATCATGCTCTCGAGTACACTAACAAGTGAAACATGAAACTAATCATCAAGAACTGCAAGTACCTGCGCGTGTGTCGCCGTAACACCACTATACTTTCATATATTGATATTAATCATGCTCTCGAGTACACTAAGAAGTGAAACATGGAACTAAACACCAAAAACTGCAAGTACTTGCGTGTGTCTCGTCGTAACACCACACTACTTTCATATCGTGTTATTAATCATGCTCTCGAGTACACTAACAAGTGAAACAAGGAACTAAACATCAAAAACTGCAAGCACATGCGTGTGTCTCGTCGTAACACCACACTACTTTCATATCGTGATATTAATCATGCTCTCGAGAACACTAACAAGTGAAACATGGAACTAAACATCAAAAACTGCAAGCACATGCGTGTGTCTCGTCGTAACACCACACTACTTTCATATCGTGATATTATTCATGCTCTCGAGTACACTAACAAGTGAAACATGGAACTAAACATCAAAAACTGCAAGCACATGCGTGTGTCTCATGGTAACACCACACTACTTTCATATCGTGAATTTAATCATGCTCTCGAGTACACTAACAAGTGAAACATGGAACTAAACATCAAAAACTGCAAGTACATGCGTGTGTCTCGTCGTAAGACCACACTACTTTCATATCGTGATTTTAATCATGCTCTCGAGAACACTAACAAGTGAAACATTAAACTAAACATCAAAAAATGACAGTACATGCGTGTGTCTCGTCGTAACACCGCACTACTTTTATATCGTGATATTAATCATTTCCCGAGTACACTAACAAGTGAAACATGGAACTAAACATCAAAAACTGCACGTACATGCGTGTGTCACGTCGTAACACCACACTACTTTCATATCGTGATTTTATTCATGCTCTCGAGAACACTAACAAGTGAAACATGGAACTAATCATCAAAAACTGCAAGTACAAGGGTGTGTCTCGTCGTAACACCACACTACTTTCTTATCGTGATAATAATCATGCTCTCGAGTACACTAACAAGTGAAACATGGTAAAAAACATCTAAAACTGCAAGTACATGCGTGTGTCTCGTCGTAAGACCACACTACTTTCATATCTTGATTTTAATCATGCTCTCGAGAACACTAACAAGTGAAACATTAAACTAAACATCAAAAAATGACAGTACATGCGTGTGTCTCGTCGTAACACCGCACTACTTTTATATCGTGATATTAATCATTTTCCGAGTACACTAACAAGTGAAACATGGAACTAAACATCAAAAACTGCACGTACATGCGTGTGTCACGTCGTAACACCACACTACTTTCATATCGTGATTTTAATCATGCTCTCGAGAACACTAACAAGTGAAACATGGAACTAATCATCAAAAACTGCAAGTACAAGGGTGTGTCTCGTCGTAACACCACACTACTTTCTTATCGTGATAATATTCATGCTCTCGAGTACACTAACAAGTGAAACATGGTAAAAAACATCAAAAACTGCAAGTACATGCGTGTGTCTCGTCGTAACACCACACTACTTTCATATCGTGATTTTAATCATGCTCTCGAGAACACTAACAAGTGAAATATGGAACTAATCATCAAAAACTGCAAGTACAAGGGTGTGTCTCGTCGTAACACCACACTACTTTCTTATCGTGATATTAATCATGCTCTCGAGTACACTAACAAGTGAAACATGGTAATAAACATCAAAAACTGCAAGTACATGCGTTTGTCTCGTCGTAAGACCACACTACTTTCATATCGTGATTTTAATCATGCTCTCGAGAACACTAACAAGTGAAACATGGAACTAATCATCAAAAACTGCAAGTACAAGGGTGTGTCTCGTCATAACACCACACTACTTTCTTATCGTGATATTAATCATGCTCTCGAGTACACTAGCAAGTGAAATATGGTAATAAACATCAAGAACTGCAAGTACATGCGTGTGTCTCGTCGTAACACCACACTACTTTCATATCGTGATATTAATCATGCTCTCGAGAACACTAACAAGTGAAACATGGAACTAAACATCAAAAACTGCAAGCACATGCGTGTGTCTCGTCGTAACACCACACTACTTTCATATCGTGATATTAATCATGCTCTCGAGTACACTAACAAGTGAAACATCGAACTAAACATCAAAAACTGCAAGCACATGCGTGTGTCTCATGGTAACACCACACTACTTTCATATCGTGAATTTAATCATGCTCTCGAGTACACTAACAAGTGAAACATGGAACTAAACATCAAAAACTGCAAGTACATGCGTGTGTCTCGTCGTAAGACCACACTACTTTCATATCGTGATTTTAATCATGCTCTCGAGAACACTAACAAGTGAAACATTAAACTAAACATCAAAAAATGACAGTACATGCGTGTGTCTCGTCGTAACACCGCACTACTTTTATATCGTGATATTAATCATTTCCCGAGTACACTAACAAGTGAAACATGGAACTAAACATCAAAAACTGCACGTACATGCGTGTGTCACGTCGTAACACCACACTACTTTCATATCGTGATTTTAATCATGCTCTCGAGAACACTAACAAGTGAAACATGGAACTAATCATCAAAAACTGCAAGTACAAGGGTGTGTCTCGTCGTAACACCACACTACTTTCTTATCGTGATAATAATCATGCTCTCGAGTACACTAACAAGTGAAACATGGTAAAAAACATCTAAAACTGCAAGTACATGCGTGTGTCTCGTCGTAACACCACACTACTTTCATATCGTGATTTTAATCATGCTCTCGAGAACACTAACAAGTGAAACATGGAACTAATCATCAAAAACAGCAAGTACAAGGGTGTGTCTCGTCATAACACCACACTACTTTCTTATCGTGATATTAATCATGCTCTCGAGTACACTAGCAAGTGAAACATGGTAATAAACATCAAGAACTGCAAGTACATGCGTGTGTCTCGTCGTAACACCACACTACTTTCATATCGTGATATTAATCATGCTCTCGAGAACACTAACAAGTGAAACATGGAACTAAACATCAAAAACTGCAAGTACATGCGGGTGTCTCGTCGTAACACCACACAACTTTCATATAGTTATATTAATCATGCTCTCGTGTACATTAACAAATGAAACATGTAACTAAACACCAAAAACTGAAAGTACATGCATGTTTCTCGTCGTATTACCACACTACTTTCATATCGTGATATTAATCATGCTCTCGAGTACACTAACAAGTGAAACATGAAACTAAACATCAAAAACTGCAAGTACATGCGTGTGTCTCATCGTATTACCACACTACTTTCATATCGTGATATAATCATGCTCTCGAGTACACTAACAAGTGAAACATGAAACTAATCATCAAGAACTGCAAGTACCTGCGCGTGTGTCGCCGTAACACCACTATACTTTCATATATTGATATTAATCATGCTCTCGAGTACACTAAGAAGTGAAACATGGAACTAAACACCAAAAACTGCAAGTACTTGCGTGTGTCTCGTCGTAACACCACACTACTTTCATATCGTGTTATTAATCATGCTCTCGAGTACACTAACAAGTGAAACAAGGAACTAAACATCAAAAACTGCAAGCACATGCGTGTGTCTCGTCGTAACACCACACTACTTTCATATCGTGATATTAATCATGCTCTCGAGTACACTAACAAGTGAAACATGGAACTAAACATCAAAAACTGCAAGCACATGCGTGTGTCTCATCGTAACACCACACTACTTTCATATCGTGAATTTAATCATGCTCTCGAGTACACTAACAAGTGAAACACGGAACTAAACATCAAAAACTGCAAGTACATGCGTGTGTCTCGTCGTAAGACCACACTACTTTCATATCGTGATTTTAATCATGCTCTCGAGAACACTAACAAGTGAAACAATAAACTAAACATCAAAAAATGACAGTACATGCGTGTGTCTCGTCGTAACACCGCACTACTTTTATATCGTGATATTTTTCATTTCCCGAGTACACTAACAAGTGAAACATGGAACTAAACATCAAAAACTGCACGTACATGCGTGTGTCACGTAGTAACACCACACTACTTTCATATCGTGATTTTAATTATGCTCTCGAGAACACTAACAAGTGAAACATGGAACTAATCATCAAAAACTGCAAGTACAAGGGTGTGTCTCGTCGTAACACCACACTACTTTCTTATCGTGATAATAATCATGCTCTCGAGTACACTAACAAGTGAAACATGGTAAAAAACATCAAAAACTGCAAGTACATGCGTGTGTCTCGTCGTAACACCACACTACTTTCATATCGTGATTTTAATCATGCTCTCGAGAACACTAACAAGTGAAATATGGAACTAATCATCAAAAACTGCAAGTACAAGGGTGTGTCTCGTCGTAACACCACACTACTTTCTTATCGTGATATTAATCATGCTCTCGAGTACACTAACAAGTGAAACATGGTAATAAACATCAAAAACTGCAAGTACATGCGTTTGTCTCGTCGTAAGACCACACTACTTTCATATCGTGATTTTAATCATGCTCTCGAGAACACTAACAAGTGAAACATGGAACTAATCATCAAAAACTGCAAGTACAAGGGTGTGTCTCGTCATAACACCATACTACTTTCTTATCGTGATATTAATCATGCTCTCGAGTACACTAGCAAGTGAAATATGGTAATAAACATCAAGAACTGCAAGTACATGCGTGTGTCTCGTCGTAACACCACACTACTTTCATATCGTGATATTAATCATGCTCTCGAGAACACTAACAAGTGAAACATGGAACTAAACATCAAAAACTGCAAGCACATGCGTGTGTCTCGTCGTAACACCACACTACTTTCATATCGTGATATTAATCATGCTCTCGAGTACACTAACAAGTGAAACATGGAACTAAACATCAAAAACTGCAAGCACATGCGTGTGTCTCATGGTAACACCACACTACTTTCATATCGTGAATTTAATCATGCTCTCGAGTACACTAACAAGTGAAACATGGAACTAAACATCAAAAACTGCAAGTACATGCGTGTGTCTCGTCGTAAGACCACACTACTTTCATATCGTGATTTTAATCATGCTCTCGAGAACACTAACAAGTGAAACATTAAACTAAACATCAAAAAATGACAGTACATGCGTGTGTCTCGTCGTAACACCGCACTACTTTTATATCGTGATATTAATCATTTCCCGAGTACACTAACAAGTGAAACATGGAACTAAACATCAAAAACTGCACGTACATGCGTGTGTCACGTCGTAACACCACACTACTTTCATATCGTGATTTTAATCATGCTCTCGAGAACACTAACAAGTGAAACATGGAACTAATCATCAAAAACTGCAAGTACAAGGGTGTGTCTCGTCGTAACACCACACTACTTTCTTATCGTGATAATAATCATGCTCTCGAGTACACTAACAAGTGAAACATGGTAAAAAACATCTAAAACTGCAAGTACATGCGTGTGTCTCGTCGTAACACCACACTACTTTCATATCGTGATTTTAATCATGCTCTCGAGAACACTAACAAGTGAAACATGGAACTAATCATCAAAAACTGCAAGTACAAGGGTGTGTCTCGTCATAACACCACACTACTTTCTTATCGTGATATTAATCATGCTCTCGAGTACACTAGCAAGTGAAACATGGTAATAAACATCAAGAACTGCAAGTACATGCGTGTGTCTCGTCGTAACACCACACTACTTTCATATCGTGATATTAATCATGCTCCCGAGAACACTAACAAGTGAAATATGGAACTAAACATCAAAAACTGCAAGTACATGCGGGTGTCTCGTCGTAACACCACACAACTTTCATATAGTTATATTAATCATGCTCTCGTGTACATTAACAAATGAAACATGTAACTAAACACCAAAAACTGAAAGTACATGCATGTTTCTCGTCGTATTACCACACTACTTTCATATCGTGATATTAATCATGCTCTCGAGTACACTAACAAGTGAAACATGAAACTAAACATCAAAAACTGCAAGTACATGCGTGTGTCTCATCGTATTACCACACTACTTTCATATCGTGATATTAATCATGCTCTCGAGTACACTAACAAGTGAAACATGAAACTAATCATCAAGAACTGCAAGTACATGCGTTTGTCTCGTCGTAAGACCACACTACTTTCATATCGTGATTTTAATCATGCTCTCGAGAACACTAACAAGTGAAACATGGAACTAATCATCAAAAACTGCAAGTACAAGGGTGTGTCTCGTCATAACACCACACTACTTTCTTATCGTGATATTAATCATGCTCTCGAGTACACTAGCAAGTGAAATATGGTAATAAACATCAAGAACTGCAAGTACATGCGTGTGTCTCGTCGTAACACCACACTACTTTCATATCGTGATATTAATCATGCTCTCGAGAACACTAACAAGTGAAACATGGAACTAAACATCAAAAACTGCAAGCACATGCGTGTGTCTCGTCGTAACACCACACTACTTTCATATCGTGATATTAATCATGCTCTCGAGTACACTAACAAGTGAAACATGGAACTAAACATCAAAAACTGCAAGCACATGCGTGTGTCTCATGGTAACACCACACTACTTTCATATCGTGAATTTAATCATGCTCTCGAGTACACTAACAAGTGAAACATGGAACTAAACATCAAAAACTGCAAGTACATGCGTGTGTCTCGTCGTAAGACCACACTACTTTCATAACGTGATTTTAATCATGCTCTCGAGAACACTAACAAGTGAAACATTAAACTAAACATCAAAAAATGACAGTACATGCGTGTGTCTCGTCGTAACACCGCACTACTTTTATATCGTGATATTAATCATTTCCCGAGTACACTAACAAGTGAAACATGGAACTAAACATCAAAAACTGCACGTACATGCGTGTGTCACGTCGTAACACCACACTACTTTCATATCGTGATTTTAATCATGCTCTCGAGAACACTAACAAGTGAAACATGGAACTAATCATCAAAAACTGCAAGTACAAGGGTGTGTCTCGTCGTAACACCACACTACTTTCTTATCGTGATAATAATCATGCTCTCGAGTACACTAACAAGTGAAACATGGTAAAAAACATCTAAAACTGCAAGTACATGCGTGTGTCTCGTCGTAACACCACACTACTTTCATATCGTGATTTTAATCATGCTCTCGAGAACACTAACAAGTGAAACATGGAACTAATCATCAAAAACTGCAAGTACAAGGGTGTGTCTCGTCGTAACACCACACTACTTTCTTATCGTGATAATAATCATGCTCTCGAGTACACTAACAAGTGAAACATGGTAAAAAACATCAAAAACTGCAAGTACATGCGTGTGTCTCGTCGTAACACCACACTACTTTCATATCGTGATTTTAATCATGCTCTCGAGAACACTAACAAGTGAAATATGGAACTAATCATCAAAAACTGCAACTACAAGGGTGTGTCTCGTCGTAACACCACACTACTTTCTTATCGTGATATTAATCATGCTCTCGAGTACACTAACAAGTGAAACATGGTAATAAACATCAAAAACTGCAAGTACATGCGTTTGTCTCGTCGTAAGACCACACTACTTTCATATCGTGATTTTAATCATGCTCTCGAGAACACTAACAAGTGAAACATGGAACTAATCATCAAAAACTGCAAGTACAAGGGTGTGTCTCGTCATAACACCATACTACTTTCTTATCGTGATATTAATCATGCTCTCGAGTACACTAGCAAGTGAAATATGGTAATAAACATCAAGAACTGCAAGTACATGCGTGTGTCTCGTCGTAACACCACACTACTTTCATATCGTGATATTAATCATGCTCTCGAGAACACTAACAAGTGAAACATGGAACTAAACATCAAAAACTGCAAGCACATGCGTGTGTCTCGTCGTAACACCACACTACTTTCATATCGTGATATTAATCATGCTCTCGAGTACACTAACAAGTGAAACATGGAACTAAACATCAAAAACTGCAAGCACATGCGTGTGTCTCATGGTAACACCACACTACTTTCATATCGTGAATTTAATCATGCTCTCGAGTACACTAACAAGTGAAACATGGAACTAAACATCAAAAACTGCAAGTACATGCGTGTGTCTCGTCGTAAGACCACACTACTTTCATATCGTGATTTTAATCATGCTCTCGAGAACACTAACAAGTGAAACATTAAACTAAACATCAAAAAATGACAGTACATGCGTGTGTCTCGTCGTAACACCGCACTACTTTTATATCGTGATATTAATCATTTCCCGAGTACACTAACAAGTGAAACATGGAACTAAACATCAAAAACTGCACGTACATGCGTGTGTCACGTCGTAACACCACACTACTTTCATATCGTGATTTTAATCATGCTCTCGAGAACACTAACAAGTGAAACATGGAACTAATCATCAAAAACTGCAAGTACAAGGGTGTGTCTCGTCGTAACACCACACTACTTTCTTATCGTGATAATAATCATGCTCTCGAGTACACTAACAAGTGAAACATGGTAAAAAACATCTAAAACTGCAAGTACATGCGTGTGTCTCGTCGTAACACCACACTACTTTCATATCGTGATTTTAATCATGCTCTCGAGAACACTAACAAGTGAAACATGGAACTAATCATCAAAAACTGCAAGTACAAGGGTGTGTCTCGTCATAACACCACACTACTTTCTTATCGTGATATTAATCATGCTCTCGAGTACACTAGCAAGTGAAACATGGTAATAAACATCAAGAACTGCAAGTACATGCGTGTGTCTCGTCGTAACACCACACTACTTTCATATCGTGATATTAATCATGCTCCCGAGAACACTAACAAGTGAAATATGGAACTAAACATCAAAAACTGCAAGTACATGCGGGTGTCTCGTCGTAACACCACACAACTTTCATATAGTTATATTAATCATGCTCTCGTGTACATTAACAAATGAAACATGTAACTAAACACCAAAAACTGAAAGTACATGCATGTTTCTCGTCGTATTACCACACTACTTTCATATCGTGATATTAATCATGCTCTCGAGTACACTAACAAGTGAAACATGAAACTAAACATCAAAAACTGCAAGTACATGCGTGTGTCTCATCGTATTACCACACTACTTTCATATCGTGATATTAATCATGCTCTCGAGTACACTAACAAGTGAAACATGAAACTAATCATCAAGAACTGCAAGTACATGCGTTTGTCTCGTCGTAAGACCACACTACTTTCATATCGTGATTTTAATCATGCTCTCGAGAACACTAACAAGTGAAACATGGAACTAATCATCAAAAACTGCAAGTACAAGGGTGTGTCTCGTCATAACACCACACTACTTTCTTATCGTGATATTAATCATGCTCTCGAGTACACTAGCAAGTGAAATATGGTAATAAACATCAAGAACTGCAAGTACATGCGTGTGTCTCGTCGTAACACCACACTACTTTCATATCGTGATATTAATCATGCTCTCGAGAACACTAACAAGTGAAACATGGAACTAAACATCAAAAACTGCAAGCACATGCGTGTGTCTCGTCGTAACACCACACTACTTTCATATCGTGATATTAATCATGCTCTCGAGTACACTAACAAGTGAAACATGGAACTAAACATCAAAAACTGCAAGCACATGCGTGTGTCTCATGGTAACACCACACTACTTTCATATCGTGAATTTAATCATGCTCTCGAGTACACTAACAAGTGAAACATGGAACTAAACATCAAAAACTGCAAGTACATGCGTGTGTCTCGTCGTAAGACCACACTACTTTCATATCGTGATTTTAATCATGCTCTCGAGAACACTAACAAGTGAAACATTAAACTAAACATCAAAAAATGACAGTACATGCGTGTGTCTCGTCGTAACACCGCACTACTTTTATATCGTGATATTAATCATTTCCCGAGTACACTAACAAGTGAAACATGGAACTAAACATCAAAAACTGCACGTACATGCGTGTGTCACGTCGTAACACCACACTACTTTCATATCGTGATTTTAATCATGCTCTCGAGAACACTAACAAGTGAAACATGGAACTAATCATCAAAAACTGCAAGTACAAGGGTGTGTCTCGTCGTAACACCACACTACTTTCTTATCGTGATAATAATCATGCTCTCGAGTACACTAACAAGTGAAACATGGTAAAAAACATCTAAAACTGCAAGTACATGCGTGTGTCTCGTCGTAACACCACACTACTTTCATATCGTGATTTTAATCATGCTCTCGAGAACACTAACAAGTGAAACATGGAACTAATCATCAAAAACTGCAAGTACAAGGGTGTGTCTCGTCGTAACACCACACTACTTTCTTATCGTGATAATAATCATGCTCTCGAGTACACTAACAAGTGAAACATGGTAAAAAACATCAAAAACTGCAAGTACATGCGTGTGTCTCGTCGTAACACCACACTACTTTCATATCGTGATTTTAATCATGCTCTCGAGAACACTAACAAGTGAAATATGGAACTAATCATCAAAAACTGCAAGTACAAGGGTGTGTCTCGTCGTAACACCACACTACTTTCTTATCGTGATATTAATCATGCTCTCGAGTACACTAACAAGTGAAACATGGTAATAAACATCAAAAACTGCAAGTACATGCGTTTGTCTCGTCGTAAGACCACACTACTTTCATATCGTGATTTTAATCATGCTCTCGAGAACACTAACAAGTGAAACATGGAACTAATCATCAAAAACTGCAAGTACAAGGGTGTGTCTCGTCATAACACCATACTACTTTCTTATCGTGATATTAATCATGCTCTCGAGTACACTAGCAAGTGAAATATGGTAATAAACATCAAGAACTGCAAGTACATGCGTGTGTCTCGTCGTAACACCACACTACTTTCATATCGTGATATTAATCATGCTCTCGAGAACACTAACAAGTGAAACATGGAACTAAACATCAAAAACTGCAAGCACATGCGTGTGTCTCGTCGTAACACCACACTACTTTCATATCGTGATATTAATCATGCTCTCGAGTACACTAACAAGTGAAACATGGAACTAAACATCAAAAACTGCAAGCACATGCGTGTGTCTCATGGTAACACCACACTACTTTCATATCGTGAATTTAATCATGCTCTCGAGTACACTAACAAGTGAAACATGGAACTAAACATCAAAAACTGCAAGTACATGCGTGTGTCTCGTCGTAAGACCACACTACTTTCATATCGTGATTTTAATCATGCTCTCGAGAACACTAACAAGTGAAACATTAAACTAAACATCAAAAAATGACAGTACATGCGTGTGTCTCGTCGTAACACCGCACTACTTTTATATCGTGATATTAATCATTTCCCGAGTACACTAACAAGTGAAACATGGAACTAAACATCAAAAACTGCACGTACATGCGTGTGTCACGTCGTAACACCACACTACTTTCATATCGTGATTTTAATCATGCTCTCGAGAACACTAACAAGTGAAACATGGAACTAATCATCAAAAACTGCAAGTACAAGGGTGTGTCTCGTCGTAACACCACACTACTTTCTTATCGTGATAATAATCATGCTCTCGAGTACACTAACAAGTGAAACATGGTAAAAAACATCTAAAACTGCAAGTACATGCGTGTGTCTCGTCGTAACACCACACTACTTTCATATCGTGATTTTAATCATGCTCTCGAGAACACTAACAAGTGAAACATGGAACTAATCATCAAAAACTGCAAGTACAAGGGTGTGTCTCGTCATAACACCACACTACTTTCTTATCGTGATATTAATCATGCTCTCGAGTACACTAGCAAGTGAAACATGGTAATAAACATCAAGAACTGCAAGTACATGCGTGTGTCTCGTCGTAACACCACACTACTTTCATATCGTGATATTAATCATGCTCCCGAGAACACTAACAAGTGAAATATGGAACTAAACATCAAAAACTGCAAGTACATGCGGGTGTCTCGTCGTAACACCACACAACTTTCATATAGTTATATTAATCATGCTCTCGTGTACATTAACAAATGAAACATGTAACTAAACACCAAAAACTGAAAGTACATGCATGTTTCTCGTCGTATTACCACACTACTTTCATATCGTGATATTAATCATGCTCTCGAGTACACTAACAAGTGAAACATGAAACTAAACATCAAAAACTGCAAGTACATGCGTGTGTCTCATCGTATTACCACACTACTTTCATATCGTGATATTAATCATGCTCTCGAGTACACTAACAAGTGAAACATGAAACTAATAATCAAGAACTGCAAGTACATGCGTTTGTCTCGTCGTAAGACCACACTACTTTCATATCGTGATTTTAATCATGCTCTCGAGAACACTAACAAGTGAAACATGGAACTAATCATCAAAAACTGCAAGTACAAGGGTGTGTCTCGTCATAACACCACACTACTTTCTTATCGTGATATTAATCATGCTCTCGAGTACACTAGCAAGTGAAATATGGTAATAAACATCAAGAACTGCAAGTACATGCGTGTGTCTCGTCGTAACACCACACTACTTTCATATCGTGATATTAATCATGCTCTCGAGAACACTAACAAGTGAAACATGGAACTAAACATCAAAAACTGCAAGCACATGCGTGTGTCTCGTCGTAACACCACACTACTTTCATATCGTGATATTAATCATGCTCTCGAGTACACTAACAAGTGAAACATGGAACTAAACATCAAAAACTGCAAGCACATGCGTGTGTCTCATGGTAACACCACACTACTTTCATATCGTGAATTTAATCATGCTATCGAGTACACTAACAAGTGAAACATGGAACTAAACATCAAAAACTGCAAGTACATGCGTGTGTCTCGTCGTAAGACCACACTACTTTCATATCGTGATTTTAATCATGCTCTCGAGAACACTAACAAGTGAAATATGGAACTAATCATCAAAAACTGCAAGTACAAGGGTGTGTCTCGTCGTAACACCACACTACTTTCTTATCGTGATATTAATCATGCTCTCGAGTACACTAACAAGTGAAACATGGTAATAAACATCAAAAACTGCAAGCACATGCGTTTGTCTCGTCGTAAGACCACACTACTTTCATATCGTGATTTTAATCATGCTCTCGAGAACACTAACAAGTGAAACATGGAACTAATCATCAAAAACTGCAAGTACAAGGGTGTGTCTCGTCATAACACCATACTACTTTCTTATCGTGATATTAATCATGCTCTCGAGTACACTAGCAAGTGAAATATGGTAATAAACATCAAGAACTGCAAGTACATGCGTGTGTCTCGTCGTAACACCACACTACTTTCATATCGTGATATTAATCATGCTCTCGAGAACACTAACAAGTGAAACGTGGAACTAAACATCAAAAACTGCAAGCACATGCGTGTGTCTCGTCGTAACACCACACTACTTTCATATCGTGATATTAATCATGCTCTCGAGTACACTAACAAGTGAAACATGGAACTAAACATCAAAAACTGCAAGCACATGCGTGTGTCTCATGGTAACACCACACTACTTTCATATCGTGAATTTAATCATGCTCTCGAGTACACTAACAAGTGAAACATGGAACTAAACATCAAAAACTGCAAGTACATGCGTGTGTCTCGTCGTAAGACTACACTACTTTCATATCGTGATTTTAATCATGCTCTCGAGAACACTAACAAGTGAAACATTAAACTAAACATCAAAAAATGACAGTACATGCGTGTGTCTCGTCGTAACACCGCACTACTTTTATATCGTGATATTAATCATTTCCCGAGTACACTAACAAGTGAAACATGGAACTAAACATCAAAAACTGCACGTACATGCGTGTGTCACGTCGTAACACCACACTACTTTCATATCGTGATTTTAATCATGCTCTCGAGAACACTAACAAGTGAAACATGGAACTAATCATCAAAAACTGCAAGTACAAGGGTGTGTCTCGTCGTAACACCACACTACTTTCTTATCGTGATAATAATCATGCTCTCGAGTACACTAACAAGTGAAACATGGTAAAAAACATCTAAAACTGCAAGTACATGCGTGTGTCTCGTCGTAACACCACACTACTTTCATATCGTGATTTTAATCATGCTCTCGAGAACACTAACAAGTGAAACATGGAACTAATCATCAAAAACTGCAAGTACAAGGGTGTGTCTCGTCATAACACCACACTACTTTCTTATCGTGATATTAATCATGCTCTCGAGTACACTAGCAAGTGAAACATGGTAATAAACATCAAGAACTGCAAGTACATGCGTGTGTCTCGTCGTAACACCACACTACTTTCATATCGTGATATTAATCATGCTCCCGAGAACACTAACAAGTGAAATATGGAACTAAACATCAAAAACTGCAAGTACATGCGGGTGTCTCGTCGTAACACCACACAACTTTCATATAGTTATATTAATCATGCTCTCGTGTACATTAACAAATGAAACATGTAACTAAACACCAAAAACTGAAAGTACATGCATGTTTCTCGTCGTATTACCACACTACTTTCATATCGTGATATTAATCATGCTCTCGAGTACACTAACAAGTGAAACATGAAACTAAACATCAAAAACTGCAAGTACATGCGTGTGTCTCATCGTATTACCACACTACTTTCATATCGTGATATTAATCATGCTCTCGAGTACACTAACAAGTGAAACATGAAACTAATCATCAAGAACTGCAAGTACATGCGTTTGTCTCGTCGTAAGACCACACTACTTTCATATCGTGATTTTAATCATGCTCTCGAGAACACTAACAAGTGAAACATGGAACTAATCATCAAAAACTGCAAGTACAAGGGTGTGTCTCGTCATAACACCACACTACTTTCTTATCGTGATATTAATCATGCTCTCGAGTACACTAGCAAGTGAAATATGGTAATAAACATCAAGAACTGCAAGTACATGCGTGTGTCTCGTCGTAACACCACACTACTTTCATATCGTGATATTAATCATGCTCTCGAGAACACTAACAAGTGAAACATGGAACTAAACATCAAAAACTGCAAGCACATGCGTGTGTCTCGTCGTAACACCACACTACTTTCATATCGTGATATTAATCATGCTCTCGAGTACACTAACAAGTGAAACATGGAACTAAACATCAAAAACTGCAAGCACATGCGTGTGTCTCATGGTAACACCACACTACTTTCATATCGTGAATTTAATCATGCTATCGAGTACACTAACAAGTGAAACATGGAACTAAACATCAAAAACTGCAAGTACATGCGTGTGTCTCGTCGTAAGACCCCACTACTTTCATATCGTGATTTTAATCATGCTCTCGAGAACACTAACAAGTGAAACATTAAACTAAACATCAAAAAATGACAGTACATGCGTGTGTCTCGTCGTAACACCGCACTACTTTTATATCGTGATATTAATCATTTCCCGAGTACACTAACAAGTGAAACATGGAACTAAACATCAAAAACTGCACGTACATGCGTGTGTCACGTCGTAACACCACACTACTTTCATATCGTGATTTTAATCATGCTCTCGAGAACACTAACAAGTGAAACATGGAACTAATCATCAAAAACTGCAAGTACAAGGGTGTGTCTCGTCGTAACACCACACTACTTTCTTATCGTGATAATAATCATGCTCTCGAGTACACTAACAAGTGAAACATGGTAAAAAACATCTAAAACTGCAAGTACATGCGTGTGTCTCGTCGTAACACCACACTACTTTCATATCGTGATTTTAATCATGCTCTCGAGAACACTAACAAGTGAAACATGGAACTAATCATCAAAAACTGCAAGTACAAGGGTGTGTCTCGTCATAACACCACACTACTTTCTTATCGTGGTATTAATCATGCTCTCGAGTACACTAGCAAGTGAAACATGGTAATAAACATCAAGAACTGCAAGTACATGCGTGTGTCTCGTCGTAACACCACACTACTTTCATATCGTGATATTAATCATGCTCTCGAGAACACTAACAAGTGAAACATGGAACTAAACATCAAAAACTGCAAGTACATGCGGGTGTCTCGTCGTAACACCACACAACTTTCATATAGTTATATTAATCATGCTCTCGTGTACATTAACAAATGAAACATGTAACTAAACACCAAAAACTGAAAGTACATGCATGTTTCTCGTCGTATTACCACACTACTTTCATATCGTGATATTAATCATGCTCTCGAGTACACTAACAAGTGAAACATGAAACTAAACATCAAAAACTGCAAGTACATGCGTGTGTCTCATCGTATTACCACACTACATTCATATCGTGATATTAATCATGCTCTCGAGTACACTAACAAGTGAAACATGAAACTAATCATCAAGAACTGCAAGTACCTGCGCGTGTGTCGCCGTAACACCACTATACTTTCATATATTGATATTAATCATGCTCTCGAGTACACTAAGAAGTGAAACATGGAACTAAACACCAAAAACTGCAAGTACTTGCGTGTGTCTCGTCGTAACACCACACTACTTTCATATCGTGTTATTAATAATGCTCTCGAGTACACTAACAAGTGAAACAAGGAACTAAACATCAAAAACTGCAAGCACATGCGTGTGTCTCGTCGTAACACCACACTACTTTCATATCGTGATATTAATCATGCTCTCGAGTACACTAACAAGTGAAACATGGAACTAAACATCAAAAACTGCAAGCACATGCGTGTGTCTCATCGTAACACCACACTACTTTCATATCGTGAATTTAATCATGCTCTCGAGTACACTAACAAGTGAAACACGGAACTAAACATCAAAAACTGCAAGTACATGCGTGTGTCTCGTCGTAAGACCACACTACTTTCATATCGTGATTTTAATCATGCTCTCGAGAACACTAACAAGTGAAACATTAAACTAAACATCAAAAAATGACAGTACATGCGTGTGTCTCGTCGTAACACCGCACTACTTTTATATCGTGATATTTTTCATTTCCCGAGTACACTAACAAGTGAAACATGGAACTAAACATCAAAAACTGCACGTACATGCGTGTGTCACGTAGTAACACCACACTACTTTCATATCGTGATTTTAATCATGCTCTCGAGAACACTAACAAGTGAAACATGGAACTAATCATCAAAAACTGCAAGTACAAGGGTGTGTCTCGTCGTAACACCACACTACTTTCTTATCGTGATAATAATCATGCTCTCGAGTACACTAACAAGTGAAACATGGTAAAAAACATCAAAAACTGCAAGTACATGCGTGTGTCTCGTCGTAACACCACACTACTTTCATATCGTGATTTTAATCATGCTCTCGAGAACACTAACAAGTGAAATATGGAACTAATCATCAAAAACTGCAAGTACAAGGGTGTGTCTCGTCGTAACACCACACTACTTTCTTATCGTGATATTAATCATGCTCTCGAGTACACTAACAAGTGAAACATGGTAATAAACATCAAAAACTGCAAGTACATGCGTTTGTCTCGTCGTAAGACCACACTACTTTCATATCGTGATTTTAATCATGCTCTCGAGAACACTAACAAGTGAAACATGGAACTAATCATCAAAAACTGCAAGTACAAGGGTGTGTCTCGTCATAACACCATACTACTTTCTTATCGTGATATTAATCATGCTCTCGAGTACACTAGCAAGTGAAATATGGTAATAAACATCAAGAACTGCAAGTACATGCGTGTGTCTCGTCGTAACACCACACTACTTTCATATCGTGATATTAATCATGCTCTCGAGAACACTAACAAGTGAAACATGGAACTAAACATCAAAAACTGCAAGCACATGCGTGTGTCTCGTCGTAACACCACACTACTTTCATATCGTGATATTAATCATGCTCTCGAGTACACTAACAAGTGAAACATGGAACTAAACATCAAAAACTGCAAGCACATGCGTGTGTCTCATGGTAACACCACACTACTTTCATATCGTGAATTTAATCATGCTCTCGAGTACACTAACAAGTGAAACGTGGAACTAAACATCAAAAACTGCAAGTACATGCGTGTGTCTCGTCGTAAGACCACACTACTTTTATATCGTGATTTTAATCATGCTCTCGAGAACACTAACAAGTGAAACATTAAACTAAACATCAAAAAATGACAGTACATGCGTGTGTCTCGTCGTAACACCGCACTACTTTTATATCGTGATATTAATCATTTCCCGAGTACACTAACAAGTGAAACATGGAACTAAACATCAAAAACTGCACGTACATGCGTGTGTCACGTCGTAACACCACACTACTTTCATATCGTGATTTTAATCATGCTCTCGAGAACACTAACAAGTGAAACATGGAACTAATCATCAAAAACTGCAAGTACAAGGGTGTGTCTCGTCGTAACACCACACTACTTTCTTATCGTGATAATAATCATGCTCTCGAGTACACTAACAAGTGAAACATGGTAAAAAACATCTAAAACTGCAAGTACATGCGTGTGTCTCGTCGTAACACCACACTACTTTCATATCGTGATTTTAATCATGCTCTCGAGAACACTAACAAGTGAAACATGGAACTAATCATCAAAAACTGCAAGTACAAGGGTGTGTCTCGTCATAACACCACACTACTTTCTTATCGTGATATTAATCATGCTCTCGAGTACACTAGCAAGTGAAACATGGTAATAAACATCAAGAACTGCAAGTACATGCGTGTGTCTCGTCGTAACACCACACTACTTTCATATCGTGATATTATTCATGCTCCCGAGAACACTAACAAGTGAAATATGGAACTAAACATCAAAAACTGCAAGTACATGCGGGTGTCTCGTCGTAACACCACACAACTTTCATATAGTTATATTAATCATGCTCTCGTGTACATTAACAAATGAAACATGTAACTAAACACCAAAAACTGAAAGTACATGCATGTTTCTCGTCGTATTACCACACTACTTTCATATCGTGATATTAATCATGCTCTCGAGTACACTAACAAGTGAAACATGAAACTAAACATCAAAAACTGCAAGTACATGCGTGTGTCTCATCGTATTACCACACTACTTTCATATCGTGATATTAATCATGCTCTCGAGTACACTAACAAGTGAAACATGAAACTAATCATCAAGAACTGCAAGTACCTGCGCGTGTGTCGCCGTAACACCACTATACTTTCATATATTGATATTAATCATGCTCTCGAGTACACTAAGAAGTGAAACATGGAACTAAACATCAAAAACTGCAAGTACTTGCGTGTGTCTCGTCGTAACACCACACTACTTTCATATCGTGTTATTAATCATGCTCTCGAGTACACTAACAAGTGAAACAAGGAACTAAACATCAAAAACTGCAAGCACATGCGTGTGTCTCGTCGTAACACCACACTACTTTCATATCGTGATATTAATCATGCTCTCGAGTACACTAACAAGTGAAACATGGAACTAAACATCAAAAACTGCAAGCACATGCGTGTGTCTCATCGTAACACCACACTACTTTCATATCGTGAATTTAATCATGCTCTCGAGTACACTAACAAGTGAAACACGGAACTAAACATCAAAAACTGCAAGTACATGCGTGTGTCTCGTCGTAAGACCACACTACTTTCATATCGTGATTTTAATCATGCTCTCGAGAACACTAACAAGTGAAACATTAAACTAAACATCAAAAAATGACAGTACATGCGTGTGTCTCGTCGTAACACCGCAATACTTTTATATCGTGATATTTTTCATTTCCCGAGTACACTAACAAGTGAAACATGGAACTAAACATCAAAAACTGCACTTACATGCGTGTGTCACGTCGTAACACCACACTACTTTCATATCGTGATTTTAATCATGCTCTCGAGAACACTTACAAGTGAAACATGGAACTAATCATCAAAAACTGCAAGTACAAGGGTGTGTCTCGTCGTAACACCACACTACTTTCTTATCGTGATAATAATCATGCTATCGAGTACACTAACAAGTGAAACATGGTAAAAAACATCAAAAACTGCAAGTACATGCGTGTGTCTCGTCGTAACACCACACTACTTTCATATCGTGATTTTAATCATGCTCTCGAGAACACTAACAAGTGAAATATGGAACTAATCATCAAAAACTGCAAGTACAAGGGTGTGTCTCGTCGTAACACCACACTACTTTCTTATCGTGATATTAATCATGCTCTCGAGTACACTAACAAGTGAAACATGGTAATAAACATCAAAAACTGCAAGTACATGCGTGTGTCTCGTCGTAAGACCACACTACTTTCATATCGTGATTTTAATCATGCTCTCGAGAACACTAACAAGTGAAACATGGAACTAATCATCAAAAACTGCAAGTACAAGGGTGTGTCTCGTCATAACACCACACTACTTTCTTATCGTGATATTAATCATGCTCTCGAGTACACTAGCAAGTGAAACATGGTAATAAACATCAAGAACTGCAAGTACATGCGTGTGTCTCGTCGTAACACCACACTACTTTCATATCGTGATATTAATCATGCTCTCGAGAACACTAACAAGTGAAACATGGAACTAAACATCAAAAACTGCAAGTACATGCGGGTGTCTCGTCGTAACACCACACAACTTTCATATAGTTATATTAATCATGCTCTCGTGTACATTAACAAATGAAACATGTAACTAAACACCAAAAACTGAAAGTACATGCATGTTTCTCGTCGTATTACCACACTACTTTCATATCGTGATATTAATCATGCTCTCGAGTACACCAACAAGTGAAACATGAAACTAAACATCAAAAACTGCAAGTACATGCGTGTGTCTCATCGTATTACCACACCACTTTCATATCGTGATATTAATCATGCTCTCGAGTACACTAACAAGTGAAACATGAAACTAATCATCAAGAACTGCAAGTACCTGCGCGTGTGTCGCCGTAACACCACTATACTTTCATATATTGATATTAATCATGCTCTCGAGTACACTAAGAAGTGAAACATGGAACTAAACATCAAAAACTGCAAGTACTTGCGTGTGTCTCGTCGTAACACCACACTACTTTCATATCGTGTTATTAATCATGCTCTCGAGTACACTAACAAGTGAAACAAGGAACTAAACATCAAAAACTGCAAGCACATGCGTGTGTCTCGTCGTAACACCACACTACTTTCATATCGTGATATTAATCATGCTCTCGAGTACACTAACAAGTGAAACATGGAACTAAACATCAAAAACTGCAAGCACATGCGTGCGTCTCATCGTAACACCACACTACTTTCATATCGTGATATTAATCATGCTCTCGAGTACACTAACAAGTGAAACATGGAACTAAACATCAAAAACTGCAAGTACATGCGTGTGTCTCGTCGTAAGACCACACTACTTTCATATCGTGATTTTAATCATGCTCTCGAGAACACTAACAAGTGAAACAATAAACTAAACATCAAAAAATGACAGTACATGCGTGTGTCTCGTCGTAACACCGCACTACTTTTATATCGTGATATTAATCATTTCCCGAGTACACTAACAAGTGAAACATGGAACTAAACATCAAAAACTGCACGTACATGCGTGTGTCACGTCGTAACACCACACTACTTTCATATCGTGATTTTATTCATGCTCTCGAGAACACTAACAAGTGAAACATGGAACTAATCATCAAAAACTGCAAGTACAAGGGTGTGTCTCGTCGTAACACCACACTACTTTCTTATCGTGATAATAATCATGCTCTCGAGTACACTAACAAGTGAAACATGGTAAAAAACATCAAAAACTGCAAGTACATGCGTGTGTCTCGTCGTAACACCACACTACTTTCATATCGTGATTTTAATCATGCTCTCGAGAACACTAACAAGTGAAATATGGAACTAATCATCAAAAACTGCAAGTACAAGGGTGTGTCTCGTCGTAACACCACACTACTTTCTTATCGTGATATTAATCATGCTCTCGAGTACACTAACAAGTGAAACATGGTAATAAACATCAAAAACTGCAAGTACATGCGTTTGTCTCGTCGTAAGACCACACTACTTTCATATCGTGATTTTAATCATGCTCTCGAGAACACTAACAAGTGAAACATGGAACTAATCATCAAAAACTGCAAGTACAAGGGTGTGTCTCGTCATAACACCACACTACTTTCTTATCGTGATATTAATCATGCTCTCGAGTACACTAGCAAGTGAAATATGGTAATAAACATCAAGAACTGCAAGTACATGCGTGTGTCTCGTCGTAACACCACACTACTTTCATATCGTGATATTAATCATGCTCTCGAGAACACTAACAAGTGAAACATGGAACTAAACATCAAAAACTGCAAGCACATGCGTGTGTCTCGTCGTAACACCACACTACTTTCATATCGTGATATTAATCATGCTCTCGAGTACACTAACAAGTGAAACATGGAACTAAACATCAAAAACTGCAAGCACATGCGTGTGTCTCATGGTAACACCACACTACTTTCATATCGTGAATTTAATCATGCTCTCGAGTACACTAACAAGTGAAACATGGAACTAAACATCAAAAACTGCAAGTACATGCGTGTGTCTCGTCGTAAGACCACACTACTTTTATATCGTGATTTTAATCATGCTCTCGAGAACACTAACAAGTGAAACATTAAACTAAACATCAAAAAATGACTGTACATGCGTGTGTCTCGTCGTAACACCGCACTACTTTTATATCGTGATATTAATCATTTCCCGAGTACACTAACAAGTGAAACATGGAACTAAACATCAAAAACTGCACGTACATGCGTGTGTCACGTCGTAACACCACACTACTTTCATATCGTGATTTTAATCATGCTCTCGAGAACACTAACAAGTGAAACATGGAACTAATCATCAAAAACTGCAAGTACAAGGGTGTGTCTCGTCGTAACACCACACTACTTTCTTATCGTGATAATAATCATGCTCTCGAGTACACTAACAAGTGAAACATGGTAAAAAACATCTAAAACTGCAAGTACATGCGTGTGTCTCGTCGTAACACCACACTACTTTCATATCGTGATTTTAATCATGCTCTCGAGAACACTAACAAGTGAAACATGGAACTAATCATCAAAAACTGCAAGTACAAGGGTGTGTCTCGTCATAACACCACACTACTTTCTTATCGTGATATTAATCATGCTCTCGAGTACACTAGCAAGTGAAACATGGTAATAAACATCAAGAACTGCAAGTACATGCGTGTGTCTCGTCGTAACACCACACTACTTTCATATCGTGATATTAATCATGCTCTCGAGAACACTAACAAGTGAAACATGGAACTAAACATCAAAAACTGCAAGTACATGCGGGTGTCTCGTCGTAACACCACACAACTTTCATATAGTTATATTATTCATGCTCTCGTGTACATTAACAAATGAAACATGTAACTAAACACCAAAAACTGAAAGTACATGCATGTTTCTCGTCGTATTACCACACTACTTTCATATCGTGATATTAATCATGCTCTCGAGTACACTAACAAGTGAAACATGAAACTAAACATCAAAAACTGCAAGTACATGCGTGTGTCTCATCGTATTACCACACTACTTTCATATCGTGATATTAATCATGCTCTCGAGTACACTAACAAGTGAAACATGAAACTAATCATCAAGAACTGCAAGTACCTGCGCGTGTGTCGCCGTAACACCACTATACTTTCATATATTGATATTAATCATGCTCTCGAGTAGACTAAGAAGTGAAACATGGAACTAAACATCAAAAACTGCAAGTACTTGCGTGTGTCTCGTCGTAACACCACACTACTTTCATATCGTGTTATTAATCATGCTCTCGAGTACACTAACAAGTGAAACAAGGAACTAAACATCAAAAACTGCAAGCACATGCGTGTGTCTCGTCGTAACACCACACTACTTTCATATCGTGATATTAATCATGCTCTCGAGTACACTAACAAGTGAAACATGGAACTAAACATCAAAAACTGCAAGCACATGCGTGTGTCTCATCGTAACACCACACTACTTTCATATCGTGATATTAATCATGCTCTCGAGTACACTAACAAGTGAAACATGGAACTAAACATCAAAAACTGCAAGTACATGCGTGTGTCTCGTCGTAAGACCACACTACTTTCATATCGTGATTTTAATCATGCTCTCGAGAACACTAACAAGTGAAACATTAAACTAAACATCAAAAAATGACAGTACATGCGTGTGTCTCGTCGTAACACCGCACTACTTTTATATCGTGATATTAATCATTTCCCGAGTACACTAACAAGTGAAACATGGAACTAAACATCAAAAACTGCACGTACATGCGTGTGTCACGTCGTAACACCACACTACTTTCATATCGTGATTTTAATCATGCTCTCGAGAACACTAACAAGTGAAACATGGAACTAATCATCAAAAACTGCAAGTACAAGGGTGTGTCTCGTCGTAACACCACACTACTTTCTTATCGTGATAATAATCATGCTCTCGAGTACACTAACAAGTGAAACATGGTAAAAAACATCAAAAACTGCAAGTACATGCGTGTGTCTCGTCGTAACACCACACTACTTTCATATCGTGATTTTAATCATGCTCTCGAGAACACTAACAAGTGAAATATGGAACTAATCATCAAAAACTGCAAGTACAAGGGTGTGTCTCGTCGTAACACCACACTACTTTCTTATCGTGATATTAATCATGCTCTCGAGTACACTAACAAGTGAAACATGGTAATAAACATCAAAAACTGCAGGTACATGCGTTTGTCTCGTCGTAAGACCACACTACTTTCATATCGTGATTTTAATCATGCTCTCGAGAACACTAACAAGTGAAACATGGAACTAATCATCAAAAACTGCAAGTACAAGGGTGTGTCTCGTCATAACACCACACTACTTTCTTATCGTGATATTAATCATGCTCTCGAGTACACTAGCAAGTGAAATATGGTAATAAACATCAAGAACTGCAAGTACATGCGTGTGTCTCGTCGTAACACCACACTACTTTCATATCGTGATATTAATCATGCTCTCGAGAACACTAACAAGTGAAACATGGAACTAAACATCAAAAACTGCAAGCACATGCGTGTGTCTCGTCGTAACACCACACTACTTTCATATCGTGATATTAATCATGCTCTCGAGTACACTAACAAGTGAAACATGGAACTAAACATCAAAAACTGCAAGCACATGCGTGTGTCTCATGGTAACACCACACTACTTTCATATCGTGAATTTAATCATGCTCTCGAGCACACTAACAAGTGAAACATGGAACTAAACATCAAAAACTGCAAGTACATGCGTGTGTCTCGTCGTAAGACCACACTACTTTCATATCGTGATTTTAATCATGCTCTCGAGAACACTAACAAGTGAAACAATAAACTAAACATCAAAAAATGACAGTACATGCGTGTGTCTCGTCGTAACACCGCACTACTTTTATATCGTGATATTAATCATTTCCCGAGTACACTAACAAGTGAAACATGGAACTAAACATCAAAAACTGCACGTACATGCGTGTGTCACGTCGTAACACCACACTACTTTCATATCGTGATTTTAATCATGCTCTCGAGAACACTAACAAGTGAAACATGGAACTAATCATCAAAAACTGCAAGTACAAGGGTGTGTCTCGTCGTAACACCACACTACTTTCTTATCGTGATAATAATCATGCTCTCGAGTACACTAACAAGTGAAACATGGTAAAAAACATCTAAAACTGCAAGTACATGCGTGTGTCTCGTCGTAACACCACACTACTTTCATATCGTGATTTTAATCATGCTCTCGAGAACACTAACAAGTGAAACATGGAACTAATCATCAAAAACTGCAAGTACAAGGGTGTGTCTCGTCATAACACCACACTACTTTCTTATCGTGATATTAATCATGCTCTCGAGTACACTAGCAAGTGAAACATGGTAATAAACATCAAGAACTGCAAGTACATGCGTGTGTCTCGTCGTAACACCACACTACTTTCATATCGTGATATTAATCATGCTCTCGAGAACACTAACAAGTGAAACATGGAACTAAACATCAAAAACTGCAAGTACATGCGGGTGTCTCGTCGTAACACCACACAACTTTCATATAGTTATATTATTCATGCTCTCGTGTACATTAACAAATGAAACATGTAACTAAACACCAAAAACTGAAAGTACATGCATGTTTCTCGTCGTATTACCACACTACTTTCATATCGTGATATTAATCATGCTCTCGAGTACACTAACAAGTGAAACATGAAACTAAACATCAAAAACTGCAAGTACATGCGTGTGTCTCATCGTATTACCACACTACTTTCATATCGTGATATTAATCATGCTCTCGAGTACACTAACAAGTGAAACATGAAACTAATCATCAAGAACTGCAAGTACCTGCGCGTGTGTCGCCGTAACACCACTATACTTTCATATATTGATATTAATCATGCTCTCGAGTAGACTAAGAAGTGAAACATGGAACTAAACATCAAAAACTGCAAGTACTTGCGTGTGTCTCGTCGTAACACCACACTACTTTCATATCGTGTTATTAATCATGCTCTCGAGTACACTAACAAGTGAAACAAGGAACTAAACATCAAAAACTGCAAGCACATGCGTGTGTCTCGTCGTAACACCACACTACTTTCATATCGTGATATTAATCATGCTCTCGAGTACACTAACAAGTGAAACATGGAACTAAACATCAAAAACTGCAAGCACATGCGTGTGTCTCATCGTAACACCACACTACTTTCATATCGTGATATTAATCATGCTCTCGAGTACACTAACAAGTGAAACATGGAACTAAACATCAAAAACTGCAAGTACATGCGTGTGTCTCGTCGTAAGACCACACTACTTTCATATCGTGATTTTAATCATGCTCTCGAGAACACTAACAAGTGAAACATTAAACTAAACATCAAAAAATGACAGTACATGCGTGTGTCTCGTCGTAACACCGCACTACTTTTATATCGTGATATTAATCATTTCCCGAGTACACTAACAAGTGAAACATGGAACTAAACATCAAAAACTGCACGTACATGCGTGTGTCACGTCGTAACACCACACTACTTTCATATCGTGATTTTAATCATGCTCTCGAGAACACTAACAAGTGAAACATGGAACTAATCATCAAAAACTGCAAGTACAAGGGTGTGTCTCGTCGTAACACCACACTACTTTCTTATCGTGATAATAATCTCGCTCTCGAGTACACTAACAAGTGAAACATGGTAAAAAACATCAAAAACTGCAAGTACATGCGTGTGTCTCGTCGTAACACCACACTACTTTCATATCGTGATTTTAATCATGCTCTCGAGAACACTAACAAGTGAAATATGGAACTAATCATCAAAAACTGCAAGTACAAGGGTGTGTCTCGTCGTAACACCACACTACTTTCTTATCGTGATATTAATCATGCTCTCGAGTACACTAACAAGTGAAACATGGTAATAAACATCAAAAACTGCAAGTACATGCGTTTGTCTCGTCGTAAGACCACACTACTTTCATATCGTGATTTTAATCATGCTCTCGAGAACACTAACAAGTGAAACATGGAACTAATCATCAAAAACTGCAAGTACAAGGGTGTGTCTCGTCATAACACCACACTACTTTCTTATCGTGATATTAATCATGCTCTCGAGTACACTAGCAAGTGAAATATGGTAATAAACATCAAGAACTGCAAGTACATGCGTGTGTCTCGTCGTAACACCACACTACTTTCATATCGTGATATTAATCATGCTCTCGAGAACACTAACAAGTGAAACATGGAACTAAACATCAAAAACTGCAAGCACATGCGTGTGTCTCGTCGTAACACCACACTACTTTCATATCGTGATATTAATCATGCTCTCGAGTACACTAACAAGTGAAACATGGAACTAAACATCAAAAACTGCAAGCACATGCGTGTGTCTCATGGTAACACCACACTACTTTCATATCGTGAATTTAATCATGCTCTCGAGCACACTAACAAGTGAAACATGGAACTAAACATCAAAAACTGCAAGTACATGCGTGTGTCTCGTCGTAAGACCACACTACTTTCATATCGTGATTTTAATCATGCTCTCGAGAACACTAACAAGTGAAACAATAAACTAAACATCAAAAAATGACAGTACATGCGTGTGTCTCGTCGTAACACCGCACTACTTTTATATCGTGATATTAATCATTTCCCGAGTACACTAACAAGTGAAACATGGAACTAAACATCAAAAACTGCACGTACATGCGTGTGTCACGTCGTAACACCACACTACTTTCATATCGTGATTTTAATCATGCTCTCGAGAACACTAACAAGTGAAACATGGAACTAATCATCAAAAACTGCAAGTACAAGGGTGTGTCTCGTCGTAACACCACACTACTTTCTTATCGTGATAATAATCATGCTCTCGAGTACACTAACAAGTGAAACATGGTAAAAAACATCTAAAACTGCAAGTACATGCGTGTGTCTCGTCGTAACACCACACTACTTTCATATCGTGATTTTAATCATGCTCTCGAGAACACTAACAAGTGAAACATGGAACTAATCATCAAAAACTGCAAGTACAAGGGTGTGTCTCGTCATAACACCACACTACTTTCTTATCGTGATATTAATCATGCTCTCGAGTACACTAGCAAGTGAAACATGGTAATAAACATCAAGAACTGCAAGTACATGCGTGTGTCTCGTCGTAACACCACACTACTTTCATATCGTGATATTAATCATGCTCTCGAGAACACTAACAAGTGAAACATGGAACTAAACATCAAAAACTGCAAGTACATGCGGGTGTCTCGTCGTAACACCACACAACTTTCATATAGTTATATTATTCATGCTCTCGTGTACATTAACAAATGAAACATGTAACTAAACACCAAAAACTGAAAGTACATGCATGTTTCTCGTCGTATTACCACACTACTTTCATATCGTGATATTAATCATGCTCTCGAGTACACTAACAAGTGAAACATGAAACTAAACATCAAAAACTGCAAGTACATGCGTGTGTCTCATCGTATTACCACACTACTTTCATATCGTGATATTAATCATGCTCTCGAGTACACTAACAAGTGAAACATGAAACTAATCATCAAGAACTGCAAGTACCTGCGCGTGTGTCGCCGTAACACCACTATACTTTCATATATTGATATTAATCATGCTCTCGAGTACACTAAGAAGTGAAACATGGAACTAAACATCAAAAACTGCAAGTACTTGCGTGTGTCTCGTCGTAACACCACACTACTTTCATATCGTGTTATTAATCATGCTCTCGAGTACACTAACAAGTGAAACAAGGAACTAAACATCATAAACTGCAAGCACATGCGTGTGTCTCGTCGTAACACCACACTACTTTCATATCGTGATATTAATCATGCTCTCGAGTACACTAACAAGTGAAACATGGAACTAAACATCAAAAACTGCAAGCACATGCGTGTGTCTCATCGTAACACCACACTACTTTCATATCGTGAATTTAATCATGCTCTCGAGTACACTAACAAGTGAAACATGGAACTAAACATCAAAAACTGCAAGTACATGCGTGTGTCTCGTCGTAAGACCACACTACTTTCATATCGTGATTTTAATCATGCTCTCGAGAACACTAACAAGTGAAACATTAAACTAAACATCAAAAAATGACAGTACATGCGTGTGTCTCGTCGTAACACCGCACTACTTTTATATCGTGATATTTTTCATTTCCCGAGTACACTAACAAGTGAAACATGGAACTAAACATCAAAAACTGCACGTACATGCGTGTGTCACGTCGTAACACCACACTACTTTCATATCGTGATTTTAATCATGCTCTCGAGAACACTTACAAGTGAAACATGGAACTAATCATCAAAAACTGCAAGTACAAGGGTGTGTCTCATCGTAACACCACACTACTTTCTTATCGTGATAATAATCATGCTCTCGAGTACACTAACAACTGAAACATGGTAAAAAACATCAAAAACTGCAAGTACATGCGTGTGTCTCGTCGTAACACCACACTACTTTCATATCGTGATTTTAATCATGCTCTCGAGAACACTAACAAGTGAAATATGGAACTAATCATCAAAAACTGCAAGTACAAGGGTGTGTCTCGTCGTAACACCACACTACTTTCTTATCGTGATATTAATCATGCTCTCGAGTACACTAACAAGTGAAACATGGAACTAAACATCAAAAACTGCAAGTACATGCGTGTGTCTCGTCGTAACACCACACTACTTTCATATCGTGATATTAATCATGCTTTGAGCACACTAACAAGTGAAACATGGAACTAAACTTCAAAAACTGCATGTACATGCGTGTGTCTCATCGTATTACCACACTACTTTCATATCGTAATATTAATCATGCTCTCGAGTACACTAACAAGAGAAACATGAAACTAAACATCAAAAACTGCAAGGACATGCGTGTTTCTCGTCGTAGCACCACACTACTTTCATATCGTGATTTTAATCATGCTCTCGAGAACACTAACAAGTGAAACATGGAACTAAACATCAAAAACTGCAAGTACATGCGGGTGTCTCGTCGTAACACCACACAACTTTCATATAGTTATATTAATCATGCTCTCGTGTACACTAACAAATGAAACATGTAACTAAACACCAAAAACTGAAAGTACATGCATGTTTCTCGTCGTATTACCACACTACTTTCATATCGTGATATTAATCATGCTCTCGAGTACACTAACAAGTGAAACATGAAACTAAACATCAAAAACTGCAAGTACATGCGTGTGTCTCATCGTATTACCACACTACTTTCATATCGTGATATTAATCATGCTCTCGAGTACACTAACAAGTGAAACATGGAACTAAACATCAAAAACTGCAAGTACAAGTGTGTGTCTCGTCGTAACACCACACTACTTTCATTTATTGATATTATTCATGCTCTCGAGTACACTAAGAAGTGAAACATGGAACTAAATATCAAAAACTGCAAGTACTTGCGTGTGTCTCGTCGTAACACCACACTACTTTCATATCGTGATATTAATCATGCTCTCGAGTACACTAACAAGTGAAACATGGAACTAAAAATCAAAAACTGCAAGTACAAGCGTGTGTGTCGTCGTAACACCACACTACTTTCATATCGTGATATTAATCATGCTCTCGAGTACACTAACAAGTGAAACATGGAACTAAACATCAAAAGCTGCAAGTACATGCGTGTGTCTCGTCGTAACACCACACAACTTTCATATAGTTATATAATTCATGCTCTCGTTTACACTAACAAATGAAACATGAAACTAAACATCAAAAACTGCAAGTACATGCGTGTGTCTCATCGTATTACCACACTACTTTCATATGGTGATATTAATCATGCTCTCAAGTACACTAACAAGTGAAACATGAAACTAATCATCAAGAACTGCAAGTACCTGCGCGTGTGTCGCCGTAACACCACTCTACTTTCATATATTGATATTAATCATGCTCTCGAGTACACTAAGAATGTAAACATGGAACTAAACATCAAAAACTGCAAGTACTTGCGTGTGTCTCGTCGTAACACCACACTACTTTCATATCATGATATTAATCATGCTCTCGAGTACACTACCAAGTGAAACATGGAACTAAACATCAAAAACTGCAAGCACATGCGTGTGTCTCGTCGTAACACCACACTACTTTCATATCGTGAATTTAATCATGCTCTCGAGTACACTAACAAGTGAAACATGGAACTAAACATCAAAAACTGCAAGTACATGTGTGTGTGTCTCGTCGTAACACCACAATACTTTCATATATTGATATTAATCATGCTCGCGAGTACACTAAGAAGTGAAACATGGAACTAAACATCAAAAACTGCAAGTAATTGCGTGTGTCTCGTCGTAACACCACACTACTTTTATATCGCGATATTAATCATGCTCTCGAGTACACTAACAAGTGAAACATGGAACTAAAAATCAAAAACTGCAAGTACAAGCGTGTGTCTCGTCGTAGCACCACACTACTTTCTTATCGTGATATTAATCATGCTCTCGAGTACACTAACAAGTGAAACATGGAACTAAACATCAAAAACTGCAAGCACATGCGTGTGTCTCGTCGTAACACCACACTACTTTCATATCGTGAATTTATACATGCTCTCGAGTACACTAACAAGTGAAACATGGAACTAAACATCAAAAACTGCAAGTACATGCGTGTATCTCGTCGTAAGACCACACTACTTTCATATCGTGATTTTAATCATGCTCTCGAGAACACTAACAAGTGAAACATAGAACTAATCATCAAAAACTGCAAGTACAAGGGTGTGTCTCGTCGTAACACCACACTACTTTCTTATCGTGATATTAATCATGCTCTCGAGTACACTAACAAGTGAAACATGGTAATAAAAATCAAAAACTGCAAGTACATGCGTGTGTCTCGTCGTAAGACCACACTACTTTCATATCGTGATTTTAATCATGCTCTCGAGAACACTAACAAGTGAAACATGGAACTAATTATCAAAAACTGCAAGTACAAGGGTGTGTCTTGTCATAACACCACACTACTTTCTTATCGTGATATTAATCATGCTCTCGAGTACACTAGCAAGTGAAACATGGTAATAAACATCAAGAACTGCAAGTACATGCGTGTGTCTCGTCGTAACACCACACTACTTTCATATCGTGATATTAATCATGCTCTCGAGAACACTAACAAGTGAAACATGGAACTAAACATCAAAAACTGCAAGTACATGCGGGTGTCTCGTCGTAACACCACACAACTTTCATATAGTTATATTAATCAAGCTCTCGTGTACATTAACAAATGAAACATGTAACTAAACACCAAAAACTGAAAGTACATGCATGTTTCTCGTCGTATTACCGCACTACTTTCATATCGTGATATTAATCATGCTCTCGAGTACACTAACAAGTGAAACATGAAACTAAACATCAAAAACTGCAAGTACATGCGTGTGTCTCATCGTATTACCACACTACTTTCATATCGTGATATTAATCATGCTCTCGAGTACACTAACAAGTGAAACATGAAACTAATCATCAAGAACTGCAAGTACCTGCGCGTGTGTCGCCGTAACACCGCTCTACTTTCATATATTGATATTAATCATGCTCTCGAGTACACTAAGAAGTGAAACATGGAACTAAACATCAAAAACTGCAAGTACTTGCGTGTGTCTCGTCGTAACAGCACACTACTTTCATATCGTGTTATTAATCATGCTCTCGAGTACACTAACAAGTGAAACAAGGAACTAAACATCAAAAACTGCAAGCACATGCGTGTGTCTCGTCGTAACACCACACTACTTTCATATCGTGATATTAATCATGCTCTCGAGTACACTAACAAGTGAAACATGGAACTAAAGATCAAAAATTGCAAGTACAAGCGTGTGTGTCGTCGTAACACCACACTACTTTCATATCGTGATATTAATTATGCTCTCGAGTACACTAACAAGTGAAACATGGAACTAAACATCAAAAGCTGCAAGTACATGCGTGTGTCTCGTCGTAACACCACACAACTTTCATATGGTGATATTAATCATGCTCTCAAGTACACTAACAAGTGAAACATGAAACTAATCATCAAGAACTGCAAGTACCTGCGCGTGTGTCGCCGTAACACCACTCTACTTTCATATATTGATATTAATCATGCTCTCGAGTACACTAAGAATGTAAACATGGAACTAAACATCAAAAACAAGGGTGTGTCTCGTCGTAACACCACACTACTTTCATATCGTGATTTTAATCATGCTCTCGAGAACACTAACAAGTGAAACTTGGAACTAATCATCAAAAACTGCAAGTACAAGGGTGTGTCTTGTCATAACACCACACTACTTTCTTATCGTGATATTAATCATGCTCTCGAGTACACTAGCAAGTGAAACATGGTAATAAACATCAAGAACTGCAAGTACATGCGTGTGTCTCGTCGTAACACCACACTACTTTCATATCGTGATATTAATCATGCTCTCGAGAACACTAACAAGTGAAACATGGAACTAAACATCAAAAACTGCAAGTACATGCGGGTGTCTCGTCGTAACACCACACAACTTTCATATAGTTATATTAATCATGCTCTCGTGTACATTAACAAATGAAACATGTAACTAAACACCAAAAACTGAAAGTACATGCATGTTTCTCGTCGTATTACCACACTACTTTCATATCGTGATATTAATCATGCTCTCGAGTACACTAACAAGTGAAACATGAAACTAAACATCAAAAACTGCAAGTACATGCGTGTGTCTCATCGTATTACCACACTACTTTCATATCGTGATATTAATCATGCTCTCGAGTACACTAACAAGTGAAACATGAAACTAATCATCAAGAACGGCAAGTACCTGCGCGTGTGTCGCCGTAACACCACTCTACTTTCATATATTGATATTAATCATGCTCTCGAGTACACTAAGAAGTGAAACATGGAACTAAACATCAAAAACTGCAAGTACTTGCGTGTGTCTCGTCGTAACAGCACACTACTTTCATATCGTGTTATTAATCATGCTCTCGAGTACACTAACAAGTGAAACAAGGAACTAAACATCAAAAACTGCAAGCACATGCGTGTGTCTCGTCGTAACACCACACTACTTTCATATCGTGATATTAATCATGCTCTCGAGTACACTAACAAGTGAAACATGGAACTAAAGATCAAAAATTGCAAGTACAAGCGTGTGTGTCGTCGTAACACCACACTACTTTCATATCGTGATATTAATCATGCTCTCGAGTACACTAACAAGTGAAACATGGAACTAAACATCAAAAGCTGCAAGTACATGCGTGTGTCTCGTCGTAACACCACACAACTTTCATATGGTGATATTAATCATGCTCTCAAGTACACTAACAAGTGAAACATGAAACTAATCATCAAGAACTGCAAGTACATGCGCGTGTGTCGCCGTAACACCACTCTACTTTCATATATTGATATTAATCATGCTCTCGAGTACACTAAGAATGTAAACATGGAACTAAACATCAAAAACAAGGGTGTGTCTCGTCGTAACACCACACTACTTTCTTATCGTGATATTAATCATGCTCTCGAGTACACTAACAAGTGAAACATGGTAATAAACATCAAAAACTGCAAGTACATGCGTGTGTCTCGTCGTAAGACCACACTACTTTCATATCGTGATTTTAATCATGCTCTCGAGTACACTAACAAGTGAAACAAGGAACTAAACATCAAAAACTGCAAGCACATGCGTGTGTCTCGTCGTAACACCACACTACTTTCATATCGTGATATTAATCATGCTCTCGAGTACACTAACAAGTGAAACATGGAACTAAAGATCAAAAATTGCAAGTACAAGCGTGTGTGTCGTCGTAACACCACACTACTTTCATATCGTGATATTAATCATGCTCTCGAGTACACTAACAAGTGAAACATGGAACTAAACATCAAAAGCTGCAAGTACATGCGTGTGTCTCATCGTATTACCACACTACTTTCATATCTTGATATTAATCATGCTCTCGAGTACACTAACAAGTGAAACAGGAAACTAATCATCAAGAACTGCAAGTACCTGCGCGTGTGTCGCCGTAACACCACTCTACTTTCATATATTGATATTAATCATGCTCTCGAGTACACTAAGAAGTGAAACATGGAACTAAACATCAAAAACTGCAAGTACTTGCGTGTGTCTCGTCGTAACGCCACACTACTTTCATATCGTGATATTAATCATGCTCTCGAGTACACTAACAAGTGAAACATGGAACTAAACATCAAAAACTGCAAGCACATGCGTGTGTCTCGTCGGAACACCACACTACTTTCATATCGTGAATTTAATCATGCTCTCAAGTACACTAACAAGTGAAACATGGAACTAAAAATCAAAAACTGCAAGTACAAGCGCGTGTCACGTCGTAGCACCACACTACTTTCTTATCGTGATATTAGTCATGCTCTCGAGTACACTAACAAGTGAAACAGGGAACTAAACATCAAAAACTGCAAACACATGCGTGTGTCTCGTCGTAACACCACACTACTTTCATATCGTGAATTTAATCTTGCTCTCGAGTACACTAACAAGTGAAACATGGAAGTAAACATCAAAAACTGCAAGTACATGCGTGTGTCTCGTCGTAAGACCACACTACTTTCATATCGTGAGTTTAATCATGCTCTCGAGAACACTAACGAGTGAAACATGGAACTATTCCTCAAAAACTGCAAGTACAAGGGTGTGTCTCGTCATAACACCACATTACTTTCTTATCGCGATATTAATCGTGCTCTCGAGTACACTAGCAAGGGAAACATGGTAATAAACATCAAAAACTGCAAGTGCATGCGTGTGTCTCGTCGTAACACCACACTATTTTCATATCGTGACTTTAATCATGCTCTCGAGAACACTAACAAGTGAAACATGGAACTAATCATCAAAAACTGCAAGTACAAGGGTGTGTCTCGTCATAACACCACACTACTTTTTTGTCGTGATATTAATCGTGCTCTCGAGTACACTAACAAGTGAAACATGGTAATAAACATCAAAAACTGCAAGTACATGCGTGTGTCTCGTCGTAACACCACACTACTTTCATATCGTGATTTTAATCATGCTCTCGAGAACACTAACAAGTGAAACATGGAACTAATCATCAAAAACTGCAAGTACAAGGGTGTGTCTCGTCATAACACCACACTACTTTCTTATCGTGATATTAATCGTGCTCTCGAGTACACTAGCAAGCGAAACATGGTAATAAACATCAAAAACTGCAAGTACATGCGTGTGTCTCGTCGTAACACCACACTACTTTCATATCGTGATTTTAATCATGCTCTCGAGAACACTAACAAGTGAAACATGGAACTAATCATCAAAAACTGCAAGTACAAGGGTGTGTCTCGTCGTAACACCACACTACTTTTTTATCGTGATATTAATCATGCTCTCGAGTACACTAACAAGTGAAACATGGTAATAAACATCAAAAACTGCAAGTACATGCGTGTGTCTCGTCGTAACACCGCACTACTTTCATATCGTGATTTTAATCATTGTCTCGAGAACACTAACAAGTGAAACATGGAACTAATCATCAAAAACTGCAAGTACAAGGGTGTGTCTCGCCGTAACACCACACTACTTTCTTATCGTGATATTAATCAGGCTCTTGAGTACACTAAAAAGTGAAACATGGGACTAAACATCAAAAACTGCAAGTACATGCTTGTGTCTCGTTGTAACACCACACTACTTTCATATCGTGCTATTAATCATGCTCTCGAGTACACTAACAAGTGAAACATGGAACTAAACATCAAAAACTGCATGTACATGCGTGTGTCTCGTCGTAACACCACACTACTTTCATATCGTGAATTTAATCATGCTCTCGAGTACACTAACAAGTGAAACATGGACTTAAACATCAAAAACTGCAAGTACATGCGTGTGTCTCGTCGTAACACCACACTACTTTCATATCGTGAATTTATTCATGCGCTCGAGTACACTAACAAGTGAAACATAGAACTATACATCAAAAACTGCAAGTACATGCGTGTGTCTCGTCGTAACACCACACTACTTTCATGCCGTGATATTAATCATGCTCTCGAGTACACTTACAAGTGAAACATGAAACTAAACATCAAAAACTGCAAGCACATGCGTGTGTCTCATCGTAACACCACATTACTTTCATATCTTAATATTAATCATGCTCTCGAGAACACTAACAAGTGAAACATGGAACTAAACATCAAAACCTGCAAGTACATGCGGGTGTCTCGTCGTAACACCACACAACTTTCATATAGTTATATTAATCATGCTCTCGTGTACACTAACAAATGAAACATGTAACTAAACACCAAAAACTGCAAGTACATGCGTGTGTCTTATCGTATTACCAAACTACTTTCATATCGTGATATTAATCATGCTCTCGAGTACACTAACTAGTGAAACATGAAACTAATCATCAATAACTGCAAGTACCTGCGCGTGTGTCGCCGTAACATCACTCTACTTTCATATATTGATATTAATCATGCTCTCGAGCACACTAAGAAGTGAAACATGGAACTAAACATCAAAAACTGCAAGTACTTGCGTGTGTCTCGTCGTAACACCACACTACTTTCATATCGTGATATTAATCATGCTCTCGAGTACACTAACAAGTGAAACATGGAACTAAACATCAAAAAACTGCAAGCACATGCGTGTGTCTCGTCGTAATACCACACTACTTTCATATCGTGAATTTAAGCATGCTCTCGAGTACACTAACAAGTGAAACATAGAACTAAACATCAAAAACTGCAAGTACAAGGGTGTGTCTCGTCATAACACCACACTACTTTCTTATCGTGATATTAATCGTGCTCTCGAGTACACTAGCAAGCGAAACATGGTAATAAACATCAAAAACTGCAAGTACATGCGTGTGTCTCGTCGGAACACCACACTACTTTCATATCGTGATTTTAATCATGCTCTCGAGAACACTAACAAGTGAAACAAGGAACTAATCATCAAAAACTGCAAGTACAAGGGTGTGTCTCGTCGTAACACCACACTACTTTTTTATCGTGATATTTATCATGCTCTCGAGTACACTAACAAGTGAAACATGGTAATAAACATCAAAAACTGCAAGTACATGCGTGTGTCTCGTCGTAACACCACACTACTTTCATATCGTGATTTTAATCATTGTCTCGAGAACACTAACAAGTGAAACATGGAACTAATCTTCAAAAACTGCAAGTACAAGGGTGTGTCTCGTCGTAACACCACACTACTTTCTTATCGTGATATTAATCATGCTCTCGAGTACACTAACAAGTGAAACATGGTAATAAACATCAAAAACTGCAAGTACAATCTTGTGTCTCGTATTAACACCACACTACTTTCATATCGTGATTTTAATCATGCTCTCGAGAACACTAACAAGTGAAACAAGAAACTAAACATCAAAAACTGTGAGTACATGCGTGTGTCTCGTCGTAACACCACACTACTTTCATATCGTAATATTAATCATGCTCTCGAGTACACTAAAAAGTGAAACATGGGACTAAACATCAAAAACTGCAAGTACATGCTTGTGTCTCGTTGTAACACCACACTACTTTCATATCGTGCTATTAATCATGCTCTCGAGTACACTAACAAGTGAAACATGGAACTAAACATCAAAAACTGCAAGTACATGCGTGTGTCTCGTCGTAACACCACACTACTTTCATATCGTGAATTTAATCATGCTATCGAGTACACTAACAAGTGAAACATGGACTTAAACATCAAAAACTGCAAGTACATGCGTGTGTCTCGTCGTAACACCACACTACTTTCATATCGTGAATTTAATCATGCTCTCGAGTACACTAACAAGTGAAACATAGAACTATACATCAAAAACTGCAAGTACATGCGTGTGTCCCGTCGTAGCACCACACTACTTTCATGCCGTGATAATAATCATGCTCTCGAGTACACTTACAAGTGAAACATGAAACTAAACATCAAAAACTGCAAGTACATGCTTGTGTCTCATCGTATTACCACACTACTTTCATATCGTGATATTAATCATGCTCTCGAGTACACTAACAAGTGAAACATGAAACTAATCATCAATAACTGCAAGTACCTGCGCGTGTGTCACCGTAACATCACTCTACTTTCATATATTGATATTAATCATGCTCTCGAGCACACTAAGAAGTGAAACTGGAACTAAACATCAAAAACTGCAAGTACTTGCGTGTGTCTCGTCGTAATACCACACTACTTTCATATCGTGAATTTAAGCATGCTCTCGAGTACACTAACAAGTGAAACATAGAACTAAACATCAAAAACTGCAAGCACATGCGTGTGTCTCGTCGTAACACCACACTACTTTCTTATCGTGAATTTAATCATGCTCTCGAGTACACTAACAAGTGAAACATGGAACTAAACATCAAAAACTGCAAGTACATGCGTGTGTCTCGTCGTAAGACCACACTACTTTCATATCGTGATTTTAATCATGCTCTCGAGAACACTAACAAGTGAAACATGGAACTATTCATCAAAAATGCAAGTACAAGGGTGTGTCTCGTCATAACACCACACTACTTTCTTATCGTGATATTAATCGTGCTCTCGAGTACACTAGCAAGCGAAACACGGTAATAAACATCAAAAACTGCAAGTACATGCGTGTGTCTCGTCGTAACACCACACTACTTTCATATCGTGATTTTAATCATGCTCTCGAGAACACTAACAAGTGAAACATGGAACTAAACATCAAAAACTGCAAGTACATGCGTGTGTCTCGTCGTAAGACCACACTACTTTCATATCGTGATTTTAATCATGCTCTCGAGAACACTAACAAGTGAAACATAGAACTATTCAACAAAAACTGCAAGTACAAGGGTGTGTCTCGTCATACCACCACACTACTTTCTTATCGTGATATTAATCGTGCTCTCGAGTACACTAGCAAGTGAAACATGGTAATAAACATCAAAAACTGCAAGTACATGCGTGTGTCTCGTCGTAACACCACACTACTTTCATATCGTGAATTTAATCATGCTCTCGAGTACACTAACAAGTGAAACATGGAACTAAACATCAAAAACTGCAAGTACATGCGTGTGTCTCATCGTATTACCACACTACTTTCATATCGTGATATTAATCATGCTCTCGAGCACACTAACAAGTGAAACATGAAACTAATCATCAAGAACTGCAAGTACCTGCGCGTGTGTCGCCGTAACACCACTCTACTTTCATATATTGATATTAATCATGCTCTCGAGTACACTAAGAAGTGAAACATGGAACTAAACATCAAAAACTGCAAGTACTTGCGTGTGTCTCGTCGTAACACCACACTACTTTCATATCGTGATATTAATCATGCTCTCGAGTACACTAACAAGTGAAACATGGAACTAAACATCAAAAACTGCAAGCACATGCGTGTGTCACGTCGTAATACTACACTACTTTCATATCGTGAATTTAATCATGCTCTCGAGTACACTAACAAGTGAAACATGGAACTAAACATCAAAAACTGCAAGTACATGCGTGTGTCTCGTCGTAACACCACACTACTTTCATATCGTGATTTTAATCATGCTCTCGAGAACACTAACAAGTGAAACATGGAACTAATCATCAAAAACTGCAAGTACAAGGGTGTGTCTCGTCGTAACACCACACTACTTTTTTATCGTGATATTAATCATGCTCTCGAGTACACTAACAAGTGAAACATGGTAATAAACATCAAAAACTGCAAGTACATGCGTGTGTCTCGTCGTAACACCACACTACTTTCATATCGTGGTTTTAATCATTGTCTCGAGAACACTAACAAGTGAAACATGGAACTAATCATCAAAAACTGCAAGTACAAGGGTGTGTCTCGCCGTAACACCACACTACTTTCTTATCGTGATATTAATCAGGCTCTTGAGTACACTAAAAAGTGAAACATGGGACTAAACATCAAAAACTGCAAGTACATGCTTGTGTCTCGTTGTAACACCACACTACTTTCATATCGTGCTATTAATCATGCTCTCGAGTACACTAACAAGTGAAACATGGAACTAAACATCAAAAACTACATGTACATGCGTGTGTCTCGTCGTAACACCACACTACTTTCATATCGTGAATTTAATCATGCTCTCGAGTACACTAACAAGTGAAACATGGACTTAAACATCAAAAACTGCAAGTACATGCGTGTGTCTCGTCGTAACACCACACTACTTTCATATCGTGAATTTATTCATGCGCTCGAGTACACTAACAAGTGAAACATAGAACTATACATCAAAAACTGCAAGTACATGAGTGTGTCTCGTCGTAACACCACACTACTTTCATGCCGTGATATTAATCATGCTCTCGAGTACACTTACAAGTGAAACATGAAACTAAACATCAAAAACTGCAAGCACATGCGTGTGTCGTCGTAACACCACATTACTTTCATATCTTAATATTAATCATGCTCTCGAGAACACTAACAAGTGAAACATGGAACTAAACATCAAAACCTGCAAGTACATGCGGGTGTCTCGTCGTAACACCACACAACTTTCATATAGTTATATTAATCATGCTCTCGTGTACACTAACAAATGAAACATGTAACTAAACACCAAAAACTGCAAGTACATGCGTGTGTCTTATCGTATTACCAAACTACTTTCATATCGTGATATTAATCATGCTCTCGAGTACACTAACAAGTGAAACATGAAACTAATCATCAATAACTGCAAGTACCTGCGCGTGTGTCGCCGTAACATCACTCTACTTTCATATATTGATATTAATCATGCTCTCGAGCACACTAAGAAGTGAAACATGGAACTAAACATCAAAAACTGCAAGTACTTGCGTGTGTCTCGTCGTAACACCACACTACTTTCATATCGTGATATTAATCATGCTCTCGAGTACACTAACAAGTGAAACATGGAACTAAACATCAAAAAACTGCAAGCACATGCGTGTGTCTCGTCGTAATACCACACTACTTTCATATCGTGAATTTAAGCATGCTCTCGAGTACACTAACAAGTGAAACATAGAACTAAAGATCAAAAACTGCAAGCACATGCGTGTGTCTCGTCGTAACACCACACTACTTTCATATCGTGAATTTAATCATGCTCTCGACTACACTAACAAGTGAAACATGGAACTAAACATCAAAAACTGCAAGTACATGCGTGTGTCTCGTCGTAAGACCACACTACTTTCATATCGTGATTTTAATCATGCTATCGAGAACACTAACAAGTGAAACATGGAACTATTACAAGGGTGTGTCTCGTCATAACACCACACTACTTTCTTATCGTGATATTAATCGTGCTCTCGAGTACACTAGCAAGCGAAACATGGTAATAAACATCAAAAACTGCAAGTATATGCGTGTGTCTCGTCGGAACACCACACTACTTTCATATCGTGATTTTAATCATGCTCTCGAGAACACTAACAAGTGAAACATGGAACTAATCATCAAAAACTGCAAGTACAAGGGTGTGTCTCGTCGTAACACCACACTACTTTTTTATCGTGATATTTATCATGCTCTCGAGTACACTAACAAGTGAAACATGGTAATAAACATCAAAAACTGCAAGTACATGCGTGTGTCTCGTCGTAACACCACACTACTTTCATATCGTGATTTTAATCATTGTCTCGAGAACACTAACAAGTGAAACATGGAACTAATCTTCAAAAACTGCAAGTACAAGGGTGTGTCTCGTCGTAACACCACACTACTTTCTTATCGTGATATTAATCATGCTCTCGAGTACACTAACAAGTGAAACATGGTAATAAACAAGTGAAACATGGACTTAAACATCAAAAACTGCAAGTACATGCGTGTGTCTCGTCGTAACACCACACTACTTTCATATCGTGAATTTAATCATGCTCTCGAGTACACTAACAAGTGGAACATAGAACTATACATCAAAAACTGCAAGTACATGCGTGTGTCCCGTCGTAGCACCACACTACTTTCATGCCGTGATAATAATCATGCTCTCGAGTACACTTACAAGTGAAACATGAAACTAAACACCAAAAACTGAAAGTACATGCATGTTTCTCATCGTATTACCACACTACTTTCATATCGTGATATTAATCATGCTCTCGAGTACACTAACAAGTGAAACATGAAACTAAACATCAAAAACTGCAAGTACATGCGTGTGTCTCATCGTATTACCACACTACTTTCATATCGTGATATTAATCATGCTCTCGAGTACACTAACAAGTGAAACATGAAACTAATCATCAAGAACTGCAAGTACCTGCGCGTGTGTCGCCGTAACACCACTATACTTTCATATATTGATATTAATCATGCTCTCGAGTAGACTAAGAAGTGAAACATGGAACTAAACATCAAAAACTGCAAGTACTTGCGTGTGTCTCGTCGTAACACCACACTACTTTCATATCGTGTTATTAATCATGCTCTCGAGTACACTAACAAGTGAAACAAGGAACTAAACATCAAAAACTGCAAGTACTTGCGTGTGTCTCGTCGTAACACCACACTACTTTCATATCGTGATATTAATCATGCTCTCGAGTACACTAACAAGTGAAACATGGAACTAAACATCAAAAACTGCAAGCACATGCGTGTGTCTCATCGTAACACCACACTACTTTCATATCGTGATATTAATCATGCTCTCGAGTACACTAACAAGTGAAACATGGAACTAAACATCAAAAACTGCAAGTACATGCGTGTGTCTCGTCGTAAGACCACACTACTTTCATATCGTGATTTTAATCATGCTCTCGAGAACACTAACAAGTGAAACATTAAACTAAACATCAACAAATGACAGTACATGCGTGTGTCTCGTCGTAACACCGCACTACTTTTATATCGTGATATTAATCATTTCCCGAGTACACTAACAAGTGAAACATGGAACTAAACATCAAAAACTGCACGTACATGCGTGTGTCACGTCGTAACACCACACTACTTTCATATCGTGATTTTAATCATGCTCTCGAGAACACTAACAAGTGAAACATGGAACTAATCATCAAAAACTGCAAGTACATGCGTGTGTCTCGTCGTAACACCACACTACTTTCATATCGTGATTTTAATCATGCTCTCGAGAACACTAACAAGTGAAACATGGAACTAATCATCAAAAACTGCAAGTACAAGGGTGTGTCTCGTCGTAACACCACACTACTTTTTTATCGTGATATTAATCATGCTCTCGAGTACACTAACAAGTGAAACATGGTAATAAACATCAAAAACTGCAAGTACATGCGTGTGTCTCGTCGTAACACCACACTACTTTCATATCGTGATTTTAATCATTGTCTCGAGAACACTAACAAGTGAAACATGGAACTAATCATCAAAAACTGCAAGTACAAGGGTGTGTCTCGCCGTAACACCACACTACTTTCTTATCGTGATATTAATCAGGCTCTTGAGTACACTAAAAAGTGAAACATGGGACTAAACATCAAAAACTGCAAGTACATGCTTGTGTCTCGTTGTAACACCACACTACTTTCATATCGTGCTATTAATCATGCTCTCGAGTACACTAACAAGTGAAACATGGAACTAAACATCAAAAACTACATGTACATGCGTGTGTCTCGTCGTAACACCACACTACTTTCATATCGTGAATTTAATCATGCTCTCGAGTACACTAACAAGTGAAACATGGACTTAAACATCAAAAACTGCAAGTACATGCGTGTGTCTCGTCGTAACACCACACTACTTTCATATCGTGAATTTATTCATGCGCTCGAGTACACTAACAAGTGAAACATAGAACTATACATCAAAAACTGCAAGTACATGAGTGTGTCTCGTCGTAACACCACACTACTTTCATGCCGTGATATTAATCATGCTCTCGAGTACACTTACAAGTGAAACATGAAACTAAACATCAAAAACTGCAAGCACATGCGTGTGTCGTCGTAACACCACATTACTTTCATATCTTAATATTAATCATGCTCTCGAGAACACTAACAAGTGAAACATGGAACTAAACATCAAAACCTGCAAGTACATGCGGGTGTCTCGTCGTAACACCACACAACTTTCATATAGTTATATTAATCATGCTCTCGTGTACACTAACAAATGAAACATGTAACTAAACACCAAAAACTGCAAGTACATGCGTGTGTCTTATCGTATTACCAAACTACTTTCATATCGTGATATTAATCATGCTCTCGAGTACACTAACAAGTGAAACATGAAACTAATCATCAATAACTGCAAGTACCTGCGCGTGTGTCGCCGTAACATCACTCTACTTTCATATATTGATATTAATCATGCTCTCGAGCACACTAAGAAGTGAAACATGGAACTAAACATCAAAAACTGCAAGTACTTGCGTGTGTCTCGTCGTAACACCACACTACTTTCATATCGTGATATTAATCATGCTCTCGAGTACACTAACAAGTGAAACATGGAACTAAACATCAAAAAACTGCAAGCACATGCGTGTGTCTCGTCGTAATACCACACTACTTTCATATCGTGAATTTAAGCATGCTCTCGAGTACACTAACAAGTGAAACATAGAACTAAAGATCAAAAACTGCAAGCACATGCGTGTGTCTCGTCGTAACACCACACTACTTTCATGCCGTGATAATAATCATGCTCTCGAGTACACTTACAAGTGAAACATGAAACTAAACATCAAAAACTGCAAGTACATGCTTGTGTCTCATCGTATTACCACACTACTTTCATATCGTGATATTAATCATGCTCTCGAGTACACTAACAAGTGAAACATGAAACTAATCATCAATAACTGCAAGTACCTGCGCGTGTGTCACCGTAACATCACTCTACTTTCATATATTGATATTAATCATGCTCTCGAGCACACTAAGAAGTGAAACTGGAACTAAACATCAAAAACTGCAAGTACTTGCGTGTGTCTCGTCGTAATACCACACTACTTTCATATCGTGAGTTTAAGCATGCTCTCGAGTACACTAACAAGTGAAACATAGAACTAAACATCAAAAACTGCAAGCACATGCGTGTGTCTCGTCGTAACACCACACTACTTTCTTATCGTGAATTTAATCATGCTCTCGAGTACACTAACAAGTGAAACATGGAACTAAACATCAAAAACTGCAAGTACATGCGTGTGTCTCGTCGTAAGACCACACTACTTTCATATCGTGATTTTAATCATGCTCTCGAGAACACTAACAAGTGAAACATGGAACTATTCATCAAAAATGCAAGTACAAGGGTGTGTCTCGTCATAACACCACACTACTTTCTTATCGTGATATTAATCGTGCTCTCGAGTACACTAGCAAGCGAAACACGGTAATAAACATCAAAAACTGCAAGTACATGCGTGTGTCTCGTCGTAACACCACACTACTTTCATATCGTGATTTTATTCATGCTCTCGAGAACACTAACAAGTGAAACATGGAACTAAACATCAAAAACTGCAAGTACATGCGTGTGTCTCGTCGTAAGACCACACTACTTTCATATCGTGATTTTAATCATGCTCTCGAGAACACTAACAAGTGAAACATAGAACTATTCAACAAAAACTGCAAGTACAAGGGTGTGTCTCGTCATACCACCACACTACTTTCTTATCGTGATATTAATCGTGCTCTCGAGTACACTAGCAAGTGAAACATGGTAATAAACATCAAAAACTGCAAGTACATGCGTGTGTCTCGTCGTAACACCACACTACTTTCATATCGTGAATTTAATCATGCTCTCGAGTACACTAACAAGTGAAACATGGAACTAAACATCAAAAACTGCAAGTACATGCGTGTGTCTCATCGTATTACCACACTACTTTCATATCGTGATATTAATCATGCTCTCGAGCACACTAACAAGTGAAACATGAAACTAATCATCAAGAACTGCAAGTACCTGCGCGTGTGTCGCCGTAACACCACTCTACTTTCATATATTGATATTAATCATGCTCTCGAGTACACTAAGAAGTGAAACATGGAACTAAACATCAAAAACTGCAAGTACTTGCGTGTGTCTCGTCGTAACACCACACTACTTTCATATCGTGATATTAATCATGCTCTCGAGTACACTAACAAGTGAAACATGGAACTAAACATCAAAAACTGCAAGCACATGCGTGTGTCACGTCGTAATACTACACTACTTTCATATCGTGAATTTAATCATGCTCTCGAGTACACTAACAAGTGAAACATGGAACTAAACATCAAAAACTGCAAGTACATGCGTGTGTCTCGTCGTAACACCACACTACTTTCATATCGTGATTTTAATCATGCTCTCGAGAACACTAACAAGTGAAACATGGAACTAATCATCAAAAACTGCAAGTACAAGGGTGTGTCTCGTCGTAACACCACACTACTTTTTTATCGTGATATTAATCATGCTCTCGAGTACACTAACAAGTGAAACATGGTAATAAACATCAAAAACTGCAAGTACATGCGTGTGTCTCGTCGTAACACCACACTACTTTCATATCGTGGTTTTAATCATTGTCTCGAGAACACTAACAAGTGAAACATGGAACTAATCATCAAAAACTGCAAGTACAAGGGTGTGTCTCGCCGTAACACCACACTACTTTCTTATCGTGATATTAATCAGGCTCTTGAGTACACTAAAAAGTGAAACATGGGACTAAACATCAAAAACTGCAAGTACATGCTTGTGTCTCGTTGTAACACCACACTACTTTCATATCGTGCTATTAATCATGCTCTCGAGTACACTAACAAGTGAAACATGGAACTAAACATCAAAAACTACATGTACATGCGTGTGTCTCGTCGTAACACCACACTACTTTCATATCGTGAATTTAATCATGCTCTCGAGTACACTAACAAGTGAAACATGGACTTAAACATCAAAAACTGCAAGTACATGCGTGTGTCTCGTCGTAACACCACACTACTTTCATATCGTGAATTTATTCATGCGCTCGAGTACACTAACAAGTGAAACATAGAACTATACATCAAAAACTGCAAGTACATGAGTGTGTCTCGTCGTAACACCACACTACTTTCATGCCGTGATATTAATCATGCTCTCGAGTACACTTACAAGTGAAACATGAAACTAAACATCAAAAACTGCAAGCACATGCGTGTGTCGTCGTAACACCACATTACTTTCATATCTTAATATTAATCATGCTCTCGAGAACACTAACAAGTGAAACATGGAACTAAACATCAAAACCTGCAAGTACATGCGGGTGTCTCGTCGTAACACCACACAACTTTCATATAGTTATATTAATCATGCTCTCGTGTACACTAACAAATGAAACATGTAACTAAACACCAAAAACTGCAAGTACATGCGTGTGTCTTATCGTATTACCAAACTACTTTCATATCGTGATATTAATCATGCTCTCGAGTACACTAACAAGTGAAACATGAAACTAATCATCAATAACTGCAAGTACCTGCGCGTGTGTCGCCGTAACATCACTCTACTTTCATATATTGATATTAATCATGCTCTCGAGCACACTAAGAAGTGAAACATGGAACTAAACATCAAAAACTGCAAGTACTTGCGTGTGTCTCGTCGTAACACCACACTACTTTCATATCGTGATATTAATCATGCTCTCGAGTACACTAACAAGTGAAACATGGAACTAAACATCAAAAAACTGCAAGCACATGCGTGTGTCTCGTCGTAATACCACACTACTTTCATATCGTGAATTTAAGCATGCTCTCGAGTACACTAACAAGTGAAACATAGAACTAAAGATCAAAAACTGCAAGCACATGCGTGTGTCTCGTCGTAACACCACACTACTTTCATATCGTGAATTTAATCATGCTCTCGACTACACTAACAAGTGAAACATGGAACTAAACATCAAAAACTGCAAGTACATGCGTGTGTCTCGTCGTAAGACCACACTACTTTCATATCGTGATTTTAATCATGCTATCGAGAACACTAACAAGTGAAACATGGAACTATTACAAGGGTGTGTCTCGTCATAACACCACACTACTTTCTTATCGTGATATTAATCGTGCTCTCGAGTACACTAGCAAGCGAAACATGGTAATAAACATCAAAAACTGCAAGTATATGCGTGTGTCTCGTCGGAACACCACACTACTTTCATATCGTGATTTTAATCATGCTCTCGAGAACACTAACAAGTGAAACATGGAACTAATCATCAAAAACTGCAAGTACAAGGGTGTGTCTCGTCGTAACACCACACTACTTTTTTATCGTGATATTTATCATGCTCTCGAGTACACTAACAAGTGAAACATGGTAATAAACATCAAAAACTGCAAGTACATGCGTGTGTCTCGTCGTAACACCACACTACTTTCATATCGTGATTTTAATCATTGTCTCGAGAACACTAACAAGTGAAACATGGAACTAATCTTCAAAAACTGCAAGTACAAGGGTGTGTCTCGTCGTAACACCACACTACTTTCTTATCGTGATATTAATCATGCTCTCGAGTACACTAACAAGTGAAACATGGTAATAAACAAGTGAAACATGGACTTAAACATCAAAAACTGCAAGTACATGCGTGTGTCTCGTCGTAACACCACACTACTTTCATATCGTGAATTTAATCATGCTCTCGAGTACACTAACAAGTGGAACATAGAACTATACATCAAAAACTGCAAGTACATGCGTGTGTCCCGTCGTAGCACCACACTACTTTCATGCCGTGATAATAATCATGCTCTCGAGTACACTTACAAGTGAAACATGAAACTAAACACCAAAAACTGAAAGTACATGCATGTTTCTCATCGTATTACCACACTACTTTCATATCGTGATATTAATCATGCTCTCGAGTACACTAACAAGTGAAACATGAAACTAAACATCAAAAACTGCAAGTACATGCGTGTGTCTCATCGTATTACCACACTACTTTCATATCGTGATATTAATCATGCTCTCGAGTACACTAACAAGTGAAACATGAAACTAATCATCAAGAACTGCAAGTACCTGCGCGTGTGTCGCCGTAACACCACTATACTTTCATATATTGATATTAATCATGCTCTCGAGTAGACTAAGAAGTGAAACATGGAACTAAACATCAAAAACTGCAAGTACTTGCGTGTGTCTCGTCGTAACACCACACTACTTTCATATCGTGTTATTAATCATGCTCTCGAGTACACTAACAAGTGAAACAAGGAACTAAACATCAAAAACTGCAAGCACATGCGTGTGTCTCGTCGTAACACCACACTACTTTCATATCGTGATATTAATCATGCTCTCGAGTACACTAACAAGTGAAACATGGAACTAAACATCAAAAACTGCAAGCACATGCGTGTGTCTCATCGTAACACCACACTACTTTCATATCGTGATATTAATCATGCTCTCGAGTACACTAACAAGTGAAACATGGAACTAAACATCAAAAACTGCAAGTACATGCGTGTGTCTCGTCGTAAGACCACACTACTTTCATATCGTGATTTTAATCATGCTCTCGAGAACACTAACAAGTGAAACATTAAACTAAACATCAACAAATGACAGTACATGCGTGTGTCTCGTCGTAACACCGCACTACTTTTATATCGTGATATTAATCATTTCCCGAGTACACTAACAAGTGAAACATGGAACTAAACATCAAAAACTGCACGTACATGCGTGTGTCACGTCGTAACACCACACTACTTTCATATCGTGATTTTAATCATGCTCTCGAGAACACTAACAAGTGAAACATGGAACTAATCATCAAAAACTGCAAGTACATGCGTGTGTCTCGTCGTAACACCACACTACTTTCATATCGTGATTTTAATCATGCTCTCGAGAACACTAACAAGTGAAACATGGAACTAATCATCAAAAACTGCAAGTACAAGGGTGTGTCTCGTCGTAACACCACACTACTTTTTTATCGTGATATTAATCATGCTCTCGAGTACACTAACAAGTGAAACATGGTAATAAACATCAAAAACTGCAAGTACATGCGTGTGTCTCGTCGTAACACCACACTACTTTCATATCGTGATTTTAATCATTGTCTCGAGAACACTAACAAGTGAAACATGGAACTAATCATCAAAAACTGCAAGTACAAGGGTGTGTCTCGCCGTAACACCACACTACTTTCTTATCGTGATATTAATCAGGCTCTTGAGTACACTAAAAAGTGAAACATGGGACTAAACATCAAAAACTGCAAGTACATGCTTGTGTCTCGTTGTAACACCACACTACTTTCATATCGTGCTATTAATCATGCTCTCGAGTACACTAACAAGTGAAACATGGAACTAAACATCAAAAACTACATGTACATGCGTGTGTCTCGTCGTAACACCACACTACTTTCATATCGTGAATTTAATCATGCTCTCGAGTACACTAACAAGTGAAACATGGACTTAAACATCAAAAACTGCAAGTACATGCGTGTGTCTCGTCGTAACACCACACTACTTTCATATCGTGAATTTATTCATGCGCTCGAGTACACTAACAAGTGAAACATAGAACTATACATCAAAAACTGCAAGTACATGAGTGTGTCTCGTCGTAACACCACACTACTTTCATGCCGTGATATTAATCATGCTCTCGAGTACACTTACAAGTGAAACATGAAACTAAACATCAAAAACTGCAAGCACATGCGTGTGTCGTCGTAACACCACATTACTTTCATATCTTAATATTAATCATGCTCTCGAGAACACTAACAAGTGAAACATGGAACTAAACATCAAAACCTGCAAGTACATGCGGGTGTCTCGTCGTAACACCACACAACTTTCATATAGTTATATTAATCATGCTCTCGTGTACACTAACAAATGAAACATGTAACTAAACACCAAAAACTGGAAGTACATGCGTGTGTCTTATCGTATTACCAAACTACTTTCATATCGTGATATTAATCATGCTCTCGAGTACACTAACAAGTGAAACATGAAACTAATCATCAATAACTGCAAGTACCTGCGCGTGTGTCGCCGTAAGATCACTCTACTTTCATATATTGATATTAATCATGCTCTCGAGCACACTAAGAAGTGAAACATGGAACTAAACATCAAAAACTGCAAGTACTTGCGTGTGTCTCGTCGTAACACCACACTACTTTCATATCGTGATATTAATCATGCTCTCGAGTACACTAACAAGTGAAACATGGAACTAAACATCAAAAAACTGCAAGCACATGCGTGTGTCTCGTCGTAATACCACACTACTTTCATATCGTGAATTTAAGCATGCTCTCGAGTACACTAACAAGTGAAACATAGAACTAAAGATCAAAAACTGCAAGCACATGCGTGTGTCTCGTCGTAACACCACACTACTTTCATATCGTGAATTTAATCATGCTCTCGACTACACTAACAAGTGAAACATGGAACTAAACATCAAAAACTGCAAGTACATGCGTGTGTCTCGTCGTAAGACCACACTACTTTCATATCGTGATTTTAATCATGCTATCGAGAACACTAACAAGTGAAACATGGAACTATTACAAGGGTGTGTCTCGTCATAACACCACACTACTTTCTTATCGTGATATTAATCGTGCTCTCGAGTACACTAGCAAGCGAAACATGGTAATAAACATCAAAAACTGCAAGTATATGCGTGTGTCTCGTCGGAACACCACACTACTTTCATATCGTGATTTTAATCATGCTCTCGAGAACACTAACAAGTGAAACATGGAACTAATCATCAAAAACTGCAAGTACAAGGGTGTGTCTCGTCGTAACACCACACTACTTTTTTATCGTGATATTTATCATGCTCTCGAGTACACTAACAAGTGAAACATGGTAATAAACATCAAAAACTGCAAGTACATGCGTGTGTCTCGTCGTAACACCACACTACTTTCATATCGTGATTTTAATCATTGTCTCGAGAACACTAACAAGTGAAACATGGAACTAATCTTCAAAAACTGCAAGTACAAGGGTGTGTCTCGTCGTAACACCACACTACTTTCTTATCGTGATATTAATCATGCTCTCGAGTACACTAACAAGTGAAACATGGTAATAAACAAGTGAAACATGGACTTAAACATCAAAAACTGCAAGTACATGCGTGTGTCTCGTCGTAACACCACACTACTTTCATATCGTGAATTTAATCATGCTCTCGAGTACACTAACAAGTGGAACATAGAACTATACATCAAAAACTGCAAGTACATGCGTGTGTCCCGTCGTAGCACCACACTACTTTCATGCCGTGATAATAATCATGCTCTCGAGTACACTTACAAGTGAAACATGAAACTAAACACGAAAAACTGAAAGTACATGCATGTTTCTCGTCGTATTACCACACTACTTTCATATCGTGATATTAATCATGCTCTCGAGTACACTAACAAGTGAAACATGAAACTAAACATCAAAAACTGCAAGTACATGCGTGTGTCTCATCGTATTACCACACTACTTTCATATCGTGATATTAATCATGCTCTCGAGTACACTAACAAGTGAAACATGAAACTAATCATCAAGAACTGCAAGTACCTGCGCGTGTGTCGCCGTAACACCACTATACTTTCATATATTGATATTAATCATGCTCTCGAGTAGACTAAGAAGTGAAACATGGAACTAAACATCAAAAACTGCAAGTACTTGCGTGTGTCTCGTCGTAACACCACACTACTTTCATATCGTGTTATTAATCATGCTCTCGAGTACACTAACAAGTGAAACAAGGAACTAAACATCAAAAACTGCAAGCACATGCGTGTGTCTCGTCGTAACACCACACTACTTTCATATCGTGATATTAATCATGCTCTCGAGTACACTAACAAGTGAAACATGGAACTAAACATCAAAAACTGCAAGCACATGCGTGTGTCTCATCGTAACACCACACTACTTTCATATCGTGATATTAATCATGCTCTCGAGTACACTAACAAGTGAAACATGGAACTAAACATCAAAAACTGCAAGTACATGCGTGTGTCTCGTCGTAAGACCACACTACTTTCATATCGTGATTTTAATCATGCTCTCGAGAACACTAACAAGTGAAACATTAAACTAAACATCAACAAATGACAGTACATGCGTGTGTCTCGTCGTAACACCGCACTACTTTTATATCGTGATATTAATCATTTCCCGAGTACACTAACAAGTGAAACATGGAACTAAACATCAAAAACTGCACGTACATGCGTGTGTCACGTCGTAACACCACACTACTTTCATATCGTGATTTTAATCATGCTCTCGAGAACACTAACAAGTGAAACATGGAACTAATCATCAAAAACTGCAAGTACATGCGTGTGTCTCGTCGTAACACCACACTACTTTCATATCGTGATATTAATCATGCTCTCGAGTACACTAACAAGTGAAACATGAAACTAATCATCAAGAACTGCAAGTACCTGCGCGTGTGTCGCCGTAACACCACTATACTTTCATATATTGATATTAATCATGCTCTCGAGTAGACTAAGAAGTGAAACATGGAACTAAACATCAAAAACTGCAAGTACTTGCGTGTGTCTCGTCGTAACACCACACTACTTTCATATCGTGTTATTAATCATGCTCTCGAGTACACTAACAAGTGGAACATAGAACTATACATCAAAAACTGCAAGTACATGCGTGTGTCCCGTCGTAGCACCACACTACTTTCATGCCGTGATAATAATCATGCTCTCGAGTACACTTACAAGTGAAACATGAAACTAAACACCAAAAACTGAAAGTACATGCATGTTTCTCGTCGTATTACCACACTACTTTCATATCGTGATATTAATCATGCTCTCGAGTACACTAACAAGTGAAACATGAAACTAAACATCAAAAACTGCAAGTACATGCGTGTGTCTCATCGTATTACCACACTACTTTCATATCGTGATATTAATCATGCTCTCGAGTACACTAACAAGTGAAACATGAAACTAATCATCAAGAACTGCAAGTACCTGCGCGTGTGTCGCCGTAACACCACTATACTTTCATATATTGATATTAATCATGCTCTCGAGTAGACTAAGAAGTGAAACATGGAACTAAACATCAAAAACTGCAAGTACTTGCGTGTGTCTCGTCGTAACACCACACTACTTTCATATCGTGTTATTAATCATGCTCTCGAGTACACTAACAAGTGAAACAAGGAACTAAACATCAAAAACTGCAAGCACATGCGTGTGTCTCGTCGTAACACCACACTACTTTCATATCGTGATATTAATCATGCTCTCGAGTACACTAACAAGTGAAACATGGAACTAAACATCAAAAACTGCAAGCACATGCGTGTGTCTCATCGTAACACCACACTACTTTCATATCGTGATATTAATCATGCTCTCGAGTACACTAACAAGTGAAACATGGAACTAAACATCAAAAACTGCAAGTACATGCGTGTGTCTCGTCGTAAGACCACACTACTTTCATATCGTGATTTTAATCATGCTCTCGAGAACACTAACAAGTGAAACATTAAACTAAACATCAACAAATGACAGTACATGCGTGTGTCTCGTCGTAACACCGCACTACTTTTATATCGTGATATTAATCATTTCCCGAGTACACTAACAAGTGAAACATGGAACTAAACATCAAAAACTGCACGTACATGCGTGTGTCACGTCGTAACACCACACTACTTTCATATCGTGATTTTAATCATGCTCTCGAGAACACTAACAAGTGAAACATGGAACTAATCATCAAAAACTGCAAGTACATGCGTGTGTCTCGTCGTAACACCACACTACTTTCATATCGTGATTTTAATCATGCTCTCGAGAACACTAACAAGTGAAACATGGAACTAATCATCAAAAACTGCAAGTACAAGGGTGTGTCTCGTCGTAACACCACACTACTTTTTTATCGTGATATTAATCATGCTCTCGAGTACACTAACAAGTGAAACATGGTAATAAACATCAAAAACTGCAAGTACATGCGTGTGTCTCGTCGTAACACCACACTACTTTCATATCGTGATTTTAATCATTGTCTCGAGAACACTAACAAGTGAAACATGGAACTAATCATCAAAAACTGCAAGTACAAGGGTGTGTCTCGCCGTAACACCACACTACTTTCTTATCGTGATATTAATCAGGCTCTTGAGTACACTAAAAAGTGAAACATGGGACTAAACATCAAAAACTGCAAGTACATGCTTGTGTCTCGTTGTAACACCACACTACTTTCATATCGTGCTATTAATCATGCTCTCGAGTACACTAACAAGTGAAACATGGAACTAAACATCAAAAACTGCATGTACATGCGTGTGTCTCGTCGTAACACCACACTACTTTCATATCGTGAATTTAATCATGCTCTCGAGTACACTAACAAGTGAAACATGAACTTAAACATCAAAAACTGCAAGTACATGCGTGTGTCTCGTCGTAACACCACACTACTTTCATATCGTGAATTTATTCAAGCGCTCGAGTACACTAACAAGTGAAACATAGAACTATACATCAAAAACTGCAAGTACATGCGTGTGTCTCGTCGTAACACCACACTACTTTCATGCCGTGATATTAATCATGCTCTCGAGTACACTTACAAGTGAAACATGAAACTAAACATCAAAAACTGCAAGCACATGCGTGTGTCTCATCGTAACACCACATTACTTTCATATCTTAATATTAATCATGCTCTCGAGAACACTAACAAGTGAAACATGGAACTAAACATCAAAACCTGCAAGTACATGCGGGTGTCACGTCGTAACACCACACAACTTTCATATAGTTATATTAATCATGCTCTCGTGCACACTAACAAATGAAACATGTAACTAAACACCAAAAACTGCAAGTACATGCGTGTGTCTTATCGTATTACCAAACTACTTTCATATCGTGATATTAATCATGCTCTCGAGTACACTAACTAGTGAAACATGAAACTAATCATCAATAACTGCAAGTACCTGCGCGTGTGTCGCCGTAACATCACTCTACTTTCATATATTGATATTAATCATGCTCTCGAGCACACTAAGAAGTGAAACATGGAACTAAACATCAAAAACTGCAAGTACTTGCGTGTGTCTCGTCGTAACACCCCACTACTTTCATATCGTGATATTAATCATGCTCTCGAGTACACTAACAAGTGAAACATGGAACTAAACATCAAAAAACTGCAAGCACATGCGTGTGTCTCGTCGTAATACCACACTACTTTCATATCGTGAATTTAAGCATGCTCTCGAGTACACTAACAAGTGAAACATAGAACTAAACATCAAAAACTGCAAGTACAAGGGTGTGTCTCGTCATAACACCACACTACTTTCTTATCGTGATATTAATCGTGCTCTCGAGTACACTAGCAAGCGAAACATGGTAATAAACATCAAAAACTGCAAGTACATGCGTGTGTCTCGTCGGAACACCACACTACTTTCATATCGTGATTTTAATCATGCTCTCGAGAACACTAACAAGTGAAAGATGGAACTAATCATCAAAAACTGCAAGTACAAGGGTGTGTCTCGTCGTAACACCACACTACTTTTTTATCGTGATATTTATCATGCTCTCGAGTACACTAACAAGTGAAACATGGTAATAAACATCAAAAACTGCAAGTACATGCGTGTGTCTCGTCGTAACACCACACTACTTTCATATCGTGATTTTAATCATTGTCTCGAGAACACTAACAAGTGAAACATGGAACTAATCTTCAAAAACTGCAAGTACAAGGGTGTGTCTCGTCGTAACACCACACTACTTTCTTATCGTGATATTAATCATGCTCTCGAGTACACTAACAAGTGAAACATGGTAATAAACATCAAAAACTGCAAGTACAATCTTGTGTCTCGTATTAACACCACACTACTTTCATATCGTGATTTTAATCATGCTCTCGAGAACACTAACAAGTGAAACAAGAAACTAAACATCAAAAACTGCGAGTACATGCGTGTGTCTCGTCGTAACACCACACTACTTTCATATCGTAATATTAATCATGCTCTCGAGTACACTAAAAAGTGAAACATGGGACTAAACATCAAAAACTGCAAGTACATGCTTGTGTCTCGTTGTAACACCACACTACTTTCATATCGTGAATTTAATCATGCTCTCGAGTACACTAACAAGTGAAACATAGAACTATACATCAAAAACTGCAAGTACATGCGTGTGTCCCGTCGTAGCACCACACTACTTTCATGCCGTGATAATAATCATGCTCTCGAGTACACTTACAAGTGAAACATGAAACTAAACATCAAAAACTGCAAGTACATGCTTGTGTCTCATCGTATTACCACACTACTTTCATATCGTGATATTAATCATGCTCTCGAGTACACTAACAAGTGAAACATGAAACTAATCATCAATAACTGCAAGTACCTGCGCGTGTGTCGCCGTAACATCACTCTACTTTCATATATTGATATTAATCATGCTCTCGAGCACACTAAGAAGTGAAACTGGAACTAAACATCAAAAACTGCAAGTACTTGCGTGTGTCTCGTCGTAACACCACACTACTTTCATATCGTGATATTAATCATGCTCTCGAGTACACTAACAAGTGAAACATGGAACTAAACATCAAAAAACTGCAAGCACATGCGTGTGTCTCGTCGTAATACCACACTACTTTCATATCGTGAATTTAAGCATGCTCTCGAGTACACTAACAAGTGAAACATAGAACTAAACATCAAAAACTGCAAGCACATGCGTGTGTCTCGTCGTAACACCACACTACTTTCTTATCGTGAATTTAATCATGCTCTCGAGTACACTAACAAGTGAAACATGGAACTAAACATCAAAAACTGCAAGTACATGCGTGTGTCTCGTCGTAAGACCACACTACTTTCATATCGTGATTTTAATCATGCTCTCGAGAACACTAACAAGTGAAACATGGAACTATTCATCAAAAATGCAAGTACAAGGGTGTGTCTCGTCATAACACCACACTACTTTCTTATCGTGATATTAATCGTGCTCTCGAGTACACTAGCAAGCGAAACACGGTAATAAACATCAAAAACTGCAAGTACATGCGTGTGTCTCGTCTTAACACCACACTACTTTCATATCGTGATTTTAATCATGCTCTCGAGAACACTAACAAGTGAAACATGGAACTAAACATCAAAAACTGCAAGTACATGCGTGTGTCTCGTCGTAAGACCACACTACTTTCATATCGTGATTTTAATCATGCTCTCGAGAACACTAACAAGTGAAACATAGAACTATTCAACAAAAACTGCAAGTACAAGGGTGTGTCTCGTCATACCACCACACTACTTTCTTATCGTGATATTAATCGTGCTCTCGAGTACACTAGCAAGTGAAACATGGTAATAAACATCAAAAACTGCAAGTACATGCGTGTGTCTCGTCGTAACACCACACTACTTTCATATCGTGAATTTAATCATGCTCTCGAGTACACTAACAAGTGAAACATGGAACTAAACATCAAAAACTGCAAGTACATGCGTGTGTCTCATCGTATTACCACACTACTTTCATATCGTGATATTAATCATGCTCTCGAGCACACTAACAAGTGAAACATGAAACTAATCATCAAGAACTGCAAGTACCTGCGCGTGTGTCGCCGTAACACCACTCTACTTTCATATATTGATATTAATCATGCTCTCGAGTACACTAAGAAGTGAAACATGGAACTAAACATCAAAAACTGCAAGTACTTGCGTGTGTCTCGTCGTAACACCACACTACTTTCATATCGTGATATTAATCATGCTCTCGAGTACACTAACAAGTGAAACATGGAACTAAACATCAAAAACTGCAAGCACATGCGTGTGTCACGTCGTAATACTACACTACTTTCATATCGTGAATTTAATCATGCTCTCGAGTACACTAACAAGTGAAACATGGAACTAAACATCAAAAACTGCAAGTACATGCGTGTGTCTCGTCGTAACACCACACTACTTTCATATCGTGATTTTAATCATGCTCTCGAGAACACTAACAAGTGAAACATGGAACTAATCATCAAAAACTGCAAGTACAAGGGTGTGTCTCGTCGTAACACCACACTACTTTTTTATCGTGATATTAATCATGCTCTCGAGTACACTAACAAGTGAAACATGGTAATAAACATCAAAAACTGCAAGAACATGCGTGTGTCTCGTCGTAACACCACACTACTTTCATATCGTGGTTTTAATCATTGTCTCGAGAACACTAACAAGTGAAACATGGAACTAATCATCAAAAACTGCAAGTACAAGGGTGTGTCTCGCCGTAACACCACACTACTTTCTTATCGTGATATTAATCAGGCTCTTGAGTACACTAAAAAGTGAAACATGGGACCAAACATCAAAAACTGCAAGTACATGCTTGTGTCTCGTTGTAACACCACACTACTTTCATATCGTGCTATTAATCATGCTCTCGAGTACACTAACAAGTGAAACATGGAACTAAACATCAAAAACTGCATGTACATGCGTGTGTCTCGTCGTAACACCACACTACTTTCATATCGTGAATTTAATCATGCTCTCGAGTACACTAACAAGTGAAACATGGACTTAAACATCAAAAACTGCAAGTACATGCGTGTGTCTCGTCGTAACACCACACTACTTTCATATCGTGAATTTATTCATGCGCTCGAGTACACTAACAAGTGAAACATAGAACTATACATCAAAAACTGCAAGTACATGCGTGTGTCTCGTCGTAACACCACACTACTTTCATGCCGTGATATTAATCATGCTCACGAGTACACCTACAAGTGAAACATGAAACTAAACATCAAAAACTGCAAGCACATGCGTGTGTCTCGTCGTAACACCACATTACTTTCATATCTTAATATTAATCATGCTCTCGAGAACACTAACAAGTGAAACATGGAACTAAACATCAAAACCTGCAAGTACATGCGGGTGTCTCGTCGTAACACCACACAACTTTCATATAGTTATATTAATCATGCTCTCGTGTACACTAACAAATGAAACATGTAACTAAACACCAAAAACTGCAAGTACATGCGTGTGTCTTATCGTATTACCAAACTACTTTCATATCGTGATATTAATCATGCTCTCGAGTACACTAACAAGTGAAACATGAAACTAATCATCAATAACTGCAAGTACCTGCGCGTGTGTCGCCGTAACATCACTCTACTTTCATATATTGATATTAATCATGCTCTCGAGCACACTAAGAAGTGAAACATGGAACTAAACATCAAAAACTGCAAGTACTTGCGTGTGTCTCGTCGTAACACCACACTACTTTCATATCGTGATATTAATCATGCTCTCGAGTACACTAACAAGTGAAACATGGAACTAAACATCAAAAAACTGCAAGCACATGCGTGTGTCTCGTCGTAATACCACACTACTTTCATATCGTGAATTTAAGCATGCTCTCGAGTACACTAACAAGTGAAACATAGAACTAAACATCAAAAACTGCAAGCACATGCGTGTGTCTCGTCGTAACACCACACTACTTTCATATCGTGAATTTAATCATGCTCTCGACTACACTAACAAGTGAAACATGGAACTAAACATCAAAAACTGCAAGTACATGCGTGTGTCTCGTCGTAAGACCACACTACTTTCATATCGTGATTTTAATCATGCTATCGAGAACACTAACAAGTGAAACATGGAACTATTACAAGGGTGTGTCTCGTCATAACACCACACTACTTTCTTATCGTGATATTAATCGTGCTCTCGAGTACACTAGCAAGCGAAACATGGTAATAAACATCAAAAACTGCAAGTATATGCGTGTGTCTCGTCGGAACACCACACTACTTTCATATCGTGATTTTAATCATGCTCTCGAGAACACTAACAAGTGAAACATGGAACTAATCATCAAAAACTGCAAGTACAAGGGTGTGTCTCGTCGTAACACCACACTACTTTTTTATCGTGATATTTATCATGCTCTCGAGTACACTAACAAGTGAAACATGGTAATAAACATCAAAAACTGCAAGTACATGCGTGTGTCTCGTCCTAACACCACACTACTTTCATATCGTGATTTTAATCATTGTCTCGAGAACACTAACAAGTGAAACATGGAACTAATCTTCAAAAACTGCAAGTACAAGGGTGTGTCTCGTCGTAACACCACACTACTTTCTTATCGTGATATTAATCATGCTCTCGAGTACACTAACAAGTGAAACATGGTAATAAACAAGTGAAACATGGACTTAAACATCAAAAACTGCAAGTACATGCGTGTGTCTCGTCGTAACACCACACTACTTTCATATCGTGAATTTAATCATGCTCTCGAGTACACTAACAAGTGGAACATAGAACTATACATCAAAAACTGCAAGTACATGCGTGTGTCCCGTCGTAGCACCACACTACTTTCATGCCGTGATAATAATCATGCTCTCGAGTACACTTACAAGTGAAACATGAAACTAAACATCAAAAACTGCAAGTACATGCTTGTGTCTCATCGTATTACCACACTACTTTCATATCGTGATATTAATCATGCTCTCGAGTACACTAACAAGTGAAACATGAAACTAATCATCAATAACTGCAAGTACCTGCGCGTGTGTCGCCGTAACATCACTCTACTTTCATATATTGATATTAATCATGCTCTCGAGCACACTAAGAAGTGAAACTGGAACTAAACATCAAAAACTGCAAGTACTTGCGTGTGTCTCGTCGTAACACCACACTACTTTTTTGTCGTGATATTGATCATGCTCTCGAGTACACTAACAAGTGAAACATGGTAATAAACATCAAAAACTGCAAGTACATGCGTGTGTCTCGTCGTAAGACCACACTACTTTCATATCGTGATTTTAATCATGCTCTCGAGAACACTAACAAGTGAAACATGGAACTATTCATCAAAAATGCAAGTACAAGGGTGTGTCTCGTCATAACACCACACTACTTTCTTATCGTGATATTAATCGTGCTCTCGAGTACACTAGCAAGCGAAACATGGTAATAAACATCAAAAACTGCAAGTACATGCGTGTGTCTCGTCGTAACACCACACTACTTTCATATCGTGATTTTAATCATGCTCTCGAGAACACTAACAAGTGAAACATGGAACTAATCATCAAAAACTGCAAGTACAAGGGTGTGTCTCGTCGTAACACCACACTACTTTTTTATCGTGATATTAATCATGCTCTCGAGTACACTAACAAGTGAAACATGGTAATAAACATCAAAAACTGCAAGTACATGCGTGTGTCTCGTCGTAACACCACACTACTTTCATATCGTGATTTTAATCATTGTCTCTAGAACACTAACAAGTGAAACATGGAACTAATCATCAAAAACTGCAAGTACAAGGGTGTGTCTCGCCGTAACACCACACTACTTTCTTATCGTGATATTAATCAGGCTCTTGAGTACACTAAAAAGTGAAACATGGGACTAAACATCAAAAACTGCAAGTACATGCTTGTGTCTCGTTGTAACACCACACTACTTTCATATCGTGCTATTAATCATGCTCTCGAGTACACTAACAAGTGAAACATGGAACTAAACATCAAAAACTGCATGTACATGCGTGTGTCTCGTCGTAACACCACACTACTTTCATATCGTGAATTTAATCATGCTCTCGAGTACACTAACAAGTGAAACATGGACTTAAACATCAAAAACTGCAAGTACATGCGTGTGTCTCGTCGTAACACCACACTACTTTCATATCGTGAATTTATTCATGCGCTCGAGTACACTAACAAGTGAAACATAGAACTATACATCAAAAACTGCAAGTACATGCGTGTGTCTCGTCGTAACACCACACTACTTTCATGCCGTGATATTAATCATGCTCTCGAGTACACTTACAAGTGAAACATGAAACTAAACATCAAAAACTGCAAGCACATGCGTGTGTCTCATCGTAACACCACATTACTTTCATATCTTAATATTAATCATGCTCTCGAGAACACTAACAAGTGAAACATGGAACTAAACATCAAAACCTGCAAGTACATGCGGGTGTCTCGTCGTAACACCACACAACTTTCATATAGTTATATTAATCATGCTCTCGTGTACACTAACAAATGAAACATGTAACTAAACACCAAAAACTGCAAGTACATGCGTGTGTCTTATCGTATTACCAAACTACTTTCATATCGTGATATTAATCATGCTCTCGAGTACACTAACTAGTGAAACATGAAACTAATCATCAATAACTGCAAGTACCTGCGCGTGTGTCGCCGTAACATCACTCTACTTTCATATATTGATATTAATCATGCTCTCGAGCACACTAAGAAGTGAAACATGGAACTAAACATCAAAAAACTGCAAGCACATGCGTGTGTCTCGTCGTAATACCACACTACTTTCATATCGTGAATTTAAGCATGCTCTCGAGTACACTAACAAGTGAAACATAGAACTAAACATCAAAAACTGCAAGTACAAGGGTGTGTCTCGTCATAACACCACACTACTTTCTTATCGTGATATTAATCGTGCTCTCGAGTACACTAGCAAGCGAAACATGGTAATAAACATCAAAAACTGCAAGTACATGCGTGTGTCTCGTCGGAACACCACACTACTTTCATATCGTGATTTTAATCATGCTCTCGAGAACACTAACAAGTGAAACATGGAACTAATCATCAAAAACTGCAAGTACAAGGGTGTGTCTCGTCGTAACACCACACTACTTTTTTATCGTGATATTTATCATGCTCTCGAGTACACTAACAAGTGAAACATGGTAATAAACATCAAAAACTGCAAGTACATGCGTGTGTCTCGTCGTAACACCACACTACTTTCATATCGTGAATTTAATCATGCTCTCGAGTACACTAACAAGTGAAACATAGAACTATACATCAAAAACTGCAAGTACATGCGTGTGTCCCGTCGTAGCACCACACTACTTTCATGCCGTGATAATAATCATGCTCTCGAGTACACTTACAAGTGAAACATGAAACTAAACATCAAAAACTGCAAGTACATGCTTGTGTCTCATCGTATTACCACACTACTTTCATATCGTGATATTAATCATGCTCTCGAGTACACTATCAAGTGAAACATGAAACTAATCATCAATAACTGCAAGTACCTGCGCGTGTGTCGCCGTAACAGCACTCTACTTTCATATATTGATATTAATCATGCTCTCGAGCACACTAAGAAGTGAAACTGGAACTAAACATCAAAAACTGCAAGTACTTGCGTGTGTCTCGTCGTAACACCACACTACTTTCATATCGTGATATTAATCATGCTCTCGAGTACACTAACAAGTGAAACATGGAACTAAACATCAAAAAACTGCAAGCACATGCGTGTGTCTCGTCGTAATACCACACTACTTTCATATCGTGAATTTAAGCATGCTCTCGAGTACACTAACAAGTGAAACATAGAACTAAACATCAAAAACTGCAAGCACATGCGTGTGTCTCGTCGTAACACCACACTACTTTCTTATCGTGAATTTAATCATGCTCTCGAGTACACTAACAAGTGAAACATGGAACTAAACATCAAAAACTGCAAGTACATGCGTGTGTCTCGTCGTAAGACCACACTACTTTCATATCGTGATTTTAATCATGCTCTCGAGAACACTAACAAGTGAAACATGGAACTATTCATCAAAAATGCAAGTACAAGGGTGTATCTCGTCATAACACCACACTACTTTCTTATCGTGATATTAATCGTGCTCTCGAGTACACTAGCAAGCGAAACACGGTAATAAACATCAAAAACTGCAAGTACATGCGTGTGTCTCGTCGTAACACCACACTACTTTCATATCGTGATTTTAATCATGCTCTCGAGAACACTAACAAGTGAAACATGGAACTAAACATCAAAAACTGCAAGTACATGCGTGTGTCTCGTCGTAAGACCACACTACTTTCATATCGTGATTTTAATCATGCTCTCGAGAACACTAACAAGTGAAACATAGAACTATTCAACAAAAACTGCAAGTACAAGGGTGTGTCTCGTCATACCACCACACTACTTTCTTATCGTGATATTAATCGTGCTCTCGAGTACACTAGCAAGTGAAACATGGTAATAAACATCAAAAACTGCAAGTACATGCGTGTGTCTCGTCGTAACACCACACTACTTTCATATCGTGAATTTAATCATGCTCTCGAGTACACTAACAAGTGAAACATGGAACTAAACATCAAAAACTGCAAGTACATGCGTGTGTCTCATCGTATTACCACACTACTTTCATATCGTGATATTAATCATGCTCTCGAGCACACTAACAAGTGAAACATGAAACTAATCATCAAGAACTGCAAGTACCTGCGCGTGTGTCGCCGTAACACCACTCTACTTTCATATATTGATATTAATCATGCTCTCGAGTACACTAAGAAGTGAAACATGGAACTAAACATCAAAAACTGCAAGTACTTGCGTGTGTCTCGTCGTAACACCACACTACTTTCATATCGTGATATTAATCATGCTCTCGAGTACACTAACAAGTGAAACATGGAACTAAACATCAAAAACTGCAAGCACATGCGTGTGTCACGTCGTAATACTACACTACTTTCATATCGTGAATTTAATCATGCTCTCGAGTACACTAACAAGTGAAACATGGAACTAAACATCAAAAACTGCAAGTACATGCGTGTGTCTCGTCGTAACACCACACTACTTTCATATCGTGATTTTAATCATGCTCTCGAGAACACTAACAAGTGAAACATGGAACTAATCATCAAAAACTGCAAGTACAAGGGTGTGTCTCGTCGTAACACCACACTACTTTTTTATCGTGATATTAATCATGCTCTCGAGTACACTAACAAGTGAAACATGGTAATAAACATCAAAAACTGCAAGTACATGCGTGTGTCTCGTCGTAACACCACACTACTTTCATATCGTGATTTTAATCATTGTCTCGAGAACACTAACAAGTGAAACATGGAACTAATCATCAAAAACTGCAAGTACAAGGGTGTGTCTCGCCGTAACACCACACTACTTTCTTATCGTGATATTAATCAGGCTCTTGAGTACACTAAAAAGTGAAACATGGGACTAAACATCAAAAACTGCAAGTACATGCTTGTGTCTCGTTGTAACACCACACTACTTTCATATCGTGCTATTAATCATGCTCTCGAGTACACTAACAAGTGAAACATGGAACTAAACATCAAAAACTGCATGTACATGCGTGTGTCTCGTCGTAACACCACACTACTTTCATATCGTGAATTTAATCATGCTCTCGAGTACACTAACAAGTGAAACATGGACTTAAACATCAAAAACTGCAAGTACATGCGTGTGTCTCGTCGTAACACCACACTACTTTCATATCGTGAATTTATTCATGCGCTCGAGTACACTAACAAGTGAAACATAGAACTATACATCAAAAACTGCAAGTACATGCGTGTGTCTCGTCGTAACACCACACTACTTTCATGCCGTGATATTATTCATGCTCTCGAGTACACTTACAAGTGAAACATGAAACTAAACATCAAAAACTGCAAGCACATGCGTGTGTCTCGTCGTAACACCACATTACTTTCATATCTTAATATTAATCATGCTCTCGAGAACACTAACAAGTGAAACATGGAACTAAACATCAAAACCTGCAAGTACATGCGGGTGTCTCGTCGTAACACCACACAACTTTCATATAGTTATATTAATCATGCTCTCGTGTACACTAACAAATGAAACATGTAACTAAACACCAAAAACTGCAAGTACATGCGTGTGTCTTATCGTATTACCAAACTACTTTCATATCGTGATATTAATCATGCTCTCGAGTACACTAACAAGTGAAACATGAAACTAATCATCAATAACTGCAAGTACCTGCGCGTGTGTCGCCGTAACATCACTCTACTTTCATATATTGATATTAATCATGCTCTCGAGCACACTAAGAAGTGAAACATGGAACTAAACATCAAAAACTGCAAGTACTTGCTTGTGTCTCGTCGTAACACCACACTACTTTCATATCGTGATATTAATCATGCTCTCGAGTACACTAACAAGTGAAACATGGAACTAAACATCAAAAAACTGCAAGCACATGCGTGTGTCTCGTCGTAATACCACACTACTTTCATATCGTGAATTTAAGCATGCTCTCGAGTACACTAACAAGTGAAACATAGAACTAAACATCAAAAACTGCAAGCACATGCGTGTGTCTCGTCGTAACACCACACTACTTTCATATCGTGAATTTAATCATGCTCTCGACTACACTAACAAGTGAAACATGGAACTAAACATCAAAAACTGCAAGTACATGCGTGTGTCTCGTCGTAAGACCACACTACTTTCATATCGTGATTTTAATCATGCTATCGAGAACACTAACAAGTGAAACATGGAACTATTACAAGGGTGTGTCTCGTCATAACACCACACTACTTTCTTATCGTGATATTAATCGTGCTCTCGAGTACACTAGCAAGCGAAACATGGTAATAAACATCAAAAACTGCAAGTATATGCGTGTGTCTCGTCGGAACACCACACTACTTTCATATCGTGATTTTAATCATGCTCTCGAGAACACTAACAAGTGAAACATGGAACTAATCATCAAAAACTGCAAGTACAAGGGTGTGTCTCGTCCTAACACCACACTACTTTTTTATCGTGATATTTATCATGCTCTCGAGTACACTAACAAGTGAAACATGGTAATAAACATCAAAAACTGCAAGTACATGCGTGTGTCTCGTCGTAACACCACACTACTTTCATATCGTGATTTTAATCATTGTCTCGAGAACACTAACAAGTGAAACATGGAACTAATCTTCAAAAACTGCAAGTACAAGGGTGTGTCTCGTCGTAACACCACACTACTTTCTTATCGTGATATTAATCATGCTCTCGAGTACACTAACAAGTGAAACATGGTAATAAACAAGTGAAACATGGACTTAAACATCAAAAACTGCAAGTACATGCGTGTGTCTCGTCGTAACACCACACTACTTTCATATCGTGAATTTAATCATGCTCTCGAGTACACTAACAAGTGGAACATTGAACTATACATCAAAAACTGCAAGTACATGCGTGTGTCCCGTCGTAGCACCACACTACTTTCATGCCGTGATAATAATCATGCTCTCGAGTACACTTACAAGTGAAACATGAAACTAAACATCAAAAACTGCAAGTACATGCTTGTGTCTCATCGTATTACCACACTACTTTCATATCGTGATATTAATCATGCTCTCGAGTACACTAACAAGTGAAACATGAAACTAATCATCAATAACTGCAAGTACCTGCGCGTGTGTCGCCGTAACATCACTCTACTTTCATATATTGATATTAATCATGCTCTCGAGCACACTAAGAAGTGAAACTGGAACTAAACATCAAAAACTGCAAGTACTTGCGTGTGTCTCGTCGTAACACCACACTACTTTCATATCGTGATATTAATCATGCTCTCGAGTACACTAACAAGTGAAACATGGAACTAAACATCAAAAAACTGCAAGCACATGCGTGTGTCTCGTCGTAATACCACACTACTTTCATATCGTGAATTTAAGCATGCTCTCGAGTACACTAACAAGTGAAACATAGAACTAAACATCAAAACTGCAAGCACATGCGTGTGTCTCGTCGTAACACCACACTACTTTCATATCGTGAATTTAATCATGCTCTCGAGTACACTAACAAGTGAAACATGGAACTAAACATCAAAAACTGCAAGTACATGCGTGTGTCTCGTCGTAAGACCACACTACTTTCATATCGTGATTTTAATCATGCTCTCGAGAACACTAACAAGTGAAACATGGAACTATTCATCAAAAATGCAAGTACAAGGGTGTGTCTCGTCATAACACCACACTACTTTCTTATCGTGATATTAATCGTGCTCTCGAGTACACTAGCAAGCGAAACACGGTAATAAACATCAAAAACTGCAAGTACATGCGTGTGTCTCGTCGTAACACCACACTACTTTCATATCGTGATTTTAATCATGCTCTCGAGAACACTAACAAGTGAAACATGGAACTAAACATCAAAAACTGCAAGTACATGCGTGTGTCTCGTCGTAAGACCACACTACTTTCATATCGTGATTTTAATCATGCTCTCGAGAACACTAACAAGTGAAACATAGAACTATTCAACAAAAACTGCAAGTACAAGGGTGTGTCTCGTCATACACCACACTACTTTCTTATCGTGATATTAGTCGTGCTCTCGAGTACACTAGCAAGTGAAACATGGTAATAAACATCAAAAACTGCAAGTACATGCGTGTGTCTCGTCGTAACACCACACTACTTTCATATCGTGAATTTAATCATGCTCTCGAGTACACTAACAAGTGAAACATGGAACTAAACATCAAAAACTGCAAGCACATGCGTGTGTCTCGTCGGAACACCACACTACTTTCATATCGTGAATTTAATCATGCTCTCAAGTACACTAACAAGTGAAACATGGAACTAAAAATCAAAAACTGCAAGTACAAGCGCGTGTCACGTCGTAGCACCACACTACTTTCTTATCGTGATATTAATCATGCTCTCGAGAACACTAACAAGTGAAACATGGAACTATTCCTCAAAAACTGCAAGTACAAGGGTGTGTCTCGTCATAACACCACATTACTTTCTTATCGCGATATTAATCGTGCTCTCGAGTACACTAGCAAGGGAAACATGGTAATAAACATCAAAAACTGCAAGTGCATGCGTGTGTCTCGTCGTAACACCACACTATTTTCATATCGTGACTTTAATCATGCTCTCGAGAACACTAACAAGTGAAACATGGAACTAATCATCAAAAACTGCAAGTACAAGGGTGTGTCTCGTCGTAACACCACACTACTTTTTTGTCGTGATATTGATCATGCTCTCGAGTACACTAACAAGTGAAACATGGTAATAAACATCAAAAACTGCAAGTACATGCGTGTGTCTCGTCGTAAGACCACACTACTTTCATATCGTGATTTTAATCATGCTCTCGAGAACACTAACAAGTGAAACATGGAACTATTCATCAAAAATGCAAGTACAAGGGTGTGTCTCGTCATAACACCACACTACTTTCTTATCGTGATATTAATCGTGCTCTCGAGTACACTAGCAAGCGAAACATGGTAATAAACATCAAAAACTGCAAGTACATGCGTGTGTCTCGTCGTAACACCACACTACTTTCATATCGTGATTTTAATCATGCTCTCGAGAACACTAACAAGTGAAACATGGAACTAATCATCAAAAACTGCAAGTACAAGGGTGTGTCTCGTCGTAACACCACACTACTTTTTTATCGTGATATTAATCATGCTCTCGAGTACACTAACAAGTGAAACATGGTAATAAACATCAAAAACTGCAAGTACATGCGTGTGTCTCGTCGTAACACCACACTACTTTCATATCGTGATTTTAATCATGCTCTCGAGAACACTAACAAGTGAAACATGGAACTAATCATCAAAAACTGCAAGTACAAGGGTGTGTCTCGTCGTAACACCACACTACTTTTTTATCGTGATATTTATCATGCTCTCGAGTACACTAACAAGTGAAACATGGTAATAAACATCAAAAACTGCAAGTACATGCGTGTGTCTCGTCGTAACACCACACTACTTTCATATCGTGATTTTAATCATTGTCTCGAGAACACTAACAAGTGAAACATGGAACTAATCTTCAAAAACTGCAAGTACAAGGGTGTGTCTCGTCGTAACACCACACTACTTTCTTATCGTGATATTAATCATGCTCTCGAGTACACTAACAAGTGAAACATGGTAATAAACATCAAAAACTGCAAGTACAATCTTGTGTCTCGTATTAACACCACACTACTTTCATATCGTGATTTTAATCATGCTCTCGAGAACACTAACAAGTGAAACAAGAAACTAAACATCAAAAACTGCGAGTACATGCGTGTGTCTCGTCGTAACACCACACTACTTTCATATCGTAATATTAATCATGCTCTCGAGTACACTAAAAAGTGAAACATGGGACTAAACATCAAAAACTGCAAGTACATGCTTGTGTCTCGTTGTAACACCACACTACTTTCATATCGTGCTATTAATCATGCTCTCGAGTACACTAACAAGTGAAACATGGAACTAAACATCAAAAACTGCAAGTACATGCGTGTGTCTCGTCGTAACACCACACTACTTTCATATCGTGAATTTAATCATGCTATCGAGTACACTAACAAGTGAAACATGGACTTAAACATCAAAAACTGCAAGTACATGCGTGTGTCTCGTCGTAACACCACACTACTTTCATATCGTGAATTTAATCATGCTCTCGAGTACACTAACAAGTGAAACATAGAACTATACATCAAAAACTGCAAGTACATGCGTGTGTCCCGTCGTAGCACCACACTACTTTCATGCCGTGATAATAATCATGCTCTCGAGTACACTTACAAGTGAAACATGAAACTAAACATCAAAAACTGCAAGTACATGCTTGTGTCTCATCGTATTACCACACTACTTTCATATCGTGATATTAATCATGCTCTCGAGTACACTAACAAGTGAAACCAGAAACTAATCATCAATAACTGCAAGTATCTGCGCGTGTGTCGCCGTAACATCACTCTACTTTCATATATTGATATTAATCATGCTCTCGAGCACACTAAGAAGTGAAACTGGAACTAAACATCAAAAACTGCAAGTACTTGCGTGTGTCTCGTCGTAACACCACACTACTTTCATATCGTGATATTAATCATGCTCTCGAGTACACTAACAAGTGAAACATGGAACTAAACATCAAAAAATTGCAAGCACATGCGTGTGTCTCGTCGTAATACCACACTACTTTCATATCGTGAATTTAAGCATGCTCTCGAGTACACTAACAAGTGAAACATAGAACTAAACATCAAAAACTGCAAGCACATGCGTGTGTCTCGTCGTAACACCACACTACTTTCATATCGTGAATTTAATCATGCTCTCGAGTACACTAACAAGTGAAACATGGAACTAAACATCAAAAACTGCAAGTACATGCGTGTGTCTCGTCGTAAGACCACACTACTTTCATATCGTGATTTTAATCATGCTCTCGAGAACACTAACAAGTGAAACATGGAACTATTCATCAAAAATGCAAGTACAAGGGTGTGTCTCGTCATAACACCACACTACTTTCTTATCGTGATATTAATCGTGCTCTCGAGTACACTAGCAAGCGAAACACGGTAATAAACATCAAAAACTGCAAGTACATGCGTGTGTCTCGTCGTAACACCACACTACTTTCATATCGTGATTTTAATCATGCTCTCGAGAACACTAACAAGTGAAACATGGAACTAAACATCAAAAACTGCAAGTACATGCGTGTGTCTCGTCGTAAGACCACACTACTTTCATATCGTGATTTTAATCATGCTCTCGAGAACACTAACAAGTGAAACATAGAACTATTCAACAAAAACTGCAAGTACAAGGGTGTGTCTCGTCATACCACCACACTACTTTCTTATCGTGATATTAATCGTGCTCTCGAGTACACTAGCAAGTGAAACATGGTAATAAACATCAAAAACTGCAAGTACATGCGTGTGTCTCGTCGTAACACCACACTACTTTCATATCGTGAATTTAATCATGCTCTCGAGTACACTAACAAGTGAAACATGGAACTAAACATCAAAAACTGCAAGTACATGCGTGTGTCTCATCGTATTACCACACTACTTTCATATCGTGATATTAATCATGCTCTCGAGCACACTAACAAGTGAAACATGAAACTAATCATCAAGAACTGCAAGTACCTGCGCGTGTGTCGCCGTAACACCACTCTACTTTCATATATTGATATTAATCATGCTCTCGAGTACACTAAGAAGTGAAACATGGAACTAAACATCAAAAACTGCAAGTACTTGCGTGTGTCTCGTCGTAACACCACACTACTTTCATATATTGATATTAATCATGCTCTCGAGTACACTAAGAAGTGAAACATGGAACTAAACATCAAAAACTGCAAGTACTTGCGTGTGTCTCGTCGTAACACCACACTACTTTCATATCGTGATATTAATCATGCTCTCGAGTACACTAACAAGTGAAACATGGAACTAAACATCAAAAACTGCAAGTACATGTGTGTGTCTCGTCGTAACACCACACTACTTTCATATATTGATATTAATCATGCTCTCGAGTACACTAAGAAGTGAAACATGGAACTAAACATCAAAAACTGCAAGTACTTGCGTGTGTCTCGTCGTAACACCACACTACTTTCATATCGTGATATTAATCATGCTCTCGAGTACACTAACAAGTGAAACATGGAACTAAAAATCAAAAACTGCAAGTACAAGCGTGTGTCTCGTCTTAGCACCACACTACTTTCTTATCGTGATATTAATCATGCTCTCGAGTACACTAACAAGTGAAACATGGAACTATACATCAAAAACTGCAAGCACATGCGTGTGTCTCGTCGTAACACCACACTACTTTCATATCGCGAATTTAATCATGCTCTCGAGTACACTAACAAGTGAAACATGGAACTATTCATCAAAAATGCAAGTACAAGGGTGTGTCTCGTCATAACACCACACTACTTTCTTATCGTGATATTAATCGTGCTCTCGAGTACACTAGCAAGCGAAACATGGTAATAAACATCAAAAACTGCAAGTACATGCGTGTGTCTCGTCGTAACACCACACTACTTTCATATCGTGATTTTAATCATGCTCTCGAGAACACTAACAAGTGAAACATGGAACTAATCATCAAAAACTGCAAGTACAAGGGTGTGTCTCGTCGTAACACCACACTACTTTTTTATCGTGATATTAATCATGCTCTCGAGTACACTAACAAGTGAAACATGGTAATAAACATCAAAAACTTCAAGTACATGCGTGTGTCTCGTCGTAACACCACACTACTTTCATATCGTGATTTTAATCATTGTCTCGAGAACACTAACAAGTGAAACATGGAACTAATCATCAAAAACTGCAAGTACAAGGGTGTGTCTCGCCGTAACACCACACTACTTTCTTATCGTGATATTAATCAGGCTCTTGAGTACACTAAAAAGTGAAACATGGGACTAAACATCAAAAACTGCAAGTACATGCTTGTGTCTCGTTGTAACACCACACTACTTTCATATCGTGCTATTAATCATGCTCTCGAGTACACTAACAAGTGAAACATGGAACTAAACATCAAAAACTGCATGTACATGCGTGTGTCTCGTCGTAACACCACACTACTTTCATATCGTGAATTTAATCATGCTCTCGAGTACACTAACAAGTGAAACATGGACTTAAACATCAAAAACTGCAAGTACATGCGTGTGTCTCGTCGTAACACCACACTACTTTCATATCGTGAATTTATTCATGCGCTCGAGTACACTAACAAGTGAAACATAGAACTATACATCAAAAACTGCAAGTACATGCGTGTGTCTCGTCGTAACACCACACTACTTTCATGCCGTGATATTAATCATGCTCTCGAGTACACTTACAAGTGAAACATGAAACTAAACATCAAAAACTGCAAGCACATGCGTGTGTCTCGTCGTAACACCACATTACTTTCATATCTTAATATTAATCATGCTCTCGAGAACACTAACAAGTGAAACATGGAACTAAACATCAAAACCTGCAAGTACATGCGGGTGTCTCGTCGTAACACCACACAACTTTCATATAGTTATATTAATCATGCTCTCGTGTACACTAACAAATGAAACATGTAACTAAACACCAAAAACTGCAAGTACATGCGTGTGTCTTATCGTATTACCAAACTACTTTCATATCGTGATATTAATCATGCTCTCGAGTACACTAACAAGTGAAACATGAAACTAATCATCAATAACTGCAAGTACCTGCGCGTGTGTCGCCGTAACATCACTCTACTTTCATATATTGATATTAATCATGCTCTCGAGCACACTAAGAAGTGAAACATGGAACTAAACATCAAAAACTGCAAGTACTTGCGTGTGTCTCGTCGTAACACCACACTACTTTTATATCGTGATATTAATCATGCTCTCGAGTACACTAACAAGTGAAACATGGAACTAAACATCAAAAAACTGCAAGCACATGCGTGTGTCTCGTCGTAATACCACACTACTTTCATATCGTGAATTTAAGCATGCTCTCGAGTACACTAACAAGTGAAACATAGAACTAAACATCAAAAACTGCAAGCACATGCGTGTGTCTCGTCGTAACACCACACTACTTTCATATCGTGAATTTAATCATGCTCTCGACTACACTAACAAGTGAAACATGGAACTAAACATCAAAAACTGCAAGTACATGCGTGTGTCTCGTCGTAAGACCACACTACTTTCATATCGTGATTTTAATCATGCTATCGAGAACACTAACAAGTGAAACATGGAACTATTACAAGGGTGTGTCTCGTCATAACACCACACTACTTTCTTATCGTGATATTAATCGTGCTCTCGAGTACACTAGCAAGCGAAACATGGTAATAAACATCAAAAACTGCAAGTATATGCGTGTGTCTCGTCGGAACACCACACTACTTTCATATCGTGATTTTAATCATGCTCTCGAGAACACTAACAAGTGAAACATGGAACTAATCATCAAAAACTGCAAGTACAAGGGTGTGTCTCGTCGTAACACCACACTACTTTTTTATCGTGATATTTATCATGCTCTCGAGTACACTAACAAGTGAAACATGGTAATAAACATCAAAAACTGCAAGTACATGCGTGTGTCTCGTCGTAACACCACACTACTTTCATATCGTGATTTTAATCATTGTCTCGAGAACACTAACAAGTGAAACATGGAACTAATCTTCAAAAACTGCAAGTACAAGGGTGTGTCTCGTCGTAACACCACACTACTTTCTTATCGTGATATTAATCATGCTCTCGAGTACACTAACAAGTGAAACATGGTAATAAACAAGTGAAACATGGACTTAAACATCAAAAACTGCAAGTACATGCGTGTGTCTCGTCGTAACACCACACTACTTTCATATCGTGAATTTAATCATGCTCTCGAGTACACTAACAAGTGAAACATAGAACTATACATCAAAAACTGCAAGTACATGCGTGTGTCCCGTCGTAGCACCACACTACTTTCATGCCGTGATAATAATCATGCTCTCGAGTACACTTACAAGTGAAACATGAAACTAAACATCAAAAACTGCAAGTACATGCTTGTGTCTCATCGTATTACCACACTACTTTCATATCGTGATATTAATCATGCTCTCGAGTACACTAACAAGTGAAACATGAAACTAATCATCAATAACTGCAAGTACCTGCGCGTGTGTCGCCGTAACATCACTCTACTTTCATATATTGATATTAATCATGCTCTCGAGCACACTAAGAAGTGAAACTGGAACTAAACATCAAAAACTGCAAGTACTTGCGTGTGTCTCGTCGTAACACCACACTACTTTCATATCGTGATATTAATCATGCTCTCGAGTACACTAACAAGTGAAACATGGAACTAAACATCAAAAAACTGCAAGCACATGCGTGTGTCTCGTCGTAATACCACACTACTTTCATATCGTGAATTTAAGCATGCTCTCGAGTACACTAACAAGTGAAACATAGAACTAAACATCAAAAACTGCAAGCACATGCGTGTGTCTCGTCGTAACACCACACTACTTTCATATCGTGAATTTAATCATGCTCTCGAGTACACTAACAAGTGAAACATGGAACTAAACATCAAAAACTGCAAGTACATGCGTGTGTCTCGTCGTAAGACCACACTACTTTCATATCGTGATTTTAATCATGCTCTCGAGAACACTAACAAGTGAAACATGGAACTATTCATCAAAAATGCAAGTACAAGGGTGTGTCTCGTCATAACACCACACTACTTTCTTATCGTGATATTAATCGTGCTCTCGAGTACACTAGCAAGCGAAACACGGTAATAAACATCAAAAACTGCAAGTACATGCGTGTGTCTCGTCGTAACACCACACTACTTTCATATCGTGATTTTAATCATGCTCTCGAGAACACTAACAAGTGAAACATGGAACTAAACATCAAAAACTGCAAGTACATGCGTGTGTCTCGTCGTAAGACCACACTACTTTCATATCGTGATTTTAATCATGCTCTCGAGAACACTAACAAGTGAAACATAGAACTATTCAACAAAAACTGCAAGTACAAGGGTGTGTCTCGTCATACCACCACACTACTTTCTTATCGTGATATTAATCGTGCTCTCGAGTACACTAGCAAGTGAAACATGGTAATAAACATCAAAAACTGCAAGTACATGCGTGTGTCTCGTCGTAACACCACACTACTTTCATATCGTGAATTTAATCATGCTCTCGAGTACACTAACAAGTGAAACATGGAACTAAACATCAAAAACTGCAAGTACATGCGGGTGTCTCGTCGTAACACCACTCTACTTTCATATATTGATATTAATCATGCTCACGAGTACACTAACAAGTGAAACATGAAACTAAACATCAAAAACTGCAAGTACATGCGTGTGTCTCATCGTATTACCACACTACTTTCATATCGTGATATTAATCATGCTCTCGAGCACACTAACAAGTGAAACATGAAACTAATCATCAAGAACTGCAAGTACCTGCGCGTGTGTCGCCGTAACACCACTCTACTTTCACATATTGATATTAATCATGCTCTCGAGTACACTAAGAAGTGAAACATGGAACTAAACATCAAAAACTGCAAGTACTTGCGTGTGTCTCGTCGTAACACCACACTACTTTCATATCGTGATATTAATCATGCTCTCGAGTACACTAACAAGTGAAACATGGAACTAAACATCAAAAACTGCAAGCACATGCGTGTGTCACGTCGTAATACTACACTACTTTCATATCGTGAATTTAATCATGCTCTCGAGTACACTAACAAGTGAAACATGGAACTAAACATCAAAAACTGCAAGTACATGTGTGTGTCTCGTCGTAACACCACACTACTTTCATATATTAATATTAATCATGCTCTCGAGTACACTAAGAAGTGGAACATGGAACTAAACATCAAAAACTGCAAGTACTTGCGTGTGTCTCGTCGTAACACCACACTACTTTCATATCGTGATATTAATCATGCTCTCGAGTACACTAACAAGTGAAACATGGAACTAAAAATCAAAAACTGCAAGTACAAGCGTGTGTCTCGTCGTAGCACCACACTACTTTCTTATCGTGATATTAATCATGCTCTCGAGTACACTAACAAGTGAAACATGGAACTAAACATCAAAAAATGCAAGCACATGCGTGTGTCTCGTCGTAACACCACACTACTTTCATATCGCGAATTTAATCATGCTCTCGAGTACACTAACAAGTGAAACATGGAACTAAACATCAAAAACTGCAAGTACATGCGTGTGTCTAGTCGTAAGACCACACTACTTTCATATCGTTATTTTATTCATGCTCTCGAGAACACTAACAAGTGAAACATGGAACTATTCATCAAAAATGCAAGTACAAGGGTGTGTCTCGTCATAACACCACACTACTTTCTTATCGTGATATTAATCGTGCTCTCGAGTACACTAGCAAGCGAAACATGGTAATAAACATCAAAAACTGCAAGTACATGCGTGTGTCTCGTCGTAACACCACACTACTTTCATATCGTGATTTTAATCATGCTCTCGAGAACACTAACAAGTGAAACATGGAACTAATCATCAAAAACTGCAAGTACAAGGGTGTGTCTCGTCGTAACACCACACTACTTTTTTATCGTGATATTAATCATGCTCTCGAGTACACTAACAAGTGAAACATGGTAATAAACATCAAAAACTGCAAGTACATGCGTGTGTCGCGTCGTAACACCACACTACTTTCATATCGTGATTTTAATCATTGTCTCGAGAACACTAACAAGTGAAACATGGAACTAATCATCAAAAACTGCAAGTACAAGGGTGTGTCTCGTCGTAACACCACACTACTTTTTTATCGTGATATTAATCATGCTCTCGAGTACACTAACAAGTGAAACATGGTAATAAACATCAAAAACTGCAAGTACATGCGTGTGTCTCGTCGTAACACCACACTACTTTCATATCGTGATTTTAATCATTGTCTCGAGAACACTAACAAGTGAAACATGGAACTAATCATCAAAAACTGCAAGTACAAGGGTGTGTCTCGCCGTAACACCACACTACTTTCTTATCGTGATATTAATCAGGCTCTTGAGTACACTAAAAAGTGAAACATGGGACTAAACATCAAAAACTGCAAGTACATGCTTGTGTCTCGTTGTAACACCACACTACTTTCATATCGTGCTATTAATCATGCTCTCGAGTACACTAACAAGTGAAACATGGAACTAAACATCAAAAACTGCATGTACATGCGTGTGTCTCGTCGTAACACCACACTACTTTCATATCGTGAATTTATTCATGCTCTCGAGTACACTAACAAGTGAAACATGGACTTAAACATCAAAAACTGCAAGTACATGCGTGTGTCTCGTCGTAACACCACACTACTTTCATATCGTGAATTTATTCATGCGCTCGAGTACACTGACAAGTGAAACATAGAACTATACATCAAAAACTGCAAGTACATGCGTGTGTCTCGTCGTAACACCACACTACTTTCATGCCGTGATATTAATCATGCTCTCGAGTACACTTACAAGTGAAACATGAAACTAAACATCAAAAACTGCAAGCACATGCGTGTGTCTCGTCGTAACACCACATTACTTTCATATCTTAATATTAATCATGCTCTCGAGAACACTAACAAGTGAAACATGGAACTAAACATCAAAACCTGCAAGTACATGCGGGTGTCTCGTCGTAACACCACACAACTTTCATATAGTTATATTAATCATGCTCTCGTGTACACTAACAAATGAAACATGTAACTAAACACCAAAAACTGCAAGTACATGCGTGTGTCATATCGTATTACCAAACTACTTTCATATCGTGATATTAATCATGCTCTCGAGTACACTAACAAGTGAAACATGAAACTAATCATCAATAACTGCAAGTACCTGCGCGTGTGTCGCCGTAACATCACTCTACTTTCATATATTGATATTAATCATGCTCTCGAGCACACTAAGAAGTGAAACATGGAACTAAACATCAAAAACTGCAAGTACTTGCGTGTGTCTCGTCGTAACACCACACTACTTTCATATCGTGATATTAATCATGCTCTCGAGTACACTAACAAGTGAAACATGGAACTAAACATCAAAAAACTGCAAGCACATGCGTGTGTCTCGTCGTAATACCACACTACTTTCATATCGTGAATTTAAGCATGCTCTCGAGTACACTAACAAGTGAAACATAGAACTAAACATCAAAAACTGCAAGTACAAGGGTGTGTCTCGTCATAACACCACACTACTTTCTTATCGTGAAATTAATCGTGCTCTCGAGTACACTAGCAAGCGAAACATGGTAATAAACATCAAAAACTGCAAGTACATGCGTGTGTCTCGTCGGAACACCACACTACTTTCATATCGTGATTTTAATCATGCTCTCGAGAACACTAACAAGTGAAACATGGAACTAATCATCAAAAACTGCAAGTACAAGGGTGTGTCTCGTCGTAACACCACACTACTTTTTTATCGTGATATTTATCATGCTCTCGAGTACACTAACAAGTGAAACATGGTAATAAACATCAAAAACTGCAAGTACAATCTTGTGTCTCGTATTAACACCACACTACTTTCATATCGTGATTTTAATCATGCTCTCGAGAACACTAACAAGTGAAACAAGAAACTAAACATCAAAAACTGCGAGTACATGCGTGTGTCTCGTCGTAACACCACACTACTTTCATATCGTAATATTAATCATGCTCTCGAGTACACTAAAAAGTGAAACATGGGACTAAACATCAAAAACTGCAAGTACATGCTTGTGTCTCGTTGTAACACCACACTACTTTCATATCGTGCTATTAATCATGCTCTCGAGTACACTAACAAGTGAAACATGGAACTAAACATCAAAAACTGCAAGTACATGCGTGTGTCTCGTCGTAACACCACACTACTTTCATATCGTGAATTTAATCATGCTATCGAGTACACTAACAAGTGAAACATGGACTTAAACATCAAAAACTGCAAGTACATGCGTGTGTCTCGTCGTAACACCACACTACTTTCATATCGTGAATTTAATCATGCTCTCGAGTACACTAACAAGTGAAACATAGAACTATACATCAAAAACTGCAAGTACATGCGTGTGTCCCGTCGTAGCACCACACTACTTTCATGCCGTGATAATAATCATGCTCTCGAGTACACTTACAAGTGAAACATGAAACTAAACATCAAAAACTGCAAGTACATGCTTGTGTCTCATCGTATTACCACACTACTTTCATATCGTGATATTATTCATGCTCTCGAGTACACTAACAAGTGAAATATGAAACTAATCATCAATAACTGCAAGTACCTGCGCGTGTGTCGCCGTAACATCACTCTACTTTCATATATTGATATTAATCATGCTCTCGAGCACACTAAGAAGTGAAACTGGAACTAAACATCAAAAACTGCAAGTACTTGCGTGTGTCTCGTCGTAACACCACACTACTTTCATATCGTGATATTAATCATGCTCTCGAGTACACTAACAAATGAAACATGTAACTAAACACCAAAAACTGCAAGTACATGCGTGTGTCTTATCGTATTACCAAACTACTTTCATATCGTGATATTAATCATGCTCTCGAGTACACTAACAAGTGAAACATGAAACTAATCATCAATAACTGCAAGTACCTGCGCGTGTGTCGCCGTAACATCACTCTACTTTCATATATTGATATTAATCATGCTCTCGAGCACACTAAGAAGTGAAACATGGAACTAAACATCAAAAACTGCAAGTACTTGCGTGTGTCTCGTCGTAACACCACACTACTTTCATATCGTGATATTAATCATGCTCTCGAGTACACTAACAAGTGAAACATGGAACTAAACATCAAAAAACTGCAAGCACATGCGTGTGTCTCGTCGTAATACCACACTACTTTCATATCGTGAATTTAAGCATGCTCTCGAGTACACTAACAAGTGAAACATAGAACTAAACATCAAAAACTGCAAGTACAAGGGTGTGTCTCGTCATAACACCACACTACTTTCTTATCGTGATATTAATCGTGCTCTCGAGTACACTAGCAAGCGAAACATGATAATAAACATCAAAAACTGCAAGTACATGCGTGTGTCTCGTCGGAACACCACACTACTTTCATATCGTGATTTTAATCATGCTCTCGAGAACACTAACAAGTGAAACATGGAACTAATCATCAAAAACTGCAAGTACAAGGGTGTGTCTCGTCGTAACACCACACTACTTTTTTATCGTGATATTTATAATGCTCTCGAGTACACTAACAAGTGAAACATGGTAATAAACATCAAAAACTGCAAGTACATGCGTGTGTCTCGTCGTAACACCACACTACTTTCATATCGTGATTTTAATCATTGTCTCGAGAACACTAACAAGTGAAACATGGAACTAATCTTCAAAAACTGCAAGTACAAGGGTGTGTCTCGTCGTAACACCACACTACTTTCTTATCGTGATATTAATCATGCTCTCGAGTACACTAACAAGTGAAACATGGTAATAAACATCAAAAACTGCAAGTACAATCTTGTGTCTCGTATTAACACCACACTACTTTCATATCGTGATTTTAATCATGCTCTCGAGAACACTAACAAGTGAAACAAGAAACTAAACATCAAAAACTGCGAGTACATGCGTGTGTCTCGTCGTAACACCACACTACTTTCATATCGTAATATTAATCATGCTCTCGAGTACACTAAAAAGTGAAACATGGGACTAAACATCAAAAACTGCAAGTACATGCTTGTGTCTCGTTGTAACACCACACTACTTTCATATCGTGCTATTAATCATGCTCTCGAGTACACTAACAAGTGAAACATGGAACTAAACATCAAAAACTGCAAGTACATGCGTGTGTCTCGTCGTAACACCACACTACTTTCATATCGTGAATTTAATCATGCTATCGAGTACACTAACAAGTGAAACATGGACTTAAACATCAAAAACTGCAAGTACATGCGTGTGTCTCGTCGTAACACCACACTACTTTCATATCGTGAATTTAATCATGCTCTCGAGTACACTAACAAGTGAAACATAGAACTATACATCAAAAACTGCAAGTACATGCGTGTGTCCCGTCGTAGCACCACACTACTTTCATGCCGTGATAATAATCATGCTCTCGAGTACACTTACAAGTGAAACATGAAACTAAACATCAAAAACTGCAAGTACATGCTTGTGTCTCATCGTATTACCACACTACTTTCATATCGTGATATTAATCATGCTCTCGAGTACACTAACAAGTGAAACATGAAACTAATCATCAATAACTGCAAGTACCTGCGCGTGTGTCGCCGTAACATCACTCTACTTTCATATATTGATATTAATCATGCTCTCGAGCACACTAAGAAGTGAAACTGGAACTAAACATCAAAAACTGCAAGTCCTTGCGTGTGTCTCGTCGCAACACCACACTACTTTCATATCGTGATATTAATCATGCTCTCGAGTACACTAACAACTGAAACATGGAACTAAACATCAAAAAACTGCAAGCACATGCGTGTGTCTCATCGTAATACCACACTACTTTCATATCGTGAATTTAAGCATGCTCTCGAGTACACTAACAAGTGAAACATAGAACTAAACATCAAAAACTGCAAGCACATGCGTGTGTCTCGTCGTAACACCACACTACTTTCACATCGTGAATTTAATCATGCTCTCGAGTACACTAACAAGTGAAACATGGAACTAAACATCAAAAACTGCAAGTACATGCGTGTGTCTCGTCGTAAGACCACACTACTTTCATATCGTGATTTTAATCATGCTCTCGAGAACACTAACAAGTGAAACATGGAACTATTCATCAAAAATGCAAGTACAAGGGTGTGTCTCGTCATAACACCACACTACTTTCTTATCGTGATATTAATCGTGCTCTCGAGTACACTAGCAAGCGAAACACGGTAATAAACATCAAAAACTGCAAGTACATGCGTGTGTCTCGTCGTAACACCACACTACTTTCATATCGTGATTTTAATCATGCTCTCGAGAACACTAACAAGTGAAACATGGAACTAAACATCAAAAACTGCAAGTACATGCGTGTGTCTCGTCGTAAGACCACACTACTTTCATATCGTGATTTTAATCATGCTCTCGAGAACACTAACAAGTGAAACATAGAACTATTCAACAAAAACTGCAAGTACAAGGGTGTGTCTCGTCATACCACCACACTACTTTCTTATCGTGATATTAATCGTGCTCTCGAGTACACTAGCAAGTGAAACATGGTAATAAACATCAAAAACTGCAAGTACATGCGTGTGTCTCGTCGTAACACCACACTACTTTCATATCGTGAATTTAATCATGCTCTCGAGTACACTAACAAGTGAAACATGGAACTAAACATCAAAAACTGCAAGTACATGCGTGTGTCTCATCGTATTACCACACTACTTTCATATCGTGATATTAATCATGCTCTCGAGCACACTAACAAGTGAAACATGAAACTAATCATCAAGAACTGCAAGTACCTGCGCGTGTGTCGCCGTAACACCACTCTACTTTCATATATTGATATTAATCATGCTCTCGAGTACACTAAGAAGTGAAACATGGAACTAAACATCAAAAACTGCAAGTACTTGCGTGTGTCTCGTCGTAACACCACACTACTTTCATATCGTGATATTAATCATGCTCTCGAGTACACTAACAAGTGAAACATGGAACTAAACATCAAAAACTGCAAGCACATGCGTGTGTCACGTCGTAATACTACACTACTTTCATATCGTGAATTTAATCATGCTCTCGAGTACACTAACAAGTGAAACATGGAACTAAACATCAAAAACTGCAAGTACATGTGTGTGTCTCGTCGTAACACCACACTACTTTCATATATTGATATTAATCATGCTCTCGAGTACACTAAGAAGTGAAACATGGAACTAAACATCAAAAACTGCAAGTACTTGCGTGTGTCTCGTCGTAACACCACACTACTTTCATATCGTGATATTAATCATGCTCTCGAGTACACTAACAAGTGAAACATGGAACTATTCATCAAAAATGCAAGTACAAGGGTGTGTCTCGTCATAACACCACACTACTTTCTTATCGTGATATTAATCGTGCTCTCGAGTACACTAGCAAGCGAAACATGGTAATAAACATCAAAAACTGCAAGTACATGCGTGTGTCTCGTCGTAACACCACACTACTTTCATATCGTGATTTTAATCATGCTCTCGAGAACACTAACAAGTGAAACATGGAACTAATCATCAAAAACTGCAAGTACAAGGGTGTGTCTCGTCGTAACACCACACTACTTTTTTATCGTGATATTAATCATGCTCTCGAGTACACTAACAAGTGAAACATGGTAATAAACATCAAAAACTGCAAGTACATGCGTGTGTCTCGTCGTAACACCACACTACTTTCATATCGTGATTTTAATCATTGTCTCGAGAACACTAACAAGTGAAACATGGAACTAATCATCAAAAACTGCAAGTACAAGGGTGTGTCTCGCCGAAACACCACACTACTTTCTTATCGTGATATTAATCAGGCTCTTGAGTACACTAAAAAGTGAAACATGGGACTAAACATCAAAAACTGTAAGTACATGCTTGTGTCTCGTTGTAACACTACACTACTTTCATATCGTGCTATTAATCATGCTCTCGAGTACACTAACAAGTGAAACATGGAACTAAACATCAAAAACTGCATGTACATGCGTGTGTCTCGTCGTAACACCACACTACTTTCATATCGTGAATTTAATCATGCTCTCGAGTACACTAACAAGTGAAACATGGACTTAAACATCAAAAACTGCAAGTACATGCGTGTGTCTCGTCGTAACACCACACTACTTTCATATCGTGAATTTATTCATGCGCTCGAGTACACTAACAAGTGAAACATAGAACTATACATCAAAAACTGCAAGTACATGCGTGTGTCTCGTCGTAACACCACACTACTTTCATGCCGTGATATTAATCATGCTCTCGAGTACACTTACAAGTGAAACATGAAACTAAACATCAAAAACTGCAAGCACATGCGTGTGTCTCGTCGTAACACCACATTACTTTCTATCTTAATATTAATCATGCTCTCGAGAACACTAACAAGTGAAACATGGAACTAAACATCAAAACCTGCAAGTACATGCGGGTGTCTCGTCGTAACACCACACAACTTTCATATAGTTATATTAATCATGCTCTCGTGTACACTAAGAAATGAAACATGTAACTAAACACCAAAAACTGCAAGTACATGCGTGTGTCTTATCGTATTACCAAACTACTTTCATATCGTGATATTAATCATGCTCTCGAGTACACTAACAAGTGAAACATGAAACTAATCATCAATAACTGCAAGTACCTGCGCGTGTGTCGCCGTAACATCACTCTACTTTCATATATTGATATTAATCATGCTCTCGAGCACACTAAGAAGTGAAACATGGAACTAAACATCAAAAACTGCAAGTACTTGCGTGTGTCTCGTCGTAATACCACACTACTTTCATATCGTGAATTTAAGCATGCTCTCGAGTACACTAACAAGTGAAACATAGAACTAAACATCAAAAACTGCAAGCACATGCGTGTGTCTCGTCGTAACACCACACTACTTTCATATCGTGAATTTAATCATGCTCTCGACTACACTAACAAGTGGAACATGGAACTAATCATCAAAAACTGCAAGTACATGCGTGTGTCTCGTCGTAAGACCACACTACTTTCATATCGTGATTTTAATCATGCTATCGAGAACACTAACAAGTGAAACATGGAACTATTACAAGGGTGTGTCTCGTCATAACACCACACTACTTTCTTATCGTGATATTAATCGTGCTCTCGAGTACACTAGCAAGCGAAACATGGTAATAAACATCAAAAACTGCAAGTATATGCGTGTGTCTCGTCGGAACACCACACTACTTTCATATCGTGATTTTAATCATGCTCTCGAGAACACTAAAGAGTGAAACATGGAACTAATCATCAAAAACTGCAAGTACAAGGGTGTGTCTCGTCGTAACACCACACTACTTTTTTATCGTGATATTTATCATGCTCTCGAGTACACTAACAAGTGAAACATGGTAATAAACATCAAAAACTGCAAGTACATGCGTGTGTCTCGTCGTAACACCACACTACTTTCATATCGTGATTTTAATCATTGTCTCGAGAACACTAACAAGTGAAACATGGAACTAATCTTCAAAAACTGCAAGTACAAGGGTGTGTCTCGTCGTAACACCACACTACTTTCTTATCGTGATATTAATCATGCTCTCGAGTACACTAACAAGTGAAACATGGTAATAAACAAGTGAAACATGGACTTAAACATCAAAAACTGCAAGTACATGCGTGTGTCTCGTCGTAACACCACACTACTTTCATATCGTGAATTTAATCATGCTCTCGAGTACACTAACAAGTGAAACATAGAACTATACATCAAAAACTGCAAGTACATGCCTGTGTCCCGTCGTAGCACCACACTACTTTCATGCCGTGATAATAATCATGCTCTCGAGTACACTTACAAGTGAAACATGAAACTAAACATCAAAAACTGCAAGTACATGCTTGTGTCTCATCGTATTACCACACTACTTTCATATCGTGATATTAATCATGCTCTCGAGTACACTAACAAGTGAAACATGAAACTAATCATCAATAACTGCAAGTACCTGCGCGTGTGTCGCCGTAACATCACTCTACTTTCATATATTGATATTAATCATGCTCTCGAGCACACTAAGAAGTGAAACTGGAACTAAACATCAAAAACTGCAAGTACTTGCGTGTGTCTCGTCGTAACACCACACTACTTTCATATCGTGATATTAATCATGCTCTCGAGTACACTAACAAGTGAAACATGGAACTAAACATCAAAAAACTGCAAGCACATGCGTGTGTCTCGTCGTAATACCACACTACTTTCATATCGTGAATTTAAGCATGCTCTCGAGTACACTAACAAGTGAAACATAGAACTAAACATCAAAAACTGCAAGCACATGCGTGTGTCTCGTCGTAACACCACACTACTTTCATATCGTGAATTTAATCATGCTCTCGAGTACACTAACAAGTGAAACATGGAACTAAACATCAAAAACTGCAAGTACATGCGTGTGTCTCGTCGTAAGACCACACTACTTTCATATCGTGATTTTAATCATGCTCTCGAGAACACTAACAAGTGAAACATGGAACTATTCATCAAAAATGCAAGTACAAGGGTGTGTCTCGTCATAACACCACACTACTTTCTTATCGTGATATTAATCGTGCTCTCGAGTACACTAGCAAGCGAAACACGGTAATAAACATCAAAAACTGCAAGTACATGCGTGTGTCTCGTCGTAACACCACACTACTTTCATATCGTGATTTTAATCATGCTCTCGAGAACACTAACAAGTGAAACATGGAACTAAACATCAAAAACTGCAAGTACATGCGTGTGTCTCGTCGTAAGACCACACTACTTTCATATCGTGATTTTAATCATGCTCTCGAGAACACTAACAAGTGAAACATAGAACTATTCAACAAAAACTGCAAGTACAAGGGTGTGTCTCGTCATACCACCACACTACTTTCTTATCGTGATATTAATCGTGCTCTCGAGTACACTAGCAAGTGAAACATGGTAATAAACATCAAAAACTGCAAGTACATGCGTGTGTCTCGTCGTAACTCCACACTACTTTCATATCGTGAATTTAATCATGCTCTCGAGTACACTAACAAGTGAAACATGGAACTAAACATCAAAAACTGCAAGTACATGCGGGTGTCTCGTCGTAACACCACACAACTTTCATATAGTTATATTAATCATGCTCTCGTGTACACTAACAAATGAAACATGTAACTAAACACCAAAAACTGAAATTACATGCATGTGTCTCGTCGTAACACCACACTACTTTTTTATCGTGATATTAATCATGCTCTCGAGTACACTAACAAGTGAAACATGGTAATAAACATCAAAAACTGCAAGTACATGCGTGTGTCTCGTCGTAACACCACACTACTTTCATATCGTGATTTTAATCATTGTCTCGAGAACACTAACAAGTGAAACATGGAACTAATCATCAAAAACTGCAAGTACAAGGGTGTGTCTCGTCGTAACACCACACTACTTTTTTATCGTGATATTAATCATGCTCTCGAGTACACTAACAAGTGAAACATGGTAATAAACATCAAAAACTGCAAGTACATGCGTGTGTCTCGTCGTAACACCACACTACTTTCATATCGTGATTTTAATCATTGTCTCGAGAACACTAACAAGTGAAACATGGAACTAATCATCAAAAACTGCAAGTACAAGGGTGTGTCTCGCCGTAACACCACACTACTTTCTTATCGTGATATTAATCAGGCTCTTGAGTACACTAAAAAGTGAAACATGGGACTAAACATCAAAAACTGCAAGTACATGCTTGTGTCTCGTTGTAACACCACACTACTTTCATATCGTGCTATTAATCATGCTCTCGAGTACACTAACAAGTGAAACACTGAACTAAACATCAAAAACTGCATGTACATGCGTGTGTCTCGTCGTAACACCACACTACTTTCATATCGTGAATTTAATCATGCTCTCGAGTACACTAACAAGTGAAACATGGACTTAAACATCAAAAACTGCAAGTACATGCGTGTGTCTCGTCGTAACACCACACTACTTTCATATCGTGAATTTATTCATGCGCTCGAGTACACTAACAAGTGAAACATAGAACTATACATCAAAAACTGCAAGTACATGCGTGTGTCTCGTCGTAACACCACACTACTTTCATGCCGTGATATTAATCATGCTCTCGAGTACACTTACAAGTGAAACATGAAACTAAACATCAAAAACTGCAAGCACATGCGTGTGTCTCGTCGTAACACCACATTACTTTCATATCTTAATATTAATCATGCTCTCGAGAACACTAACAAGTGAAACATGGAACTAAACATCAAAACCTGCAAGTACATGCGGGTGTCTCGTCGTAACACCACACAACTTTCATATAGTTATATTAATCATGCTCTCGTGTACACTAACAAATGAAACATGTAACTAAACACCAAAAACTGCAAGTACATGCGTGTGTCTTATCGTATTACCAAACTACTTTCATATCGTGATATTAATCATGCTCTCGAGTACACTAACAAGTGAAACATGAAACTAATCATCAATAACTGCAAGTACCTGCGCGTGTGTCGCCGTAACATCACTCTACTTTCATATATTGATATTAATCATGCTCTCGAGCACACTAAGAAGTGAAACATGGAACTAAACATCAAAAACTGCAAGTACTTGCGTGTGTCTCGTCGTAACACCACACTACTTTCATATCGTGATATTAATCATGCTCGCGAGTACACTAACAAGTGAAACATGGAACTAAACATCAAAACACTGCAAGCACATGCGTGTGTCTCGTCGTAATACCACACTACTTTCATATCGTGAATTTCAGCATGCTCTCGAGTACACTAACAAGTGAAACATAGAACTAAACATCAAAAACTGCAAGTACAAGGGTGTGTCTCGTCATAACACCACACTACTTTCTTATCGTGATATTAATCGTGCTCTCGAGTACACTAGCAAGCGAAACATGGTAATAAACATCAAAAACTGCAAGTACATGCGTGTGTCTCGTCGGAACACCACACTACTTTCATATCGTGATTTTAATCATGCTCTCGAGAACACTAACAAGTGAAACATGGAACTAATCATCAAAAACTGCAAGTACAAGGGTGTGTCTCGTCGTAACACCACACTACTTTTTTATCGTGATATTTATCATGCTCTCGAGTACACTAACAAGTGAAACATGGTAATAAACATCAAAAACTGCAAGTACATGCGTGTGTCTCGTCGTAACACCACACTACTTTCATATCGTGATTTTAATCATTGTCTCGAGAACACTAACAAGTGAAACATGGAACTAATCTTCAAAAACTGCAAGTACAAGGGTGTGTCTCGTCGTAACACCACACTACTTTCTTATCGTGATATTAATCATGCTCTCGAGTACACTAACAAGTGAAACATGGTAATAAACATCAAAAACTGCAAGTACAATCTTGTGTCTCGTATTAACACCACACTACTTTCATATCGTGATTTTAATCATGCTCTCGAGAACACTAACAAGTGAAACAAGAAACTAAACATCAAAAACTGCAAGTACTTGCGTGTGTCTCGTCGTAACACCACACTACTTTCATATCGTGATATTAATCATGCTCTCGAGTACACTAACAAGTGAAACATGGAACTAAACATCAAAAAACTGCAAGCACATGCGTGTGTCTCGTCGTAATACCACACTACTTTCATATCGTGAATTTAAGCATGCTCTCGAGTACACTAACAAGTGAAACATAGAACTAAACATCAAAAACTGCAAGCACATGCGTGTGTCTCGTCGTAACACCACACTACTTTCATATCGTGAATTTAATCATGCTCTCGAGTACACTAACAAGTGAAACATGGAACTAAACATCAAAAACTGCAAGTACATGCGTGTGTCTCGTCGTAAGACCACACTACTTTCATATCGTGATTTTAATCATGCTCTCGAGAACACTAACAAGTGAAACATGGAACTATTCATCAAAAATGCAAGTACAAGGGTGTGTCTCGTCATAACACCACACTACTTTCTTATCGTGATATTAATCGTGCTCTCGAGTACACTAGCAAGCGAAACACGGTAATAAACATCAAAAACTGCAAGTACATGCGTGTGTCTCGTCGTAACACCACACTACTTTCATATCGTGATTTTAATCATGCTCTCGAGAACACTAACAAGTGAAGCATGGAACTAAACATCAAAAACTGCAAGTACATGCGTGTGTCTCGTCGTAAGACCACACTACTTTCATATCGTGATTTTAATCATGCTCTCGAGAACACTAACAAGTGAAACATAGAACTATTCATCAAAAATGCAAGTACAAGGGTGTGTCTCGTCATACCACCACACTACTTTCTTATCGTGATATTAATCGTGCTCTCGAGTACACTAGCAAGTGAAACATGGTAATAAACATCAAAAACTGCAAGTACATGCGTGTGTCTCGTCGTAACACCACACTACTTTCATATCGTGAATTTAATCATGCTCTCGAGTACACTAACAAGTGAAACATGGAACTAAACATCAAAAACTGCAAGTACATGCGTGTGTCTCATCGTATTACCACACTACTTTCATATCGTGATATTAATCATGCTCTCGAGCACACTAACAAGTGAAACATGAAACTAATCATCAAGAACTGCAAGTACCTGCGCGTGTGTCGCCGTAACACCACTCTACTTTCATATATTGATATTAATCATGCTCTCGAGTACACTAAGAAGTGAAACATGGAACTAAACATCAAAAACTGCAAGTACTTGCGTGTGTCTCGTCGTAACACCACACTACTTTCATATCGTGATATTAATCATGCTCTCGAGTGCACTAACAAGTGAAACATGGAACTAAACATCAAAAACTGCAAGCACATGCGTGTGTCACGTCGTAATACTACACTACTTTCATATCGTGAATTTAATCATGCTCTCGAGTACACTAACAAGTGAAACATGGAACTAAACATCAAAAACTGCAAGTACATGTGTGTGTCTCGTCGTAACACCACACTACTTTCATATATTGATATTAATCATGCTCTCGAGTACACTAAGAAGTGAAACATGGAACTAAACATCAAAAACTGCAAGTACTTGCGTGTGTCTCGTCGTAACACCACACTACTTTCATATCGTGATATTAATCATGCTCTCGAGTACACTAACAAGTGAAACATGGAACTAAAAATCAAAAACTGCAAGTACAAGCGTGTGTCTCGTCGTAGCACCACACTACTTTCTTATCGTGATATTAATCATGCTCTCGAGTACACTAACAAGTGAAACATGGAACTAAACATCAAAAACTGCAAGCACATGCGTGTGTCTCGTCGTAACACCACACTACTTTCATATCGCGAATTTAATCATGCTCTCGAGTACACTAACAAGTGAAACATGGAACTATTCATCAAAAATGCAAGTACAAGGGTGTGTCTCGTCATAACACCACACTACTTTCTTATCGTGATATTAATCGTGCTCTCGAGTACACTAGCAAGCGAAACATGGTAATAAACATCAAAAACTGCAAGTACATGCGTGTGTCTCGTCGTAACACCACACTACTTTCATATCGTGATTTTAATCATGCTCTCGAGAACACTAACAAGTGAAACATGGAACTAATCATCAAAAACTGCAAGTACAAGGGTGTGTCTCGTCGTAACACCACACTACTTTTTTATCGTGATATTAATCATGCTCTCGAGTACACTAACAAGTGAAACATGGTAATAAACATCAAAAACTGCAAGTACATGCGTGTGTCTCGTCGTAACACCACACTACTTTCATATCGTGATTTTAATCATTGTCTTGAGAACACTAACAAGTGAAACATGGAACTAATCATCAAAAACTGCAAGTACAAGGGTGTGTCTCGCCGTAACACCACACTACTTTCTTATCGTGATATTAATCAGGCTCTTGAGTACACTAAAAAGTGAAACATGGGACTAAACATCAAAAACTGCAAGTACATGCTTGTGTCTCGTTGTAACACCACACTACTTTCATATCGTAATATTAATCATGCTCTCGAGTACACTAAAAAGTGAAACATGGGACTAAACATCAAAAACTGCAAGTACATGCTTGTGTCTCGTTGTAACACCACACTACTTTCATATCGTGCTATTAATCATGCTCTCGAGTACACTAACAAGTGAAATGTGGAACTAAACATCAAAAACTGCATGTACATGCGTGTGTCTCGTCGTAACACCACACTACTTTCATATCGTGAATTTAATCATGCTCTCGAGTACACTAACAAGTGAAACATGGACTTAAACATCAAAAACTGCAAGTACATGCGTGTGTCTCGTCGTAACACCACACTACTTTCATATCGTGAATTTATTCATGCGCTCGAGTACACTAACAAGTGAAACATAGAACTATACATCAAAAACTGCAAGTACATGCGTGTGTCCCGTCGTAGCACCACACTACTTTCATGCCGTGATAATAATCATGCTCTCGAGTACACTTACACGTGAAACATGAAACTAAACATCAAAAACTGCAAGTACATGCTTGTGTCTCATCGTATTACCACACTACTTTCATATCGTGATATTAATCATGCTCTCGAGTACACTAACAAGTGAAACATGAAACTAATCATCAATAACTGCAAGTACCTGCGCGTGTGTCGCCGTAACATCACTCTACTTTCATATATTGATATTAATCATGCTCTCGAGCACACTAAGAAGTGAAACTGGAACTAAACATCAAAAACTGCAAGTACTTGCGTGTGTCTCGTCGTAACACCACACTACTTTCATATCGTGATATTAATCATGCTCTCGAGTACACTAACAAGTGAAACATGGAACTAAACATCAAAAAACTGCAAGCACATGCGTGTGTCTCGTCGTAATACCACACTACTTTCATATCGTGAATTTAAGCATGCTCTCGAGTACACTAACAAGTGAAACATAGAACTAAACATCAAAAACTGCAAGCACATGCGTGTGTCTCGTCGTAACACCACACTACTTTCATATCGTGAATTTAATCATGCTCTCGAGTACACTAACAAGTGAAACATGGAACTAAACATCAAAAACTGCAAGTACATGCGTGTGTCTCGTCGTAAGACCACACTACTTTCATATCGTGATTTTAATCATGCTCTCGAGAACACTAACAAGTGAAACATGGAACTATTCATCAAAAATGCAAGTACAAGGGTGTGTCTCGTCATAACACCACACTACTTTCTTATCGTGATATTAATCGTGCTCTCGAGTACACTAACAAGTGAAACATGGTAATAAACATCAAAAACTGCAAGTACATGCGTGTGTCTCGTCGTAACACCACACTACTTTCATATCGTGATTTTAATCATTGTCTCGAGAACACTAACAAGTGAAACATGGAACTAATCATCAAAAACTGCAAGTACAAGGGTGTGTCTCGCCGAAACACCACACTACTTTCTTATCGTGATATTAATCAGGCTCTTGAGTACACTAAAAAGTGAAACATGGGACTAAACATCAAAAACTGTAAGTACATGCTTGTGTCTCGTTGTAACACTACACTACTTTCATATCGTGCTATTAATCATGCTCTCGAGTACACTAACAAGTGAAACATGGAACTAAACATCAAAAACTGCATGTACATGCGTGTGTCTCGTCGTAACACCACACTACTTTCATATCGTGAATTTAATCATGCTCTCGAGTACACTAACAAGTGAAACATGGACTTAAACATCAAAAACTGCAAGTACATGCGTGTGTCTCGTCGTAACACCACACTACTTTCATATCGTGAATTTATTCATGCGCTCGAGTACACTAACAAGTGAAACATAGAACTATACATCAAAAACTGCAAGTACATGCGTGTGTCTCGTCGTAACACCACACTACTTTCATGCCGTGATATTAATCATGCTCTCGAGTACACTTACAAGTGAAACATGAAACTAAACATCAAAAACTGCAAGCACATGCGTGTGTCTCGTCGTAACACCACATTACTTTCTATCTTAATATTAATCATGCTCTCGAGAACACTAACAAGTGAAACATGGAACTAAACATCAAAACCTGCAAGTACATGCGGGTGTCTCGTCGTAACACCACACAACTTTCATATAGTTATATTAATCATGCTCTCGTGTACACTAAGAAATGAAACATGTAACTAAACACCAAAAACTGCAAGTACATGCGTGTGTCTTATCGTATTACCAAACTACTTTCATATCGTGATATTAATCATGCTCTCGAGTACACTAACAAGTGAAACATGAAACTAATCATCAATAACTGCAAGTACCTGCGCGTGTGTCGCCGTAACATCACTCTACTTTCATATATTGATATTAATCATGCTCTCGAGCACACTAAGAAGTGAAACATGGAACTAAACATCAAAAACTGCAAGTACTTGCGTGTGTCTCGTCGTAATACCACACTACTTTCATATCGTGAATTTAAGCATGCTCTCGAGTACACTAACAAGTGAAACATAGAACTAAACATCAAAAACTGCAAGCACATGCGTGTGTCTCGTCGTAACACCACACTACTTTCATATCGTGAATTTAATCATGCTCTCGACTACACTAACAAGTGGAACATGGAACTAATCATCAAAAACTGCAAGTACATGCGTGTGTCTCGTCGTAAGACCACACTACTTTCATATCGTGATTTTAATCATGCTATCGAGAACACTAACAAGTGAAACATGGAACTATTACAAGGGTGTGTCTCGTCATAACACCACACTACTTTCTTATCGTGATATTAATCGTGCTCTCGAGTACACTAGCAAGCGAAACATGGTAATAAACATCAAAAACTGCAAGTATATGCGTGTGTCTCGTCGGAACACCACACTACTTTCATATCGTGATTTTAATCATGCTCTCGAGAACACTAAAGAGTGAAACATGGAACTAATCATCAAAAACTGCAAGTACAAGGGTGTGTCTCGTCGTAACACCACACTACTTTTTTATCGTGATATTTATCATGCTCTCGAGTACACTAACAAGTGAAACATGGTAATAAACATCAAAAACTGCAAGTACATGCGTGTGTCTCGTCGTAACACCACACTACTTTCATATCGTGATTTTAATCATTGTCTCGAGAACACTAACAAGTGAAACATGGAACTAATCTTCAAAAACTGCAAGTACAAGGGTGTGTCTCGTCGTAACACCACACTACTTTCTTATCGTGATATTAATCATGCTCTCGAGTACACTAACAAGTGAAACATGGTAATAAACAAGTGAAACATGGACTTAAACATCAAAAACTGCAAGTACATGCGTGTGTCTCGTCGTAACACCACACTACTTTCATATCGTGAATTTAATCATGCTCTCGAGTACACTAACAAGTGAAACATAGAACTATACATCAAAAACTGCAAGTACATGCCTGTGTCCCGTCGTAGCACCACACTACTTTCATGCCGTGATAATAATCATGCTCTCGAGTACACTTACAAGTGAAACATGAAACTAAACATCAAAAACTGCAAGTACATGCTTGTGTCTCATCGTATTACCACACTACTTTCATATCGTGATATTAATCATGCTCTCGAGTACACTAACAAGTGAAACATGAAACTAATCATCAATAACTGCAAGTACCTGCGCGTGTGTCGCCGTAACATCACTCTACTTTCATATATTGATATTAATCATGCTCTCGAGCACACTAAGAAGTGAAACTGGAACTAAACATCAAAAACTGCAAGTACTTGCGTGTGTCTCGTCGTAACACCACACTACTTTCATATCGTGATATTAATCATGCTCTCGAGTACACTAACAAGTGAAACATGGAACTAAACATCAAAAAACTGCAAGCACATGCGTGTGTCTCGTCGTAATACCACACTACTTTCATATCGTGAATTTAAGCATGCTCTCGAGTACACTAACAAGTGAAACATAGAACTAAACATCAAAAACTGCAAGCACATGCGTGTGTCTCGTCGTAACACCACACTACTTTCATATCGTGAATTTAATCATGCTCTCGAGTACACTAACAAGTGAAACATGGAACTAAACATCAAAAACTGCAAGTACATGCGTGTGTCTCGTCGTAAGACCACACTACTTTCATATCGTGATTTTAATCATGCTCTCGAGAACACTAACAAGTGAAACATGGAACTATTCATCAAAAATGCAAGTACAAGGGTGTGTCTCGTCATAACACCACACTACTTTCTTATCGTGATATTAATCGTGCTCTCGAGTACACTAGCAAGCGAAACACGGTAATAAACATCAAAAACTGCAAGTACATGCGTGTGTCTCGTCGTAACACCACACTACTTTCATATCGTGATTTTAATCATGCTCTCGAGAACACTAACAAGTGAAACATGGAACTAAACATCAAAAACTGCAAGTACATGCGTGTGTCTCGTCGTAAGACCACACTACTTTCATATCGTGATTTTAATCATGCTCTCGAGAACACTAACAAGTGAAACATAGAACTATTCAACAAAAACTGCAAGTACAAGGGTGTGTCTCGTCATACCACCACACTACTTTCTTATCGTGATATTAATCGTGCTCTCGAGTACACTAGCAAGTGAAACATGGTAATAAACATCAAAAACTGCAAGTACATGCGTGTGTCTCGTCGTAACACCACACTACTTTCATATCGTGAATTTAATCATGCTCTCGAGTACACTAACAAGTGAAACATGGAACTAAACATCAAAAACTGCAAGTACATGCGGGTGTCTCGTCGTAACACCACACAACTTTCATATAGTTATATTAATCATGCTCTCGTGTACACTAACAAATGAAACATGTAACTAAACACCAAAAACTGAAATTACATGCATGTGTCTCGTCGTAACACCACACTACTTTTTTATCGTGATATTAATCATGCTCTCGAGTACACTAACAAGTGAAACATGGTAATAAACATCAAAAACTGCAAGTACATGCGTGTGTCTCGTCGTAACACCACACTACTTTCATATCGTGATTTTAATCATTGTCTCGAGAACACTAACAAGTGAAACATGGAACTAATCATCAAAAACTGCAAGTACAAGGGTGTGTCTCGTCGTAACACCACACTACTTTTTTATCGTGATATTAATCATGCTCTCGAGTACACTAACAAGTGAAACATGGTAATAAACATCAAAAACTGCAAGTACATGCGTGTGTCTCGTCGTAACACCACACTACTTTCATATCGTGATTTTAATCATTGTCTCGAGAACACTAACAAGTGAAACATGGAACTAATCATCAAAAACTGCAAGTACAAGGGTGTGTCTCGCCGTAACACCACACTACTTTCTTATCGTGATATTAATCAGGCTCTTGAGTACACTAAAAAGTGAAACATGGGACTAAACATCAAAAACTGCAAGTACATGCTTGTGTCTCGTTGTAACACCACACTACTTTCATATCGTGCTATTAATCATGCTCTCGAGTACACTAACAAGTGAAACACTGAACTAAACATCAAAAACTGCATGTACAGTACTCACGGATTGAAATAGGACATTCGGAGCGCTAGCCTTGCAGTGCCACGCAGGCATGTGGTAAGCCACAGGCCGGCTCATTGGCTACTGGAAGGAACAATTCTGCTTTGTAGATGTTCTCCCTCTCGCGCCATACCACAATGCACCACCTTGGTTCCATGAGCGTCTACGGGCGGCGCTCCATGAAGCGACGGCCACGCGCTCCGAATGTCCTATTTCAATCCGTGAGTACTGTACATGCGTGTGTCTCGTCGTAACACCACACTACTTTCATATCGTGAATTTAATCATGCTCTCGAGTACACTAACAAGTGAAACATGGACTTAAACATCAAAAACTGCAAGTACATGCGTGTGTCTCGTCGTAACACCACACTACTTTCATATCGTGAATTTATTCATGCGCTCGAGTACACTAACAAGTGAAACATAGAACTATACATCAAAAACTGCAAGTACATGCGTGTGTCTCGTCGTAACACCACACTACTTTCATGCCGTGATATTAATCATGCTCTCGAGTACACTTACAAGTGAAACATGAAACTAAACATCAAAAACTGCAAGCACATGCGTGTGTCTCGTCGTAACACCACATTACTTTCATATCTTAATATTAATCATGCTCTCGAGAACACTAACAAGTGAAACATGGAACTAAACATCAAAACCTGCAAGTACATGCGGGTGTCTCGTCGTAACACCACACAACTTTCATATAGTTATATTAATCATGCTCTCGTGTACACTAACAAATGAAACATGTAACTAAACACCAAAAACTGCAAGTACATGCGTGTGTCTTATCGTATTACCAAACTACTTTCATATCGTGATATTAATCATGCTCTCGAGTACACTAACAAGTGAAACATGAAACTAATCATCAATAACTGCAAGTACCTGCGCGTGTGTCGCCGTAACATCACTCTACTTTCATATATTGATATTAATCATGCTCTCGAGCACACTAAGAAGTGAAACATGGAACTAAACATCAAAAACTGCAAGTACTTGCGTGTGTCTCGTCGTAACACCACACTACTTTCATATCGTGATATTAATCATGCTCGCGAGTACACTAACAAGTGAAACATGGAACTAAACATCAAAACACTGCAAGCACATGCGTGTGTCTCGTCGTAATACCACACTACTTTCATATCGTGAATTTCAGCATGCTCTCGAGTACACTAACAAGTGAAACATAGAACTAAACATCAAAAACTGCAAGTACAAGGGTGTGTCTCGTCATAACACCACACTACTTTCTTATCGTGATATTAATCGTGCTCTCGAGTACACTAGCAAGCGAAACATGGTAATAAACATCAAAAACTGCAAGTACATGCGTGTGTCTCGTCGGAACACCACACTACTTTCATATCGTGATTTTAATCATGCTCTCGAGAACACTAACAAGTGAAACATGGAACTAATCATCAAAAACTGCAAGTACAAGGGTGTGTCTCGTCGTAACACCACACTACTTTTTTATCGTGATATTTATCATGCTCTCGAGTACACTAACAAGTGAAACATGGTAATAAACATCAAAAACTGCAAGTACATGCGTGTGTCTCGTCGTAACACCACACTACTTTCATATCGTGATTTTAATCATTGTCTCGAGAACACTAACAAGTGAAACATGGAACTAATCTTCAAAAACTGCAAGTACAAGGGTGTGTCTCGTCGTAACACCACACTACTTTCTTATCGTGATATTAATCATGCTCTCGAGTACACTAACAAGTGAAACATGGTAATAAACATCAAAAACTGCAAGTACAATCTTGTGTCTCGTATTAACACCACACTACTTTCATATCGTGATTTTAATCATGCTCTCGAGAACACTAACAAGTGAAACAAGAAACTAAACATCAAAAACTGCAAGTACTTGCGTGTGTCTCGTCGTAACACCACACTACTTTCATATCGTGATATTAATCATGCTCTCGAGTACACTAACAAGTGAAACATGGAACTAAACATCAAAAAACTGCAAGCACATGCGTGTGTCTCGTCGTAATACCACACTACTTTCATATCGTGAATTTAAGCATGCTCTCGAGTACACTAACAAGTGAAACATAGAACTAAACATCAAAAACTGCAAGCACATGCGTGTGTCTCGTCGTAACACCACACTACTTTCATATCGTGAATTTAATCATGCTCTCGAGTACACTAACAAGTGAAACATGGAACTAAACATCAAAAACTGCAAGTACATGCGTGTGTCTCGTCGTAAGACCACACTACTTTCATATCGTGATTTTAATCATGCTCTCGAGAACACTAACAAGTGAAACATGGAACTATTCATCAAAAATGCAAGTACAAGGGTGTGTCTCGTCATAACACCACACTACTTTCTTATCGTGATATTAATCGTGCTCTCGAGTACACTAGCAAGCGAAACACGGTAATAAACATCAAAAACTGCAAGTACATGCGTGTGTCTCGTCGTAACACCACACTACTTTCATATCGTGATTTTAATCATGCTCTCGAGAACACTAACAAGTGAAGCATGGAACTAAACATCAAAAACTGCAAGTACATGCGTGTGTCTCGTCGTAAGACCACACTACTTTCATATCGTGATTTTAATCATGCTCTCGAGAACACTAACAAGTGAAACATAGAACTATTCATCAAAAATGCAAGTACAAGGGTGTGTCTCGTCATACCACCACACTACTTTCTTATCGTGATATTAATCGTGCTCTCGAGTACACTAGCAAGTGAAACATGGTAATAAACATCAAAAACTGCAAGTACATGCGTGTGTCTCGTCGTAACACCACACTACTTTCATATCGTGAATTTAATCATGCTCTCGAGTACACTAACAAGTGAAACATGGAACTAAACATCAAAAACTGCAAGTACATGCGTGTGTCTCATCGTATTACCACACTACTTTCATATCGTGATATTAATCATGCTCTCGAGCACACTAACAAGTGAAACATGAAACTAATCATCAAGAACTGCAAGTACCTGCGCGTGTGTCGCCGTAACACCACTCTACTTTCATATATTGATATTAATCATGCTCTCGAGTACACTAAGAAGTGAAACATGGAACTAAACATCAAAAACTGCAAGTACTTGCGTGTGTCTCGTCGTAACACCACACTACTTTCATATCGTGATATTAATCATGCTCTCGAGTGCACTAACAAGTGAAACATGGAACTAAACATCAAAAACTGCAAGCACATGCGTGTGTCACGTCGTAATACTACACTACTTTCATATCGTGAATTTAATCATGCTCTCGAGTACACTAACAAGTGAAACATGGAACTAAACATCAAAAACTGCAAGTACATGTGTGTGTCTCGTCGTAACACCACACTACTTTCATATATTGATATTAATCATGCTCTCGAGTACACTAAGAAGTGAAACATGGAACTAAACATCAAAAACTGCAAGTACTTGCGTGTGTCTCGTCGTAACACCACACTACTTTCATATCGTGATATTAATCATGCTCTCGAGTACACTAACAAGTGAAACATGGAACTAAAAATCAAAAACTGCAAGTACAAGCGTGTGTCTCGTCGTAGCACCACACTACTTTCTTATCGTGATATTAATCATGCTCTCGAGTACACTAACAAGTGAAACATGGAACTAAACATCAAAAACTGCAAGCACATGCGTGTGTCTCGTCGTAACACCACACTACTTTCATATCGCGAATTTAATCATGCTCTCGAGTACACTAACAAGTGAAACATGGAACTATTCATCAAAAATGCAAGTACAAGGGTGTGTCTCGTCATAACACCACACTACTTTCTTATCGTGATATTAATCGTGCTCTCGAGTACACTAGCAAGCGAAACATGGTAATAAACATCAAAAACTGCAAGTACATGCGTGTGTCTCGTCGTAACACCACACTACTTTCATATCGTGATTTTAATCATGCTCTCGAGAACACTAACAAGTGAAACATGGAACTAATCATCAAAAACTGCAAGTACAAGGGTGTGTCTCGTCGTAACACCACACTACTTTTTTATCGTGATATTAATCATGCTCTCGAGTACACTAACAAGTGAAACATGGTAATAAACATCAAAAACTGCAAGTACATGCGTGTGTCTCGTCGTAACACCACACTACTTTCATATCGTGATTTTAATCATTGTCTTGAGAACACTAACAAGTGAAACATGGAACTAATCATCAAAAACTGCAAGTACAAGGGTGTGTCTCGCCGTAACACCACACTACTTTCTTATCGTGATATTAATCAGGCTCTTGAGTACACTAAAAAGTGAAACATGGGACTAAACATCAAAAACTGCAAGTACATGCTTGTGTCTCGTTGTAACACCACACTACTTTCATATCGTAATATTAATCATGCTCTCGAGTACACTAAAAAGTGAAACATGGGACTAAACATCAAAAACTGCAAGTACATGCTTGTGTCTCGTTGTAACACCACACTACTTTCATATCGTGCTATTAATCATGCTCTCGAGTACACTAACAAGTGAAATGTGGAACTAAACATCAAAAACTGCATGTACATGCGTGTGTCTCGTCGTAACACCACACTACTTTCATATCGTGAATTTAATCATGCTCTCGAGTACACTAACAAGTGAAACATGGACTTAAACATCAAAAACTGCAAGTACATGCGTGTGTCTCGTCGTAACACCACACTACTTTCATATCGTGAATTTATTCATGCGCTCGAGTACACTAACAAGTGAAACATAGAACTATACATCAAAAACTGCAAGTACATGCGTGTGTCCCGTCGTAGCACCACACTACTTTCATGCCGTGATAATAATCATGCTCTCGAGTACACTTACACGTGAAACATGAAACTAAACATCAAAAACTGCAAGTACATGCTTGTGTCTCATCGTATTACCACACTACTTTCATATCGTGATATTAATCATGCTCTCGAGTACACTAACAAGTGAAACATGAAACTAATCATCAATAACTGCAAGTACCTGCGCGTGTGTCGCCGTAACATCACTCTACTTTCATATATTGATATTAATCATGCTCTCGAGCACACTAAGAAGTGAAACTGGAACTAAACATCAAAAACTGCAAGTACTTGCGTGTGTCTCGTCGTAACACCACACTACTTTCATATCGTGATATTAATCATGCTCTCGAGTACACTAACAAGTGAAACATGGAACTAAACATCAAAAAACTGCAAGCACATGCGTGTGTCTCGTCGTAATACCACACTACTTTCATATCGTGAATTTAAGCATGCTCTCGAGTACACTAACAAGTGAAACATAGAACTAAACATCAAAAACTGCAAGCACATGCGTGTGTCTCGTCGTAACACCACACTACTTTCATATCGTGAATTTAATCATGCTCTCGAGTACACTAACAAGTGAAACATGGAACTAAACATCAAAAACTGCAAGTACATGCGTGTGTCTCGTCGTAAGACCACACTACTTTCATATCGTGATTTTAATCATGCTCTCGAGAACACTAACAAGTGAAACATGGAACTATTCATCAAAAATGCAAGTACAAGGGTGTGTCTCGTCATAACACCACACTACTTTCTTATCGTGATATTAATCGTGCTCTCGAGTACACTAGCAAGCGAAACACGGTAATAAACATCAAAAACTGCAAGTACATGCGTGTGTCTCGTCGTAACACCACACTACTTTCATATCGTGATTTTAATCATGCTCTCGAGAACACTAACAAGTGAAGCATGGAACTAAACATCAAAAACTGCAAGTACATGCGTGTGTCTCGTCGTAAGACCACACTACTTTCATATCGTGATTTTAATTATGCTCTCGAGAACACTAACAAGTGAAACATAGAACTATTCAACAAAAACTGCAAGTACAAGGGTGTGTCTCGTCATACCACCACACTACTTTCTTATCGTGATATTAATCGTGCTCTCGAGTACACTAGCAAGTGAAACATGGTAATAAACATCAAAAACTGCAAGTACATGCGTGTGTCTCGTCGTAACACCACACTACTTTCATATCGTGAATTTAATCATGCTCTCGAGTACACTAACAAGTGAAACATGGAACTAAACATCAAAAACTGCAAGTACATGCGTGTGTCTCATCGTATTACCACACTACTTTCATATCGTGATATTAATCATGCTCTCGAGCACACTAACAAGTGAAACATGAAACTAATCATCAAGAACTGCAAGTACCTGCGCGTGTGTCGCCGTAACACCACTCTACTTTCATATATTGATATTAATCATGCTCTCGAGTACACTAAGAAGTGAAACATGGAACTAAACATCAAAAACTGCAAGTACTTGCGTGTGTCTCGTCGTAACACCACACTACTTTCATATCGTGATATTAATCATGCTCTCGAGTGCACTAACAAGTGAAACATGGAACTAAACATCAAAAACTGCAAGCACATGCGTGTGTCACGTCGTAATACTACACTACTTTCATATCGTGAATTTAATCATGCTCTCGAGTACACTAACAAGTGAAACATGGAACTAAACATCAAAAACTGCAAGTACATGTGTGTGTCTCGTCGTAACACCACACTACTTTCATATATTGATATTAATCATGCTCTCGAGTACACTAAGAAGTGAAACATGGAACTAAACATCAAAAACTGCAAGTACTTGCGTGTGTCTCGTCGTAACACCACACTACTTTCATATCGTGATATTAATCATGCTCTCGAGTACACTAACAAGTGAAACATGGAACTAAAAATCAAAAACTGCAAGTACAAGCGTGTGTCTCGTCGTAGCACCACACTACTTTCTTATCGTGATATTAATCATGCTCTCGAGTACACTAACAAGTGAAACATGGAACTAAACATCAAAAACTGCAAGCACATGCGTGTGTCTCGTCGTAACACCACACTACTTTCATATCGCGAATTTAATCATGCTCTCGAGTACACTAACAAGTGAAACATGGAACTATTCATCAAAAATGCAAGTACAAGGGTGTGTCTCGTCATAACACCACACTACTTTCTTATCGTGATATTAATCGTGCTCTCGAGTACACTAGCAAGCGAAACATGGTAATAAACATCAAAAACTGCAAGTACATGCGTGTGTCTCGTCGTAACACCACACTACTTTCATATCGTGATTTTAATCATGCTCTCGAGAACACTAACAAGTGAAACATGGAACTAATCATCAAAAACTGCAAGTACAAGGGTGTGTCTCGTCGTAACACCACACTACTTTTTTATCGTGATATTAATCTTGCTCTCGAGTACACTAACAAGTGAAACATGGTAATAAACATCAAAAACTGCAAGTACATGCGTGTGTCTCGTCGTAACACCACACTACTTTCATATCGTGATTTTAATCATTGTCTCGAGAACACTAACAAGTGAAACATGGAACTAATCATCAAAAACTGCAAGTACAAGGGTGTGTCTCGCCGTAACACCACACTACTTTCTTATCGTGATATTAATCAGGCTCTTGAGTACACTAAAAAGTGAAACATGGGACTAAACATCAAAAACTGCAAGTACATGCTTGTGTCTCGTTGTAACACCACACTACTTTCATATCGTGCTATTAATCATGCTCTCGAGTACACTAACAAGTGAAACATGGAACTAAACATCAAAAACTGCATGTACATGCGTGTGTCTCGTCGTAACACCACACTACTTTCATATCGTGAATTTAATCATGCTCTCGAGTACACTAACAAGTGAAACATGGACTTAAACATCAAAAACTGCAAGTACATGCGTGTGTCTCGTCGTAACACCACACTACTTTCATATCGTGAATTTATTCATGCGCTCGAGTACACTAACAAGTGAAACATAGAACTATACATCAAAAACTGCAAGTACATGCGTGTGTCTCGTCGTAACACCACACTACTTTCATGCCGTGATATTAATCATGCTCTCGAGTACACTTACAAGTGAAACATGAAACTAAACATCAAAAACTGCAAGCACATGCGTGTGTCTCGTCGTAACACCACATTACTTTCATATCTTAATATTAATCATGCTCTCGAGAACACTAACAAGTGAAACATGGAACTAAACATCAAAACCTGCAAGTACATGCGGGTGTCTCGTCGTAACACCACACAACTTTCATATAGTTATATTAATCATGCTCTCGTGTACACTAACAAATGAAACATGTAACTAAACACCAAAAACTGCAAGTACATGCGTGTGTCTTATCGTATTACCAAACTACTTTCATATCGTGATATTAATCATGCTCTCGAGTACACTAACAAGTGAAACATGAAACTAATCATCAATAACTGCAAGTACCTGCGCGTGTGTCGCCGTAACATCACTCTACTTTCATATATTGATATTAATCATGCTCTCGAGCACACTAAGAAGTGAAACATGGAACTAAACATCAAAAACTGCAAGTACTTGCGTGTGTCTCGTCGTAATACCACACTACTTTCATATCGTGAATTTAAGCATGCTCTCGAGTACACTAACAAGTGAAACATAGAACTAAACATCAAAAACTGCAAGCACATGCGTGTGTCTCGTCGTAACACCACACTACTTTCATATCGTGAATTTAATCATGCTCTCGACTACACTAACAAGTGAAACATGGAACTAATCCTCAAAAACTGCAAGTACATGCGTGTGTCTCGTCGTAAGACCACACTACTTTCATATCGTGATTTTAATCATGCTATCGAGAACACTAACAAGTGAAACATGGAACTATTACAAGGGTGTGTCTCGTCATAACACCACACTACTTTCTTATCGTGATATTAATCGTGCTCTCGAGTACACTAGCAAGCGAAACATGGTAATAAACATCAAAAACTGCAAGTATATGCGTGTGTCTCGTCGGAACACCACACTACTTTCATATCGTGATTTTAATCATGCTCTCGAGAACACTAACAAGTGAAACATGGAACTAATCATCAAAAACTGCAAGTACAAGGGTGTGTCTCGTCGTAACACCACACTACTTTTTTATCGTGATATTTATCATGCTCTCGAGTACACTAACAAGTGAAACATGGTAATAAACATCAAAAACTGCAAGTACATGCGTGTGTCTCGTCGTAACACCACACTACTTTCATATCGTGATTTTAATCATTGTCTCGAGAACACTAACAAGTGAAACATGGAACTAATCTTCAAAAACTGCAAGTACAAGGAAGTGTCTCGTCGTAACACCACACTACTTTCTTATCGTGATATTAATCATGCTCTCGAGTACACTAACAAGTGAAACATGGTAATAAACAAGTGAAACATGGACTTAAACATCAAAAACTGCAAGTACATGCGTGTGTCTCGTCGTAACACCACACTACTTTCATATCGTGAATTTAATCATGCTCTCGAGTACACTCAGAAGTGAAACATAGAACTATACATCAAAAACTGCAAGTACATGCGTGTGTCCCGTCGTAGCACCACACTACTTTCATGCCGTGATAATAATCATGCTCTCGAGTACACTTACAAGTGAAACATGAAACTAAACATCAAAAACTGCAAGTACATGCTTGTGTCTCATCGTATTACCACACTACTTTCATATCGTGATATTAATCATGCTCTCGAGTACACTAACAAGTGAAACATGAAACTAATCATCAATAACTGCAAGTACCTGCGCGTGTGTCGCCGTAACATCACTCTACTTTCATATATTGATATTAATCATGCTCTCGAGCACACTAAGAAGTGAAACTGGAACTAAACATCAAAAACTGCAAGTACTTGCGTGTGTCTCGTCGTAACACCACACTACTTTCATATCGTGATATTAATCATGCTCTCGAGTACACTAACAAGTGAAACATGGAACTAAACATCAAAAAACTGCAAGCACATGCGTGTGTCTCGTCGTAATACCGCACTACTTTCATATCGTGAATTTAGGCATGCTCTCGAGTACACTAACAAGTGAAACATAGAACTAAACATCAAAAACTGCAAGCACATGCGTGTGTCTCGTCGTAACACCACACTACTTTCATATCGTGAATTTAATCATGCTCTCGAGTACACTAACAAGTGAAACATGAAACTAAACATCAAAAACTGCAAGTACATGCGTGTGTCTCATCGTATTACCACACTACTTTCATATCGTGATATTAATCATGCTCTCGAGCACACTAACAAGTGAAACATGAAACTAATCATCAAGAACTGCAAGTACCTGCGCGTGTGTCGCCGTAACACCACTCTACTTTCATATATTGATATTAATCATGCTCTCGAGTACACTAAGAAGTGAAACATGGAACTAAACATCAAAAACTGCAAGTACTTGCGTGTGTCTCGTCGTAACACCACACTACTTTCATATCGTGATATTAATCATGCTCTCGAGTACACTAACAAGTGAAACATGGAACTAAACATCAAAAACTGCAAGCACATGCGTGTGTCACGTCGTAATACTACACTACTTTCATATCGTGAATTTAATCATGCTCTCGAGTACACTAACAAGTGAAACATGGAACTAAACATCAAAAACTGCAAGTACATGTGTGTGTCTCGTCGTAACACCACACTACTTTCATATATTGATATTATTCATGCTCTCGAGTACACTAAGAAGTGGAACATGGAACTAAACATCAAAAACTGCAAGTACTTGCGTGTGTCTCGTCGTAACACCACACTACTTTCATATCGTGATATTAATCATGCTCTCGAGTACACTAACAAGTGAAACATGGAACTAAAAATCAAAAACTGCAAGTACAAGCGTGTGTCTCGTCGTAGCACCACACTACTTTCTTATCGTGATATTAATCATGCTCTCGAGTACACTAACAAGTGAAACATGGAACTAAACATCAAAAACTGCAAGCACATGCGTGTGTCTCGTCGTAACACCACACTACTTTCATATCGCGAATTTAATCATGCTCTCGAGTACACTAACAAGTGAAACATGGAACTAAACATCAAAAACTGCAAGTACATGCGTGTGTCTCGTCGTAAGACCACACTACTTTCATATCGTGATTTTAATCATGCTCTCGAGAACACTAACAAGTGAAACATGGAACTATTCATCAAAAATGCAAGTACAAGGGTGTGTCTCGTCATAACACCACACTACTTTCTTATCGTGATATTAATCGTGCTCTCGAGTACACTAGCAAGCGAAACATGGTAATAAACATCAAAAACTGCAAGTACATGCGTGTGTCTCGTCGTAACACCACACTACTTTCATATCGTGATTTTAATCATGCTCTCGAGAACACTAACAAGTGAAACATGGAACTAATCATCAAAAACTGCAAGTACAAGGGTGTGTCTCGTCGTAACACCACACTACTTTTTTATCGTGATATTAATCATGCTCTCGAGTACACTAACAAGTGAAACATGGTAATAAACATCAAAAACTGCAAGTACATGCGTGTGTCTCGTCGTAACACCACACTACTTTCATATCGTGATTTTAATCATTGTCTCGAGAACACTAACAAGTGAAACATGGAACTAATCATCAAAAACTGCAAGTACAAGGGTGTGTCTCGTCGTAACACCACACTACCTTCTTATCGTGATATTAATCATGCTCTCGAGTACACTAACAAGTGAAACATGGTAATAAACATCAAAAACTGCAAGTACAATCTTGTGTTCGTATTAACACCACACTACTTTCATATCGTGATTTTAATCATGCTCTCGAGAACACTAACAAGTGAAACAAGAAACTAAACATCAAAAACTGCGAGTACATGCGTGTGTCTCGTCGTAACACCACACTACTTTCATATCGTGATATTAATCAGGCTCTTGAGTACACTAAAAAGTGAAACATGGGACTAAACATCAAAAACTGCAAGTACATGCTTGTGTCTCGTTGTAACACCACACTACTTTCATATCGTGCTATTAATCATGCTCTCGAGTACACTAACAAGTGAAATGTGGAACTAAACATCAAAAACTGCATGTACATGCGTGTGTCTCGTCGTAACACCACACTACTTTCATATCGTGAATTTAATCATGCTCTCGAGTACACTAACAAGTGAAACATAGAACTATACATCAAAAACTGCAAGTACATGCGTGTGTCTCGTCGTAACACCACACTACTTTCATGCCGTGATATTAATCATGCTCTCGAGTACACTTACAAGTGAAACATGAAACTAAACATCAAAAACTGCAAGCACATGCGTGTGTCTCGTCGTAACACCACATTACTTTCATATCTTGATATTAATCATGCTCTCGAGAACACTAACAAGTGAAACATGGAACTAAACATCAAAACCTGCAAGTACATGCGGGTGTCTCGTCGTAACACCACACAACTTTCATATAGTTATATTAATCATGCTCTCGTGTACACTAACAAATGAAACATGTAACTAAACACCAAAAACTGAAAGTACATGCATGTTTCTCGTCGTATTACCACACTACTTTCATATCGTGATATTAATCATGCTCTCGAGTACACTAACAAGTGAAACATGAAACTAAACATCAAAAACTGCAAGTACATGCGTGTGTCTCATCGTATTACCACACTACTTTCATATCGTGATATTAATCATGCTCTCGAGTACACTAACAAGTGAAACATGAAACTAATCATCAATAACTGCAAGTACCTGCGCGTGTGTCGCCGTAACATCACTCTACTTTCATATATTGATATTAATCATGCTCTCGAGCACACTAAGAAGTGAAACATGGAACTAAACATCAAAAACTGCAAGTACTTGCGTGTATCTCGTCGTAACACCACACTACTTTCATATCGTGATATTAACCATGCTCTCGAGTACACTAACAAGTGAAACATGGAACTAAACATCAAAAAACTGCAAGCACATGCGTGTGTCTCGTCGTAATACCACACTACTTTCATATCGTGAATTTAAGCATGCTCTCGAGTACACTAACAAGTGAAACATAGAACTAAACATCAAAAACTGCAAGCACATGCGTGTGTCTCGTCGTAACAACACACTACTTTCATATCGTGAATTTAATCATGCTCTCGACTACACTAACAAGTGAAACATGGAACTAAACATCAAAAACTGCAAGTACATGCGTGTGTCTCGTCGTAAGACCACACTACTTTCATATCGTGATTTTAATCATGCTCTCGAGAACACTAACAAGTGAAACATGGAACTATTCATCAAAAATGCAAGTACAAGGGTGTGTCTCGTCATAACACCACACTACTTTCTTATCGTGATATTAATCGTGCTCTCGAGTACACTAGCAAGCGAAACATGGTAATAAACATCAAAAACTGCAAGTACATGCGTGTGTCTCGTCGTAACACCACACTACTTTCATATCGTGATTTTAATCATGCTCTCGAGAACACTAACAAGTGAAACATGGAACTGATCATCAAAAACTGCAAGTACAAGGGTGTGTCTCGTCGTAACACCACACTACTTTTTTATCGTGATATTTATCATGCTCTCGAGTACACTAACAAGTGAAACATGGTAATAAACATCACAAACTGCAAGTACATGCGTGTGTCTCGTCGTAACACCACACTACTTTCATATCGTGATTTTAATCATTGTCTCGAGAACACTAACAAGTGAAACATGGAACTAATCTTCAAAAACTGCAAGTACAAGGGTGTGTCTCGTCGTAACACCACACTACTTTCTTATCGTGATATTATACATGATCTCGAGTACACTAACAAGTGAAACATGGTAATAAACATCAAAAACTGCAAGTACAATCTTGTGTCTCGTATTAACACCACACTACTTTCATATCGTGATTTTAATCATGCTCTCGAGAACACTAACAAGTGAAACAAGAAACTAAACATCAAAAACTGCGAGTACATGCGTGTGTCTCGTCGTAACACCACACTACTTTCATATCGTAATATTAATCATGCTCTCGAGTACACTAAAAAGTGAAACATGGGACTAAACATCAAAAACTGCAAGTACAAGCGTGTGTCTCGTCGTAGCACCACACTACTTTCTTATCGTGATATTAATCATGCTCTCGAGTACACTAACAAGTGAAACATGGAACTAATCATCAAGAACTGCAAGTACCTGCGCGTGTGTCGCCGTAACACCACTCTACTTTCATATATTGATATTAATCATGCTCTCGAGTACACTAGCAAGTGAAACATGGAACTAAACATCAAAAACTGCAAGTACTTGCGTGTGTCTCGTCGTAACACCACACTACTTTCATATCGTGATATTAATCATGCTCTCGAGTACACTAACAAGTGAAACATGGAACTAAAAATCAAAAACTGCAAGTACAAGCGTGTGTCTCGTCATACCACCACACTACTTTCTTATCGTGATATTAATCGTGCTCTCGAGTACACTAGGAAGTGAAACATTGTAATAAACATCAAAAACTGCACGTACATGCGTGTGTCTCGTCGTAACACCACACTACTTTCATATCGTGATTTTAAACATGCTCTCGCGAACACTAACAAGTGAAACATGGAACTAATCATCAAAACCTGCAAGTACAAGGGTGTGTCTCATCGTAACACCACACTACTTTTTTATCGTGATATTAATCATGCTCTCGAGTACACTAACAAGTGAAACATGGTAATAAACATCAAAATTCGCAAGTACATGCGTGTGTCTCGTCGTAAGACCACACTACTTTCATATCGTGATTTTAATCATGCTCTCGAGAACACTAACAAGTGAAACATGGAACTAAACATCAAAAACTGCAAGTACATGCGGGTGTCTCGTCGTAACACCAGACAACTTTCATATAGTTATATTAATCATGCTCTCGTGTACACTAACAAATGAAACATGTAACTAAACACCAAAAACTGAAAGTACATGCATGTTTCTCGTCGTATTACCACACTACTTTCATATCGTGATATTAATCATGCTCACGAGTACACTAACAAGTGAAACATGAAACTAAACATCAAAAACTGCAAGTACATGCGTGTGTCTCGTCGTATTACCACACTACTTTCATATCGTGATATTAATCATGCTCTCGAGTACACTAACAAGTGAAACATGGAACTAAACATCAAAAACTGCAAGCACATGCGTGTGTCACGTCGTAATACTACACTACTTTCATATCGTGAATTTAATCATGCTCTCGAGTACACTAACAAGTGAAACATGGAACTAAACATCAAAAACTGCAAGTACATGTGTGTGTCTCGTCGTAACACCACACTACTTTCATATATTGATATTATTCAAGCTCTCGAGTACACTAAGAAGTGAAACATGGAACTAAACATCAAAAACTGCAAGTACTTGCGTTTGTCTCGTCGTAACACCACACTACTTTCATATCGTGATATTAATCATGCTCTCGAGTACACTAACAAGTGAAACATGGAACTAAACATCAAAAACTGCAAGCACATGCGTGTGTCACGTCGTAATACTACACTACTTTCATATCGTGAATTTAATCATGCTCTCGAGTACACTAACAAGTGAAACATGGAACTAAACATCAAAAACTGCAAGTACATGTGTGTGTCTCGTCGTAACACCACACTACTTTCATATATTGATATTAATCAAGCTCTCGAGTACACTAAGAAGAGAAACATGGAACTAAACATCAAACACTGCAAGTACTTGCGTGTGTCTCGTTGTAACACCACACTACTTTCATATCGTGATATTAATCATGCTCTCGAGTACACTAACAAGAGAAACATGGAACTAAAAATCAAAAACTGCAAATACAAGCGTGTGTCTCGTCGTAGCACCACACTACTTTCTTATCGTGATATTAATCATGCTCTCGAGTACACTAACAAGTGAAACATGGAACTAAACATCAAAAACTGCAAGCACATGCGTGTGTCTCGTCGTAACACCACACTACTTTCATATCGCGAATTTAATCATGCTCTCGAGTACACTAACAAGTGAAACATGGAACTAAACATCAAAAACTGCAAGTACATGCGTGTGTCTCGTCGTAAGACCACACTACTTTCATATCGTGATTTTAATCATGCTCTCGAGAACACTAACAAGTGAAACATGGAACTATTCATCAAAAATGCAAGTACAAGGGTGTGTCTCGTCATAACACCACACTACTTTCTTATCGTGATATTAATCGTGCTCTCGAGTACACTAGCAAGCGAAACATGGTAATAAACATCAAAAACTGCAAGTACATGCGTGTGTCTCGTCGTAACACCACACTACTTTCATATCGTGATTTTAATCATTGTCTCGAGAACACTAACAAGTGAAACATGGAACTAATCATCAAAAACTGCAAGTACAAGGGTGTGTCTCGCCGTAACGCCACACTACTTTCTTATCGTGATATTAATCATGCTCTCGAGTACACTAACAAGTGAAACATGGTAATAAACATCAAAAACTGCAAGTACAATCTTGTGTTCGTATTAACACCACACTACTTTCATATCGTGATTTTAATCATGCTCTCGAGAACACTAACAAGTGAAACAAGAAACTAAACATCAAAAACTGCGAGTACATGCGTGTGTCTCGTCGTAACACCACACTACTTTCATATCGTGATATTAATCAGGCTCTTGAGTACACTAAAAAGTGAAACCTGGGACTAAACATCAAAAACTGCAAGTACATGCTTGTGTCTCGTTGTAACACCACACTACTTTCATATCGTGCTATTAATCATGCTCTCGAGTACACTAACAAGTGAAACATGGACCTAAACATCAAAAACTGCATGTACATGCGTGTGTCTCGTCGTAACACCACACTACTTTCATATCGTGAATTTAATCATGCTCTCGAGTACACTAACAAGTGAAACATGGACTTAAACATCAAAAACTGCAAGTACATGCGTGTGTCTCGTCGTAACACCACACTACTTTCATATCGTGAATTTAATCATGCGCTCGAGTACACTAACAAGTGAAACATAGAACTATGCATCAAAAACTGCAAGTACATGCGTGTGTCTCGTCGTAACACCACACTACTTTCATGCCGTGATATTAATCATGCTCTCGAGTACACTTACAAGTGAAACATGAAACTAAACATCAAAAACTGCAAGCACATGCGTGTGTCTCGTCGTAACACCACATTACTTTCATATCTTGATATTAATCATGCTCTCGAGAACACTAACAAGTGAAACATGGAACTAAACATCAAAACCTGCAAGTACATGCGGGTGTCTCGTCGTAACACCACACAACTTTCATATAGTTATATTAATCATGCTCTCGTGTACACTAACAAATGAAACATGTAACTAAACACCAAAAACTGAAAGTACATGCATGTTTCTCGTCGTATTACCGCACTACTTTCATATCGTGATATTAATCATGCTCTCGAGTACACTAACAAGTGAAACATGAAACTAAACATCAAAAACTGCAAGTACATGCGTGTGTCTTCTCGTATTACCACACTACTTCCATATCGTGATATTAATCATGCTCTCGAGTACACTAACAAGTGAAACATGAAACTAATCATCAATAACTGCAAGTACCTGCGCGTGTGTCGCCGTAACATCACTCTACTTTCATATATTGATATTAATCATGCTCTCGAGCACACTAAGAAGTGAAACATGGAACTAAACATCAAAAACTGCAAGTACTTGCGTGTGTCTCGTCGTAACACCACACTACTTTCATATCGTGATATTAACCATGCTCTCGAGTACACTAACAAGTGAAACATGGAACTAAACATCAAAAAACTGCAAGCACATGCGTGTGTCTCGTCGTAATACCACACTACTTTCATATCGTGAATTTAAGCATGCTCTCGAGTACACTAACAAGTGAAACATAGAACTAAACATCAAAAACTGCAAGCACATGCGTGTGTCTCGTCGTAACAACACACTACTTTCATATCGTGAATTTAATCATGCTCTCGACTACACTAACAAGTGAAACATGGAACTAAACATCAAAAACTGCAAGTACATGCGTGTGTCTCGTCGTAAGACCACACTACTTTCATATCGTGATTTTAATCTTGCTCTCGAGAACACTAACAAGTGAAACATGGAACTATTCATCAAAAATGCAAGTACAAGGGTGTGTCTCGTCATAACACCACACTACTTTCTTATCGTGATATTAATCGTGCTCTCGAGTACACTAGCAAGCGAAACATGGTAATAAACATCAAAAACTGCAAGTACATGCGTGTGTCTCGTCGTAACACCACACTACTTTTTTATCGTGATATTTATCATGCTCTCGAGTACACTAACAAGTGAAACATGGTAATAAACATCAAAAACTGCAAGTACATGCGTGTGTCTCGTCGTAACACCACACTACTTTCATATCGTGATTTTAATCATTGTCTCGAGAACACTAACAAGTGAAACATGGAACTAATCTTCAAAAACTGCAAGTACAAGGGTGTGTCTCGTCGTAACACCACACTACTTTCTTATCGTGATATTAATCATGATCTCGAGTACACTAACAAGTGAAACATGGTAATAAACATCAAAAACTGCAAGTACAATCTTGTGTTTCGTATTAACACCACACTACTTTCATATCGTGATTTTAATCATGCTCTCGAGAACACTAACAAGTGAAACAAGAAACTAAACATCAAAAACTGCGAGTACATGCGTGTGTCTCGTCGTAACACCACACTACTTTCATATCGTAATATTAATCATGCTCTCGAGTACACTAAAAAGTGAAACATGGGACTAAACATCAAAAACTGCAAGTACAAGCGTGTGTCTCGTCGTAGCACCACACTACTTTTTTATCGTGATATTAATCATGCTCTCGAGTACACTAACAAGTGAAACATGGAACTAATCATCAAGAACTGCAAGTACCAGCGCGTGTGTCGCCGTAACACCACTCTACTTTCATATATTGATATTAATCATGCTCTCGAGTACACTAGCAAGTGAAACATGGAACTAAACATCAAAAACTGCAAGTACTTGCGTGTGTCTCGTCGTAACACCACACTACTTTCATATCGTGATATTAATCATGCTCTCGAGTACACTAACAAGTGAAACATGGAACTAAAAATCAAAAACTGCAAGTACAAGCGTGTGTCTCGTCGTAGCACCACACTACTTTCTTATCGTGATATTAATCATGCTCTCGAGTACACTAACAAGTGAAACATGGAACTAAACATCAAAAACTGCAAGTACATGCGTGTGTCTCGTCGTAAGACCACACTACTTTCATATCGTGATTTTAATCATGCTCTCGAGAACACTAACAAGTGAAACATGGAACTATTCATCAAAAACTGCAAGTACAAGGGTGTGTCTCGTCATACCACCACACTACTTTCTTATCGTGATATTAATCGTGCTCTCGAGTACACTAGCAAGTGAAACATGGTAATAAACATCAAAAACTGCAAGTACATGCGTGTGTCTCGTCGTAACACCACACTACTTTCATATCGTGATTTTAATCATGCTCTCGCGAACACTAACAAGTGAAACATGGAACTAATCATCAAAAACTGCAAGTACAAGGGTGTGTCTCATCGTAACACCACACTACTTTTTTATCGTGATATTAATCATGCTCTCGAGTACACTAACAAGTGAAACATGGTAATAAACATCAAAATTCGCAAGTACATGCGTGTGTCTCGTCGTAAGACCACACTACTTTTATATCGTGATTTTAATCATGCTCTCGAGAACACTAACAAGTGAAACATGGAACTAAACATCAAAAACTGCAAGTACATGCGGGTGTCTCGTCGTAACACCAGACAACTTTCATATAGTTATATTAATCATGCTCTCGTGTACACTAACAAATGAAACATGTAACTAAACACCAAAAACTGAAAGTACATGCATGTTTCTCGTCGTATTACCACACTACTTTCATATCGTGATATTAATCATGCTCACGAGTACACTAACAAGTGAAACATGAAACTAAACATCAAAAACTGCAAGCACATGCGTGTGTCACGTCGTAATACTACACTACTTTCATATCGTGATATTAATCATGCTCTCGAGTACACTAACAAGTGAAACATGGAACTAAACATCAAAAACTGCAAGTACATGTGTGTGTCTCGTCGTAACACCACACTACTTTCATATATTGATATTATTCAAGCTCTCGAGTACACTAAGAAGTGAAACATGGAACTAAACATCAAAAACTGCAAGTACTTGCCTGTGTCTCGTCGTAACACCACACTACTTTCATATCGTGATATTAATCATGCTCTCGAGTACACTAACAAGTGAAACATGGAACTAAACATCAAAAACTGCAAGTACTTGCCTGTGTCTCGTCGTAACACCACACTACTTTCATATCGTGATATTAATCATGCTCTCGAGTACACTAACAAGTGAAACATGGAACTAAACATCAAAAACTGCAAGTACATGTGTGTGTCTCGTCGTAACACCACACTACTTTCATATATTGATATTATTCAAGCTCTCGAGTACACTAAGAAGTGAAACATGGAACTAAACATCAAAAACTGCAAGTACTTGCCTGTGTCTCGTCGTAACACCACACTACTTTCATATCGTGATATTAATCATGCTCTCGAGTACACTAACAAGTGAAACATGAAACTAAACATCAAAAACTGCAAGCACATGCGTGTGTCACGTCGTAATACTACACTACTTTCATATCGTGAATTTAATCATGCTCTCGAGTACACTAACAAGTGAAACATGGAACTAAACATCAAAAACTGCAAGTACATGTGTGTGTCTCGTCGTAACACCACACTACTTTCATATATTGATATTAATCAAGCTCTCGAGTACACTAAGAAGTGAAACATGGAACTAAACATCAAACACTGCAAGTACTTGCGTGTGTCTCGTTGTAACACCACACTACTTTCATATCGTGATATTAATCATGCTCTCGAGTACACTAACAAGAGAAACATGGAACTAAAAATCAAAAACTGCAAGTACAAGCGTGTGTCTCGTCGTAGCACCACACTACTTTCTTATCGTGATATTAATCATGCTCTCGAGTACACTAACAAGTGAAACATGGAACTAAACATCAAAAACTGCAAGCACATGCGTGTGTCTCGTCGTAACACCACACTACTTTCATATCGCGAATTTAATCATGCTCTCGAGTACACTAACAAGTGAAACATGGAACTAAACATCAAAAACTGCAAGTACATGCGTGTGTCTCGTCGTAAGACCACACTACTTTCATATCGTGATTTTAATCATGCTCTCGAGAACACTAACAAGTGAAACATGGAACTATTCATCAAAAATGCAAGTACAAGGGTGTGTCTCGTCATAACACCACACTACTTTCTTATCGTGATATTAATCGTGCTCTCGAGTACACTAGCAAGCGAAACATGGTAATAAACATCAAAAACTGCAAGTACATGCGTGTGTCTCGTCGTAACACCACACTACTTTCATATCGTGATTTTAATCATTGTCTCGAGAACACTAACAAGTGAAACATGGAACTAATCATCAAAAACTGCAAGTACAAGGGTGTGTCTCGCCGTAACACCACACTACTTTCTTATCGTGATATTAATCATGCTCTCGAGTACACTAACAAGTGAAACATGGTAATAAACATCAAAAACTGCAAGTACAATCTTGTGTTCGTATTAACACCACACTACTTTCATATCGTGATTTTAATCATGCTCTCGAGAACACTAACAAGTGAAACAAGAAACTAAACATCAAAAACTGCGAGTACATGCGTGTGTCTCGTCGTAACACCACACTGCTTTCATATCGTGATATTAATCAGGCTCTTGAGTACACTAAAAAGTGAAACATGGGACTAAACATCAAAAACTGCAAGTACATGCTTGTGTCTCGTTGTAACAACACACTACTTTCATATCGTGCTATTAATCATGCTCTCGAGTACACTAACAAGTGAAACATGGACCTAAACATCAAAAACTGCATGTACATGCGTGTGTCTCGTCGTAACACCACACTACTTTCATATCGTGAATTTAATCATGCTCTCGAGTACACTAACAAGTGAAACATGGACTTAAACATCAAAAACTGCAAGTACATGCGTGTGTCTCGTCGTAACACCACACTACTTTCATATCGTGAATTTATTCATGCGCTCGAGTACACTAACAAGTGAAACATAAAACTATACATCAAAAACTGCAAGTACATGCGTGTGTCTCGTCGTAACACCACACTACTTTCATGCCGTGATATTAATCATGCTCTCGAGTACACTTACAAGTGAAACATGAAACTAAACATCAAAAACTGCAAGCACATGCGTGTGTCTCGTCGTAACACCACATTACTTTCATATCTTGATATTAATCATGCTCTCGAGAACACTAACAAGTGAAACATGGAACTAAACATCAAAACCTGCAAGTACATGCGGGTGTCTCGTCGTAACACCACACAACTTTCATATAGTTATATTAATCATGCTCTCGTGTACACTAACAAATGAAACATGTAACTAAACACCAAAAACTGCAAGTACATGCCTGTGTCCCGTCGTAGCACCACACTACTTTCATGCCGTGATAATAATCATGCTCTCGAGTACACTTACAAGTGAAACATGAAACTAAACATCAAAAACTGCAAGTACATGCTTGTGTCTCATCGTATTACCACACTACTTTCATATCGTGATATTAATCATGCTCTCGAGTACACTAACAAGTGAAACATGAAACTAATCATCAATAACTGCAAGTACCTGCGTGTGTGTCGCCGTAACATCACTCGACTTTCATATATTGATATTAATCATGCTCTCGAGCACACTAAGAAGTGAAACTGGAACTAAACATCAAAAACTGCAAGTACTTGCGTGTGTCTCGTCGTAACACCACACTACTTTCATATCGTGATATTAATCATGCTCTCGAGTACACCAACAAGTGAAACATGGAACTAAACATCAAAAAACTGCAAGCACATGCGTGTGTCTCGTCGTAATACCACACTACTTTCATATCGTGAATTTAAGCATGCTCTCGAGTACACTAACAAGTGAAACATAGAACTAAACATCAAAAACTGCAAGCACATGCGTGTGTCTCGTCGTAACACCACACTACTTTCATATCGTGAATTTAATCATGCTCTCGAGTACACTAACAAGTGAAACATGGAACTAAACATCAAAAACTGCAAGTACATGCGTGTGTCTCGTCGTAAGACCACACTACTTTCATATCGTGATTTTAATCATGCTCTCGAGAACACTAACAAGTGAAACATGGAACTATTCATCAAAAATGCAAGTACAAGGGTGTGTCTCGTCATAACACCACACTACTTTCTTATCGTGATATTAATCGTGCTCTCGAGTACACTAGCAAGCGAAACACGGTAATAAACATCAAAAACTGCAAGTACATGCGTGTGTCTCGTCGTAACACCACACTACTTTCATATCGTGATTTTAATCATGCTCTCGAGAACACTAACAAGTGAAACATGGAACTAATCATCAAAAACTGCAAGTACAAGGGTGTGTCTCGTCGTAACACCACACTACTTTTTTATCGAGATATTTATCATGCTCTCGAGTACACTAACAAGTGAAACATGGTAATAAACATCAAAAACTGCAAGTACATGCGTGTGTCTCGTCGTAACACCACACTACTTTCATATCGTGATTTTAATCATTGTCTCGCGAACACTAACAAGTGAACCATGGAACTAATCTTCAAAAACTGCAAGTACAAGGGTGTGTCTCGTCGTAACACCACACTACTTTTTATCGTGATATTAATCATGCTCTCGAGTACACTAACAAGTGAAACATGGTAATAAACATCAAAAACTGCAAGCACATGCGTGTGTCTCGTCGTAACACCACACTACTTTCATATCGTGATTTTAATCATTGTGTCGAGAACACTAACAAGTGAAACATGGAACTAATCATCAAAAACTGCAAGTACAAGGGTGTGTCTCGTCGTAACACCACACCACTTTCTTATCGTGATATTAATCATGCTCTCGAGTACACTAACAAGTGAAACATGGTAATAAACATCAAAAACTGCAAGTACAATCTTGTGTCTCGTATTAACACCACACTACTTTTATATCTTGATTTTAATCATGCTCTCGAGAACAATAACAAGTGAAACAAGAAACTAAACATCAAAAACTGCGAGTACATGCGTGTGTCTCGTCGTAACACCACACTACTTTCATATCGTGATATTATTCATGCTCTCGAGTACACTAAAAAGTGAAACATGGGACTAAACATCAAAAACTGCAAGTACATGCTTGTGTCTCGTTGTAACACCACACTACTTTCATATCGTGCTATTAATCATGCTCTCGAGTACACTAACAAGTGAAACATGGAACTAAACATCAAAAACTGCAAGTACATGCGTGTGTCTCGTCGTAACACCACACTACTTTCATATCGTGAATTTAATCATGCTCTCGAGTACACTAACAAGTGAAACATGGACTTAAACATCAAAAACTGCAAGAACATGCGTGTGTCTCGTCGTAACACCACACTACTTTCATATCGTGAATTTAATCATGCTCTCGAGTACACTAACGAGTGAAACATAGAACTATACATCAAAAACTGCAAGTACATGCGTGTGTCCCGTCGTAGCACCACTCTACTTTCATGCCGTGATATTAATCATGCTCTCGAGTACACTTACAAGTGAAACATGAAACTAAACATCAAAAACTGCAAGTACATCGTGTGTCTCATCGTATTACCACACTACTTTCATATCGTGATATTAATCATGCTCTCGAGTACACTAACAAGTGAAACATGAAACTAATCATCAATAACTACAAGTACCTGCGCGTGTGTCGCCGTAACATCTCTCTACTTTCATATATTGATATTAATCATGCTCTCGAGCACACTAAGAAGTGAAACATGGAACTAAACATCAAAAAACTGCAAGCACATGCGTGTGTCTCGTCGTAATACCACACTACTTTCATATCGTGAATTTAAGCATGCTCTCGAGTACACTAAAAAGTGAAACATAGAACTAAACATCAAAAACTGCAAGCACATGCGTGTGTCTCGTCGTAACACCACACTACTTTCATATCGTGAATTTAATCATGCTCTCGAGTACACTAACAAGTGAAACATGGAACTAAACATCAAAAACTGCAAGTACATGCGTGTGTCTCGTCGTAAGACCACACTACTTTCATATCGTGATTTTAATCATGCTCTCGAGAACACTAACAAGTGAAACATGGAAGTATTCATCAAAAATGCAAGTACAAGGGTGTGTCTCGTCATAACACCACACTACTTTCTTATCGTGATATTAATCGTGCTCTTGAGTACACTAGCAAGCGAAACACGGTAATAAACATCAAAAACTGCAAGTACATGCGTGTGTCTCGTCGTAACACCACACTACTTTCATATCGTGATTTTAATCATGCTCTCGAGAACACTAACAAGTGAAACATGGAACTAATCATCAAAAACTTCAAGTACAAGGGTGTGTCTCGTCGTAACACCACACTACTTTTTTATCGAGATATTTATCATGCTCTCGAGTACACTAACAAGTGAAACATGGTAATAAACATCAAAAACTGCAAGTACATGCGTGTGTCTCGTCGTAACACCACACTACTTTCATATCGTGATTTTAAACATTGTCTCGAGAACACTAACAAGTGAACCATGGAACTAATCTTCAAAAACTGCAAGTACAAGGGTGTGTCCCGTCGTAACACCACACTACTTTTTTATCGTGATATTAATCATGCTCTCGAGTACACTAACAAGTGAAACATGGTAATAAACATCAAAAACTGCAAGCACATGCGTGTGTCTCGCCGTAACACCACACTACTTTCATATCGTGATTTTAATCATTGTCTCGAGAACACTAACAAGTGAAACATGGAACTAATCATCAAAAACTGCAAGTACAAGGGTGTGTCTCGTCGTAACACCACACCACTTTCTTATCGTGATATTATTCATGCTCTCGAGTACACTAACAAGTGAAACATGGTAATAAACATCAAAAACTGCAAGTACAATCTTGTGTCTCGTATTAACACCACACTACTTTTATATCTTGATTTTAATCATGCTCTCGAGAACAATAACAAGTGAAACAAGAAACTAAACATCAAAAACTGCGAGTACATGCGTGTGTCTCGTCGTAACACCACACTACTTTCATATCGTGATATTAATCATGCTCTCGAGTACACTAAAAAGTGAAACATGGGACTAAACATCAAAAACTGCAAGTACATGCTTGTGTCTCGTTGTAACACCACACTACTTTCATATCGTGCTATTAATCATGCTCTCGAGTACACTAACAAGTGAAACATGGAACTAAACATCAAAAACTTCAAGTACATGCGTGTGTCTCGTCGTAACACCACACTACTTTCATATCGTGAATTTAATCATGCTCTCGAGTACACTAACAAGTGAAACATGGACTTAAACATCAAAAACTGCAAGAACATGCGTGTGTCTCGTCGTAACACCACACTACTTTCATATCGTGAATTTAATCATGCTCTCGAGTACACTAACAAGTGAAACATAGAACTATACATCAAAATCTGCAAGTACATGCGTGTGTCTCGTCGTAACACCACACTACTTTCATGCCGTGATATTAATCATGCTCTCGAGTACACTTACAAGTGAAACATGAAACTAAACATCAAAAACTGCAAGCACATGCGTGTGTCTCGTCGTAACACCACATTACTTTCATATCTTGATATTAATCATGCTCTCGAGAACACTAACAAGTGAAACATGGAACTAAACATCAAAAACTGCAAGTAGATGCCGGTGTCTCGTCGTAACACCACACAACTTTCATATAGTTATATTAATCATGCTCTCGTGTACATTAACAAATGAAACATGTAACTAAACACCAAAAACAGAAAGTACATGCATGTTTCTCGTCGTATTACCACACTACTTTCATATCGTGATATTAATCATGCTCTCGAGTACTCTAACAAGTGAAACATGAAACTAAACATCAAAAACTGCAAGTACATGCGTGTGTCTCATCGTATTACCACACTACTTTCATATCTTGATATTAATCATGCTCTCGAGTACACTAACAAGTGAAACAGGAAACTGATCATCAAGAACTGCAAGTACCTGTGCGTGTGTCGCCGTAACACCACTCTACTTTCATATATTGATATTAATCATGCTCTCGAGTACACTAAGAAGTGAAACATGGAACTAAACATCAAAAGCTGCAAGTACTTGCGTGTGTCTCGTCGTAACGCCACACTACTTTCATATCGTGATATTAATCATGCTCTCGAGTACACTAACAAGTGAAACATGGAACTAAACATCAAAAACTGCAAGCACATGCGTGTGTCTCGTCGGAACACCACACTACTTTCATATCGTGAATTTAATCATGCTCTCAAGTACACTAACAAGTGAAACATGGAACTAAAAATCAAAAACTGCAAGTACAAGCGCGTGTACACGTCGTAGCACCACAATACTTTCTTATCGTGATATTAGTCATGCTCTCGAGTACACTAACAAGTGAAACATGGAACTAAACATCAAAAACTGCAAGCACATGCGTGTGTCTCGTCGTAACACCACACTACTTTCATATCGTGAATTTAATCTTGCTCTCGAGTACACTAACAAGTGAAACATGGAAGTAAACATCAAAAACTGCAAGTACATGCGTGTGTCTCGTCGTAAGACCACACTACTTTCATATCGTGAGTTTAATCATGCTCTCGAGAACACTAACAAGTGAAACATGGAACTATTCATCAGAAACTGCAAGTGCAAGGGTGTGTCTCGTCATAACACCACATTACTTTCTTATCGCGATATTAATCGTGCTCTCGAGTACACTAGCAAGGGAAACATGGTAATAAACATCAAAAACTGCAAGTGCATGCGTGTGTCTCGTCGTAACACCACACTATTTTCATATCGTGACTTTAATCATGCTCTCGAGAACACTAACAAGTGAAACATGGAACTAATCATCAAAAACTGCAAGTACAAGGGTGTGTCTCGTCGTAACACCACACTACTTTTTTGTCGTGATATTGATCATGCCCTCGAGTACACTAACAAGTGAAACATGGTAATAAACATCAAAAACTGCAAGTACATGCGTGTGTCTCGTCGTAAGACCACACTACTTTCATATCGTGATTTTAATCATGCTCTCGAGAACACTAACAAGTGAAACATGGAACTATTCATCAAAAATGCAAGTACAAGGGTGTGTCTCGTCATAACACCACACTACTTTCTTATCGTGATATTAATCGTGCTCTCGAGTACACTAGCAAGCGAAACATGGTAATAAACATCAAAAACTGCAAGTACATGCGTGTGTCTCGTCGTAACACCACACTACTTTCATATCGTGATTTTAATCATGCTCTCGAGAACACTAACAAGTGAAACATGGAACTAATCATCAAAAACTGCAAGTACAAGGGTGTGTCTCGTCGTAACACCACACTACTTTTTTATCGTGATATTAATCATGCTCTCGAGTACACTAACAAGTGAAACATGGTAATAAACATCAAAAACTGCAAGTACATGCGTGTGTCTCGTCGTAACACCACACTACTTTCATATCGTGATTTTAATCATTGTCTCGAGAACACTAACAAGTGAACCATGGAACTAATCATCAAAAACTGCAAGTACAAGGGTGTGTCTCGCCGTAACACCACACTACTTTCTTATCGTGATATTAATCAGGCTCTTGAGTACACTAAAAAGTGAAACATGGGACTAAACATCAAAAACTGCAAGTACATGCTTGTGTCTCGTTGTAACACCACACTACTTTCATATCGTGCTATTAATCATGCTCTCGAGTACACTAACAAGTGAAACATGGAACTAAACATCAAAAACTGCATGTACATGCGTGTGTCTCGTCGTAACACCACACTACTTTCATATCGTGAATTTAATCATGCTCTCGAGTACACTAACAAGTGAAACATGGACTTAAACATCAAAAACTGCAAGTACATGCGTGTGTCTCGTCGTAACACCACACTACTTTCATATCGTGAATTTATTCATGCGCTCGAGTACACTAACAAGTGAAACATAGAACTATACATCAAAAACTGCAAGTACATGCGTGTGTCTCGTCGTAACACCACACTACTTTCATGCCGTGATATAATTCATGCTCTCGAGTACACTTACAAGTGAAACATGAAACTAAACATCAAAAACTGCAAGCACATGCGTGTGTCTCGTCGTAACACCACATTACTTTCATATCGTAATATTAATCATGCTCTCGAGAACACTAACAAGTGAAACATGGAACTAAACATCAAAACCTGCAAGTACATGCGGGTGTCTCGTCGTAACACCACACACCTTTCATATAGTTATATTAATCATGCTCTCGTGTACACTAACAAATGAAACATGTAACTAAACACCAAAAACTGCAAGTACATGCGTGTGTCTTATCGTATTACCACACTACTTTCATATCGTGATATTAATCATGCTCTCGAGTACACTAACAAGTGAAACATGAAACTAATCATCAATAACTGCAAGTACCTGCGCGTGTGTCGCCGTAACATCACTCTACTTTCATATATTGATATTAATCATGCTCTCGAGCACACTAAGAAGTGAAACATGGAACTAAACATCAAAAACTGCAAGTACTTGCGTGTGTCTCGTCGTAACACCACACTACTTTCATATCGTGATATTAATCATGCTCTCGAGTACACTAACAAGTGAAACATGGAACTAAACATCAAAAAACTGCAAGCACATGCGTGTGTCTCGTCGTAATACCACACTACTTTCATATCGTGAATTTAAGCATGCTCTCGAGTACACTAACAAGTGAAACATAGAACTATTCATCAAAAATGCAAGTACAAGGGTGTGTCTCGTCATAACACCACACTACTTTCATATCGTGAATTTAATCATGCTCTCGACTACACTAACAAGTGAAACATAGAACTAAACATCAAAAACTGCAAGTACATGCGTGTGTCTCGTCGTAAGACCACACTACTTTCATATCGTGTTTTTAATCATGCTATCGAGAACACTAACAAGTGAAACATGGAACTATTCATCAAAAATGCAAGTACAAGGGTGTGTCTCGTCATAACACCACACTACTTTCTTATCGTGATATTAATCGTGCTCTCGAGTACTCTAGCAAGCGAAACATGGTAATAAACATCAAAAACTGCAAGTACATGCGTGTGTCTCGTCGGAACACCACACTACTTTCATATCGTGATTTTAATCATGCTCTCGAGAACACTAACAAGTGAAACATGGAACTAATCATCAAAAACTGCAAGTACAAGGGTGTGTCTCGTCGTAACACCACACTACTTTTTTATCGTGATATTTATCATGCTCTCGAGTACACTAACAAATGAAACATGGTAATAAACATCAAAAACTGCAAGTACATGCGTGTGTCTCGTCGTAACACCACACTACTTTCATATCGTGATTTTAATCATTGTCTCGAGAACACTAACAAGTGAAACATGGAACTAATCTTCAAAAACTGCAAGTACAAGGGTGTGTCTCGTCGTAACACCACACTACTTTCTTATCGTGATATTAATCATGCTCTCGAGTACACTAACAAATGAAACATGGTAATAAACATCAAAAACTGCAAGTACAATCTTGTGTCTCGTATTAACACCACACTACTTTCATATCGTGATTTTAATCATGCTCTCGAGAACACTAACAAGTGAAACAAGAAACTAAACATCAAAAACTGCGAGTACATGCGTGTGTCTCGTCGTAACACCACACTACTTTCATATCGTAATATTAATCATGCTCTCGAGTACACTAAAAAGTGAAACATGGGACTAAACATCAAAAACTGCAAGTACATGCTTGTGTCTCGTTGTAACACCATACTACTTTCATATCGTGCTATTAATCATGCTCTCGAGTACACTAACAAGTGAAACATGGAACTAAACATCAAAAACTGCAAGTACATGCGTGTGTCTCGTCGTAACACCACACTACTTTCATATCGTGAATTTAATCATACTCTCGAGTACACTAACAAGTGAAACATGGACTTAAACATCAAAAACTGCAAGTACATGCGTGTGTCTCGTCGTAACACCACACTACTTTCATATCGTGAATTTAATCATGCTCTCGAGTACACTAACAAGTGAAACATAGAACTATACATCAAAAACTGCAAGTACATGCCTGTGTCCCGTCGTAGCACCACACTACTTTCAAGCCGTGATAATAATCATGCTCTCGAGTACACTTACAAGTGAAACATGAAACTAAACATCAAAAACTGCAAGTACATGCTTGTGTCTCATCGTATTACCACACTACTTTCATATCGTGATATTAATCATGCTCTCGAGTACACTAACAAGTGAAACATGAAACTAATCATCAATAACTGCAAGTACCTGCGTGTGTGTCGCCGTAACATCACTCTACTTTCATATATTGATATTAATCATGCTCTCGAGCACACTAAGAAGTGAAACTGGAACTAAACATCAAAAACTGCAAGTACTTGCGTGTGTCTCGTCGTAACACCACACTACTTTCATATCGTGATATTAATCATGCTCTCGAGTACACCAACAAGGGAAACATGGAACTAAACATCAAAAAACTGCAAGCACATGCGTGTGTCTCGTCGTAATACCACACTACTTTCATATCGTGAATTTAAGCATGCTCTCGAGTACACTAACAAGTGAAACATAGAACTAAACATCAAAAACTGCAAGCACATGCGTGTGTCTCGTCGTAACACCACACTACTTTCATATCGTGAATTTAATCATGCTCTCGAGTACACTAACAAGTGAAACATGGAACTAAACATCAAAAACTGCAAGTACATGCCTGTGTCTCGTCGAAAGACCACACTACTTTCATATCGTGATTTTAATCATGCTCTCGAGAACACTAACAAGTGAAACATGGAACTATTCATCAAAAATGCAAGTACAAGGGTGTGTCTCGTCATAACACCACACTACTTTCTTATCGTGATATTAATCGTGCTCTCGAGTACACTAGCAAGCGAAACACGGTAATAAACATCAAAAACTGCAAGTACATGCGTGTGTCTCGTCGTAACACCACACTACTTTCATATCGTGATTTTAATCATGCTCTCGAGAACACTAACAAGTGAAACATGGAACTAATCATCAAAAACTGCAAGTACAAGGGTGTGTCTCGTCGTAACACCACACTACTTTTTTATCGAGATATTTATCATGCTCTCGAGTACACTAACAAGTGAAACGTGGTAATAAACATCAAAAACTGCAAGTACATGCGTGTGTCTCGTCGTAACACCACACTACTTTCATATCGTGATTTTAATCATTGTCTCGCGAACACTAACAAGTGAACCATGGAACTAATCTTCAAAAACTGCAAGTACAAGGGTGTGTTTCGTCGTAACACCACACTACTTTTTATCGTGATATTAATCATGCTCTCGAGTACACTAACAAGTGAAACATGGTAATAAACATCAAAAACTGCAAGCACATGCGTGTGTCTCGTCGTAACACCACACTACTTTCATATCGTGATTTTAATCATTGTGTCGAGAACACTAACAAGTGAAACATGGAACTAATCATCAAAAACTGCAAGTACAAGGGTGTGTCTCGTCGTAACACCACACCACTTTCTTATCGTGATATTAATCATGCTCTCGAGTACACTAACAAGTGAAACATGGTAATAAACATCAAAAACTGCAAGTACAATCTTGTGTCTCGTATTAACACCACACTACTTTTATATCTTGATTTTAATCATGCTCTCGAGAACAATAACAAGTGAAACAAGAAACTAAACATCAAAAACTGCGAGTACATGCGTGTGTCTCGTCGTAACACCACACTACTTTCATATCGTGATATTATTCATGCTCTCGAGTACACTAAAAAGTGAAACATGGGACTAAACATCAAAAACTGCAAGTACATGCTTGTGTCTCGTTGTAACACCACACTACTTTCATATCGTGCTATTATTCATGCTCTCGAGTACACTAACAAGTGAAACATGGAACTAAACATCAAAAACTGCAAGTACATGCGTGTGTCTCGTCGTAACACCACACTACTTTCATATCGTGAATTTAATCATGCTCTCGAGTACACTAACAAGTGAAACATGGACTTAAACATCAAAAACTGCAAGAACATGCGTGTGTCTCGTCGTAACACCACACTACTTTCATATCGTGAATTTAATCATGCTCTCGAGTACACTAACGAGTGAAACATAGAACTATACATCAAAAACTGCAAGTACATGCGTGTGTCTCGTCGTAACACCGCACTACTTTCATGCCGTGATATTAATCATGCTCTCGAGTACACTTACAAGTGAAACATGAAACTAAACATCAAAAACTGCAAGCACATGCGTGTGTCTCGTCGTAACACCACATTACTTTCATATCTTGATATTAATCATGCTCTCGAGAACACTAACAAGTGAAACATGGAACTATTCATCAAAAACTGCAAGTACAAGGGTGTGTCTCGTCATAACACCACATTACTTTCTTATCGCGATATTAATCGTGCTCTCGTGTACACTAACAAATGAAACATGTAACTAAACACCAAAAACAGAAAGTACATGCATGTTTCTCGTCGTATTACCACACTACTTTCATATCGTGATATTAATCATGCTCTCGAGTACTCTAACAAGTGAAACATGAAACTAAACATCAAAAACTGCAAGTACATGCGTGTGTCTCATCGTATTACCACACTACTTTCATATCTTGATATTAATCATGCTCTCGAGTACACTAACAAGTGAAACAGGAAACTAATCATCAAGAACTGCAAGTACCTGCGCGTGTGTCGCCGTAACACCACTCTACTTTCATATATTGATATTAATCATGCTCTCGAGTACACTAAGAAGTGAAACATGGAACTAAACATCAAAAACTGCAAGTACTTGCGTGTGTCTCGTCGTAACACCACACTACTTTCATATCGTGATATTAATCATGCTCTCGAGTACACTAACAAGTGAAACATGGAACTAAACATCAAAACCTGCAAGCACATGCGTGTGTCTCGTCGGAACCCCACACTACTTTCATATCGTGAATTTAATCATGCTCTCAAGTACACTAACAAGTGAAACATGGAACTAAAAATCAAAAACTGCAAGTACAAGCGCGTGTCACGTCGTAGCACCACACTACTTTCTTATCGTGATATTAGTCATGCTCTCGAGTACACTAACAAGTGAAACATGGAACTAAACATCAAAAACTGCAAGCACATGCGTGTGTCTCGTCGTAACACCACACTACTTTCATATCGTGAATTTAATCATGCTCTCGAGTACACTAACAAGTGAAACATGGAAGTAAACATCAAAAACTGCAAGTACATGCGTATGTCTCGTCGTAAGACCACACTACTTTCATATCGTGAGTTTAATCATGCTCTCGAGAACACTAACAAGTGAAACATGGAACTATTCATCAAAAACTGCAAGTACAAGGGTGTGTCTCGTCATAACACCACATTACTTTCTTATCGCGATATTAATCGTGCTCTCGAGTACACTAGAGAGGGAAACATGGTAATAAACATCAAAAACTGCAAGTGCATGCGTGTGTCTCGTCGTAACACCACACTATTTTCATATCGTGACTTTAATCATGCTCTCGAGAACACTAACAAGTGAAACATGGAACTAATCATCAAAAACTGCAAGTACAAGGGTGTGTCTCGTCGTAACACCACACTACTTTTTTGTCGTGATATTAATCATGCTCTCGAGTACACTAACAAGTGAAACATGGTAATAAACATCAAAAACTGCAAGTACATGCGTGTGTCTCGTCGTAACACCACACTACTTTCATATCGTGATTTTAATCATGCTCTCGAGAACACTAACAAGTGAAACATGGAACTAATCATCAACAACTGCAAGTACAAGTGTGTGTCTCGTCGTAACACCACACTAAATTCTTATCGTTATGTTAATCATGCTCTCGAGTACACTAACAAGTGAAACATGGTAATAAACATCAAAAACTGCAAGTACAATCTTGTGTCTCGTATTAACACCACACTACTTTCATATCGTGATTTTAATCATGTACTCGAGAACACTAACAAGTGAAACAAGAAACTAAACATCAAAAACTGCGAGTACATGCGTGTGTCTCGTCGTAACACCACACTACTTTCATATCGTGATATTAATCATGCTCTCGAGTACACTAAAAAGTGAAACATGGGACTAAACATCAAAAACTGCAAGTACAAGCGTGTCTGTCGTCGTAACACCTCACCACTTCCATATCGTGATATTAATCATGCTCTCGAGTACACGAACAAGTGAAACATGGATCTAAACATCAAAAACTGCAAGTACATGCGTATGTTTCGTCGTAACACCACACTACTTTATATCGTGATATTAATCATGCTCTCGAGAATCCTAACAAGTGAAACAAGGAACTAAACATCAAAAACTGCGAGTACATGCGTGTTTCTCGTCGTAACACCACACTTCTTTCATATCGTGATATTAATCATGCTCTCGAGTACACTAAAAAGTGAAACATGGGACTAAACATCAAAAACTGCAAGTACAAGCGTGTGTGTCGTCGTAACACCTCACCACTTCCATATCGTGATATTAATCATGCTCTCGAGTACACGAATAAGTGAAACATGGACCTAAACATCAAAAACTGCAAGTACATGCGTATGTTTCGTCGTAACACCACACTACTTTCGTATCGTGATATTAATCATGCTCTCGATTGCACTAACAAGTGAAACATGGAACATCAAAAATTGACAGTACATGCATGTGTCCCGTCGTAACACCACACTACTTTCATATCGTGATATTAATCACGCTCTCGAGTACACTAACAAGTGAAACATAGAACTAAACTTCAAAAACTGCAAGTACATGCGTGTGTCTCGTCGTAACACCACACTACTTTTATATCGTGATATTAATTAAGCTCTCGAGTACACTAACAAGTGAAACTTGGAACTAAACATCAAAAACTGCAAGTACACGCGTGTATCTCGGCGTAACACCAGACTACTTTCTTATCGTGATATTAATCATGCTCTCGAGTACACTAACAAGTGAAACATGAAACTAAACATCAAAAACTGCAAGTACATGCGTGTGTCTCGTCGTAACACCACACTACTTTCATATCGTGATATTAATCATTCTTTGAGTACACTAACAAGTGAAACATGAAAGTAAACATAAAAAAAGGAAGTACATGCGCGTGTCTCGTCGTAACACCACACTACTTTCATATCGTGATATTATTCATGCTCTCGAGTACACTAACAAGTGAAACATGAAACTAAACATCAAAAACTGCAAGTACATACGTGTGTCTCATCGTATTACCACACTACTTTCATATCTTGATATTAATCATGCTCTCGAGTACACTAACAAGTGAAACATGAAACTAATCATCAGGAACTGCAAGTACCTGCGCTTGTGTCGCCGTAACACCACTCTACTTTCATATATTGATATTAATCCAGCTCTCGAGTACACTAAGAAGTGAAACATGGAACTAAACATCAAAAACTGCAAGTACTTGCGTGTGTCTCGTCGTAACACCACACTACTTTCATATCGTGATATTAATCATGCTCTCGAGTACACTAACAAGTGAAACATGGAACTGAACATCAAAAACTGCAAGCACATGCGTGTGTCTCGTCGTAACACCACACTACTTTCATATATTGATAATAATCATGCTCTCGAGTACACTAAGAAGTGAAACATGGAACTAAACATCAAAAACTGCAAGTACATGCTTGTGTCTCGTTGTAACACCACACTACTTTCATATCGTGCTATTAATCATGCTCTCGAGTACACTAACAAGTGAAACATAGCACTAAACATCAAAAACTGCAAGTACATGCGTGTGTCTCGTCGTAACACCACACTACTTTCATATCGTGAATATAATCATGCTCTCGAGTACACTAACAAGTGAAACATGGAACTAAACATCAAAAACTGCAACTACATGCGTGTGTCTCGTCGTAACACCACACTACTTTTATATCGTGATATTAATCATGCTTTGAGCACACTAACAAGTGAAACATGGAACTAAACATCAAAAACTGCATGTACATGCGTGTGTCTCATCGTATTACCACACTACTTTCATATCGTAATATTAATCATGCCCTCGAGTACACTAACAAGTGAAATATGAAACTAAACATCAAAAACTGCAAGGACACGCGTGTGTCTCGGCGTAACACCACACTACTTTCTTATCGTGATATTAATCATGCTCTCGAGTACACTAACAAGTGAAACATGAAACTAAACATCAAAAACTGCAAGTACATGCCTGTGTCTCGTCGTAACACCACACTACTTTCATATCGTGATATTAATCATTCTTTGAGTACACTAACAAGTGAAACATGAAAGTAAACATAAAAAAAGGAAGTACATGCGCGTGTCTCGTCGTAACACCACACTACTTTCATATCGTGATATTATTCATGCTCTCGAGTACACTAACAAGTGAAACATGAAACTAAACATCAAAAACTGCAAGTACATGCGTGTGTCTCATCGTATTACCACACTACTTTCATATCTTGATATTAATCATGCACTCGAGTACACTAACAAGTGAAACATGAAACTAATCATCAAGAACTGCAAGTACCTGCGCGTGTGTCGCCGTAACACCACTCTACTTTCATATATTGATATTAATCATGCTCTCGAGAACACTAACAAGTGAAACATGGAACTATTCATCAAAAACTGCAAGTACAAGGGTGTGTCTCGTCATAACACCACATTACTTTCTTATCGCGATATTAATCGTGCTCTCGTGTACACTAACAAATGAAACATGTAACTAAACACCAAAAACAGAAAGTACATGCATGTTTCTCGTCGTATTACCACACTACTTTCATATCGTGATATTAATCATGCTCTCGAGTACTCTAACAAGTGAAACATGAAACTAAACATCAAAAACTGCAAGTACATGCGTGTGTCTCATCGTATTACCACACTACTTTCATATCTTGATATTATTCATGCTCTCGAGTACACTAACAAGTGAAACAGGAAACTAATCATCAAGAACTGCAAGTACCTGCGCGTGTGTCGCCGTAACACCACTCTACTTTCATATATTGATATTAATCATGCTCTCGAGTACACTAAGAAGTGAAACATGGAACTAAACATCAAAAACTGCAAGTACTTGCGTGTGTCTCGTCGTAACACCACACTACTTTCATATCGTGATATTAATCATGCTCTCGAGTACACTAACAAGTGAAACATGGAACTAAACATCAAAAACTGCAAGTACAAGCGCGTGTCACGTCGTAACACCACACTACTTTCATATCGTGATATTAGTCATGCTCTCGAGTACACTAACAAGTGAAACATGGAACTAAACATCAAAAACTGGAAGCACATGCGTGTGTCTCGTCGTAACACCACACTACTTTCATATCGTGAATTTAATCATGCTCTCGAGTACACTAACAAGTGAAACATGGAAGTAAACATCAAAAACTGCAAGTACATGCGTATGTCTCGTCGTAAGACCACACTACTTTCATATCGTGAGTTTAATCATGCTCTCGAGAACACTAACAAGTGAAACATGGAACTATTCATCAAAAACTGCAAGTACAAGGGTGTGTCTCGTCATAACACCACATTACTTTCTTATCGCGATATTAATCGTGCTCTCGAGTACACTAGAGAGGGAAACATGGTAATAAACATCAAAAACTGCAAGTGCATGCGTGTGTCTCGTCGTAACACCACACTATTTTCATATCGTGACTTTAATCATGCTCTCGAGAACACTAACAAGTGAAACATGGAACTAATCATCAAAAACTGCAAGTACAAGGGTGTGTCTCGTCGTAACACCACACTACTTTTTTGTCGTGATATTAATCATGCTCTCGAGTACACTAACAAGTGAAACATGGTAATAAACATCAAAAACTGCAAGTACATGCGTGTGTCTCGTCGTAACACCACACTACTTTCATATCGTGATTTTAATCATGCTCTCGAGAACACTAACAAGTGAAACATGGAACTAATCATCAACAACTGCAAGTACAAGTGTGTGTCTCGTCGTAACACCACACTAAATTCTTATCGTTATGTTAATCATGCTCTCGAGTACACTAACAAGTGAAACATGGTAATAAACATCAAAAACTGCAAGTACAATCTTGTGTCTCGTATTAACACCACACTACTTTCATATCGTGATTTTAATCATGTACTCGAGAACACTAACAAGTGAAACAAGAAACTAAACATCAAAAACTGCGAGTACATGCGTGTGTCTCGTCGTAACACCACACTACTTTCATATCGTGATATTAATCATGCTCTCGAGTACACTAAAAAGTGAAACATGGGACTAAACATCAAAAACTGCAAGTACAAGCGTGTCTGTCGTCGTAACACCTCACCACTTCCATATCGTGATATTAATCATGCTCTCGAGTACACGAACAAGTGAAACATGGACCTAAACATCAAAAACTGCAAGTACATGCGTATGTTTCGTCGTAACACCACACTACTTTATATCGTGATATTAATCATGCTCTCGAGAACGCTAACAAGTGAAACAAGGAACTAAACATCAAAAACTGCGAGTACATGCGTGTGTCTCGTCGTAACACCACACTTCTTTCATATCGTGATATTAATCATGCTCTCGAGTACACTAAAAAGTGAAACATGGGACTAAACATCAAAAACTGCAAGTACAAGCGTGTGTGTCGTCGTAACACCTCACCACTTCCATATCGTGATATTAATCATGCTCTCGAGTACACGAACAAGTGAAACATGGACCTAAACATCAAAAACTGCAAGTACATGCGTATGTTTCGTCGTAACACCACACTACTTTCATATCGTGATATTATTCATGCTCTCGATTGGACTATCAAGTGAAACATGGAACATCAAAAATTGACAGTACATGCATGTGTCCCGTCGTAACACCACACTACTTTCATATCGTGATATTAATCACGCTCTCGAGTACACTAACAAGTTAAACATAGAACTAAACTTCAAAAACTGCAAGTACATGCGTGTGTCTCGTCGTAACACCACACTACTTTTATATCGTGATATTAATTAAGCTCTCGAGTACACTAACAAGTGAAACATGGAACTAAACATCAAAAACTGCAAGTACACGCGTGTGTCTCGGCGTAACACCACACTACTTTCTTATCGTGATATTAATCATGCTCTCGAGTACACTAACAAGTGAAACATGAAACTAAACATCAAAAACTGCAAGTACATGCGTGTGTCTCGTCGTAACACCACACTACTTTCATATCGTGATATTAATCATTCTTTGAGTACACTAACAAGTGAAACATGAAAGTAAACTTAAAAAAAGGAAGTACATGCGCGTGTCTCGTCGTAACACCACACTACTTTCATATCGTGATATTATTCATGCTCTCGAGTACACTAACAAGTGAAACATGAAACTAAACATCAAAAACTGCAAGTACATGCGTGTGTCTCATCGTATTACCACACTACTTTCATATCTTGATATTAATCATGCTCTCGAAAACACTAACAAGTGAAACATGAAACTAATCATCAGGAACTGCAAGTACCTGCGCGTGTGTCGCCGTAACACCACTCTACTTTCATATATTGATATTAATCATGCTCTCGAGTACACTAAGAAGTGAAACATGGAACTAAACATCAAAAACTGCAAGCACTTGCGTGTGTCTCGTCGTAACACCACACTACTTTCATATCGTGATATTAATCATGCTCTCGAGTACACTAACAAGTGAAACATGGAACTAAACATCAAAAACTGCAAGCACATGCGTGTGTCTCGTCGTAACACCACACTACTTTCATATATTGATATTAATCATGCTCTCGAGTACACTAAGAAGTGAAACATGGAACTAAACATCAAAAACTGCAAGTACATGCTTGTGTCTCGTTGTAACACCACACTACTTTCATATCGTGCTATTAATCATGCTCTCGAGTACACTAACAAGTGAAACATAGCACTAAACATCAAAAACTGCAAGTACATGCGTGTGTCTCGTCGTAACACCACACTACTTTCATATCGTGAATATAATCATGCTCTCGAGTACACTAACAAGTGAAACATGGAACTAAACATCAAAAACTGCAAGTACATGCGTGTGTCTCGTCGTAACACCACACTACTTTTATATCGTGATATTAATCATGCTTTGAGCACACTAACAAGTGAAACATGGAACTAAACATCAAAAACTGCATGTACATGCGTGTGTCTCATCGTATTACCACACTACTTTCATATCGTAATATTAATCATGCTCTCGAGTACACTAACAAGTGAAACATGAAACTAAACATCAAAAACTGCAAGGACATGCGTGTTTCTCGTCGTAGCGCCACACTACTTATATATCGTGATATTAATTAAGCTCTCGAGTACACTAACAAGTGAAACATGGAACTAAACATCAAAAACTGCAAGTACACGCGTGTGTCTCGGCGTAACACCACACTACTTTCTTATCGTGATATTAATCATGCTCTCGAGTACACTAACAAGTGAAACATGAAACTAAACATCAAAAACTGCAAGTACATGCCTGTGTCTCGTCGTAACACCACACTACTTTCATATCGTGATATTAATCATTCTTTGAGTACACTAACAAGTGAAACATGAAAGTAAACATAAAAAAAGGAAGTACATGCGCGTGTCTCGTCGTAACACCACACTACTTTCATATCGTGATATTATTCATGCTCTCGAGTACACTAACAAGTGAAACATGAAACTAAACATCAAAAACTGCAAGTACATGCGTGTGTCTCATCGTATTACCACACTACTTTCATATCTTGATATTAATCATGCACTCGAGTACACTAACAAGTGAAACATGAAACTAATCATCAAGAACTGCAAGTACCTGCGCGTGTGTCTCGTCGTAACACCACACTACTTTCATATCGTGATATTAATCATGCTCTCGAGTACACTAACAAGTGAAACATGGAACTAAACATCAAAAACTGCAAGCACATGCGTGTGTCTCGTCGTAACACCACACTACTTTCATATCGTGAATTTAATCATGCTCTCAAGTACACTAACAAGTGAAACATGGAACTAAACATCAAAAACTGCAAGTACATGTGTGTGTCTCGTCGTAACACCACACTACTTTCATATATTGATATTAATCATGCTCTCGAGTACACTAAGAAGTGAAACATGGAACTAAACATCAAAAACTGCAAGTACATGCTTGTGTCTCGTTGTAACACCACACTACTTTCATATCGTGCTATTAATCATGCTCTCGAGTACACTAACAAGTGAAACAGCACTAAACATCAAAAACTGCAAGTACATGCGTGTGTCTCGTCGTAACACCACACTACTTTCATATTGTGAATATAATCATGCTCTCGAGTACACTAACAAGTGAAACATGGAACTAAACATCAAAAACTGCAAGCACATGCGTGTGTCTCGTCGTAACACCACACTACTTTCATATCGTGAATTTAATCATGCTCTCGAGTACACTAACAAGTGAAACATGGAAGTAAACATCAAAAACTGCAAGTACATGCGTATGTCTCGTCGTAAGACCACACTACTTTCATATCGTGAGTTTAATCATGCCCTCGAGAACACTAACAAGTGAAACATGGAACTATTCATCAAAAACTGCAAGTACAAGGGTGTGTCTCGTCATAACACCACATTACTTTCTTGTCGCGATATTAATCGTGCTCTCGAGTACACTAGAGAGGGAAACATGGTAATAAACATCAAAAACTGCAAGTACAAGCGTGTCTCGTCGTAACACCACACTATTTTCATATCGTGACTTTAATCATGCTCTCGAGAACACTAACAAGTGAAACATGGAACTAATCATCAAAAACTGCAAGTACAAGGGTGTGTCTCGTCGTAACACCACACTACTTTTTTGTCGTGATATTAATCATGCTCTCGAGTACACTAACAAGTGAAACATGGTAATAAACATCAAAAACTGCAAGTACATGCGTGTGTCTCGTCGTAACACCACACTACTTTCATATCGTGATTTTAATCATGCTCTCGAGAACACTAACAAGTGAAACATGGAACTAATCATCAACAACTGCAAGTACAAGCGTGTGTGTCGTCGTAACACCTCACCACTTCCATATCGTGATATTAATCATGCTCTCGAGTACACGAACAAGTGAAACATGGACCTAAACATCAAAAACTGCAAGTACATGCGTATGTTTCGTCGTAACACCACACTACTTTCATATCGTGATATTAATCATGCTCTCGATTGCACTAACAAGTGAAACATGGAACATCAAAAATTGACAGTACATGCATGTGTCCCGTCGTAACACCACACTACTTTCATATCGTGATATTAATCACGCTCTCGAGTACACTAACAAGTGAAACATAGAACTAAACTTCAAAAACTGCAAGTACATGCGTGTGTCTCGTCGTAACACCACACTACTTTTATATCGTGATATTAATTAAGCTCTCGAGTACACTAACAAGTGAAACTTGGAACTAAACATCAAAAACTGCAAGTACACGCGTGTGTCTCGGCGTAACACCACACTACTTTCTTATCGTGATATTAATCATGCTCTCGAGTACACTAACAAGTGAAACATGAAACTAAACATCAAAAACTGCAAGTACATGCGTGTGTCTCGTCGTAACACCACACTACTTTCATATCGTGATATTAATCATTCTTTGAGTACACTAACAAGTGAAACATGAAAGTAAACATAAAAAAGGAAGTACATGCGCGTGTCTCGTCGTAACACCACACTACTTTCATATCGTGATATTATTCATGCTCTCGAGTACACTAACAAGTGAAACATGAAACTAAACATCAAAAACTGCAAGTACATACGTGTGTCTCATCGTATTACCACACTACTTTCATATCTTGATATTAATCATGCTCTCGAGTACACTAACAAGTGAAACATGAAACTAATCATCAGGAACTGCAAGTACCTGCGCGTGTGTCGCCGTAACACCACTCTACTTTCATATATTGATATTAATCCAGCTCTCGAGTACACTAAGAAGTGAAACATGGAACTAAACATCAAAAACTGCAAGTACTTGCGTGTGTCTCGTCGTAACACCACACTACTTTCATATCGTGATATTAATCATGCTCTCGAGTACACTAACAAGTGAAACATGGAACTGAACATCAAAAACTGCAAGCACATGCGTGTGTCTCGTCGTAACACCACACTACTTTCATATATTGATAATAATCATGCTCTCGAGTACACTAAGAAGTGAAACATGGAACTAAACATCAAAAACTGCAAGTACATGCTTGTGTCTCGTTGTAACACCACACTACTTTCATATCGTGCTATTAATCATGCTCTCGAGTACACTAACAAGTGAAACATAGCACTAAACATCAAAAACTGCAAGTACATGCGTGTGTCTCGTCGTAACACCACACTACTTTCATATCGTGAATATAATCATGCTCTCGAGTACACTAACAAGTGAAACATGGAACTAAACATCAAAAACTGCAAGTACATGCGTGTGTCTCGTCGTAACACCACACTACTTTTATATCGTGATATTAATCATGCTTTGAGCACACTAACAAGTGAAACATGGAACTAAACATCAAAAACTGCATGTACATGCGTGTGTCTCATCGTATTACCACACTACTTTCATATCGTAATATTAATCATGCTCTCGAGTACACTAACAAGTGAAATATGAAACTAAACATCAAAAACTGCAAGGACACGCGTGTGTCTCTGCGTAACACCACACTACTTTCTTATCGTGATATTAATCATGCTCTCGAGTACACTAACAAGTGAAACATGAAACTAAACATCAAAAACTGCAAGTACATGCCTGTGTCTCGTCGTAACACCACACTACTTTCATATCGTGATATTAATCATTCTTTGAGTACACTAACAAGTGAAACATGAAAGTAAACATAAAAAAAGGAAGTACATGCGCGTGTCTCGTCGTAACACCACACTACTTTCATATCGTGATATTATTCATGCTCTCGAGTACACTAACAAGTGAAACATGAAACTAAACATCAAAAACTGCAAGTACATGCGTGTGTCTCATCGTATTACCACACTACTTTCATATCTTGATATTAATCATGCACTCGAGTACACTAACAAGTGAAACATGAAACTAATCATCAAGAACTGCAAGTACCTGCGCGTGTGTCGCCGTAACACCACTCTACTTTCATATATTGATATTAATCATGCTCTCGAGAACACTAACAAGTGAAACATGGAACTATTCATCAAAAACTGCAAGTACAAGGGTGTGTCTCGTCATAACACCACATTACTTTCTTATCGCGATATTAATCGTGCTCTCGTGTACACTAACAAATGAAACATGTAACTAAACACCAAAAACAGAAAGTACATGCATGTTTCTCGTCGTATTACCACACTACTTTCATATCGTGATATTAATCATGCTCTCGAGTACTCTAACAAGTGAAACATGAAACTAAACATCAAAAACTGCAAGTACATGCGTGTGTCTCATCGTATTACCACACTACTTTCATATCTTGATATTAATCATGCTCTCGAGTACACTAACAAGTGAAACAGGAAAATAATCATCAAGAACTGCAAGTACCTGCGCGTGTGTCGCCGTAACACCACTCTACTTTCATATATTGATATTAATCATGCTCTCGAGTACACTAAGAAGTGAAACATGGAACTAAACATCAAAAACTGCAAGTACTTGCGTGTGTCTCGTCGTAACACCACACTACTTTCATATCGTGATATTAATCATGCTCTCGAGTACACTAACAAGTGAAACATGGAACTAAACATCAAAAACTGCAAGTACAAGCGCGTGTCACGTCGTAACACCACACTACTTTCATATCGTGATATTAGTCATGCTCTCGAGTACACTAACAAGTGAAACATGGAACTAAACATCAAAAACTGCAAGCACATGCGTGTGTCTCGTCGTAACACCACACTACTTTCATATCGTGAATTTAATCATGCTCTCGAGTACACTAACAAGTGAAACATGGAAGTAAACATCAAAAACTGCAAGTACATGCGTATGTCTCGTCGTAAGACCACACTACTTTCATATCGTGAGTTTAATCATGCTCTCGAGAACACTAACAAGTGAAACATGGAACTATTCATCAAAAACTGCAAGTACAAGGGTGTGTCTCGTCATAACACCACATTACTTTCTTATCGCGATATTAATCGTGCTCTCGAGTACACTAGAGAGGGAAACATGGTAATAAACATCAAAAACTGCAAGTGCATGCGTGTGTCTCGTCGTAACACCACACTATTTTCATATCGTGACTTTAATCATGCTCTCGAGAACACTAACAAGTGAAACATGGAACTAATCATCAAAAACTGCAAGTACAAGGGTGTGTCTCGTCGTAACACCACACTACTTTTTTGTCGTGATATTAATCATGCTCTCGAGTACACTAACAAGTGAAACATGGTAATAAACATCAAAAACTGCAAGTACATGCGTGTGTCTCGTCGTAACACCACACTACTTTCATATCGTGATTTTAATCATGCTCTCGAGAACACTAACAAGTGAAACATGGAACTAATCATCAACAACTGCAAGTACAAGTGTGTGTCTCGTCGTAACACCACACTAAATTCTTATCGTTATGTTAATCATGCTCTCGAGTACACTAACAAGTGAAACATGGAACTAAACATCAAAAACTGCAAGCACATGCGTGTGTCTCGTCGTAACACCACACTACTTTCATATCGTGAATTTAATCATGCTCTCGAGTACACTAACAAGTGAAACATGGAAGTAAACATCAAAAACTGCAAGTACATGCGTATGTCTCGTCGTAAGACCACACTACTTTCATATCGTGAGTTTAATCATGCTCTCGAGAACACTAACAAGTGAAACATGGAACTATTCATCAAAAACTGCAAGTACAAGGGTGTGTCTCGTCATAACACCACATTACTTTCTTATCGCGATATTAATCGTGCTCTCGAGTACACTAGAGAGGGAAACATGGTAATAAACATCAAAAACTGCAAGTGCATGCGTGTGTCTCGTCGTAACACCACACTATTTTCATATCGTGACTTTAATCATGCTCTCGAGAACACTAACAAGTGAAACATGGAACTAATCATCAAAAACTGCAAGTACAAGGGTGTGTCTCGTCGTAACACCACACTACTTTTTTGTCGTGATATTAATCATGCTCTCGAGTACACTAACAAGTGAAACATGGTAATAAACATCAAAAACTGCAAGTACATGCGTGTGTCTCGTCGTAACACCACACTACTTTCATATCGTGATTTTAATCATGCTCTCGAGAACACTAACAAGTGAAACATGGAACTAATCATCAACAACTGCAAGTACAAGTGTGTGTCTCGTCGTAACACCACACTAAATTCTTATCGTTATGTTAATCATGCTCTCGAGTACACTAACAAGTGAAACATGGTAATAAACATCAAAAACTGCAAGTACAATCTTGTGTCTCGTATTACCACAACACTACTTTCATATCGTGATTTTAATCATGTACTCGAGAACACTAACAAGTGAAACAAGAAACTAAACATCAAAAACTGCGAGTACATGCGTGTGTCTCGTCGTAACACCACACTACTTTCATATCGTGATATTAATCATGCTCTCGAGTACACTAAAAAGTGAAACATGGGACTAAACATCAAAAACTGCAAGTACAAGCGTGTCTGTCGTCGTAACACCTCACCACTTCCATATCGTGATATTAATCATGCTCTCGAGTACACGAACAAGTGAAACATGGACCTAAACATCAAAAACTGCAAGTACATGCGTATGTTTCGTCGTAACACCACACTACTTTATATCGTGATATTAATCATGCTCTCGAGAACGCTAACAAGTGAAACAAGGAACTAAACATCAAAAACTGCGAGTACATGCGTGTGTCTCGTCGTAACACCACACTTCTTTCATATCGTGATATTAATCATGCTCTCGAGTACACTAAAAAGTGAAACATGGGACTAAACATCAAAAACTGCAAGTACAAGCGTGTGTGTCGTCGTAACACCTCACCACTTCCATATCGTGATATTAATCATGCTCTCGAGTACACGAACAAGTGAAACATGGACCTAAACATCAAAAACTGCAAGTACATGCGTATGTTTCGTCGTAACACCACACTACTTTCATATCGTGATATTATTCATGCTCTCGATTGCACTATCAAGTGAAACATGGAACATCAAAAATTGACAGTACATGCATGTGTCCCGTCGTAACACCACACTACTTTCATATCGTGATATTAATCACGCTCTCGAGTACACTAACAAGTGAAACATAGAACTAAACTTCAAAAACTGCAAGTACATGCGTGTGTCTCGTCGTAACACCACACTACTTTTATATCGTGATATTAATTAAGCTCTCGAGTACACTAACAAGTGAAACATGGAACTAAACATCAAAAACTGCAAGTACACGCGTGTGTCTCGGCGTAACACCACACTACTTTCTTATCGTGATATTAATCATGCTCTCGAGTACACTAACAAGTGAAACATGAAACTAAACATCAAAAACTGCAAGTACATGCGTGTGTCTCGTCGTAACACCACACTACTTTCATATCGTGATATTAATCATTCTTTGAGTACACTAACAAGTGAAACATGAAAGTAAACATAAAAAAAGGAAGTACATGCGCGTGTCTCGTCGTAACACCACACTACTTTCATATCGTGATATTATTCATGCTCTCGAGTACACTAACAAGTGAAACATGAAACTAAACATCAAAAACTGCAAGTACATGCGTGTGTCTCATCGTATTACCACACTACTTTCATATCTTGATATTAATCATGCTCTCGAGTACACTAACAAGTGAAACATGAAACTAATCATCAGGAACTGCAAGTACCTGCGCGTGTGTCGCCGTAACACCACTCTACTTTCATATATTGATATTAATCATGCTCTCGAGTACAGTAAGAAGTGAAACATGGAACTAAACATCAAAAACTGCAAGCACTTGCGTGTGTCTCGTCGTAACACCACACTACTTTCATATCGTGATATTAATCATGCTCTCGAGTACACTAACAAGTGAAACATGGAACTAAACATCAAAAACTGCAAGCACATGCGTGTGTCTCGTCGTAACACCACACTACTTTCATATATTGATATTAATCATGCTCTCGAGTACACTAAGAAGTGAAACATGGAACTAAACATCAAAAACTGCAAGTACATGCTTGTGTCTCGTTGTAACACCACACTACTTTCATATCGTGCTATTAATCATGCTCTCGAGTACACTAACAAGTGAAACATAGCACTAAACATCAAAAACTGCAAGTACATGCGTGTGTCTCGTCGTAACACCACACTACTTTCATATCGTGAATATAATCATGCTCTCGAGTACACTAACAAGTGAAACATGGAACTAAACATCAAAAACTGCAAGTACATGCGTGTGTCTCGTCGTAACACCACACTACTTTTATATCGTGATATTAATCATGCTTTGAGCACACTAACAAGTGAAACATGGAACTAAACATCAAAAACTGCATGTACATGCGTGTGTCTCATCGTATTACCACACTACTTTCATATCGTAATATTAATCATGCTCTCGAGTACACTAACAAGTGAAACATGAAACTAAACATCAAAAACTGCAAGGACATGCGTGTTTCTCGTCGTAGCGCCACACTACTTATATATCGTGATATTAATTAAGCTCTCGAGTACACTAACAAGTGAAACATGGAACTAAACATCAAAAACTGCAAGTACACGCGTGTGTCTCGGCGTAACACCACACTACTTTCTTATCGTGATATTAATCATGCTCTCGAGTACACTATCAAGTGAAACATGAAACTAAACATCAAAAACTGCAAGTACATGCCTGTGTCTCGTCGTAACACCACACTACTTTCATATCGTGATATTAATCATTCTTTGAGTACACTAACAAGTGAAACATGAAAGTAAACATAAAAAAAGGAAGTACATGCGCGTGTCTCGTCGTAACACCACACTACTTTCATATCGTGATATTATTCATGCTCTCGAGTACACTAACAAGTGAAACATGAAACTAAACATCAAAAACTGCAAGTACATGCGTGTGTCTCATCGTATTACCACACTACTTTCATATCTTGATATTAATCATGCACTCGAGTACACTAACAAGTGAAACATGAAACTAATCATCAAGAACTGCAAGTACCTGCGCGTTTGTCTCGTCGTAACACCACACTACTTTCATATCGTGATATTAATCATGCTCTCGAGTACACTAACAAGTGAAACATGGAACTAAACATCAAAAACTGCAAGCACATGCGTGTGTCTCGTCGTAACACCACACTACTTTCATATCGTGAATTTAATCATGCTCTCAAGTACACTAACAAGAGAAACATGGAACTAATCATCAAAAACTGCAAGTACAAGGGTGTGTCTCGTCGTAACACCACACTACTTTCTTATCGTGATATTAATCATGCTCTCGAGTACACTAGCAAGTGAAACATAGCACTAAACATCAAAAACTGCAAGTACATGCGTGTGTCTCGTCGTAACACCACACTACTTTCATATTGTGAATATAATCATGCTCTCGAGTACACTAACAAGTGAAACATGGAACTAAACATCAAAAACTGCAAGCACATGCGTGTGTCTCGTCGTAACACCACACTACTTTCATATCGTGAATTTAATCATGCTCTCGAGTACACTAACAAGTGAAACATGGAAGTAAACATCAAAAACTGCAAGTACATGCGTATGTCTCGTCGTAAGACCACACTACTTTCATATCGTGAGTTTAATCATGCTCTCGAGAACACTAACAAGTGAAACATGGAACTATTCATCAAAAACTGCAAGTACAAGGGTGTGTCTCGTCATAACACCACATTACTTTCTTATCGCGATATTAATCGTGCTCTCGAGTACACTAGAGAGGGAAACATGGTAATAAACATCAAAAACTGCAAGTGCATGCGTGTGTCTCGTCGTAACACCACACTATTTTCATATCGTGACTTTAATCATGCTCTCGAGAACACTAACAAGTGAAACATGGAACTAATCATCAAAAACTGCAAGTACAAGGGTGTGTCTCGTCGTAACACCACACTACTTTTTTGTCGTGATATTAATCATGCTCTCGAGTACACTAACAAGTGAAACATGGTAATAAACATCAAAAACTGCAAGTACATGCGTGTGTCTCGTCGTAACACCACACTACTTTCATATCGTGATTTTAATCATGCTCTCGAGAACACTAACAAGTGAAACATGGAACTAATCATCAACAACTGCAAGTACAAGTGTGTGTCTCGTCGTAACACCACACTAAATTCTTATCGTTATGTTAATCATGCTCTCGAGTACACTAACAAGTGAAACATGGTAATAAACATCAAAAACTGCAAGTACAATCTTGTGTCTCGTATTAACACCACACTACTTTCATATCGTGATTTTAATCATGTACTCGAGAACACTAACAAGTGAAACAAGAAACTAAACATCAAAAACTGCGAGTACATGCGTGTGTCTCGTCGTAACACCACACTACTTTCATATCGTGATATCAATCATGCTCTCGAGTACACTAAAAAGTGAAACATGGGACTAAACATCAAAAACTGCAAGTACAAGCGTGTCTGTCGTCGTAACACCTCACCACTTCCATATCGTGATATTAATCATGCTCTCGAGTACACGAACAAGTGAAACATGGACCTAAACATCAAAAACTGCAAGTACATGCGTATGTTTCGTCGTAACACCACACTACTTTATATCGTGATATTAATCATGCTCTCGAGAACGCTAACAAGTGAAACAAGGAACTAAACATCAAAAACTGCGAGTACATGCGTGTGTCTCGTCGTAACACCACACTTCTTTCATATCGTGATATTAATCATGCTCTCGAGTACACTAAAAAGTTAAACATGGGACTAAACATCAAAAACTGCAAGTACAAGCGTGTGTGTCGTCGTAACACCTCACCACTTCCATATCGTGATATTAATCATGCTCTCGAGTACACGAACAAGTGAAACATGGACCTAAACATCAAAAACTGCAAGTACATGCGTATGTTTCGTCGTAACACCACACTACTTTCATATCGTGATATTATTCATGCTCTCGATTGCACTATCAAGTGAAACATGGAACATCAAAAATTGACAGTACATGCATGTGTCCCGTCGTAACACCACACTACTTTCATATCGTGATATTAATCACGCTCTCGAGTACACTAACAAGGGAAACATAGAACTAAACTTCAAAAACTGCAAGTACATGCGTGTGTCTCGTCGTAACACCACACTACTTTTATATCGTGATATTAATTAAGCTCTCGAGTACACTAACAAGTGAAACATGGAACTAAACATCAAAAACTGCAAGTACACGCGTGTGTCTCGGCGTAACACCACACTACTTTCTTATCGTGATATTAATCATGCTCTCGAGTACACTAACAAGTGAAACATGAAACTAAACATCAAAAACTGCAAGTACATGCGTGTGTCTCGTCGTAACACCACACTACTTTCATATCGTGATATTAATCATTCTTTGAGTACACTAACAAGTGAAACATGAAAGTAAACATAAAAAAAGGAAGTACATGCGCGTGTCTCGTCGTAACACCACACTACTTTCATATCGTGATATTATTCATGCTCTCGAGTACACTAACAAGTGAAACATGAAACTAAACATCAAAAACTGCAAGTACATGCGTGTGTCTCATCGTATTACCACACTACTTTCATATCTTGATATTAATCATGCTCTCGAGTACACTAACAAGTGAAACATGAAACTAATCATCAGGAACTGCAAGTACCTGCGCGTGTGTCGCCGTAACACCACTCTACTTTCATATATTGATATTAATCATGCTCTCGAGTACACTAAGAAGTGAAACATGGAACTAAACATCAAAAACTGCAAGCACTTGCGTGTGTCTCGTCGTAACACCACACTACTTTCATATCGTGATATTAATCATGCTCTCGAGTACACTAACAAGTGAAACATGGAACTAAACATCAAAAACTGCAAGCACATGCGTGTGTCTCGTCGTAACACCACACTACTTTCATATATTGATATTAATCATGCTCTCGAGTACACTAAGAAGTGAAACATGGAACTAAACATCAAAAACTGCAAGTACATGCTTGTGTCTCGTTGTAACACCACACTACTTTCATATCGTGCTATTAATCATGCTCTCGAGTACACTAACAAGTGAAACATAGCACTAAACATCAAAAACTGCAAGTACATGCGTGTGTCTCGTCGTAACACCACACTACTTTCATATCGTGAATATAATCATGCTCTCGAGTACACTAACAAGTGAAACATGGAACTAAACATCAAAAACTGCAAGTACATGCGTGTGTCTCGTCGTAACACCACACTACTTTTATATCGTGATATTAATCATGCTTTGAGCACACTAACAAGTGAAACATTGAACTAAACATCAAAAACTGCATGTACATGCGTGTGTCTCATCGTATTACCACACTACTTTCATATCGTAATATTAATCATGCTCTCGAGTACACTAACAAGTGAAACATGAAACTAAACATCAAAAACTGCAAGGACATGCGTGTTTCTCGTCGTAGCGCCACACTACTTATATATCGTGATATTAATTAAGCTCTCGAGTACACTAACAAGTGAAACATGGAACTAAACATCAAAAACTGCAAGTACACGCGTGTGTCTCGGCGTAACACCACACTACTTTCTTATCGTGATATTAATCATGCTCTCGAGTACACTAACAAGTGAAACATGAAACTAAACATCAAAAACTGCAAGTACATGCCTGTGTCTCGTCGTAACACCACACTACTTTCATATCGTGATATTAATCATTCTTTGAGTACACTAACAAGTGAAACATGAAAGTAAACATAAAAAAAGGAAGTACATGCGCGTGTCTCGTCGTAACACCACACTACTTTCATATCGTGATATTATTCATGCTCTCGAGTACACTAACAAGTGAAACATGAAACTAAACATCAAAAACTGCAAGTACATGCGTGTGTCTCATCGTATTACCACACTACTTTCATATCTAGATATTAATCATGCACTCGAGTACACTAACAAGTGAAACATGAAACTAATCATCAAGAACTGCAAGTACCTGCGCGTGTGTCTCGTCGTAACACCACACTACTTTCATATCGTGATATTAATCATGCTCTCGAGTACACTAACAAGTGAAACATGGAACTAAACATCAAAAACTGCAAGCACATGCGTGTGTCTCGTCGTAACACCACACTACTTTCATATCGTGAATTTAATCATGCTCTCAAGTACACTAACAAGTGAAACATGGAACTAAACATCAAAAACTGCAAGTACATGTGTGTGTCTCGTCGTAACACCACACTACTTTCATATATTGATATTAATCATGCTCTCGAGTACACTAAGAAGTGAAACATGGAACTAAACATCAAAAACTGCAAGTACATGCTTGTGTCTCGTTGTAACACCACACTACTTTCATATCGTGCTATTAATCATGCTCTCGAGTACACTAACAAGTGAAACATAGCACTAAACATCAAAAACTGCAAGTACATGCGTGTGTCTCGTCGTAACACCACACTACTTTCATATTGTGAATATAATCATGCTCTCGAGTACACTAACAAGTGAAACATAGAACTAAACATCAAAAACTGCAAGTACATGCGTGTGTCTCGTCGTAACACCACACTACTTTTATATCGTGATATTAATCATTCTTTGAGCACACTAACAAGTGAAACATGGAACTAAACATCAAAAACTGCATGTACATGCGTGTTTCTCGTCGTAGCACCACACTACTTATATATCGTGATATTAATCATGATCTCGAGAACACTAACAAGTGAAACATGGAACTAAACATCAAAAACTGCAAGTACATGCGGGTGTCTCGTCGTAACACCACACAACTTTCATATAGTTATATTAATCATGCTCTCGTGTACACTAACAAATGAAACATGTAACTAAACACCAAAGACTGAAAGTGCATGCATGTTTCTCGTCGTAACACCACACAACTTTCATATAGTTATATTAATCATGCTCTCGTGTACACTAACAAATGAAACATGTAACTAAACACCAAAAACTGAAAGTAAATGCATGTTTCTCGTCGTATTACCACACTACTTTCATATCGTGATATTAATCATGCTCTCGAGTACACTAACAAGTGAAACATGAAACTAAACATCAAAAACTGCAAGTACATGCGTGTGTCTCATCGTATTACCACACTACTTTCATATGGTGATATTAATCATGCTTTCAAGTACACTAACAAGTGAAACATGAAACTAATCATCAAGAACTGCAAGTACCTGCGCGTGTGTCGCCGTAACACCACTCTACTTTCATATATTGATATTAATCATGCTCTCGAGTACACTAAGAATGTAAACATGGAACTAATCATCAAAACTGCAAGTACTTGCGTGTGTCTCGTCGTAACACCACACTACTTTCATATCGTGATATTAATCATGCTCTCGAGTACACTACCAAGTGAAACATGGAACTAAACATCAAAAACTGCAAGCACATGCGTGTGTCTCGTCGTAACACCACACTACTTTCATATCGTGAATTTAATCATGCTCTCGAGTACACTAACAAGTGAAACATGGAACTAAACATCAAAAACTGCAAGTACATGTGTGTGTGTCTCGTCGTAACACCACACTACTTTCATATATTGATATTAATCATGCTCTCGAGTACACTAAGAAGTGAAACATGGAACTAAACATCAAAAACTGCAAGTACTTGCGTGTGTCTCGTCGTAACACCACACTACTTTCATATCGTGATATTAATCATGCTCTCGAGTACACTAACAAGTGAAACATGGAACTAAAAATCAAAAACTGCAAGTACAAGCGTGTGTCTCGTCGTAGCACCACACTACTTTCTTATCGTGATATTAATCATGCTCTCGAGTACACTAACAAGTGAAACATGGAACTAAACATCAAAAACTGCAAGCACATGCGTGTGTCTCGTCGTAACACCACACTACTTTCATATCGTGAATTTATACATGCTCTCGAGTACACTAACAAGTGAAACATGGAACTAAACATCAAAAACTGCAAGTACATGCGTGTATCTCGTCGTAAGACCACACTACTTTCATATCGTGATTTTAATCATGCTCTCGAGAACACTAACAAGTGAAACATAGAACTAATCATCAAAAACTGCAAGTACAAGGGTGTGTCTCGTCGTAACACCACACTACTTTCTTATCGTGATATTAATCATGCTCTCGAGTACACTAACAAGTGAAACATGGTAATAAACATCAAAAACTTCAAGTACATGCGTGTGTCTCGTCGTAAGACCACACTACTTTCATATCGTGATTTTAATCATGCTCTCGAGAACACTAACAAGTGAAACATGGAACTAATCATCAAAAACTGCAAGTACAAGGGTGTGTCTCGTCATAACACCACACTACTTTCTTATCGTGATATTAATCATGCTCTCGAGTACACTAGCAAGTGAAACATGGTAATAAACATCAAGAACTGCAAGTACATGCGTGTGTCTCGTCGTAACACCACACTACTTTCATATCGTGATATTAATCATGCTCTCGAGAACACTAACAAGTGAAACATGGAACTAAACATCAAAAACTGCAAGTACATGCGGGTGTCTCGTCGTAACACCACACAACTTTCATATAGTTATATTAATCATGCTCTCGTGTACATTACCAAATGAAACATGTAACTAAACACCAAAAACTGAAAGTACATGCATGTTTCTCGTCGTATTACCACACTACTTTCATATCGTGATATTAATCATGCTCTCGAGAACACTAACAAGTGAAACATGAAACTAAACATCAAAAACTGCAAGTACATGCGTGTGTCTCATCGTATTACCACACTACTTTCATATCGTGATATTAATCATGCTCTCGAGTACACTAACAAGTGAAACATGAAACTAATCATCAAGAACTGCAAGTACCTGCGCGTGTGTCGCCGTAACACCACTCTACTTTCATATATTGATATTAATCATGCTCTCGAGTACACTAAGAAGTGAAACATGGAACTAAACATCAAAAACTGCAAGTTCTTGCGTGTGTCTCGTCGTAACACCACACTACTTTCATATCGTGTTATTAATCATGCTCTCGAGTACACTAACAAGTGAAACAAGGAACTAAACATCAAAAACTGCAAGCACATGCGTGTGTCTCGTCGTAACACCACACTACTTTCATATCGTGATATTAATCATGCTCTCGAGTACACTAACAAGTGAAACATGGAACTAAACATCAAAAACTGCAAGCACATGCGTGTGTCTCATCGTAACACCACACTACTTTCATATCGTGAATTTAATCATGCTCTCGAGTACACTAACAAGTGAAACATGGAACTAAACATCAAAAACTGCAAGTACATGCGTGTGTCTCGTCGTAAGACCACACTACTTTCATATCGTGATTTTAATCATGCTCTCGAGAACACTAACAAGTGAAACATTAAACTAAACATAAAAAAATGACAGTACATGCGTGTGTCTCGTCGTAACACCGCACTACTTTTATATCGTGATATTAATCATTTCCCGAGTACACTAACAAGTGAAACATGGAACTAAACATCAAAAACTGCACGTACATGCGTGTGTCACGTCGTAACACCACACTACTTTCATATCGTGATTTTAATCATGCTCTCGAGAACACTAACAAGTGAAACATGGAACTAATCATCAAAAACTGCAAGTACAAGGGTGTGTCTCGTCGTAACACCACACTACTTTCTTATCGTGATAATAATCATGCTCTCGAGTACACTAACAAGTGAAACATGGTAAAAAACATCAAAAACTGCAAGTACATGCGTGTGTCTCGTCGTAACACCACACTACTTTCATATCGTGATTTTAATCATGCTCTCGAGAACACTAACAAGTGAAATATGGAACTAATCATCAAAAACTGCAAGTACAAGGGTGTGTCTCGTCGTAACACCACACTACTTTCTTATCGTGATATTAATCATGCTCTCGAGTACACTAACAAGTGAAACATGGTAATAAACATCAAAAACTGCAAGTACATGCGTGTGTCTCGTCGTAAGACCACACTACTTTCATATCGTGATTTTAATCATGCTCTCGAGAACACTAACAAGTGAAACATGGAACTAATCATCAAAAACTGCAAGTACAAGGGTGTGTCTCGTCATAACACCACACTACTTTCTTATCGTGATATTAATCATGCTCTCGAGTAGACTAGCAAGTGAAACATGGTAATAAACGTCAAAAACTGCAAGTACATGCGTGTGTCTCGTCGTAACACCACACTACATTCATATCGTGATATTATTCATGCTCTCGAGTACACTAACAAGTGAAACATGGAACTAAACATCAAAAACTGCAAGCACATGCGTGTGTCTCGTCGTAACACCACACTACTTTCATATCGTGAATTTAATCATGCTCTCGAGTACACTAACAAGTGAAACATGGAACTATTCATCACAACCTGCAAGTACAAGGGTGTGTCTCGTCATAACACCACACTACTTTCTTATCGTGATATTAATCATGCTCTCGAGTACACTAGCAAGTGAAACATGGTAATAAACATCAAAAACTGCAAGTACATGCGTGTGTCTCGTCGTAACACCACACTACTTTCATATCGTGATTTTAATCATGCTCTCGAGAACACTAACTAGTGAAACATGGAACTAATCATCAAAAACTGCAAGTACAAGGGCGAGTCTCGTCGTAACACCACACTACTTTCTTATCGTGATAATAATCATGCTCTCGAGTACACTAACAAGTGAAGCATGGTAAAAAACATCAAAAACTGCAAGTGCATGCGTGTGTCTCGTCGTAACACCACACTACTTTCATATCATGATTTTAATCATGCTCTCGAGAACACTAACAAGTGAAACATAGAACTAATCATCAAAAACTGCAAGTACAAGGGTGTGTCTCGTCGTAACTCCACACTACTTTCTTATCGTGATATTAATCATGCTGTGGAGTACACTAACAAGTGAAACATGGTAATAAACATCAAAAACTGCAAGTACATGCGTGTGTCTCGTCGTAAGACCACACTACTTTTTTATCGTGATTTTAATCATGCTCTCGAGAACACTAACAAGTGAAACATAGAACTAATCATCAAAAACTGCAAGTACAAGGGTGTGTCTCGTCGTAACACCACACTACTTTCTTATCGTGATATTAATCATGCTCTCGAGTACACTTACAAAAGAAACATCGTAATAAACATCAAAAACTGCAAGTACATGCGTGTGTCTCGTCTTAAGACCACACTACTTTCATATCGTGATTTTAATCATGCTCTCGAGAACATTAACAAGAGAAACATGGAACTAATCATCAAAAACTGCAAGTACAAGGGTGTGTCTCGTCATAACACCACACTACTTTCTTATCGTGATATTAATCATGCTCTCGAGTACACTAGCAAGTGAAACATGATAATAAACATCAAGAACTCCAAGTACATGCGTGTGTCTCGTCGTAACACCACACTACTTTCATATCGTGATATTAATCATGCTCTCGAGAACACTAACAAGTGAAACATGGAACTAAACATCAAAAACTGCAAGTACATGCGGGTGTCTCGTCGTAACACCACACAACTTTCATATAGTTATATTAATCATGCTCTCGTGTACATTAACAAATGAAACATGTAACTAAACACCAAAAACTGCAAGTACATGCGTGTGTCTCATCGTATTACCACAATACTTTCATATCGTGATATTAATCATGCTCTCGAGTACACTAACAAGTGAAACATGAAACTAATCATCAAGAACTGCAAGTACCTGCGCGTGTGTCACCGTAACACCACTATACTTTCATATATTGATATTAATCATGCTCTCGAGTACACTAAGAAGTGAAACATGGAACTAAACATCAAAAACTGCAAGTACTTGCGTGTGTCTCGTCGTAACACCACACTACTTTCATATCGTGTTATTAATCATGCTCTCGAGTACACTAACAAGTGAAACAAGGAACTAAACATCAAAAACTGCAAGCACATGCGTGTGTCTCGTCGTAACACCACACTACTTTCATATCGTGATATTGATCATGCTCTCGAGTACACTAACAAGTGAAACATGGAACTAAACATCAAAAACTGCAAGCACATGCGTGTGTCTCATCGTAACACCACACTACTTTCATATCGTGAATTTATTCATGCTCTCGAGTACACTAACAAGTGAAACATGGAACTAAACATCAAAAACTGCAAGTACATGCGTGTGTCTCGTCGTAAGACCACACTACTTTCATATCGTGATTTTAATCATGCTCTCGAGAACACTAACAAGTGAAACATTAAACTAAACATCAAAAAATGACAGTGCATGCGTGTGTCTCGTCGTAACACCGCACTACTTTTATATCGTGATATTAATCATTTCCCGAGTACACTAACAAGTTAAACATGGAACTAAACATCAAAAACTGCACGTACATGCGTGTGTCACGTCGTAACACCACACTACTTTCATATCGTGATTTTAATCATGCTCTCGAGAACACTAACAAGTGAAACATTGAACTAATCATCAAAAACTGCAAGTACAAGGGTGTGTCTCGTCGTAACACCACACTACTTTCTTATCGTGATAATAATCATGCTCTCGAGTACACTAACAAGTGAAACATGGTAAAAAACATCAAATACTGCAAGTACATGCGTGTGTCTCGTCGTAACACCACACTACTTTCATATCGTGATTTTAATCATGCTCTCGAGAACACTAACAAGTGAAATATGGAACTAATCATCAAAAACTGCAAGTACAAGGGTGTGTCTCGTCGTAACACCACACTACTTTCTTATCGTGATATTAATCATGCTCTCGAGTACACTAACAAGTGAAACATGGTAATAAACATCAAAAACTGCAAGTACATGCGTGTTTCTCGTCGTACCACCACACTACTTATATATCGTGATATTAATCATGATCTCGAGAACACTAACAAGTGAAACATGGAACTAAACATCAAAAACTGCAAGTACATGCGGGTGTCTCGTCGTAACACCACACAACTTTCATATAGTTATATTAATCATGCTCTCGTGTACACTAACAAATGAAACATGTAACTAAACACCAAAAACTGAAAGTACATGCATGTTTCTCGTCGTAACACCACACAACTTTCATATAGTTATATTAATCATGCTCTCGTGTACACTAACAGATGAAACATGTAACTAAACACCAAAAACTGAAAGTAAATGCATGTTTCTCGTCGTATTACCACACTACTTTCATATCGTGATATTAATCATGCTCTCGAGTACACTAACAAGTGAAACATGAAACTAAACATCAAAAACTGCAAGTACATGCGTGTGTCTCATCGTATTACCACACTACTTTCATATGGTGATATTAATCATGCTCTAAAGTACACTAACAAGTGAAACATGAAACTAATCATCAAGAACTGCAAGTACCTGCGCGTGTGTCGCCGTAACACCACTCTACTTTCATATATTGATATTAATTATGCTCTCGAGTACACTAAGAATGTAAACATGGAACTAAACATCAAAAACTGCAAGTACTTGCGTGTGTCTCGTCGTAACACCACACTACTTTCATATCGTGATATTAATCATGCTCTCGAGTACACTACCAAGTGAAACATGGAACTAAACATCAAAAACTGCAAGCACATGCGTGTGTCTCGTCGTAACACCACACTACTTTCATATCGTGAATTTAATCATGCTCTCGAGTACACTAACAAGTGAAACATGGAACTAAACATCAAAAACTGCAAGTACATGTGTGTGTGTCTCGTCGTAACAGCACACTACTTTCATATATTGATATTAATCATGCTCTCGAGTACACTAAGAAGTGAAACATGGAACTAAACATCAAAAACTGCAAGTACATGCGGGTGTCTCGTCGTAACACCACACAACTTTCATATAGTTATAATAATCATGCTCTCGTGTACATTAACAAATGAAACATGTAACTAAACACCAAAAACTGCAAGTACATGCGTGTGTCTCATCGTATTACCACACTACTTTCATATCGTGATATTAATCATGCTCTCGAGTACACTAACAAGTGAAACATGAAACTAATCATCAAGAACTGCAAGTACCTGCGCGTGTGTCGCCGTAACACCACTATACTTTCATATATTGATATTAATCATGCTCTCGAGTACACTAAGAAGTGAAACATGGAACTAAACATCAAAAACTGCAAGTACTTGCGTGTGTCTCGTCGTAACACCACACTACTTTCATATCGTGTTATTAATCATGCTCTCGAGTACACTAACAAGTGAAACAAGGAACTAAACATCAAAAACTGCAAGCACATGCGTGTGTCTCGTCGTAACACCACACTACTTTCATATCGTGATATTAATCATGCTCTCGAGTACACTAACAAGTGAAACATGAAACTAAACATCAAAAACTGCAAGCACATGCGTGTGTCTCATCGTAACACCACACTACTTTCATATCGTGAATTTAATCATGCTCTCGAGTACACTAACAAGTGAAACATGGAACTAAACATCAAAAACTGCAAGTACATGCGTGTGTCTCGTCGTAAGACCACACTACTTTCATATCGTGATTTTAATCATGCTCTCGAGAACACTAACAAGTGAAACATTAAACTAAACATCAAAAAATGACAGTACATGCGTGTGTCTCGTCGTAACACCGCACTACTTTTATATCGTGATATTAATCATTTCCCGAGTACACTAACAAGTGAAACATGGAACTAAACATCAAAAACTGCACGTACATGCGTGTGTCACGTCGTAACACCACACTACTTTCATATCGTGATTTTAATCATGCTCTCGAGAACACTAACAAGTGAAACATGGAACTAATCATCAAAAACTGCAAGTACAAGGGTGTGTCTCGTCGTAACACCACACTACTTTCTTATCGTGATAATAATCATGCTCTCGAGTACACTAACAAGTGAAACATGGTAAAAAACATCAAAAACTGCAAGTACATGCGTGTGTCTCGTCGTAACACCACACTACTTTCATATCGTGATTTTAATCATGCTCTCGAGAACACTAACAAGTGAAATATGGAACTAATCATCAAAAACTGCAAGTACAAGGGTGTGTCTCGTCGTAACACCACACTACTTTCTTATCGTGATATTAATCATGCTCTCGAGTACACTAACAAGTGAAACATGGTAATAAACATCAAAAACTGCAAGTACATGCGTGTTTCTCGTCGTACCACCACACTACTTATATATCGTGATATTAATCATGATCTCGAGAACACTAACAAGTGAAACATGGAACTAAACATCAAAAACTGCAAGTACATGCGGGTGTCTCGTCGTAACACCACACAACTTTCATATAGTTATATTAATCATGCTCTCGTGTACACTAACAAATGAAACATGTAACTAAACACCAAAAACTGAAAGTACATGCATGTTTATCGTCGTAACACCACACAACTTTCATATAGTTATATTAATCATGCTCTCGTGTACACTAAAAAATGAAACATGTAACTAAACACCAAAAACTGAAAGTAAATGCATGTTTCTCGTCGTATTACCACACTACTTTCATATCGTGATATTAATCATGCTCTCGAGTACACTAACAAGTGAAACATGAAACTAAACATCAAAAACTGCAAGTACATGCGTGTGTCTCATCGTATTACCACACTACTTTCATATGGTGATATTAATCATGCTCTCAAGTACACTAACAAGTGAAACATGAAACTAATCATCAAGAACTGCAAGTACCTGCGCGTGTGTCGCCGTAACACCACTCTACTTTCATATATTGATATTAATCATGCTCTCGAGTACACTAAGAATGTAAACATGGAACTAAACATCAAAAACTGCAAGTACTTGCGTGTGTCTCGTCGTAACACCACACTACTTTCATATCGTGATATTAATCATGCTCTCGAGTACACTACCAAGTGAAACATGGAACTAAACATCAAAAACTGCAAGCACATGCGTGTGTCTCGTCGTAACACCACACTACTTTCATATCGTGAATTTAATCATGCTCTCGAGTACACTAACAAGTGAAACATGGAACTAAACATCAAAAACTGCAAGTACATGTGTGTGTGTCTCGTCGTAACACCACACTACTTTCATATATTGATATTAATCATGCTCTCGAGTACACTAAGAAGTGAAACATGGAACTAAACATCAAAAACTGCAAGTACTTGCGTGTGTCTCGTCGTAACACCACACTACTTTCATATCGTGATATTAATCATGCTCTCGAGTACACTCACAAGTGAAACATGGAACTAAAAATCAAAAACTGCAAGTACAAGCGTGTGTCTCGTCGTAGCACCACACTACTTTCTTATCGTGATATTAATCATGCTCTCGAGTACACTAACAAGTGAAACATGGAACTAAACATCAAAAACTGCAAGCACATGCGTGTGTCTCGTCGTAACACCACACTACTTTCATATCGTGAATTTATACATGCTCTCGAGTACACTAACAAGTGAAACATGGAACTAAACATCAAAAACTGCAAGTACATGCGTGTATCTCGTCGTAAGACCACACTACTTTCATATCGTGATTTTAATCATGCTCTCGAGAACACTAACAAGTGAAACATAAAACTAATCATCAAAAACTGCAAGTACAAGGGTGTGTCTCGTCGTAACACCACACTACTTTCTTATCGTGATATTAATCATGCTCTCGAGTACACTAACAAGTGAAACATGGTAATAAACATCAAAAACTGCAAGTACATGCGTGTGTCTCGTCGTAAGACCACACTACTTTCATATCGTGATTTTAATCATGCTCTCGAGAACACTAACAAGTGAAACATGGAACTAATCATCAAAAACTGCAAGTACAAGGGTGTGTCTCGTCATAACACCACACTACTTTCTTATCGTGATATTATTCATGCTCTCGAGTACACTAGCAAGTGAAACATGGTAATAAACATCAAGAACTGCAAGTACATGCGTGTGTCTCGTCGTAACACCACACTACTTTCATATCTTGATATTAATCATGCTCTCGAGAACACTAACAAGTGAAACATGGAACTGAACATCAAAAACTGCAAGTACATGCGGGTGTCTCGTCGTAACACCACACAACTTTCATATAGTTATATTAATCATGCTCTCGTGTACATTACCAAATGAAACATGTAACTAAACACCAAAAACTGAAAGTACATGCATGTTTCTCGTCGTATTACCACACTACTTTCATATCGTGATATTAATCATGCTCTCGAGTACACTAACAAGTGAAACATGGAACTAAACATCAAAAACTGCAAGTACATGCGGGTGTCTCGTCGTAACACCGCACTACTTTTATATCGTGATATTAATCATTTCCCGAGTACACTAACAAGTGAAACATGGAACTAAACATCAAAAACTGCACGTACATGCGTGTGTCACGTCGTAACACCACACTACTTTCATATCGTGATTTTAATCATGCTCTCGAGAACACTAACAAGTGAAACATGGAACTAATCATCAAAAACTGCAAGTACAAGGGTGTGTCTCGTCGTAACACCACACTACTTTCTTATCGTGATAATAATCATGCTCTCGAGTACACTAACAAGTGAAACATGGTAAAAAACATCAAAAACTGCAAGTACATGCGTGTGTCTCGTCGTAACACCACACTACTTTCATATCGTGATTTTAATCATGCTCTCGAGAACACTAACAAGTGAAATATGGAACTAATCATCAAAAACTGCAAGTACAAGGGTGTGTCTCGTCGTAACACCACACTACTTTCTTATCGTGATATTAATCATGCTCTCGAGTACACTAACAAGTGAAACATGGTAATAAACATCAAAAACTGCAAGTACATGCGTGTTTCTCGTCGTAGCACCACACTACTTATATATCGTGATATTAATCATGATCTCGAGAACACTAACAAGTGAAACATGGAACTAAACATCAAAAACTGCAAGTACATGCGGGTGTCTCCTCGTAACACCACACAACTTTCATATAGTTATATTAATCATGCTCTCGTGTACACTAACAAATGAAACATGTAACTAAACACCAAAAACTGAAAGTACATGCATGTTTCTCGTCGTAACACCACACAACTTTCATATAGTTATATTAATCATGCTCTCGTGTACACTAACAAATGAAACATGTAACTAAACACCAAAAACTGAAAGTAAATGCATGTTTCTCGTCGTATTACCACACTACTTTCATATCGTGATATTAATCATGCTCTCGAGTACACTAACAAGTGAAACATGAAACTAAACATCAAAAACTGCAAGTACATGCGTGTGTCTCATCGTATTACCACACTACTTTCATATGGTGATATTAATCATGCTCTCAAGTACACTAACAAGTGAAACATGAAACTAATCATCAAGAACTGCAAGTACCTGCGCGTGTGTCGCCGTAACACCACTCTACTTTCATATATTGATATTAATCATGCTCTCGAGTACACTAAGAATGTAAACATGGAACTAAACATCAAAAACTGCAAGTACTTGCGTGTGTCTCGTCGTAACACCACACTACTTTCATATCGTTATATTAATCATGCTCTCGAGTACACTACCAAGTGAAACATGGAACTAAACATCAAAAACTGCAAGCACATGCGTGTGTCTCGTCGTAACACCACACTACTTTCATATCGTGAATTTAATCATGCTCTCGAGTACACTAACAAGTGAAACATGGAACTAAACATCAAAAACTGCAGGTACATGTGTGTGTGTCTCGTCGTAACACCACACTACTTTCATATATTGATATTAATCATGCTCTCGAGTACACTAAGAAGTGAAACATGGAACTAAACATCAAAAACTGCAAGTACTTGCGTGTGTCTCGTCGTAACACCACACTACTTTCATATCGTGATATTAATCATGCTCTCGAGTACACTAACAAGTGAAACATGGAACTAAAAATCAAAAACTGCAAGTACAAGCGTGTGTCTCGTCGTAGCACCACACTACTTTCTTATCGTGATATTAATCATGCTCTCGAGTACACTAACAAGTGAAACATGGAACTAAACATCAAAAACTGCAAGCATATGCGTGTGTCTCGTCGTAACACCACACTACTTTCATATCGTGAATTTATACATGCTCTCGAGTACACTAACAAGTGAAACATGGAACTAAACATCAAAAACTGCAAGTACATGCGTGTATCTCGTCGTAAGACCACACTACTTTCATATCGTGATTTTAATCATGCTCTCGAGAACACTAACAAGTGAAACATAGAACTAATCATCAAAAACTGCAAGTACAAGGGTGTGTCTCGTCGTAACACCACACTACTTTCTTATCGTGATATTAATCATGCTCTCGAGTACACTAACAAGTGAAACATGGTAATAAACATCAAAAACTGCAAGTACATGCGTGTGTCTCGTCGTAAGACCACACTACTTTCATATCGTGATTTTAATCATGCTCTCGAGAACACTAACAAGTGAAACATGGAACTAATCATCAAAAACTGCAAGTACAAGGGTGTGTCTCGTCATAACACCACACTACTTTCTTATCGTGATATTAATCATGCTCTCGAGTACACTAGCAAGTGAAACATGGTAATAAACATCAAGAACTGCAAGTACATGCGTGTGTCTCGTCGTAACACCACACTACTTTCATATCGTGATATTAATCATGCTCTCGAGAACACTAACAAGTGAAACATGGAACTAAACATCAAAAACTGCAAGTACATGCGGGTGTCTCGTCGTAACACCACACAACTTTCATATAGTTATATTATTCATGCTCTCGTGTACATTACCAAATGAAACATGTAACTAAACACCAAAAACTGAAAGTACATGCATGTTTGTCGTCGTATTACCACACTACTTTCATATCGTGATATTAATCATGCTCTCGAGTACACTAACAAGTGAAACATGAAACTAAACATCAAAAACTGCAAGTACATGCGTGTGTCTCATCGTATTACCACACTACTTTCATATCGTGATATTAATCATGCTCTCGAGTACACTAACAAGTGAAACATGAAACTAATCATCAAGAACTGCAAGTACCTGCGCGTGTGTCGCCGTAACACCACTCTACTTTCATATATTGATATTAATCATGCTCTCGAGTACACTAAGAAGTGAAACAAGGAACTAAACATCAAAAACTGCAAGTTTTTGCGTGTTTCTCGTCGTAACACCACACTACTTTCATATCGTGTTATTAATCATGCTCTCGAGTACACTAACAAGTGAAACAAGGAACTAAACATCAAAAACTGCAAGCACATGCGTGTGTCTCGTCGTAACACCACACTACTTTCATATCATGATATTAATCATGCTCTCGAGTACACTAACAAGTGAAACATGGAACTAAACTTCAAAAACTGCAAGCACACGCGTGTGTCTCATCGTAACACCACACTACTTTCTTATCGTGATATTAATCATGCTCTCGAGTACACTAACAAGTGAAACATGGTAATAAACATCAAAAACTGCAAGTACATGCGTGTTTCTCGTCGTAGCACCACACTACTTATATATCGTGATATTAATCATGATCTCGAGAACACTAACAAGTGAAACATGGAACTAAACATCAAAAACTGCAAGTACATGCGGGTGTCTCGTCGTAACACCACACAACTTTCATATAGTTATATTAATCATGCTCTTGTGTACACTAACAAATGAAACATGTAACTAAACACCAAAAACTGAAAGTACATGCATGTTTCTCGTCGTAACACCACACAACTTTCATATAGTTATATTAATCATGCTCTCGTGTACACTAACAAATGAAACATGTAACTAAACACCAAAAACTGAAAGTAAATGCATGTTTCTCGTCGTATTACCACACTACTTTCATATCGTGATATTAATCATGCTCTCGAGTACACTAACAAGTGAAACATGAAACTAAACATCAAAAACTGCAAGTACATGCGTGTGTCTCATCGTATTACCACACTACTTTCATATGGTGATATTAATCATGCTCTCAAGTACACTAACAAGTGAAACATGAAACTAATCATCAAGAACTGCAAGTACCTGCGCGTGTGTCGCCGTAACACCACTCTACTTTCATATATTGATATTAATCATGCTCTCGAGTACACTAAGAATGTAAACATGGAACTAAACATCAAAAACTGCAAGTACTTGCGTGTGTCTCGTCGTAACACCACACTACTTTCATATCGTGATATTAATCATGCTCTCGAGTACACTACCAAGTGAAACATGGAACTAAACATCAAAAACTGCAAGCACATGCGTGTGTCTCGTCGTAACACCACACTACTTTCATATCGTGAATTTAATCATGCTCTCGAGTACACTAACAAGTGAAACATGGAACTAAACATCAAAAACTGCAAGTACATGTGTGTGTGTCTCGTCGTAACACCACACTACTTTCATATATTGATATTAATCATGCTCTCGAGTACACTAAGAAGTGAAACATGGAACTAAACATCAAAAACTGCAAGTACTTGCGTGTGTCTCGTCGTAACACCACACTACTTTCATATCGTGATATTAATCATGCTCTCGAGTACACTAACAAGTGAAAGATGGAACTAAAAATCAAAAACTGCAAGTACAAGCGTGTGTCTCGTCGTAGCACCACACTACTTTCTTATCGTGATATTAATCATGCTCTCGAGTACACTAACAATTGAAACATGGAACTAAACATCAAAAACTGCAAGCACATGCGTGTGTCTCGTCGTAACACCACACTACTTTCATATCGTGAATTTATACATGCTCTCGAGTACACTAACAAGTGAAACATGGAACTAAACATCAAAAACTGCAAGTACATGCGTGTATCTCGTCGTAAGACCACACTACTTTCATATCGTGATTTTAATCATGCTCTCGAGAACACTAACAAGTGAAACATAGAACTAATCATCAAAAACTGCAAGTACAAGGGTGTGTCTCGTCGTAACACCACACTACTTTCTTATCGTGATATTAATCATGCTCTCGAGTACACTAACAAGTGAAACATGGTAATAAACATCAAAAACTGCAAGTACATGCGTGTGTCTCGTCGTAAGACCACACTACTTTCATATCGTGATTTTAATCATGCTCTCGAGAACACTAACAAGTGAAACATGGAACTAATCATCAAAAACTGCAAGTACAAGGGTGTGTCTCGTCATAACACCACACTACTTTCTTATCGTGATATTAATCATGCTCTCGAGTACACTAGCAAGTGAAACATGGTAATAAACATCAAGAACTGCAAGTACATGCGTGTGTCTCGTCGTAACACCACACTACTTTCATATCGTGATATTAATCATGCTCTCGAGAACACTAACAAGTGAAACATGGAACTAAACATCAAAAACTGCAAGTACATGCGGGTGTCTCGTCGTAACACCACACAACTTTCATATAGTTATATTAATCATGCTCTCGTGTACATTACCAAATGAAACATGTAACTAAACACCAAAAACTGAAAGTACATGCATGTTTCTCGTCGTATTACCACACTACTTTCATATCGTGATATTAATCATGCTCTCGAGTACACTAACAAGTGAAACATGAAACTAAACATCAAAAACTGCAAGCACATGCGTGTGTCTCATCGTATTACCACACTACTTTCATATCGTGATATTAATCATGCTCTCGAGTACACTAACAAGTGAAACATGAAACTAATCATCAAGAACTGCAAGTACCTGCGCGTGTGTCGCCGTAACACCACTCTACTTTCATATATTGATATTAATCATGCTCTCGAGTACACTAAGAAGTGAAACAAGGAAATAAACATCAAAAACTGCAAGTTCTTGCGTGTGTCTCGTCGTAACACCACACTACTTTCATATCGTGTTATTAATCATGCTCTCGAGTACACTAACAAGTGAAACAAGGAACTAAACATCAAAAACTGCAAGCACATGCGTGTGCCTCGTCGTAACACCACACTACTTTCATATCGTGATATTAATCATGCTCTCGAGTACACTAACAAGTGAAACATGGAACTAAACATCAAAAACTGCAAGCACATGCGTGTGTCTCATCGTAACACCACACTACTTTCATATCGTGAATTTAATCATGCTCTCAAGTACACTAACAAGTGAAACATGGAACTAAACATCAAAAACTGCAAGTACATGCGTGTGTCTCGTCGTAAGACCACACTACTTTCATATCGTGATTTTAATCATGCTCTCGAGAACACTAACAAGTGAAACATTAAACTAAACATCAAAAAATGACAGTACATGCGTGTGTCTCGTCGTAACACCGCACTACTTTTATATCGTGATATTAATCATTTCCCGAGTACACTAACAAGTGAAACATGGAACTAAACATCAAAAACTGCACGTACATGCGTGTGTCACGTCGTAACACCACACTACTTTCATATCGTGATTTTAATCATGCTCTCGAGAACACTAAGAAGTGAAACATGGAACTAATCATCAAAAACTGCAAGTACAAGGGTGTGTCTCGTCGTAACACCACACTACTTTCTTATCGTGATAATAATCATGTTCTCGAGTACACTAACAAGTGAAACATGGTAAAAAACATCTAAAACTGCAAGTACATGCGTGTGTCTCGTCGTAACACCACACTACTTTCATATCGTGATTTTAATCATGCTCTCGAGAACACTAACAAGTGAAACATGGAACTAATCATCAAAAACTGCAAGTACAAGGGCGAGTCTCGTCATAACACCACACTACTTTCTTATCGTGATATTAATCATGCTCTCGAGTACACTAACAAGTGAAACATGGTAATAAACATCAAAAACTGCAAGTACATGCGTTTGTCTCGTCGTAAGACCACACTACTTTCATATCGTGATTTTAATCATGCTCTCGAGAACACTAACAAGTGAAACATGGAACTAATCATCAAAAACTACAAGTACAAGGGTGTGTCTCGTCATAACACCACACTACTTTCTTATCGTGATATGAATCATGCTCTCGAGTACACTAGCAAGTGAAACATGGTAATAAACATCAAGAACTGCAAGTACATGCGTGTGTCTCGTCGTAACACCACACTACTTTCATATCGTGATATTAATCATGCTCTCGAGAACACTAACAAGTGAAACATGGAACTAAACATCAAAAACTGCAAGTACATGCGGGTGTCTCGTCGTAACACCACACAACTTTCATATAGTTATATTAATCATGCTCTCGTGTACATTAACAAATGAAACATGTAACTAAACACCAAAAACTGAAAGTACATGCATGTTTCTCGTCGTATTACCACACTACTTTCATATCGTGATATTAATCATGCTCTCGAGTACACTAACAAGTGAAACATGAAACTAAACATCAAAAACTGCAAGTACATGCGTGTGTCTCATCGTATTACCACACTACTTTCATATCGTGATATTAATCATGCTCTCGAGTACACTAACAAGTGAAACATGAAACTAATCATCAAGAACTGCAAGTACCTGCGCGTGTGTCGCCGTAACACCACTATACTTTCATATATTGATATTAATCATGCTCTCGAGTACACTAAGAAGTGAAACATGGAACTAAACATCAAAAACTGCAAGTACTTGCGTGTGTCTCGTCGTAACACCACACTACTTTCATATCGTGTTAATAATCATGCTCTCGAGTACACTAACAAGTGAAACAAGGAACTAAACATCAAAAACTGCAAGCACATGCGTGTGTCTCGTCGTAACACCACACTACTTTCATATCGTGATATTAATCATGCTCTCGAGTACACTAACAAGTGAAACATGGAACTAAACATCAAAAACTGCAAGCACATGCGTGTGTCTCATCGTAACACCACACTACTTTCATATCGTGAATTTAATCATGCTCTCGAGTACACTAACAAGTGAAACATCGAACTAAACATCAAAAACTGCAAGTACATGCGTGTGTCTCGTCGTAAGACCACACTACTTTCATATCGTGATTTTAATCATGCTCTCGAGAACACTAACAAGTGAAACATTAAACTAAACATCAAAAAATGACAGTACATGCGTGTGTCTCGTCGTAACACCGCACTACTTTTATATCGTGATATTAATCATTTTCCGAGTACACTAACAAGTGAAACATGGAACTAAACATCAAAAACTGCACGTACATGCGTGTGTCACGTCGTAACACCACACTACTTTCATATCGTGATTTTAATCATGCTCTCGAGAACACTAACAAGTGAAACATGGAACTAATCATCAAAAACTGCAAGTACAAGGGTGTGTCTCGTCGTAACACCACACTACTTTCTTATCGTGATAATAATCATGCTCTCGAGTACACTAACAAGTGAAACATGGTAAAAAACATCAAAAACTGCAAGTACATGCGTGTGTCTCGTCGTAACACCACACTACTTTCATATCGTGATTTTATTCATGCTCTCGAGAACACTAACAAGTGAAATATGGAACTAATCATCAAAAACTGCAAGTACAAGGGTGTGTCTCGTCGTAACACCACACTACTTTCTTATCGTGATATTAATCATGCTCTCGAGTACACTAACAAGTGAAACATGGTAATAAACATCAAAAACTGCAAGTACATGCGTTTGTCTCGTCGTAAGACCACACTACTTTCATATCGTGATTTTAATCATGCTCTCGAGAACACTAACAAGTGAAACATGGAACTAATCATCAAAAACTGCAAGTACAAGGGTGTGTCTCGTCATAACACCACACTACTTCCTTATCGTGATATTAATCATGCTCTCGAGTACACTAGCAAGTGAAATATGGTAATAAACATCAAGAACTGCAAGTACATGCGTGTGTCTCGTCGTAACACCACACTACTTTCATATCGTGATATTAATCATGCTCTCGAGAACACTAACAAGTGAAACATGGAACTAAACATCAAAAACTGCAAGCACATGCGTGTGTCTCGTCGTAACACCACACTACTTTCATATCGTGATATTAATCATGCTCTCGAGTACACTAACAAGTGAAACATGGAACTAAACATCAAAAACTGCAAGCACATGCGTGTGTCTCATGGTAACACCACACTACTTTCATATCGTGAATTTAATCATGCTCTCGAGTACACTAACAAGTGAAACATGGAACTAAACATCAAAAACTGCAAGTACATGCGTGTGTCTCGTCGTAAGACCACACTACTTTCATATCGTGATTTTAATCATGCTCTCGAGAACACTAACAAGTGAAACATTAAACTAAACATCAAAAAATGACAGTACATGCGTGTGTCTCGTCGTAACACCGCACTACTTTTATATCGTGATATTAATTATTTCCCGAGTACACTAACAACGGAAACATGGAACTAAACATCAAAAACTGCACGTACATGCGTGTGTCACGTCGTAACACCACACTACTTTCATATCGTGATTTTAATCATGCTCTCGAGAACACTAACAAGTGAAACATGGAACTAATCATCAAAAACTGCAAGTACAAGGGTGTGTCTCGTCGTAACACCACACTACTTTCTTATCGTGATAATAATCATGCTCTCGAGTACACTAACAAGTGAAACATGGTAAAAAACATCTAAAACTGCAAGTACATGCGTGTGTCTCGTCGTAACACCACACTACTTTCATATCGTGATTTTAATCATGCTCTCGAGAACACTAACAAGTGAAACATGGAACTAATCATCAAAAACTGCAAGTACAAGGGTGTGTCTCGTCATAACACCACACTACTTTCTTATCGTGATATTAATCATGCTCTCGAGTACACTAGCAAGTGAAACATGGTAATAAACATCAAGAACTGCAAGTACATGCGTGTGTCTCGTCGTAACACCACACTACTTTCATATCGTGATATTAATCATGCTCTCGAGAACACTAACAAGTGAAACATGGAACTAAACATCAAAAACTGCAAGTACATGCGGGTGTCTCGTCGTAACACCACACAACTTTCATATAGTTATATTAATCATGCTCTCGTGTACATTAACAAATGAAACATGTAACTAAACACCAAAAACTGAAAGTACATGCATGTTTCTCGTCGTATTACCACACTACTTTCATATCGTGATATTAATCATGCTCTCGAGTACACTAACAAGTGAAACATGAAACTAAACATCAAAAACTGCAAGTACATGCGTGTGTCTCATCGTATTACCACACTACTTTCATATCGTGATATTAATCATGCTCTCGAGTACACTAACAAGTGAAACATGAAACTAATCATCAAGAACTGCAAGTACCTGCGCGTGTGTCGCCGTAACACCACTATACTTTCATATATTGATATTAATCATGCTCTCGAGTACACTAAGAAGTGAAGCATGGAACTAAACACCAAAAACTGCAAGTACTTGCGTGTGTCTCGTCGTAACACCACACTACTTTCATATCGTGTTATTAATCATGCTCTCGAGTACACTAACAAGTGAAACAAGGAACTAAACATCAAAAACTGCAAGCACATGCGTGTGTCTCGTCGTAACACCACACTACTTTCATATCGTGATATTAATCATGCTCTCGAGTACACTAACAAGTGAAACATGGAACTAAACATCAAAAACTGCAAGCACATGCGTGTGTCTCATCGTAACACCACACTAATTTCATATCGTGAATTTAATCATGCTCTCGAGTACACTAACAAGTGAAACACGGAACTAAACATCAAAAACTGCAAGTACATGCGTGTGTCTCGTCGTAAGACCACACTACTTTCATATCGTGATTTTAATCATGCTCTCGAGAACACTAACAAGTGAAACATTAAACTAAACATCAAAAAATGACAGTACATGCGTGTGTCTCGTCGTAACACCGCACTACTTTTATATTGTGATATTTTTCATTTCCCGAGTACACTAACAAGTGAAACATGGAACTAAACATCAAAAACTGCACGTACATGCGTGTGTCACGTCGTAACACCACACTACTTTCATATCGTGATTTTAATCATGCTCTCGAGAACACTAACAAGTGAAACATGGAACTAATCATCAAAAACTGCAAGTACAAGGGTGTGTCTCGTCGTAACACCACACTACTTTCTTATCGTGATAATAATCATGCTCTCGAGTACACTAACAAGTGAAACATGGTAAAAAACATCAAAAACTGCAAGTACATGCGTGTGTCTCGTCGTAACACCACACTACTTTCATATCGTGATTTTAATCATGCTCTCGAGAACACTAACAAGTGAAATATGGAACTAATCATCAAAAACTGCAAGTACAAGGGTGTGTCTCGTCGTAACACCACACTACTTTCTTATCGTGATATTAATCATGCTCTCGAGTACACTAACAAGTGAAACATGGTAATAAACATCAAAAACTGCAAGTACATGCGTGTGTCTCGTCGTAAGACCACACTACTTTCATATCGTGATTTTAATCATGCTCTCGAGAACACTAACAAGTGAAACATGGAACTAATCATCAAAAACTGCAAGTACAAGGGTGTGTCTCGTCATAACACCACACTACTTTCTTATCGTGATATTAATCATGCTCTCGAGTACACTAGCAAGTGAAACATGGTAATAAACATCAAGAACTGCAAGTACATGCGTGTGTCTCGTCGTAACACCACACTACTTTCATATCGTGATATTAATCATGCTCTCGAGAACACTAACAAGTGAAACATGGAACTAAACATCAAAAACTGCAAGTACATGCGGGTGTCTCGTCGTAACACCACACAACTTTCATATAGTTATATTAATCATGCTCTCGTGTACATTACCAAATGAAACATGTAACTAAACACCAAAAACTGAAAGTACATGCATGTTTCTCGTCGTATTACCACACTACTTTCATATCGTGATATTAATCATGCTCTCGAGTACACTAACAAGTGAAACATGAAACTAAACATCAAAAACTGCAAGTACATGCGTGTGTCTCATCGTATTACCACACTACTTTCATATCGTGATATTAATCATGCTCTCGAGTACACTAACAAGTGAAACATGAAACTAATCATCAAGAACTGCAAGTACCTGCGCGTGTGTCGCCGTAACACCACTCTACTTTCATATATTGATATTAATCATGCTCTCGAGTACACTAAGAAGTGAAACAAGGAAATAAACATCAAAAACTGCAAGTTCTTGCGTGTGTCTCGTCGTAACACCACACTACTTTCATATCGTGTTATTAATCATGCTCTCGAGTACACTAACAAGTGAAACAAGGAACTAAACATCAAAAACTGCAAGCACATGCGTGTGCCTCGTCGTAACACCACACTACTTTCATATCGTGATATTAATCATGCTCTCGAGTACACTAACAAGTGAAACATGGAACTAAACATCAAAAACTGCAAGCACATGCGTGTGTCTCATCGTAACACCACACTACTTTCATATCGTGAATTTAATCATGCTCTCAAGTACACTAACAAGTGAAACATGGAACTAAACATCAAAAACTGCAAGTACATGCGTGTGTCTCGTCGTAAGACCACACTACTTTCATATCGTGATTTTAATCATGCTCTCGAGAACACTAACAAGTGAAACATTAAACTAAACATCAAAAAATGACAGTACATGCGTGTGTCTCGTCGTAACACCGCACTACTTTTATATCGTGATATTAATCATTTCCCGAGTACACTAACAAGTGAAACATGGAACTAAACATCAAAAACTGCACGTACATGCGTGTGTCACGTCGTAACACCACACTACTTTCATATCGTGATTTTAATCATGCTCTCGAGAACACTAAGAAGTGAAACATGGAACTAATCATCAAAAACTGCAAGTACAAGGGTGTGTCTCGTCGTAACACCACACTACTTTCTTATCGTGATAATAATCATGTTCTCGAGTACACTAACAAGTGAAACATGGTAAAAAACATCTAAAACTGCAAGTACATGCGTGTGTCTCGTCGTAACACCACACTACTTTCATATCGTGATTTTAATCATGCTCTCGAGAACACTAACAAGTGAAACATGGAACTAATCATCAAAAACTGCAAGTACAAGGGCGAGTCTCGTCATAACACCACACTACTTTCTTATCGTGATATTAATCATGCTCTCGAGTACACTAACAAGTGAAACATGGTAATAAACATCAAAAACTGCAAGTACATGCGTTTGTCTCGTCGTAAGACCACACTACTTTCATATCGTGATTTTAATCATGCTCTCGAGAACACTAACAAGTGAAACATGGAACTAATCATCAAAAACTACAAGTACAAGGGTGTGTCTCGTCATAACACCACACTACTTTCTTATCGTGATATGAATCATGCTCTCGAGTACACTAGCAAGTGAAACATGGTAATAAACATCAAGAACTGCAAGTACATGCGTGTGTCTCGTCGTAACACCACACTACTTTCATATCGTGATATTAATCATGCTCTCGAGAACACTAACAAGTGAAACATGGAACTAAACATCAAAAACTGCAAGTACATGCGGGTGTCTCGTCGTAACACCACACAACTTTCATATAGTTATATTAATCATGCTCTCGTGTACATTAACAAATGAAACATGTAACTAAACACCAAAAACTGAAAGTACATGCATGTTTCTCGTCGTATTACCACACTACTTTCATATCGTGATATTAATCATGCTCTCGAGTACACTAACAAGTGAAACATGAAACTAAACATCAAAAACTGCAAGTACATGCATGTGTCTCATCGTATTACCACACTACTTTCATATCGTGATATTAATCATGCTCTCGAGTACACTAACAAGTGAAACATGAAACTAATCATCAAGAACTGCAAGTACCTGCGCGTGTGTCGCCGTAACACCACTATACTTTCATATATTGATATTAATCATGCTCTCGAGTACACTAAGAAGTGAAACATGGAACTAAACATCAAAAACTGCAAGTACTTGCGTGTGTCTCGTCGTAACACCACACTACTTTCATATCGTGTTAATAATCATGCTCTCGAGTACACTAACAAGTGAAACAAGGAACTAAACATCAAAAACTGCAAGCACATGCGTGTGTCTCGTCGTAACACCACACTACTTTCATATCGTGATATTAATCATGCTCTCGAGTACACTAACAAGTGAAACATGGAACTAAACATCAAAAACTGCAAGCACATGCGTGTGTCTCATCGTAACACCACACTACTTTCATATCGTGAATTTAATCATGCTCTCGAGTACACTAACAAGTGAAACATCGAACTAAACATCAAAAACTGCAAGTACATGCGTGTGTCTCGTCGTAAGACCACACTACTTTCATATCGTGATTTTAATCATGCTCTCGAGAACACTAACAAGTGAAACATTAAACTAAACATCAAAAAATGACAGTACATGCGTGTGTCTCGTCGTAACACCGCACTACTTTTATATCGTGATATTAATCATTTTCCGAGTACACTAACAAGTGAAACATGGAACTAAACATCAAAAACTGCACGTACATGCGTGTGTCACGTCGTAACACCACACTACTTTCATATCGTGATTTTAATCATGCTCTCGAGAACACTAACAAGTGAAACATGGAACTAATCATCAAAAACTGCAAGTACAAGGGTGTGTCTCGTCGTAACACCACACTACTTTCTTATCGTGATAATAATCATGCTCTCGAGTACACTAACAAGTGAAACATGGTAAAAAACATCAAAAACTGCAAGTACATGCGTGTGTCTCGTCGTAACACCACACTACTTTCATATCGTGATTTTATTCATGCTCTCGAGAACACTAACAAGTGAAATATGGAACTAATCATCAAAAACTGCAAGTACAAGGGTGTGTCTCGTCGTAACACCACACTACTTTCTTATCGTGATATTAATCATGCTCTCGAGTACACTAACAAGTGAAACATGGTAATAAACATCAAAAACTGCAAGTACATGCGTTTGTCTCGTCGTAAGACCACACTACTTTCATATCGTGATTTTAATCATGCTCTCGAGAACACTAACAAGTGAAACATGGAACTAATCATCAAAAACTGCAAGTACAAGGGTGTGTCTCGTCATAACACCACACTACTTCCTTATCGTGATATTAATCATGCTCTCGAGTACACTAGCAAGTGAAATATGGTAATAAACATCAAGAACTGCAAGTACATGCGTGTGTCTCGTCGTAACACCACACTACTTTCATATCGTGATATTAATCATGCTCTCGAGAACACTAACAAGTGAAACATGGAACTAAACATCAAAAACTGCAAGCACATGCGTGTGTCTCGTCGTAACACCACACTACTTTCATATCGTGATATTAATCATGCTCTCGAGTACACTAACAAGTGAAACATGGAACTAAACATCAAAAACTGCAAGCACATGCGTGTGTCTCATGGTAACACCACACTACTTTCATATCGTGAATTTAATCATGCTCTCGAGTACACTAACAAGTGAAACATGGAACTAAACATCAAAAACTGCAAGTACATGCGTGTGTCTCGTCGTAAGACCACACTACTTTCATATCGTGATTTTAATCATGCTCTCGAGAACACTAACAAGTGAAACATTAAACTAAACATCAAAAAATGACAGTACATGCGTGTGTCTCGTCGTAACACCGCACTACTTTTATATCGTGATATTAATTATTTCCCGAGTACACTAACAACGGAAACATGGAACTAAACATCAAAAACTGCACGTACATGCGTGTGTCACGTCGTAACACCACACTACTTTCATATCGTGATTTTAATCATGCTCTCGAGAACACTAACAAGTGAAACATGGAACTAATCATCAAAAACTGCAAGTACAAGGGTGTGTCTCGTCGTAACACCACACTACTTTCTTATCGTGATAATAATCATGCTCTCGAGTACACTAACAAGTGAAACATGGTAAAAAACATCTAAAACTGCAAGTACATGCGTGTGTCTCGTCGTAACACCACACTACTTTCATATCGTGATTTTAATCATGCTCTCGAGAACACTAACAAGTGAAACATGGAACTAATCATCAAAAACTGCAAGTACAAGGGTGTGTCTCGTCATAACACCACACTACTTTCTTATCGTGATATTAATCATGCTCTCGAGTACACTAGCAAGTGAAACATGGTAATAAACATCAAGAACTGCAAGTACATGCGTGTGTCTCGTCGTAACACCACACTACTTTCATATCGTGATATTAATCATGCTCTCGAGAACACTAACAAGTGAAACATGGAACTAAACATCAAAAACTGCAAGTACATGCGGGTGTCTCGTCGTAACACCACACAACTTTCATATAGTTATATTAATCATGCTCTCGTGTACATTAACAAATGAAACATGTAACTAAACACCAAAAACTGAAAGTACATGCATGTTTCTCGTCGTATTACCACACTACTTTCATATCGTGATATTAATCATGCTCTCGAGTACACTAACAAGTGAAACATGAAACTAAACATCAAAAACTGCAAGTACATGCGTGTGTCTCATCGTATTACCACACTACTTTCATATCGTGATATTAATCATGCTCTCGAGTACACTAACAAGTGAAACATGAAACTAATCATCAAGAACTGCAAGTACCTGCGCGTGTGTCGCCGTAACACCACTATACTTTCATATATTGATATTAATCATGCTCTCGAGTACACTAAGAAGTGAAGCATGGAACTAAACACCAAAAACTGCAAGTACTTGCGTGTGTCTCGTCGTAACACCACACTACTTTCATATCGTGTTATTAATCATGCTCTCGAGTACACTAACAAGTGAAACAAGGAACTAAACATCAAAAACTGCAAGCACATGCGTGTGTCTCGTCGTAACACCACACTACTTTCATATCGTGATATTAATCATGCTCTCGAGTACACTAACAAGTGAAACATGGAACTAAACATCAAAAACTGCAAGCACATGCGTGTGTCTCATCGTAACACCACACTAATTTCATATCGTGAATTTAATCATGCTCTCGAGTACACTAACAAGTGAAACACGGAACTAAACATCAAAAACTGCAAGTACATGCGTGTGTCTCGTCGTAAGACCACACTACTTTCATATCGTGATTTTAATCATGCTCTCGAGAACACTAACAAGTGAAACATTAAACTAAACATCAAAAAATGACAGTACATGCGTGTGTCTCGTCGTAACACCGCACTACTTTTATATTGTGATATTTTTCATTTCCCGAGTACACTAACAAGTGAAACATGGAACTAAACATCAAAAACTGCACGTACATGCGTGTGTCACGTCGTAACACCACACTACTTTCATATCGTGATTTTAATCATGCTCTCGAGAACACTAACAAGTGAAACATGGAACTAATCATCAAAAACTGCAAGTACAAGGGTGTGTCTCGTCGTAACACCACACTACTTTCTTATCGTGATAATAATCATGCTCTCGAGTACACTAACAAGTGAAACATGGTAAAAAACATCAAAAACTGCAAGTACATGCGTGTGTCTCGTCGTAACACCACACTACTTTCATATCGTGATTTTAATCATGCTCTCGAGAACACTAACAAGTGAAATATGGAACTAATCATCAAAAACTGCAAGTACAAGGGTGTGTCTCGTCGTAACACCACACTACTTTCTTATCGTGATATTAATCATGCTCTCGAGTACACTAACAAGTGAAACATGGTAATAAACATCAAAAACTGCAAGTACATGCGTTTGTCTCGTCGTAAGACCACACTACTTTCATATCGTGATTTTAATCATGCTCTCGAGAACACTAACAAGTGAAACATGGAACTAATCATCAAAAACTGCAAGTACAAGGGTGTGTCTCGTCATAACACCATACTACTTTCTTATCGTGATATTAATCATGCTCTCGAGTACACTAGCAAGTGAAATATGGTAATAAACATCAAGAACTGCAAGTACATGCGTGTGTCTCGTCGTAACACCGCACTACTTTCATATCGTGATATTAATCATGCTCTCGAGAACACTAACAAGTGAAACATGGAACTAAACATCAAAAACTGCAAGCACATGCGTGTGTCTCGTCGTAACACCACACTACTTTCATATCGTGATATTAATCATGCTCTCGAGTACACTAACAAGTGAAACATGGAACTAAACATCAAAAACTGCAAGCACATGCGTGTGTCTCATGGTAACACCACACTACTTTCATATCGTGAATTTAATCATGCTCTCGAGTACACTAACAAGTGAAACATGGAACTAAACACCAAAAACTGCAAGTACATGCGTGTGTCTCGTCGTAAGACCACACTACTTTCATATCGTGATTTTAATCATGCTCTCGAGAACACTAACAAGTGAAACATTAAACTAAACATCAAAAAATGACAGTACATGCGTGTGTCTCGTCGTAACACCGCACTACTTTTATATCGTGATATTAATCATTTCCCGAGTACACTAACAAGTGAAACATGGAACTAAACATCAAAAACTGCACGTACATGCGTGTGTCACGTCGTAACACCACACTACTTTCATATCGTGATTTTAATCATGCTCTCGAGAACACTAACAAGTGAAACATGGAACTAATCATCAAAAACTGCAAGTACAAGGGTGTGTCTCGTCGTAACACCACACTACTTTCTTATCGTGATAATAATCATGCTCTCGAGTACACTAACAAGTGAAACATGGTAAAAAACATCTAAAACTGCAAGTACATGCGTGTGTCTCGTCGTAACACCACACTACTTTCATATCGTGATTTTAATCATGCTCTCGAGAACACTAACAAGTGAAACATGGAACTAATCATCAAAAACTGCAAGTACAAGGGTGTGTCTCGTCATAACACCACACTACTTTCTTATCGTGATATTAATCATGCTCTCGAGTACACTAGCAAGTGAAACATGGTAATAAACATCAAGAACTGCAAGTACATGCGTGTGTCTCGTCGTAACACCACACTACTTTCATATCGTGATATTAATCATGCTCCCGAGAACACTAACAAGTGAAACATGGAACTAAACATCAAAAACTGCAAGTACATGCGGGTGTCTCGTCGTAACACCACACAACTTTCATATAGTTATATTAATCATGCTCTCGTGTACATTAACAAATGAAACATGTAACTAAACACCAAAAACTGAAAGTACATGCATGTTTCTCGTCGTATTACCACACTACTTTCATATCGTGATGTTAATCATGCTCTCGAGTACACTAACAAGTGAAACATGAAACTAAACATCAAAAACTGCAAGTACATGCGTGTGTCTCATCGTATTACCACACTACTTTCATATCGTGATATTAATCATGCTCTCGAGTACACTAACAAGTGAAACATGAAACTAATCATCAAGAACTGCAAGTACCTGCGCGTGTGTCGCCGTAACACCACTATACTTTCATATATTGATATTAATCATGCTCTCGAGTACACTAAGAAGTGAAACATGGAACTAAACATCAAAAACTGCAAGTACTTGCGTGTGTCTCGTCGTAACACCACACTACTTTCATATCGTGTTATTAATCATGCTCTCGAGTACACTAACAAGTGAAACATGGAACTAAACATCAAAAACTGCACGTACATGCGTGTGTCACGTCGTAACACCACACTACTTTCATATCGTGATTTTAATCATGCTCTCGAGAACACTTACAAGTGAAACATGGAACTAATCATCAAAAACTGCAAGTACAAGGGTGTGTCTCGTCGTAACACCACACTACTTTCTTATCGTGATAATAATCATGCTCTCGAGTACACTAACAAGTGAAACATGGAACTAAACATCAAAAACTGCAAGTACATGCGTGTGTCTCGTCGTAAGACCACACTACTTTCATATCGTGATTTTAATCATGCTCTCGAGAACACTAACAAGTGAAACATTAAACTAAACATCAAAAAATGACAGTACATGCGTGTGTCTCGTCGTAACACCGCACTACTTTTATATCGTGATATTAATCATTTCCCGAGTACACTAACAAGTGAAACATGGAACTAAACATCAAAAACTGCACGTACATGCGTGTGTCACGTCGTAACACCACACTACTTTCATATCGTGATTTTAATCATGCTCTCGAGAACACTAAGAAGTGAAACATGGAACTAATCATCAAAAACTGCAAGTACAAGGGTGTGTCTCGTCGTAACACCACACTACTTTCTTATCGTGATAATAATCATGTTCTCGAGTACACTAACAAGTGAAACATGGTAAAAAACATCTAAAACTGCAAGTACATGCGTGTGTCTCGTCGTAACACCACACTACTTTCATATCGTGATTTTAATCATGCTCTCGAGAACACTAACAAGTGAAACATGGAACTAATCATCAAAAACTGCTAGTACAAGGGCGAGTCTCGTCATAACACCACACTACTTTCTTATCGTGATATTAATCATGCTCTCGAGTACACTAACAAGTGAAACATGGTAATAAACATCAAAAACTGCAAGTACATGCGTTTGTCTCGTCGTAAGACCACACTACTTTCATATCGTGATTTTAATCATGCTCTCGAGAACACTAACAAGTGAAACATGGAACTAATCATCAAAAACTACAAGTACAAGGGTGTGTCTCGTCATAACACCACACTACTTTCTTATCGTGATATTAATCATGCTCTCGAGTACACTAGCAAGTGAAACATGGTAATAAACATCAAGAACTGCAAGTACATGCGTGTGTCTCGTCGTAACACCACACTACTTTCATATCGTGATATTAATCATGCTCTCGAGAACACTAACAAGTGAAACATGGAACTAAACATCAAAAACTGCAAGTACATGCGGGTGTCTCGTCGTAACACCACACAACTTTCATATAGTTATATTAATCATGCTCTCGTGTACATTAACAAATGAAACATGTAACTAAACACCAAAAACTGAAAGTACATGCATGTTTCTCGTCGTATTACCACACTACTTTCATATCGTGATATTAATCATGCTCTCGAGTACACTAACAAGTGAAACATGAAACTAAACATCAAAAACTGCAAGTACATGCGTGTGTCTCATCGTATTACCACACTACTTTCATATCGTGATATTAATCATGCTCTCGAGTACACTAACAAGTGAAACATGAAACTAATCATCAAGAACTGCAAGTACCTGCGCGTGTGTCGCCGTAACACCACTATACTTTCATATATTGATATTAATCATGCTCTCGAGTACACTAAGAAGTGAAACATGGAACTAAACATCAAAAACTGCAAGTACTTGCGTGTGTCTCGTCGTAACACCACACTACTTTCATATCGTGTTAATAATCATGCTCTCGAGTACACTAACAAGTGAAACAAGGAACTAAACATCAAAAACTGCAAGCACATGCGTGTGTCTCGTCGTAACACCACACTACTTTCATATCGTGATATTATTCATGCTCTCGAGTACACTAACAAGTGAAACATGGAACTAAACATCAAAAACTGCAAGCACATGCGTGTGTCTCATCGTAACACCACACTACTTTCATATCGTGAATTTAATCATGCTCTCGAGTACACTAACAAGTGAAACATCGAACTAAACATCAAAAACTGCAAGTACATGCGTGTGTCTCGTCGTAAGACCACACTACTTTCATATCGTGATTTTAATCATGCTCTCGAGAACACTAACAAGTGAAACATTAAACTAAACATCAAAAAATGACAGTACATGCGTGTGTCTCGTCGTAACACCGCACTACTTTTATATCGTGATATTAATCATTTTCCGAGTACACTAACAAGTGAAACATGGAACTAAACATCATAAACTGCACGTACATGCGTGTGTCACGTCGTAACACCACACTACTTTCATATCGTGATTTTAATCATGCTCTCGAGAACACTAACAAGTGAAACATGGAACTAATCATCAAAAACTGCAAGTACAAGGGTGTGTCTCGTCGTAACACCACACTACTTTCTTATCGTGATAATAATCATGCTCTCGAGTACACTAACAAGTGAAACATGGTAAAAAACATCAAAAACTGCAAGTACATGCGTGTGTCTCGTCGTAACACCACACTACTTTCATATCGTGATTTTATTCATGCTCTCGAGAACACTAACAAGTGAAATATGGAACTAATCATCAAAAACTGCAAGTACAAGGGTGTGTCTCGTCGTAACACCACACTACTTTCTTATCGTGATATTAATCATGCTCTCGAGTACACTAACAAGTGAAACATGGTAATAAACATCAAAAACTGCAAGTACATGCGTTTGTCTCGTCGTAAGACCACACTACTTTCATATCGTGATTTTAATCATGCTCTCGAGAACACTAACAAGTGAAACATGGAACTAATCATCAAAAACTGCAAGTACAAGGGTGTGTCTCGTCATAACACCACACTACTTCCTTATCGTGATATTAATCATGCTCTCGAGTACACTAGCAAGTGAAATATGGTAATAAACATCAAGAACTGCAAGTACATGCGTGTGTCTCGTCGTAACACCACACTACTTTCATATCGTGATATTAATCATGCTCTCGAGAACACTAACAAGTGAAACATGGAACTAAACATCAAAAACTGCAAGCACATGCGTGTGTCTCGTCGTAACACCACACTACTTTCATATCGTGATATTAATCATGCTCTCGAGTACACTAACAAGTGAAACATGGAACTAAACATCAAAAACTGCAAGCACATGCGTGTGTCTCATGGTAACACCACACTACTTTCATATCGTGAATTTAATCATGCTCTCGAGTACACTAACAAGTGAAACATGGAACTAAACATCAAAAACTGCAAGTACATGCGTGTGTCTCGTCGTAAGACCACACTACTTTCATATCGTGATTTTAATCATGCTCTCGAGAACACTAACAAGTGAAACATTAAACTAAACATCAAAAAATGACAGTACATGCGTGTGTCTCGTCGTAACACCGCACTACTTTTATATCGTGATATTAATCATTTCCCGAGTACACTAACAACGGAAACATGGAACTAAACATCAAAAACTGCACGTACATGCGTGTGTCACGTCGTAACACCACACTACTTTCATATCGTGATTTTAATCATGCTCTCGAGAACACTAACAAGTGAAACATGGAACTAATCATCAAAAACTGCAAGTACAAGGGTGTGTCTCGTCGTAACACCACACTACTTTCTTATCGTGATAATAATCATGCTCTCGAGTACACTAACAAGTGAAACATGGTAAAAAACATCAAAAACTGCAAGTACATGCGTGTGTCTCGTCGTAACACCACACTACTTTCATATCGTGATTTTATTCATGCTCTCGAGAACACTAACAAGTGAAATATGGAACTAATCATCAAAAACTGCAAGTACAAGGGTGTGTCTCGTCGTAACACCACACTACTTTCTTATCGTGATATTAATCATGCTCTCGAGTACACTAACAAGTGAAACATGGTAATAAACATCAAAAACTGCAAGTACATGCGTTTGTCTCGTCGTAAGACCACACTACTTTCATATCGTGATTTTAATCATGCTCTCGAGAACACTAACAAGTGAAACATGGAACTAATCATCAAAAACTGCAAGTACAAGGGTGTGTCTCGTCATAACACCACACTACTTCCTTATCGTGATATTAATCATGCTCTCGAGTACACTAGCAAGTGAAATATGGTAATAAACATCAAGAACTGCAAGTACATGCGTGTGTCTCGTCGTAACACCACACTACTTTCATATCGTGATATTAATCATGCTCTCGAGAACACTAACAAGTGAAACATGGAACTAAACATCAAAAACTGCAAGCACATGCGTGTGTCTCGTCGTAACACCACACTACTTTCATATCGTGATATTAATCATGCTCTCGAGTACACTAACAAGTGAAACATGGAACTAAACATCAAAAACTGCAAGCACATGCGTGTGTCTCATGGTAACACCACACTACTTTCATATCGTGAATTTAATCATGCTCTCGAGTACACTAACAAGTGAAACATGGAACTAAACATCAAAAACTGCAAGTACATGCGTGTGTCTCGTCGTAAGACCACACTACTTTCATATCGTGATTTTAATCATGCTCTCGAGAACACTAACAAGTGAAACATTAAACTAAACATCAAAAAATGACAGTACATGCGTGTGTCTCGTCGTAACACCGCACTACTTTTATATCGTGATATTAATCATTTCCCGAGTACACTAACAACGGAAACATGGAACTAAACATCAAAAACTGCACGTACATGCGTGTGTCACGTCGTAACACCACACTACTTTCATATCGTGATTTTAATCATGCTCTCGAGAACACTAACAAGTGAAACATGGAACTAATCATCAAAAACTGCAAGTACAAGGGTGTGTCTCGTCGTAACACCACACTACTTTCTTATCGTGATAATAATCATGCTCTCGAGTACACTAACAAGTGAAACATGGTAAAAAACATCTAAAACTGCAAGTACATGCGTGTGTCTCGTCGTAACACCACACTACTTTCATATCGTGATTTTAATCATGCTCTCGAGAACACTAACAAGTGAAACAAGGAACTAATCATCAAAAACTGCAAGTACAAGGGTGTGTCTCGTCATAACACCACACTACTTTCTTATCGTGATATTAATCATGCTCTCGAGTACACTAGCAAGTGAAACATGGTAATAAACATCAAGAACTGCAAGTACATGCGTGTGTCTCGTCGTAACACCACACTACTTTCATATCGTGATATTAATCATGCTCTCGAGAACACTAACAAGTGAAACATGGAACTAAACATCAAAAACTGCAAGTACATGCGGGTGTCTCGTCGTAACACCACACAACTTTCATATAGTTATATTAATCATGCTCTCGTGTACATTAACAAATGAAACATGTAACTAAACACCAAAAACTGAAAGTACATGCATGTTTCTCGTCGTATTACCACACTACTTTCATATCGTGATATTAATCATGCTCTCGAGTACACTAACAAGTGAAACATGAAACTAAACATCAAAAACTGCAAGTACATGCGTGTGTCTCATCGTATTACCACACTACTTTCATATCGTGATATTAATCATGCTCTCGAGTACACTAACAAGTGAAACATGAAACTAATCATCAAGAACTGCAAGTACCTGCGCGTGTGTCGCCGTAACACCACTATACTTTCATATATTGATATTAATCATGCTCTCGAGTACACTAAGAAGTGAAACATGGAACTAAACACCAAAAACTGCAAGTACTTGCGTGTGTCTCGTCGTAACACCACACTACTTTCATATCGTGTTATTAATCATGCTCTCGAGTACACTAACAAGTGAAACAAGGAACTAAACATCAAAAACTGCAAGCACATGCGTGTGTCTCGTCGTAACACCACACTACTTTCATATCGTGATATTAATCATGCTCTCGAGTACACTAACAAGTGAAACATGGAACTAAACATCAAAAACTGCAAGCACATGCGTGTGTCTCATCGTAACACCACACTAATTTCATATCGTGAATTTAATCATGCTCTCGAGTACACTAACAAGTGAAACACGGAACTAAACATCAAAAACTGCAAGTACATGCGTGTGTCTCGTCGTAAGACCACACTACTTTCATATCGTGATTTTAATCATGCTCTCGAGAACACTAACAAGTGAAACATTAAACTAAACATCAAAAAATGACAGTACATGCGTGTGTCTCGTCGTAACACCGCACTACTTTTATATTGTGATATTTTTCATTTCCCGAGTACACTAACAAGTGAAACATGGAACTAAACATCAAAAACTGCACGTACATGCGTGTGTCACGTCGTAACACCACACTACTTTCATATCGTGATTTTAATCATGCTCTCGAGAACACTAACAAGTGAAACATGGAACTAATCATCAAAAACTGCAAGTTCAAGGGTGTGTCTCGTCGTAACACCACACTACTTTCTTATCGTGATAATAATCATGCTCTCGAGTACACTAACAAGTGAAACATGGTAAAAAACATCAAAAACTGCAAGTACATGCGTGTGTCTCGTCGTAACACCACACTACTTTCATATCGTGATTTTAATCATGCTCTCGAGAACACTAACAAGTGAAATATGGAACTAATCATCAAAAACTGCAAGTACAAGGGTGTGTCTCGTCGTAACACCACACTACTTTCTTATCGTGATATTAATCATGCTCTCGAGTACACTAACAAGTGAAACATGGTAATAAACATCAAAAACTGCAAGTACATGCGTTTGTCTCGTCGTAAGACCACACTACTTTCATATCGTGATTTTAATCATGCTCTCGAGAACACTAACAAGTGAAACATGGAACTAATCATCAAAAACTGCAAGTACAAGGGTGTGTCTCGTCATAACACCATACTACTTTCTTATCGTGATATTAATCATGCTCTCGAGTACACTAGCAAGTGAAATATGGTAATAAACATCAAGAACTGCAAGTACATGCGTGTGTCTCGTCGTAACACCACACTACTTTCATATCGTGATATTAATCATGCTCTCGAGAACACTAACAAGTGAAACATGGAACTAAACATCAAAAACTGCAAGCACATGCGTGTGTCTCGTCGTAACACCACACTACTTTCATATCGTGATATTAATCATGCTCTCGAGTACACTAACAAGTGAAACATGGAACTAAACATCAAAAACTGCAAGCACATGCGTGTGTCTCATGGTAACACCACACTACTTTCATATCGTGAATTTAATCATGCTCTCGAGTACACTAACAAGTGAAACATGGAACTAAACATCAAAAACTGCAAGTACATGCGTGTGTCTCGTCGTAAGACCACACTACTTTCATATCGTGATTTTAATCATGCTCTCGAGAACACTAACAAGTGAAACATTAAACTAAACATCAAAAAATGACAGTACATGCGTGTGTCTCGTCGTAACACCGCACTACTTTTATATCGTGATATTAATCATTTCCCGAGTACACTAACAAGTGAAACATGGAACTAAACATCAAAAACTGCACGTACATGCGTGTGTCACGTCGTAACACCACACTACTTTCATATCGTGATTTTAATCATGCTCTCGAGAACACTAACAAGTGAAACATGGAACTAATCATCAAAAACTGCAAGTACAAGGGTGTGTCTCGTCGTAACACCACACTACTTTCTTATCGTGATAATAATCATGCTCTCGAGTACACTAACAAGTGAAACATGGTAAAAAACATCTAAAACTGCAAGTACATGCGTGTGTCTCGTCGTAACACCACACTACTTTCATATCGTGATTTTAATCATGCTCTCGAGAACACTAACAAGTGAAACATGGAACTAATCATCAAAAACTGCAAGTACAAGGGTGTGTCTCGTCATAACACCACACTACTTTCTTATCGTGATATTAATCATGCTCTCGAGTACACTAGCAAGTGAAACATGGTAATAAACATCAAGAACTGCAAGTACATGCGTGTGTCTCGTCGTAACACCACACTACTTTCATATCGTGATATTAATCATGCTCCCGAGAACACTAACAAGTGAAACATGGAACTAAACATCAAAAACTGCAAGTACATGCGGGTGTCTCGTCGTAACACCACACAACTTTCATATAGTTATATTAATCATGCTCTCGTGTACATTAACAAATGAAACATGTAACTAAACACCAAAAACTGAAAGTACATGCATGTTTCTCGTCGTATTACCACACTACTTTCATATCGTGATATTAATCATGCTCTCGAGTACACTAACAAGTGAAACATGAAACTAAACATCAAAAACTGCAAGTACATGCGTGTGTCTCATCGTATTACCACACTACTTTCATATCGTGATATTAATCATGCTCTCGAGTACACTAACAAGTGAAACATGAAACTAATCATCAAGAACTGCAAGTACCTGCGCGTGTGTCGCCGTAACACCACTATACTTTCATATATTGATATTAATCATGCTCTCGAGTACACTAAGAAGTGAAACATGGAACTAAACATCAAAAACTGCAAGTACTTGCGTGTGTCTCGTCGTAACACCACACTACTTTCATATCGTGTTATTAATCATGCTCTCGAGTACACTAACAAGTGAAACAAGGAACTAAACATCAAAAACTGCAAGCACATGCGTGTGTCTCGTCGTAACACCACACTACTTTCATATCGTGATATTAATCATGCTCTCGAGTACACTAACAAGTGAAACATGGAACTAAACATCAAAAACTGCAAGCACATGCGTGTGTCTCATCGTAACACCACACTACTTTCATATCGTGAATTTAATCATGCTCTCGAGTACACTAACAAGTGAAACACGGAACTAAACATCAAAAACTGCAAGTACATGCGTGTGTCTCGTCGTAAGACCACACTACTTTCATATCGTGATTTTAATCATGCTCTCGAGAACACTAACAAGTGAAACATTAAACTAAACATCAAAAAATGACAGTACATGCGTGTGTCTCGTCGTAACACCGCAATACTTTTATATCGTGATATTTTTCATTTCCCGAGTACACTAACAAGTGAAACATGGAACTAAACATCAAAAACTGCACGTACATGCGTGTGTCACGTCGTAACACCACACTACTTTCATATCGTGATTTTAATCATGCTCTCGAGAACACTTACAAGTGAAACATGGAACTAATCATCAAAAACTGCAAGTACAAGGGTGTGTCTCGTCGTAACACCACACTACTTTCTTATCGTGATAATAATCATGCTCTCGAGTACACTAACAAGTGAAACATGGTAAAAAACATCAAAAACTGCAAGTACATGCGTGTGTCTCGTCGTAACACCACACTACTTTCATATCGTGATTTTAATCATGCTCTCGAGAACACTAACAAGTGAAATATGGAACTAATCATCAAAAACTGCAAGTACAAGGGTGTGTCTCGTCGTAACACCACACTACTTTCTTATCGTGATATTAATCATGCTCTCGAGTACACTAACAAGTGAAACATGGTAATAAACATCAAAAACTGCAAGTACATGCGTGTGTCTCGTCGTAAGACCACACTACTTTCATATCGTGATTTTAATCATGCTCTCGAGAACACTAACAAGTGAAACATGGAACTAATCATCAAAAACTGCAAGTACAAGGGTGTGTCTCGTCATAACACCACACTACTTTCTTATCGTGATATTAATCATGCTCTCGAGTACACTAGCAAGTGAAACATGGTAATAAACATCAAGAACTGCAAGTACATGCGTGTGTCTCATCGTATTACCACACCACTTTCATATCGTGATATTAATCATGCTCTCGAGTACACTAACAAGTGAAACATGAAACTAATCATCAAGAACTGCAAGTACCTGCGCGTGTGTCGCCGTAACACCACTATACTTTCATATATTGATATTAATCATGCTCTCGAGTACACTAAGAAGTGAAACTTGGAACTAAACATCAAAAACTGCAAGTACTTGCGTGTGTCTCGTCGTAACACTACACTACTTTCATATCGTGTTATTAATCATGCTCTCGAGTACACTAACAAGTGAAACAAGGAACTAAACATCAAAAACTGCAAGCACATGCGTGTGTCTCGTCGTAACACCACACTACTTTCATATCGTGATATTAATCATGCTCTCGAGTACACTAACAAGTGAAACATGGAACTAAACATCAAAAACTGCAAGCACATGCGTGTGTCTCATCGTAACACCACACTACTTTCATATCGTGATATTAATCATGCTCTCGAGTACACTAACAAGTGAAACATGGAACTAAACATCAAAAACTGCAAGTACATGCGTGTGTCTCGTCGTAAGACCACACTACTTTCATATCGTGATTTTAATCATGCTCTCGAGAACACTAACAAGTGAAACATTAAACTAAACATCAAAAAATGACAGTACATGCGTGTGTCTCGTCGTAACACCGCACTACTTTTATATCGTGATATTAATCATTTCCCGAGTACACTAACAAGTGAAACATGGAACTAAACATCAAAAACTGCACGTACATGCGTGTGTCACGTCGTAACACCACACTACTTTCATATCGTGATTTTATTCATGCTCTCGAGAACACTAACAAGTGAAACATGGAACTAATCATCAAAAACTGCAAGTACAAGGGTGTGTCTCGTCGTAACACCACACTACTTTCTTATCGTGATAATAATCATGCTCTCGAGTACACTAACAAGTGAAACATGGTAAAAAACATCAAAAACTGCAAGTACATGCGTTTGTCTCGTTGTAAGACCACACTACTTTCATATCGTGATTTTAATCATGCTCTCGAGAACACTAACAAGTGAAACATGGAACTAATCATCAAAAACTGCAAGTACAAGGGTGTGTCTCGTCATAACACCACACTACTTTCTTATCGTGATATTAATCATGCTCTCGAGTACACTAGCAAGTGAAATATGGTAATAAACATCAAGAACTGCAAGTACATGCGTGTGTCTCGTCGTAACACCACACTACTTTCATATCGTGATATTAATCATGCTCTCGAGAACACTAACAAGTGAAACATGGAACTAAACATCAAAAACTGCAAGCACATGCGTGTGTCTCGTCGTAACACCACACTACTTTCATATCGTGATATTAATCATGCTCTCGAGTACACTAACAAGTGAAACATGGAACTAAACATCAAAAACTGCAAGCACATGCGTGTGTCTCATGGTAACACCACACTACTTTCATATCGTGAATTTAATCATGCTCTCGAGTACACTAACAAGTGAAACATGGAACTAAACATCAAAAACTGCAAGTACATGCGTGTGTCTCGTCGTAAGACCACACTACTTTCATATCGTGATTTTAATCATGCTCTCGAGAACACTAACAAGTGAAACATTAAACTAAACATCAAAAAATGACTGTACATGCGTGTGTCTCGTCGTAACACCGCACTACTTTTATATCGTGATATTAATCATTTCCCGAGTACACTAACAAGTGAAACATGGAACTAAACATCAAAAACTGCACGTACATGCGTGTGTCACGTCGTAACACCACACTACTTTCATATCGTGATTTTAATCATGCTCTCGAGAACACTAACAAGTGAAACATGGAACTAATCATCAAAAACTGCAAGTACAAGGGTGTGTCTCGTCGTAACACCACACTACTTTCTTATCGTGATAATAATCATGCTCTCGAGTACACTAACAAGTGAAACATGGTAAAAAACATCTAAAACTGCAAGTACATGCGTGTGTCTCGTCGTAACACCACACTACTTTCATATCGTGATTTTAATCATGCTCTCGAGAACACTAACAAGTGAAACATGGAACTAATCATCAAAAACTGCAAGTACAAGGGTGTGTCTCGTCATAACACCACACTACTTTCTTATCGTGATATTAATCATGCTCTCGAGTACACTAGCAAGTGAAACATGGTAATAAACATCAAGAACTGCAAGTACATGCGTGTGTCTCGTCGTAACACCACACTACTTTCATATCGTGATATTAATCATGCTCTCGAGAACACTAACAAGTGAAACATGGAACTAAACATCAAAAACTGCAAGTACATGCGGGTGTCTCGTCGTAACACCACACAACTTTCATATAGTTATATTATTCATGCTCTCGTGTACATTAACAAATGAAACATGTAACTAAACACCAAAAACTGAAAGTACATGCATGTTTCTCGTCGTATTACCACACTACTTTCATATCGTGATATTAATCATGCTCTCGAGTACACTAACAAGTGAAACATGAAACTAAACATCAAAAACTGCAAGTACATGCGTGTGTCTCATCGTATTACCACACTACTTTCATATCGTGATATTAATCATGCTCTCGAGTACACTAACAAGTGAAACATGAAACTAATCATCAAGAACTGCAAGTACCTGCGCGTGTGTCGCCGTAACACCACTATACTTTCATATATTGATATTAATCATGCTCTCGAGTAGACTAAGAAGTGAAACATGGAACTAAACATCAAAAACTGCAAGTACTTGCGTGTGTCTCGTCGTAACACCACACTACTTTCATATCGTGTTATTAATCATGCTCTCGAGTACACTAACAAGTGAAACAAGGAACTAAACATCAAAAACTGCAAGCACATGCGTGTGTCTCGTCGTAACACCACACTACTTTCATATCGTGATATTAATCATGCTCTCGAGTACACTAACAAGTGAAACATGGAACTAAACATCAAAAACTGCAACTACATGCGTGTGTCTCATCGTAACACCACACTACTTTCATATCGTAATATTAATCATGCTCTCGAGTACACTAACAAGTGAAACATGAAACTAATCATCAAGAACTGCAAGTACCTGCGCGTGTGTCGCCGTAACACCACTATACTTTCATATATTGATATTAATCATGCTCTCGAGTACACTAACAAGTGAAACAAGGAACTAAACATCAAAAACTGCAAGCACATGCGTGTGTCTCGTCGTAACACCACACTACTTTCATATCGTGATATTAATCATGCTCTCGAGTACACTAACAAGTGAAACATGGAACTAAACATCAAAAACTGCAAGCACATGCGTGTGTCTCATCGTAACACCACACTACTTTCATATCGTGATATTAATCATGCTCTCGAGTACACTAACAAGTGAAACATGGAACTAAACATCAAAAACTGCAAGTACATGCGTGTGTCTCGTCGTAAGACCACACTACTTTCATATCGTGATTTTAATCATGCTCTCGAGAACACTAACAAGTGAAACATTAAACTAAACATCAAAAAATGACAGTACATGCGTGTGTCTCGTCGTAACACCGCACTACTTTTATATCGTGATATTAATCATTTCCCGAGTACACTAACAAGTGAAACATGGAACTAAACATCAAAAACTGCACGTACATGCGTGTGTCACGTCGTAACACCACACTACTTTCATATCGTGATTTTATTCATGCTCTCGAGAACACTAACAAGTGAAACATGGAACTAATCATCAAAAACTGCAAGTACAAGGGTGTGTCTCGTCGTAACACCACACTACTTTCTTATCGTGATAATAATCATGCTCTCGAGTACACTAACAAGTGAAACATGGTAAAAAACATCAAAAACTGCAAGTACATGCGTTTGTCTCGTCGTAAGACCACACTACTTTCATATCGTGATTTTAATCATGCTCTCGAGAACACTAGCAAGTGAAACATGGAACTAATCATCAAAAACTGCAAGTACAAGGGTGTGTCTCGTCATAACACCACACTACTTTCTTATCGTGATATTAATCATGCTCTCGAGTACACTAGCAAGTGAAATATGGTAATAAACATCAAGAACTGCAAGTACATGCGTGTGTCTCGTCGTAACACCACACTACTTTCATATCGTGATATTAATCATGCTCTCGAGAACACTAACAAGTGAAACATGGAACTAAACATCAAAAACTGCAAGCACATGCGTGTGTCTCGTCGTAACACCACACTACTTTCATATCGTGATATTAATCATGCTCTCGAGTACACTAACAAGTGAAACATGGAACTAAACATCAAAAACTGCAAGCACATGCGTGTGTCTCATGGTAACACCACACTACTTTCATATCGTGAATTTAATCATGCTCTCGAGTACACTAACAAGTGAAACATGGAACTAAACATCAAAAACTGCAAGTACATGCGTGTGTCTCGTCGTAAGACCACACTACTTTCATATCGTGATTTTAATCATGCTCTCGAGAACACTAACAAGTGAAACATTAAACTAAACATCAAAAAATGACTGTACATGCGTGTGTCTCGTCGTAACACCGCACTACTTTTATATCGTGATATTAATCATTTCCCGAGTACACTAACAAGTGAAACATGGAACTAAACATCAAAAACTGCACGTACATGCGTGTGTCACGTCGTAACACCACACTACTTTCATATCGTGATTTTAATCATGCTCTCGAGAACACTAACAAGTGAAACATGGAACTAATCATCAAAAACTGCAAGTACAAGGGTGTGTCTCGTCGTAACACCACACTACTTTCTTATCGTGATAATAATCATGCTCTCGAGTACACTAACAAGTGAAACATGGTAAAAAACATCTAAAACTGCAAGTACATGCGTGTGTCTCGTCGTAACACCACACTACTTTCATATCGTGATTTTAATCATGCTCTCGAGAACACTAACAAGTGAAACATGGAACTAATCATCAAAAACTGCAAGTACAAGGGTGTGTCTCGTCATAACACCACACTACTTTCTTATCGTGATATTAATCATGCTCTCGAGTACACTAGCAAGTGAAACATGGTAATAAACATCAAGAACTGCAAGTACATGCGTGTGTCTCGTCGTAACACCACACTACTTTCATATCGTGATATTAATCATGCTCTCGAGAACACTAACAAGTGAAACATGGAACTAAACATCAAAAACTGCAAGTACATGCGGGTGTCTCGTCGTAACACCACACAACTTTCATATAGTTATATTATTCATGCTCTCGTGTACATTAACAAATGAAACATGTAACTAAACACCAAAAACTGAAAGTACATGCATGTTTCTCGTCGTATTACCACACTACTTTCATATCGTGATATTAATCATGCTCTCGAGTACACTAACAAGTGAAACATGAAACTAAACATCAAAAACTGCAAGTACATGCGTGTGTCTCATCGTATTACCACACTACTTTCATATCGTGATATTAATCATGCTCTCGAGTACACTAACAAGTGAAACATGAAACTAATCATCAAGAACTGCAAGTACCTGCGCGTGTGTCGCCGTAACACCACTATACTTTCATATATTGATATTAATCATGCTCTCGAGTAGACTAAGAAGTGAAACATGGAACTAAACATCAAAAACTGCAAGTACTTGCGTGTGTCTCGTCGTAACACCACACTACTTTCATATCGTGTTATTAATCATGCTCTCGAGTACACTAACAAGTGAAACAAGGAACTAAACATCAAAAACTGCAAGCACATGCGTGTGTCTCGTCGTAACACCACACTACTTTCATATCGTGATATTAATCATGCTCTCGAGTACACTAACAAGTGAAACATGGAACTAAACATCAAAAACTGCAACTACATGCGTGTGTCTCATCGTAACACCACACTACTTTCATATCGTGATATTAATCATGCTCTCGAGTACACTAACAAGTGAAACATGAAACTAATCATCAAGAACTGCAAGTACCTGCGCGTGTGTCGCCGTAACACCACTATACTTTCATATATTGATATTAATCATGCTCTCGAGTACACTAAGAAGTGAAACATGGAACTAAACATCAAAAACTGCAAGTACTTGCGTGTGTCTCGTCGTAACACCACACTACTTTCATATCGTGTTATTAATCATGCTCTCGAGTACACTAACAAGTGAAACAAGGAACTAAACATCAAAAACTGCAAGCACATGCGTGTGTCTCGTCGTAACACCACACTACTTTCATATCGTGATATTAATCATGCTCTCGAGTACACTAACAAGTGAAACATGGAACTAAACATCAAAAACTGCAAGCACATGCGTGTGTCTCATCGTAACACCACACTACTTTCATATCGTGAATTTAATCATGCTCTCGAGTACACTAACAAGTGAAACACGGAACTAAACATCAAAAACTGCAAGTACATGCGTGTGTCTCGTCGTAAGACCACACTACTTTCATATCGTGATTTTAATCATGCTCTCGAGAACACTAACAAGTGAAACATTAAACTAAACATCAAAAAATGACAGTACATGCGTGTGTCTCGTCGTAACACCGCAATACTTTTATATCGTGATATTTTTCATTTCCCGAGTACACTAACAAGTGAAACATGGAACTAAACATCAAAAACTGCACGTACATGCGTGTGTCACGTCGTAACACCACACTACTTTCATATCGTGATTTTAATCATGCTCTCGAGAACACTTACAAGTGAAACATGGAACTAATCATCAAAAACTGCAAGTACAAGGGTGTGTCTCGTCGTAACACCACACTACTTTCTTATCGTGATAATAATCATGCTCTCGAGTACACTAACAAGTGAAACATGGTAAAAAACATCAAAAACTGCAAGTACATGCGTGTGTCTCGTCGTAACACCACACTACTTTCATATCGTGATTTTAATCATGCTCTCGAGAACACTAACAAGTGAAATATGGAACTAATCATCAAAAACTGCAAGTACAAGGGTGTGTCTCGTCGTAACACCACACTACTTTCTTATCGTGATATTAATCATGCTCTCGAGTACACTAACAAGTGAAACATGGTAATAAACATCAAAAACTGCAAGTACATGCGTGTGTCTCGTCGTAAGACCACACTACTTTCATATCGTGATTTTAATCATGCTCTCGAGAACACTAACAAGTGAAACATGGAACTAATCATCAAAAACTGCAAGTACAAGGGTGTGTCTCGTCATAACACCACACTACTTTCTTATCGTGATATTAATCATGCTCTCGAGTACACTAGCAAGTGAAACATGGTAATAAACATCAAGAACTGCAAGTACATGCGTGTGTCTCATCGTATTACCACACCACTTTCATATCGTGATATTAATCATGCTCTCGAGTACACTAACAAGTGAAACATGAAACTAATCATCAAGAACTGCAAGTACCTGCGCGTGTGTCGCCGTAACACCACTATACTTTCATATATTGATATTAATCATGCTCTCGAGTACACTAAGAAGTGAAACTTGGAACTAAACATCAAAAACTGCAAGTACTTGCGTGTGTCTCGTCGTAACACCACACTACTTTCATATCGTGTTATTAATCATGCTCTCGAGTACACTAACAAGTGAAACAAGGAACTAAACATCAAAAACTGCAAGCACATGCGTGTGTCTCGTCGTAACACCACACTACTTTCATATCGTGATATTAATCATGCTCTCGAGTACACTAACAAGTGAAACATGGAACTAAACATCAAAAACTGCAAGCACATGCGTGTGTCTCATCGTAACACCACACTACTTTCATATCGTGATATTAATCATGCTCTCGAGTACACTAACAAGTGAAACATGGAACTAAACATCAAAAACTGCAAGTACATGCGTGTGTCTCGTCGTAAGACCACACTACTTTCATATCGTGATTTTAATCATGCTCTCGAGAACACTAACAAGTGAAACATTAAACTAAACATCAAAAAATGACAGTACATGCGTGTGTCTCGTCGTAACACCGCACTACTTTTATATCGTGATATTAATCATTTCCCGAGTACACTAACAAGTGAAACATGGAACTAAACATCAAAAACTGCACGTACATGCGTGTGTCACGTCGTAACACCACACTACTTTCATATCGTGATTTTATTCATGCTCTCGAGAACACTAACAAGTGAAACATGGAACTAATCATCAAAAACTGCAAGTACAAGGGTGTGTCTCGTCGTAACACCACACTACTTTCTTATCGTGATAATAATCATGCTCTCGAGTACACTAACAAGTGAAACATGGTAAAAAACATCAAAAACTGCAAGTACATGCGTTTGTCTCGTCGTAAGACCACACTACTTTCATATCGTGATTTTAATCATGCTCTCGAGAACACTAACAAGTGAAACATGGAACTACTCATCAAAAACTGCAAGTACAAGGGTGTGTCTCGTCATAACACCACACTACTTTCTTATCGTGATATTAATCATGCTCTCGAGTACACTAGCAAGTGAAATATGGTAATAAACATCAAGAACTGCAAGTACATGCGTGTGTCTCGTCGTAACACCACACTACTTTCATATCGTGATATTAATCATGCTCTCGAGAACACTAACAAGTGAAACATGGAACTAAACATCAAAAACTGCAAGCACATGCGTGTGTCTCGTCGTAACACCACACTACTTTCATATCGTGATATTAATCATGCTCTCGAGTACACTAACAAGTGAAACATGGAACTAAACATCAAAAACTGCAAGCACATGCGTGTGTCTCATGGTAACACCACACTACTTTCATATCGTGAATTTAATCATGCTCTCGAGTACACTAACAAGTGAAACATGGAACTAAACATCAAAAACTGCAAGTACATGCGTGTGTCTCGTCGTAAGACCACACTACTTTCATATCGTGATTTTAATCATGCTCTCGAGAACACTAACAAGTGAAACATTAAACTAAACATCAAAAAATGACTGTACATGCGTGTGTCTCGTCGTAACACCGCACTACTTTTATATCGTGATATTAATCATTTCCCGAGTACACTAACAAGTGAAACATGGAACTAAACATCAAAAACTGCACGTACATGCGTGTGTCACGTCGTAACACCACACTACTTTCATATCGTGATTTTAATCATGCTCTCGAGAACACTAACAAGTGAAACATGGAACTAATCATCAAAAACTGCAAGTACAAGGGTGTGTCTCGTCGTAACACCACACTACTTTCTTATCGTGATAATAATCATGCTCTCGAGTACACTAACAAGTGAAACATGGTAAAAAACATCTAAAACTGCAAGTACATGCGTGTGTCTCGTCGTAACACCACACTACTTTCATATCGTGATTTTAATCATGCTCTCGAGAACACTAACAAGTGAAACATGGAACTAATCATCAAAAACTGCAAGTACAAGGGTGTGTCTCGTCATAACACCACACTACTTTCTTATCGTGATATTAATCATGCTCTCGAGTACACTAGCAAGTGAAACATGGTAATAAACATCAAGAACTGCAAGTACATGCGTGTGTCTCGTCGTAACACCACACTACTTTCATATCGTGATATTAATCATGCTCTCGAGAACACTAACAAGTGAAACATGGAACTAAACATCAAAAACTGCAAGTACATGCGGGTGTCTCGTCGTAACACCACACAACTTTCATATAGTTATATTATTCATGCTCTCGTGTACATTAACAAATGAAACATGTAACTAAACACCAAAAACTGAAAGTACATGCATGTTTCTCGTCGTATTACCACACTACTTTCATATCGTGATATTAATCATGCTCTCGAGTACACTAACAAGTGAAACATGAAACTAAACATCAAAAACTGCAAGTACATGCGTGTGTCTCATCGTATTACCACACTACTTTCATATCGTGATATTAATCATGCTCTCGAGTACACTAACAAGTGAAACATGAAACTAATCATCAAGAACTGCAAGTACCTGCGCGTGTGTCGCCGTAACACCACTATACTTTCATATATTGATATTAATCATGCTCTCGAGTAGACTAAGAAGTGAAACATGGAACTAAACATCAAAAACTGCAAGTACTTGCGTGTGTCTCGTCGTAACACCACACTACTTTCATATCGTGTTATTAATCATGCTCTCGAGTACACTAACAAGTGAAACAAGGAACTAAACATCAAAAACTGCAAGCACATGCGTGTGTCTCGTCGTAACACCACACTACTTTCATATCGTGATATTAATCATGCTCTCGAGTACACTAACAAGTGAAACATGGAACTAAACATCAAAAACTGCAAGCACATGCGTGTGTCTCATCGTAACACCACACTACTTTCATATCGTGATATTAATCATGCTCTCGAGTACACTAACAAGTGAAACATGGAACTAAACATCAAAAACTGCAAGTACATGCGTGTGTCTCGTCGTAAGACCACACTACTTTCATATCGTGATTTTAATCATGCTCTCGAGAACACTAACAAGTGAAACATTAAACTAAACATCAACAAATGACAGTACATGCGTGTGTCTCGTCGTAACACCGCACTACTTTTATATCGTGATATTAATCATTTCCCGAGTACACTAACAAGTGAAACATGGAACTAAACATCAAAAACTGCACGTACATGCGTGTGTCACGTCGTAACACCACACTACTTTCATATCGTGATTTTAATCATGCTCTCGAGAACACTAACAAGTGAAACATGGAACTAATCATCAAAAACTGCAAGTACAAGGGTGTGTCTCGTCGTAACACCACACTACTTTCTTATCGTGATAATAATCATGCTCTCGAGTACACTAACAAGTGAAACATGGTAAAAAACATCAAAAACTGCAAGTACATGCGTGTGTCTCGTCGTAACACCACACTACTTTCATATCGTGATTTTAATCATGCTCTCGAGAACACTAACAAGTGAAATATGGAACTAATCATCAAAAACTGCAAGTACAAGGGTGTGTCTCGTCGTAACACCACACTACTTTCTTATCGTGATATTAATCATGCTCTCGAGTACACTAACAAGTGAAACATGGTAATAAACATCAAAAACTGCAAGTACATGCGTTTGTCTCGTCGTAAGACCACACTACTTTCATATCGTGATTTTAATCATGCTCTCGAGAACACTAACAAGTGAAACATGGAACTAATCATCAAAAACTGCAAGTACAAGGGTGTGTCTCGTCATAACACCACACTACTTTCTTATCGTGATATTAATCATGCTCTCGAGTACACTAGCAAGTGAAATATGGTAATAAACATCAAGAACTGCAAGTACATGCGTGTGTCTCGTCGTAACACCACACTACTTTCATATCGTGATATTAATCATGCTCTCGAGAACACTAACAATTGAAACATGGAACTAAACATCAAAAACTGCAAGCACATGCGTGTGTCTCGTCGTAACACCACACTACTTTCATATCGTGATATTAATCATGCTCTCGAGTACACTAACAAGTGAAACATGGAACTAAACATCAAAAACTGCAAGCACATGCGTGTGTCTCATGGTAACACCACACTACTTTCATATCGTGAATTTAATCATGCTCTCGAGCACACTAACAAGTGAAACATGGAACTAAACATCAAAAACTGCAAGTACATGCGTGTGTCTCGTCGTAAGACCACACTACTTTCATATCGTGATTTTAATCATGCTCTCGAGAACACTAACAAGTGAAACAATAAACTAAACATCAAAAAATGACAGTACATGCGTGTGTCTCGTCGTAACACCGCACTACTTTTATATCGTGATATTAATCATTTCCCGAGTACACTAACAAGTGAAACATGGAACTAAACATCAAAAACTGCACGTACATGCGTGTGTCACGTCGTAACACCACACTACTTTCATATCGTGATTTTAATCATGCTCTCGAGAACACTAACAAGTGAAACATGGAACTAATCATCAAAAACTGCAAGTACAAGGGTGTGTCTCGTCGTAACACCACACTACTTTCTTATCGTGATAATAATCATGCTCTCGAGTACACTAACAAGTGAAACATGGTAAAAAACATCTAAAACTGCAAGTACATGCGTGTGTCTCGTCGTAACACCACACTACTTTCATATCGTGATTTTAATCATGCTCTCGAGAACACTAACAAGTGAAACATGGAACTAATCATCAAAAACTGCAAGTACAAGGGTGTGTCTCGTCATAACACCACACTACTTTCTTATCGTGATATTAATCATGCTCTCGAGTACACTAGCAAGTGAAACATGGTAATAAACATCAAGAACTGCAAGTACATGCGTGTGTCTCGTCGTAACACCACACTACTTTCATATCGTGATATTAATCATGCTCTCGAGAACACTAACAAGTGAAACATGGAACTAAACATCAAAAACTGCAAGTACATGCGGGTGTCTCGTCGTAACACCACACAACTTTCATATAGTTATATTATTCATGCTCTCGTGTACATTAACAAATGAAACATGTAACTAAACACCAAAAACTGAAAGTACATTCATGTTTCTCGTCGTATTACCACACTACTTTCATATCGTGATATTAATCATGCTCTCGAGTACACTAACAAGTGAAACATGAAACTAAACATCAAAAACTGCAAGTACATGCGTGTGTCTCATCGTATTACCACACTACTTTCATATCGTGATATTAATCATGCTCTCGAGTACACTAACAAGTGAAACATGAAACTAATCATCAAGAACTGCAAGTACCTGCGCGTGTGTCGCCGTAACACCACTATACTTTCATATATTGATATTAATCATGCTCTCGAGTACACTAAGAAGTGAAACATGGAACTAAACATCAAAAACTGCAAGTACTTGCGTGTGTCTCGTCGTAACACCACACTACTTTCATATCGTGTTATTAATCATGCTCTCGAGTACACTAACAAGTGAAACAAGGAACTAAACATCAAAAACTGCAAGCACATGCGTGTGTCTCGTCGTAACACCACACTACTTTCATATCGTGATATTAATCATGCTCTCGAGTACACTAACAAGTGAAACATGGAACTAAACATCAAAAACTGCAAGCACATGCGTGTGTCTCATCGTAACACCCCACTACTTTCATATCGTGAATTTAATCATGCTCTCGAGTACACTAACAAGTGAAACATGGAACTAAACATCAAAAACTGCAAGTAAATGCGTGTGTCTCGTCGTAAGACCACACTACTTTCATATCGTGATTTTAATCATGCTCTCGAGAACACTAACAAGTGAAACATTAAACTAAACATCAAAAAATGACAGTACATGCGTGTGTCTCGTCGTAACACCGCACTACTTTTATATCGTGATATTTTTCATTTCCCGAGTACACTAACAAGTGAAACATGGAACTAAACATCAAAAACTGCACGTACATGCGTGTGTCACGTCGTAACACCACACTACTTTCATATCGTGATTTTAATCATGCTCTCGAGAACACTTACAAGTGAAACATGGAACTAATCATCAAAAACTGCAAGTACAAGGGTGTGTCTCGTCGTAACACCACACTACTTTCTTATCGTGATAATAATCATGCTCTCGAGTACACTAACAAGTGAAACATGGTAAAAAACATCAAAAACTGCAAGTACATGCGTGTGTCTCGTCGTAACACCACACTACTTTCATATCGTGATTTTAATCATGCTCTCGAGAACACTAACAAGTGAAATATGGAACTAATCATCAAAAACTGCAAGTACAAGGGTGTGTCTCGTCGTAACACCACACTACTTTCTTATCGTGATATTAATCATGCTCTCGAGTACACTAACAAGTGAAACATGGTAATAAACATCAAAAACTGCAAGTACATGCGTGTGTCTCGTCGTAAGACCACACTACTTTCATATCGTGATTTTAATCATGCTCTCGAGAACACTAACAAGTGAAACATGGAACTAATCATCAAAAACTGCAAGTACAAGGGTGTGTCTCGTCATAACACCACACTACTTTCTTATCGTGATATTAATCATGCTCTCGAGTACACTAGCAAGTGAAACATGGTAATAAACATCAAGAACTGCAAGTACATGCGTGTGTCTCGTCGTAACACCACACTACTTTCATATCGTGATATTAATCATGCTCTCGAGAACACTAACAAGTGAAACATGGAACTAAACATCAAAAACTGCAAGTACATGCGGGTGTCTCGTCGTAACACCACACAACTTTCATATAGTTATATTAATCATGCTCTCGTGTACATTAACAAATGAAACATGTAACTAAACACCAAAAACTGAAAGTACATGCATGTTTCTCGTCGTATTACCACACTACTTTCATATCGTGATATTAATCATTCTTTGAGTACACTAACAAGTGAAACATGAAAGTAAACATAAAAAAAGGAAGTACATGCGCGTGTCTCGTCGTAACACCACACTACTTTCATATCGTGATATTATTCATGCTCTCGAGTACACTAACAAGTGAAACATGAAACTAAACATCAAAAACTGCAAGTACATGCGTGTGTCCAATCGTATTACCACACCACTTTCATATCTTGATATTAATCATGCTCCCGAGTACACTAACAAGTGAAACATGAAACTAATCATCAAGAACTGCTCGTACCTGCGCGTGTGTCGCCGTAACACCACTCTACTTTCATATATTGATATTAATCATGCTCTCGAGTACACTAAGAAGTGAAACATGGAACTAAACATCAAAAACTGCAAGTACTTGCGTGTGTCTCGTCGTAACACCACACTACTTTCATATCGTGATATTAATCATGCTCTCGAGTACACTAACAAGTGAAACATGGAACTAAACATCAAAAACTGCAAGCACATGCGTGTGTCTCGTCGTAACACCACACTACTTTCATATCGTGAATTTAATCATGCTCTCAAGTACACTAACAAGTGAAACATGGAACTAAACATCAAAAACTGCAAGTACATGTGTGTGTCTCGTCGTAACACCACACTACTTTCATATATTTATATTAATCATGCTCTCGAGTACACTAAGAAGTGAAACATGGAACTAAACATCAAAAACTGCAAGTACATGCTTGTGTCTCGTTGTAACACCACACTACTTTCATATCGTGCTATTAATCATGCTCTCGAGTACACTAACAAGTGAAACATAGAACTAAACATCAAAAACTGCAAGTACATGCGTGTGTCTCGTCGTAACACCACACTACTTTCATATCGTGAATTTAATCATGCTCTCGAGTACACTAACAAGTGAAACATGGAACTAAACATCAAAAACTGCAAGTACATGCGTGTGTCTCGTCGTAACACCACACTACTTTCATATCGTGATATTAATCATGCTTTGAGCACACTAACAAGTGAAACATGGAACTAAACATCAAAAACTGCATGTACATGCGTGTGTCTCATCGTATTACCACACTACTTTCATATCGTAATATTAATCATGCTCTCGAGTACACTAACAAGAGAAACATGAAACTAAACATCAAAAACTGCAAGGACATGCGTGTTTCTCGTCGTAGCACCACACTACTTTCATATCGTGATTTTAATCATGCTCTCGAGAACACTAACAAGTGAAACATGGAACTAAACATCAAAAACTGCAAGTACATGCGGGTGTCTCGTCGTAACACCACACAACTTTCATATAGTTATATTAATCATGCTCTCGTGTACACTAACAAATGAAACATGTAACTAAACACCAAAAACTGAAAGTACATGCATGTTTCTCGTCGTATTACCACACTACTTTCATATCGTGATATTAATCATGCTCTCGAGTACACTAACAAGTGAAACATGAAACTAAACATCAAAAACTGCAAGTACATGCGTGTGTCTCATCGTATTACCACACTACTTTCATATCGTGATATTAATCATGCTCTCGAGTACACTAACAAGTGAAACATGGAACTAAACATCAAAAACTGCAAGTACATGTGTGTGTCTCGTCGTAACACCACACTACTTTCATTTATTGATATTATTCATGCTCTCGAGTACACTAAGAAGTGAAACATGGAACTAAATATCAAAAACTGCAAGTACTTGCGTGTGTCTCGTCGTAACACAACACTACTTTCATATCGTGATATTAATCATGCTCTCGAGTACACTAACAAGTGAAACATGGAACTAAAAATCAAAAACTGCAAGTACAAGCGTGTGTGTCGTCGTAACACCACACTACTTTCATATCGTGATATTAATCATGCTCTCGAGTACACTAACAAGTGAAACATGGAACTAAACATCAAAAGCTGCAAGTACATGCGTGTGTCTCGTCGTAACACCACACAACTTTCATATAGTTATATTAATCATGCTCTCGTTTACACTAACAAATGAAACATGTAACTAAACTCCAAAAACTGAAAGTACATGCATGTTTCTCGTCGTATTACCACACTACTTTCATATCGTGATATTAATCATGCTCTCGAGTACACTAACAAGTGAAACATGAAACTAAACATCAAAAACTGCAAGTACATGCGTGTGTCTCATCGTATTACCACACTACTTTCATATGGTGATATTAATCATGCTCTCAAGTACACTAACAAGTGAAACATGAAACTAATCATCAAGAACTGCAAGTACCTGCGCGTGTGTCGCCGTAACACCACTCTACTTTCATATATTGATATTAATCATGCTCTCGAGTACACTAAGAATGTAAACATGGAACTAAACATCAAAAACTGCAAGTACTTGCGTGTGTCTCGTCGTAACACCACACTACTTTCATATCATGATATTAATCATGCTCTCGAGTACACTACCAAGTGAAACATGGAACTAAACATCAAAAACTGCAAGCACATGCGTGTGTCTCGTCGTAACACCACACTACTTTCATATCGTGAATTTAATCATGCTCTCGAGTACACTAACAAGTGAAACATGGAACTAAACATCAAAAACTGCAAGTACATGTGTGTGTGTCTCGTCGTAACACCACAATACTTTCATATATTGATATTAATCATGCTCTCGAGTACACTAAGAAGTGAAACATGGAACTAAACATCAAAAACTGCAAGTAATTGCGTGTGTCTCGTCGTAACACCACACTACTTTTATATCGTGATATTAATCATGCTCTCGAGTACACTAACAAGTGAAACATGGAACTAAAAATCAAAAACTGCAAGTACAAGCGTGTGTCTCGTCGTAGCACCACACTACTTTCTTATCGTGATATTAATCATGCTCTCGAGTACACTAACAAGTGAAACATGGAACTAAACATCAAAAACTGCAAGCACATGCGTGTGTCTCGTCGTAACACCACACTACTTTCATATCGTGAATTTATACATGCTCTCGAGTACACTAACAAGTGAAACATGGAACTAAACATCAAAAACTGCAAGTACATGCGTGTATCTCGTCGTAAGACCACACTACTTTCATATCGTGATTTTAATCATGCTCTCGAGAACACTAACAAGTGAAACATAGAACTAATCATCAAAAACTGCAAGTACAAGGGTGTGTCTCGTCGTAACACCACACTACTTTCTTATCGTGATATTAATCATGCTCTCGAGTACACTAACAAGTGAAACATGGTAATAAAAATCAAAAACTGCAAGTACATGCGTGTGTCTCGTCGTAAGACCACACTACTTTCATATCGTGATTTTAATCATGCTCTCGAGAACACTAACAAGTGAAACATGGAACTAATCATCAAAAACTGCAAGTACAAGGGTGTGTCTTGTCATAACACCACACTACTTTCTTATCGTGATATTAATCATGCTCTCGAGTACACTAGCAAGTGAAACATGGTAATAAACATCAAGAACTGCAAGTACATGCGTGTGTCTCGTCGTAACACCACACTACTTTCATATCGTGATATTAATCATGCTCTCGAGAACACTAACAAGTGAAACATGGAACTAAACATCAAAAACTGCAAGTACATGCGGGTGTCTCGTCGTAACACCACACAACTTTCATATAGTTATATTAATCATGCTCTCGTGTACATTAACAAATGAAACATGTAACTAAACACCAAAAACTGAAAGTACATGCATGTTTCTCGTCGTATTACCACACTACTTTCATATCGTGATATTAATCATGCTCTCGAGTACACTAACAAGTGAAACATGAAACTAAACATCAAAAACTGCAAGTACATGCGTGTGTCTCATCGTATTACCACACTACTTTCATATCGTGATATTAATCATGCTCTCGAGTACACTAACAAGTGAAACATGAAACTAATCATCAAGAACTGCAAGTACCTGCGCGTGTGTCGCCGTAACACCACTCTACTTTCATATATTGATATTAATCATGCTCTCGAGTACACTAAGAAGTGAAACATGGAACTAAACATCAAAAACTGCAAGTACTTGCGTGTGTCTCGTCGTAACAGCACACTACTTTCATATCGTGTTATTAATCATGCTCTCGAGTACACTAACAAGTGAAACAAGGAACTAAACATCAAAAACTGCAAGCACATGCGTGTGTCTCGTCGTAACACCACACTACTTTCATATCGTGATATTAATCATGCTCTCGAGTACACTAACAAGTGAAACATGGAACTAAAGATCAAAAACTGCAAGTACATGCGTGTGTCTCATCGTATTACCACACTACTTTCATATCTTGATATTAATCATGCTCTCGAAAACACTAACAAGTGAAACATGAAACTAATCATCAGGAACTGCAAGTACCTGCGCGTGTGTCGCCGTAACACCACTCTACTTTCATATATTGATATTAATCATGCTCTCGAGTACACTAAGAAGTGAAACATGGAACTAAACATCAAAAACTGCAAGCACTTGCGTGTGTCTCGTCGTAACACCACACTACTTTCATATCGTGATATTAATCATGCTCTCGAGTACACTAACAAGTGAAACATGGAACTAAACATCAAAAACTGCAAGCACATGCGTGTGTCTCGTCGTAACACCACACTACTTTCATATATTGATATTAATCATGCTCTCGAGTACACTAAGAAGTGAAACATGGAACTAAACATCAAAAACTGCAAGTACATGCTTGTGTCTCGTTGTAACACCACACTACTTTCATATCGTGCTATTAATCATGCTCTCGAGTACACTAACAAGTGAAACATAGCACTAAACATCAAAAACTGCAAGTACATGCGTGTGTCTCGTCGTAACACCACACTACTTTCATATCGTGAATATAATCATGCTCTCGAGTACACTAACAAGTGAAACATGGAACTAAACATCAAAAACTGCAAGTACATGCGTGTGTCTCGTCGTAACACCACACTACTTTTATATCGTGATATTAATCATGCTTTGAGCACACTAACAAGTGAAACATGGAACTAAACATCAAAAACTGCATGTACATGCGTGTGTCTCATCGTATTACCACACTACTTTCATATCGTAATATTAATCATGCTCTCGAGTACACTAACAAGTGAAACATGAAACTAAACATCAAAAACTGCAAGGACATGCGTGTTTCTCGTCGTAGCGCCACACTACTTATATATCGTGATATTAATTAAGCTCTCGAGTACACTAACAAGTGAAACATGGAACTAAACATCAAAAACTGCAAGTACACGCGTGTGTCTCGGCGTAACACCACACTACTTTCTTATCGTGATATTAATCATGCTCTCGAGTACACTAACAAGTGAAACATGAAACTAAACATCAAAAACTGCAAGTACATGCCTGTGTCTCGTCGTAACACCACACTACTTTCATATCGTGATATTAATCATTCTTTGAGTACACTAACAAGTGAAACATGAAAGTAAACATAAAAAAAGGAAGTACATGCGCGTGTCTCGTCGTAACACCACACTACTTTCATATCGTGATATTATTCATGCTCTCGAGTACACTAACAAGTGAAACATGAAACTAAACATCAAAAACTGCAAGTACATGCGTGTGTCTCATCGTATTACCACACTACTTTCATATCTTGATATTAATCATGCACTCGAGTACACTAACAAGTGAAACATGAAACTAATCATCAAGAACTGCAAGTACCTGCGCGTGTGTCTCGTCGTAACACCACACTACTTTCATATCGTGATATTAATCATGCTCTCGAGTACACTAACAAGTGAAACATGGAACTAAACATCAAAAACTGCAAGCACATGCGTGTGTCTCGTCGTAACACCACACTACTTTCATATCGTGAATTTAATCATGCTCTCAAGTACACTAACAAGTGAAACATGGAACTAAACATCAAAAACTGCAAGTACATGTGTGTGTCTCGTCGTAACACCACACTACTTTCATATATTGATATTAATCATGCTCTCGAGTACACTAAGAAGTGAAACATGGAACTAAACATCAAAAACTGCAAGTACATGCTTGTGTCTCGTTGTAACACCACACTACTTTCATATCGTGCTATTAATCATGCTCTCGAGTACACTAACAAGTGAAACAGCACTAAACATCAAAAACTGCAAGTACATGCGTGTGTCTCGTCGTAACACCACACTACTTTCATATTGTGAATATAATCATGCTCTCGAGTACACTAACAAGTGAAACATGGAACTAAACATCAAAAACTGCAAGCACATGCGTGTGTCTCGTCGTAACACCACACTACTTTCATATCGTGAATTTAATCATGCTCTCGAGTACACTAACAAGTGAAACATGGAAGTAAACATCAAAAACTGCAAGTACATGCGTATGTCTCGTCGTAAGACCACACTACTTTCATATCGTGAGTTTAATCATGCCCTCGAGAACACTAACAAGTGAAACATGGAACTATTCATCAAAAACTGCAAGTACAAGGGTGTGTCTCGTCATAACACCACATTACTTTCTTGTCGCGATATTAATCGTGCTCTCGAGTACACTAGAGAGGGAAACATGGTAATAAACATCAAAAACTGCAAGTACAAGCGTGTCTCGTCGTAACACCACACTATTTTCATATCGTGACTTTAATCATGCTCTCGAGAACACTAACAAGTGAAACATGGAACTAATCATCAAAAACTGCAAGTACAAGGGTGTGTCTCGTCGTAACACCACACTACTTTTTTGTCGTGATATTAATCATGCTCTCGAGTACACTAACAAGTGAAACATGGTAATAAACATCAAAAACTGCAAGTACATGCGTGTGTCTCGTCGTAACACCACACTACTTTCATATCGTGATTTTAATCATGCTCTCGAGAACACTAACAAGTGAAACATGGAACTAATCATCAACAACTGCAAGTACAAGCGTGTGTGTCGTCGTAACACCTCACCACTTCCATATCGTGATATTAATCATGCTCTCGAGTACACGAACAAGTGAAACATGGACCTAAACATCAAAAACTGCAAGTACATGCGTATGTTTCGTCGTAACACCACACTACTTTCATATCGTGATATTAATCATGCTCTCGATTGCACTAACAAGTGAAACATGGAACATCAAAAATTGACAGTACATGCATGTGTCCCGTCGTAACACCACACTACTTTCATATCGTGATATTAATCACGCTCTCGAGTACACTAACAAGTGAAACATAGAACTAAACTTCAAAAACTGCAAGTACATGCGTGTGTCTCGTCGTAACACCACACTACTTTTATATCGTGATATTAATTAAGCTCTCGAGTACACTAACAAGTGAAACTTGGAACTAAACATCAAAAACTGCAAGTACACGCGTGTGTCTCGGCGTAACACCACACTACTTTCTTATCGTGATATTAATCATGCTCTCGAGTACACTAACAAGTGAAACATGAAACTAAACATCAAAAACTGCAAGTACATGCGTGTGTCTCGTCGTAACACCACACTACTTTCATATCGTGATATTAATCATTCTTTGAGTACACTAACAAGTGAAACATGAAAGTAAACATAAAAAAGGAAGTACATGCGCGTGTCTCGTCGTAACACCACACTACTTTCATATCGTGATATTATTCATGCTCTCGAGTACACTAACAAGTGAAACATGAAACTAAACATCAAAAACTGCAAGTACATACGTGTGTCTCATCGTATTACCACACTACTTTCATATCTTGATATTAATCATGCTCTCGAGTACACTAACAAGTGAAACATGAAACTAATCATCAGGAACTGCAAGTACCTGCGCGTGTGTCGCCGTAACACCACTCTACTTTCATATATTGATATTAATCCAGCTCTCGAGTACACTAAGAAGTGAAACATGGAACTAAACATCAAAAACTGCAAGTACTTGCGTGTGTCTCGTCGTAACACCACACTACTTTCATATCGTGATATTAATCATGCTCTCGAGTACACTAACAAGTGAAACATGGAACTGAACATCAAAAACTGCAAGCACATGCGTGTGTCTCGTCGTAACACCACACTACTTTCATATATTGATAATAATCATGCTCTCGAGTACACTAAGAAGTGAAACATGGAACTAAACATCAAAAACTGCAAGTACATGCTTGTGTCTCGTTGTAACACCACACTACTTTCATATCGTGCTATTAATCATGCTCTCGAGTACACTAACAAGTGAAACATAGCACTAAACATCAAAAACTGCAAGTACATGCGTGTGTCTCGTCGTAACACCACACTACTTTCATATCGTGAATATAATCATGCTCTCGAGTACACTAACAAGTGAAACATGGAACTAAACATCAAAAACTGCAAGTACATGCGTGTGTCTCGTCGTAACACCACACTACTTTTATATCGTGATATTAATCATGCTTTGAGCACACTAACAAGTGAAACATGGAACTAAACATCAAAAACTGCATGTACATGCGTGTGTCTCATCGTATTACCACACTACTTTCATATCGTAATATTAATCATGCTCTCGAGTACACTAACAAGTGAAATATGAAACTAAACATCAAAAACTGCAAGGACACGCGTGTGTCTCTGCGTAACACCACACTACTTTCTTATCGTGATATTAATCATGCTCTCGAGTACACTAACAAGTGAAACATGAAACTAAACATCAAAAACTGCAAGTACATGCCTGTGTCTCGTCGTAACACCACACTACTTTCATATCGTGATATTAATCATTCTTTGAGTACACTAACAAGTGAAACATGAAAGTAAACATAAAAAAAGGAAGTACATGCGCGTGTCTCGTCGTAACACCACACTACTTTCATATCGTGATATTATTCATGCTCTCGAGTACACTAACAAGTGAAACATGAAACTAAACATCAAAAACTGCAAGTACATGCGTGTGTCTCATCGTATTACCACACTACTTTCATATCTTGATATTAATCATGCACTCGAGTACACTAACAAGTGAAACATGAAACTAATCATCAAGAACTGCAAGTACCTGCGCGTGTGTCGCCGTAACACCACTCTACTTTCATATATTGATATTAATCATGCTCTCGAGAACACTAACAAGTGAAACATGGAACTATTCATCAAAAACTGCAAGTACAAGGGTGTGTCTCGTCATAACACCACATTACTTTCTTATCGCGATATTAATCGTGCTCTCGTGTACACTAACAAATGAAACATGTAACTAAACACCAAAAACAGAAAGTACATGCATGTTTCTCGTCGTATTACCACACTACTTTCATATCGTGATATTAATCATGCTCTCGAGTACTCTAACAAGTGAAACATGAAACTAAACATCAAAAACTGCAAGTACATGCGTGTGTCTCATCGTATTACCACACTACTTTCATATCTTGATATTAATCATGCTCTCGAGTACACTAACAAGTGAAACAGGAAAATAATCATCAAGAACTGCAAGTACCTGCGCGTGTGTCGCCGTAACACCACTCTACTTTCATATATTGATATTAATCATGCTCTCGAGTACACTAAGAAGTGAAACATGGAACTAAACATCAAAAACTGCAAGTACTTGCGTGTGTCTCGTCGTAACACCACACTACTTTCATATCGTGATATTAATCATGCTCTCGAGTACACTAACAAGTGAAACATGGAACTAAACATCAAAAACTGCAAGTACAAGCGCGTGTCACGTCGTAACACCACACTACTTTCATATCGTGATATTAGTCATGCTCTCGAGTACACTAACAAGTGAAACATGGAACTAAACATCAAAAACTGCAAGCACATGCGTGTGTCTCGTCGTAACACCACACTACTTTCATATCGTGAATTTAATCATGCTCTCGAGTACACTAACAAGTGAAACATGGAAGTAAACATCAAAAACTGCAAGTACATGCGTATGTCTCGTCGTAAGACCACACTACTTTCATATCGTGAGTTTAATCATGCTCTCGAGAACACTAACAAGTGAAACATGGAACTATTCATCAAAAACTGCAAGTACAAGGGTGTGTCTCGTCATAACACCACATTACTTTCTTATCGCGATATTAATCGTGCTCTCGAGTACACTAGAGAGGGAAACATGGTAATAAACATCAAAAACTGCAAGTGCATGCGTGTGTCTCGTCGTAACACCACACTATTTTCATATCGTGACTTTAATCATGCTCTCGAGAACACTAACAAGTGAAACATGGAACTAATCATCAAAAACTGCAAGTACAAGGGTGTGTCTCGTCGTAACACCACACTACTTTTTTGTCGTGATATTAATCATGCTCTCGAGTACACTAACAAGTGAAACATGGTAATAAACATCAAAAACTGCAAGTACATGCGTGTGTCTCGTCGTAACACCACACTACTTTCATATCGTGATTTTAATCATGCTCTCGAGAACACTAACAAGTGAAACATGGAACTAATCATCAACAACTGCAAGTACAAGTGTGTGTCTCGTCGTAACACCACACTAAATTCTTATCGTTATGTTAATCATGCTCTCGAGTACACTAACAAGTGAAACATGGAACTAAACATCAAAAACTGCAAGCACATGCGTGTGTCTCGTCGTAACACCACACTACTTTCATATCGTGAATTTAATCATGCTCTCGAGTACACTAACAAGTGAAACATGGAAGTAAACATCAAAAACTGCAAGTACATGCGTATGTCTCGTCGTAAGACCACACTACTTTCATATCGTGAGTTTAATCATGCTCTCGAGAACACTAACAAGTGAAACATGGAACTATTCATCAAAAACTGCAAGTACAAGGGTGTGTCTCGTCATAACACCACATTACTTTCTTATCGCGATATTAATCGTGCTCTCGAGTACACTAGAGAGGGAAACATGGTAATAAACATCAAAAACTGCAAGTGCATGCGTGTGTCTCGTCGTAACACCACACTATTTTCATATCGTGACTTTAATCATGCTCTCGAGAACACTAACAAGTGAAACATGGAACTAATCATCAAAAACTGCAAGTACAAGGGTGTGTCTCGTCGTAACACCACACTACTTTTTTGTCGTGATATTAATCATGCTCTCGAGTACACTAACAAGTGAAACATGGTAATAAACATCAAAAACTGCAAGTACATGCGTGTGTCTCGTCGTAACACCACACTACTTTCATATCGTGATTTTAATCATGCTCTCGAGAACACTAACAAGTGAAACATGGAACTAATCATCAACAACTGCAAGTACAAGTGTGTGTCTCGTCGTAACACCACACTAAATTCTTATCGTTATGTTAATCATGCTCTCGAGTACACTAACAAGTGAAACATGGTAATAAACATCAAAAACTGCAAGTACAATCTTGTGTCTCGTATTACCACAACACTACTTTCATATCGTGATTTTAATCATGTACTCGAGAACACTAACAAGTGAAACAAGAAACTAAACATCAAAAACTGCGAGTACATGCGTGTGTCTCGTCGTAACACCACACTACTTTCATATCGTGATATTAATCATGCTCTCGAGTACACTAAAAAGTGAAACATGGGACTAAACATCAAAAACTGCAAGTACAAGCGTGTCTGTCGTCGTAACACCTCACCACTTCCATATCGTGATATTAATCATGCTCTCGAGTACACGAACAAGTGAAACATGGACCTAAACATCAAAAACTGCAAGTACATGCGTATGTTTCGTCGTAACACCACACTACTTTATATCG